>NC_135500.1:116729886-117447386 GCF_052857255.1 Amblyomma americanum | reverse complement strand
TTCACCAAAGATGTTATTTAAAAAAAAAACAGGAAATAATATTTTAGATAAAATCGCTGAAGAAACGGAAATGCACATATTCATTGCTGAGCGCAGCTAGATAATGACACGAGGAAGGTTTACTGTGTACTGTTTAGTGGCACCAAGGAGCTCTATAAACACATCTCTGTGCAAGCGCAGATCGTAGTGCTGAAAGTTTGCGGCTCGCTCCTAATCACTAGCGTTTTTCAAAAAGGGCATGTGAGGAGATTGCACTCAAGTAAAACTTCTTTCTGAAGCTGCACTGACCATCGTGAGCATAAAATCAGTCAGCCTTGATGATGTTTAAGTTATTATTTTTGTCAAATAATATTTATTGAGCTCACTACATCGCGTAATACATATCTCAGTTATTTTCTGAATGCTTATAAATTCTTATATAGAAAAGAATCCGGTGTTAGTGGTAGCCCACTGTTTTGAAAACCAGTGACACTGCACTGTCCACAGTTGCGTGAAAAACATTCAAAGCTAAATGTAGTGTAAAAAGTAAAAAGAATACTTGGGAGTTCAGAACCAGATATAGGTAAAATATTCTGTAAATATTAAGTCTTGTACGATGGTACGGAGTGCTACAGGGACCGAAAATGGCGCACACCTTATGCTTTGGGTTATTCCAAGAATTCAGGCTTACTATTTTCTCGCAACAAGCGGAGGCACAGGTTTAATGCCATGTAGATGACTTCAAGGAAGATCAGGCTTGCTTTTTAATAAACGGTGGCCAAAAGGATGGACACAAACGCGCAGATGCGAGCTTATGTAGTTAAAGCGATAAGGCGAAAGAGCGGATTACTTTGCAGCAATTCAACAGGAGAGATGAAAGAGTAGCACTGCGGCGCCTGATTGGCGCATGAATACAAATATGTTATTAATACGTATTTTGGTTTTCGGGGGCCTTTTCACAGCGCGGACCTTCATATATGCTGTTTATAATTAACAGAAATTTTTTTCGATATTTGGGTCCGAACTGCCGCATGTACATATCATTTCCTCTTGAACCCATAATTTAACTGCGGTGCGAGGAGCTACAATCTAGGGTCAAGTGCCCATTGTTTTTCTTTTTTTTGCATCTCGCTGGCAGGCTGCGGCATTAGTGTCATAGTTATTGAAACAATTACCACCCCTTTTATCTATCCCAGCGGAATGGCTCAGAGCTTTAATGCGTTGGGGCAGCCGACCATAGAAGAGTGTGGCTAAGTTTTTTATAAGAAGCCTGTCGTGAATATTCCCGTCGCGTGCAATCCTGCTGAGTGCACCTAGTCTCTTGGTGCGTCGTAGCTCCATGTTATGAGCGCTTTAGAAAGACGACGAAAAGTGCCGCAGATGCAACACGCCGCAAACCCGTCTATTCTTACTTTACGAGATGATAGAGTTAAATGTACTAGTTTCTTTTAACTGTTTTGGGGCCTTCTTTTCGGAAGACATTATTATTACACCACCGCAACAGTGAGCACAAACTAATGTGAAATAATCAGGGGGCTGTCCATCTGCTTAACATACTTTGGCGCATGTGAGCTCGGACGCGAAAGGCGCGAGGGAGGGGGGTGCGGGGGGGGGGGGGACTTGGGATGATTTGGATGATTTAGGGCTCTGAGTCACTTTGTGGGACTGTGCGGATGGGGTCAATGACAACTTTTCATGATTAGGCTGCAGAGCGAAGTCCCTGTGCATATACTGCTGTGAAGTCGTCATCGACCCCCTCCTCACTGTCCGACAACGTGACAGAGCCTTAGCCCCTCCTCCCCCAACCCGCCCCTCCCCCACGCCTTTCGCGTCCCCGGTTTGCTTCTTTCGTCCTGCTGCTCCCTATCGACACATTTTAAGGATGCTAGCCACTGCCTCCAGTCACCACTGAAGAAGGAGCCGAGTTCCGAAACCTCCCTTTATAAATTACAACAAAGGTTTTGGTTAGCGATGTGTAAGAGTATATTATAAGTCATCAAACCTAACCAGACAGGCAAATCAGTCAAAATGATGAGTTTTTCACAGTTTGGTATACTGTGAGTAAAAGAAAAAAACGAAATATTATGTAGTCTCGTGAAGACAGCTCGCATGGAAATAACTCTGCAAGATTGTAATCACACATGGATGACTAAAACGCCGTTTCTCTTCTACAAAGTTCCCCACCGCGGTGGCTCTGTGGTTAGGTGCTCGGCTACTGATCCACAGTTCCCGGGTTCGTATCCGACCGCGGCGGCTGCGTTTCGATGGGGGCGAAACGCTAATGCGCCCGTGTGCTGTGCGATGTCAGTGCACGTTAAAGATCCCCAGGTGGTCGAAATTATTCCGGAGCCCTCCACAACGACACCTCTTTCTTCCTTTCTTCTTTCACTCCCTCTATTTCTTTCCTTACGGCGGGGTTCAGGTGTCCAATGATATATGAGACAGATACTGCGCCATTGCCTTTCCCCCCAAAAAACCAACCTATTCTACAAAGCACGAGTTTTGTTGTGATTCCTTGTGTTTATTGTCTTTTCGCTCACTTCCATCGTGAGCAGCATTCTAATGTCCGGATGCAAATGTCGGGCACGTATATGACAGCTGTGAATGCATGTAACCATTTGACGTAATAGGTAGCCTGCTATTATGCAACAAAGGATGTTACCACCATGCTTGTTAATCAGGACTTTCTTCCTGCGCTTGTGGTCACCTGTCGACAAGTGAACTTGCCTGAAGTCACCCTAACACCTCCTGCACGCAATACTGTTGCAGCATTAGAATCAGGCTTCGGTCAGACTACCTACAGCACATTCTATTTATAGCGCGTCAACTATCGCAGTGTGAGTTGCCGGAGAGAGGCATGTTTCTCCGAGGACCGCTATCCCTTCACGCATATCAAACATGGTCTTTCTCTTTAAATCACGCCAGTGCAGCTCTATGAATATGTGGACTCGGGATGTCGAAGCAAGTTGCGTTCCACCTCACACACCCCTGCAAGCTTTTAAACACCACGCTTTATATCTAAGAGGGAATTGGTTTACTGGCTCATCTCTATTTTCGGATTGTAAATCGTAGATTCAAGAAGTGTCATATATTTAGACGCCAGTCGGGTGGTTGCTCGAATCGTCACTGGTTGTTTACACTAGAAACGAAAAACATTGCTATTGCTATCAACATTGTGAAGATTTATTGTCCAGAACAGCAAACAATTTGGTTGATGCAGTGGAGAAAACTTTTCTGTTTTTGTATTCCTGTTTTTGTATTTTTCGCGAAGAGTCGATTGGAGTTCTTGATTTCAGGAAGCTAAAAAGATAGCGAGAAAACATTGCGCAAAATTGCAGGAATGACGTCAAAAAGTAGTGACAAGGCTACTTCTTCTAAAGAACCAATTTTCTTAGTAAAGGAAATGAAACCGTCGCGACTATACAAACTTTCGTGGAAAGAGTACATATCCAATGTTGGTCAAGCATAGCTAGTTTGTTTCAACCTCTTTAGTTACGAAGAAAGAGTGGATCGCAGAAGAGCCTGCACAAAACTTCCATAAACTTTTGGGAAACAAGCGACGCCTAACGAAACGTGACGAAGAAAACCACACGAAAGGTCATTTTCAATGCCGGCTGAACGAAACCGACACCGACGTTTTGCCAGAAAGACACGCAGCTTTCTCTTTGGGAGCATCTGCACCTACATACAAGCCCAAAACACAAGTTTCACATTAAACAGAATAATGGGGTGGATTTGCAGCCTTCTCTTGCCACCTTTTTTCTCCTTGAAATCCTGGTCGTCTCATACCCGCGCCTTTAACGATCTTGGTCTGTGGCCTTGAGAAAACAGGCAGTGCGACGACACTCACACCGCTTGCACGCGCGTAAAAGGAGAGTTGCGTGGGAAAGTGCAAAAGGAAAAATAAACTTTTTTATCAGTTTTCGCAACCGACCAGCGAACCCAATGGAGCAGGAGGGGCGACATGTATAGCGTCATCACTTTGTGCGACTGTCTTGCGGTTTTCTTCTTTGATTCGCTTATATGGAGCGAGCTGTGTTGGGGGAAAGAAAACCTCTTTGTAGAAAATCACATCCCTATTTCGCCATTGTATTCACAATCACTCATATTGTTCTCAGCATCGACTGCGAATCTTAGAAAAATAAGTTCTGCAGAAAAAACAAAGCAAAATTGCGGTTTTGAAAACTTCTTGTAGAGAATTCAAACAGAGACATAAATACGCTAAAGTCCAATACGTCCCTGTCTTAAATGCATTTCAGTAGTGAGCGATGAGGGGCTAGTTGGCACGAAATGATTATAAAACTATAAAACTACGCCGAGGACAGAACTCAGAAGAGAAGCAGAAAGGAGGAGCGCAGAACTGACAACTGGTTTATTGGAGCGACGCCCTTTTTCTTAAACAGCAAAGCGCATGCGCGACAAACACACAAAGCAGCTCGCCCAACGAAATCATCGTATCAAACCAGGAAATTGAAACTTTTCCTTCCTGTGCAGATGTTTCAGTGCCTCACTAACGCACTTTTCAGGCCCATAACTTACGATATGCAAGGTTTCAATGATTTCGCGTGCCTTTTTGTTGTTAGGAGACATGAACTTCTCGCTTCGGTATGCACGATCACTGGCAAGCTGCAGGGAGAAGAGAAATAGCACTGTCTGTTGTAAGGCATTCGTTCCATGCGTAACCTCTATCTTGCTTGTAGGTTACGCATGGAACGAATGCCTTCCAACAGACAGCGCTCTTTCTCTTCTTCCACTACCTTGTCAGCGATCGTGCGTACCGAAGCCCATTCCGAGAAATATGCACCCCGAATATTATAACAAAAGAAGGCAGGCTAGCGAGAACGCCATCAGAACATGCATGGAGCGATGGAAGAAGCAATTTACGTCGACGCTGCAGGACCGGTGAACGGCTTAGCAACGATAGCATGCACGGATGCGCAAGGGAAATTAGTTAATGCGGCATCAATTCGATGCCAGAGGATCGACTAGGATGAGGAAGCGGCGATAGCTTTGACGATTGCTTCCAGGAAGGTTTCGTGTGTAATTACGAACTGCCGGACTGCATGTCGTAAGTATACAAGAGGAAGGATTGGCAAACACGCAAACTGAATACTCAGAACTAAGGAAGATACGGAGTCTAAACCCACAGTCGTATAAGCTCCAGGACACTCTGCGGATATTAGAAAGGAAGGCCCGCCATTACCCCGGGTCCCCGAAAATTCGATGGAACATATTTATTCTGAACCACTGTTAAGCTACATAGATTTACTCCAGCATTTGAGATTTACGAGGAGAGTATACTCCGAACCACCGCAAATTCTATACAGAGAGCAAGGCGTCATTTTAAGGAAATGGCAATCAAATACTTATATTAATTCTGTCAAATTCGGCTACATGTTTTCAAATTCGTATGGTCCGCACATCGCCTTCTGCGGTGAAGTGGCTGACGCATGCCACGACATGCCAGAAAGAGCCAGATATGCCAGGAATGAATAGCCCAACAATTGAGGAATGGGAGGAAGCGCTGTTCATTTCACACTCAGAAGACCAGCTTTCGCTGGTAAGCCGTGCAAGAGCGGAGGCAAAAGCCAATGAGCTCCTGGAAAGAGCACCCAACGAAACATTCTATGCATTAAGCGTTTCTCTCTCTCTCTCATGCTCTCTCTCTCACTCGCTTTCCCTCCGTGCGGAAGGGCAACAAAGAAAAAAGGGCGGAACTTCCCTCCTGAAAAGGGTCGCAGGCTTCCTGAATTATTCTGGGCTCACCGTAATGCTGGGCAATAAGGAATGCGGCGGTACATTAAAAAATACATTACATTAAAATATGGTATGTGCGAAATGTCAACCTTGAACAACATTCAAGGTTTTGTCCCCCTCTTTTTCCTTACAAAAATGCCCCAGTGCACTCGCCTACGTTAGACTTTTCCACCATGCTTTGCATCGTTGTGCAAGTGATGCACAAAAGCGGTATCGGAGGACGCTAGTAGGTGACCAAATGTTTTGCATAATCATTGGCTATCAAGGGCATTACAAAACTGAACCATGACTGCACTGATGAAAAAGGACTTTTGTTCGACAAATGCATTTTATTTAACACTTCTTTTGTTGTGATATACAGTAAAAAAAGCAGTATGCACTAATGGCTATGACACCACATATAAAATACACCACATGACCCAACGCAATCTGACGCAGCGATCTTTAAATTTTTTGTTCGCAATTCATCCGGCTCTAACATGGAAACCTGTTCGTGAAAAGCATGTATTACCCTCTTGTGTGCAGTATCCACGGGCGGTGTTACCAGTGCCGGACTTTGAATTTTAGAGTTTACGAATGCCTTGCAATATAGAGCAATCAGTCATATCAATTTTTTTTTCACATCGCTCTGTATAGTGCATGCGCAGTTCCGAACGCTTATTGGCGTCAAACGTACCGTCTAAATCACAATCCACCAACGTCGATGAATTCCGGCCGGCGCACTCAATAGTACTTCACGAGTACAAAAACAGATATTGATTTATAAGCCGCTAGCGTTTGTGAGAGAGAAAAATACCTGGGGTAAACTACAGCTAATGTGACATTTAAGGTCTGATTTCTGTCCCGCAAACACTCTAGCATACGCTCGCCAAGTTGCGCTTCCCTCTGACAGCTTTATTCGGTGCGTTTAGCAGCACATATATGGAAACGCCGCTTCATGGGGAAACCAGTTCGTACTGCGTCAAATAACATGCCGCGCTAGCATTTACTAACATAATTCTCTTCACATAATTCATATTTACTTTTTGCTACCTGCATGCCCCATCATCTACGGAGTTTGACCGGGAACTCACATACGCCTCTCCCGGACGCAAGTGCGACAGGTATCGAATATTCTTCGCCTATTCGCCTCATGAGAACCGTTAGCAATACTTTAAGAGAGAAGAGAAAAGAATGCTCCTTTGGGTTTACTTTGGTAATGTTTTCTCATTTATTTGCCAGCTTATTGTGTGCTCAAGGCTAGCAACAAACGGCGATGGCTTCGGAGTAAATGGGCCTACCTGCTGGAAGCAGGTGCATACGTGATACCAGAGTGCAAGAGAAGAGCGAGATTCTATACAAGACCGAATGCTGGTATTTACCCGCTAATGTTGAAAAAGTCATTTGGATACTGCACTTCCAGAGGAAAACTACTTAAACAACACAAAAAGTTTTTTGTGCCACAGGGACACTTTCTGTGTACAGGTGGTGATGATGAGGACTGCGAATAAACTTACAGGGTCACATAACTGTCAAGTCAGGATGTCACCACGCGGATAGAACCTTGCAAGATGCTCCAAACTGCCCCTTCTAAACATTCCCACGCGTTTTACATGAATTGGAGCACTCGCGGAATTTACTAAACCGAAGATTTCATAACGCAGATATAAGGAAATAGAAACAGGCTGACTCCGATTTGTGTGACAGATTTGGCCTGGCGTGCTGATGGAGGCACAAGCCGGTCGACCTGAAGCGCCCTTAAACATAGGAGGACTTGATTCCGTTCTGTGCGCTCCGGTATGCGCCTTTAGATGCTGTGAGTTTGGAAAGTGCGTTGAGCGGGAAATGAGAGGAGAATGAGAGATCACTTCCTTACCCACGGCATGCACATGCGGGATCATGGCAGTGCAGTCTTGGAGAACCCGTCTGCAGGCTCATGCAGCAGTTCACGCCCTTGAACGTCACCGCAAATATTCCTAGTCACTAAGCTATCTAGTCACGTGTTGATGTGAGTGTCCTGCTGGGGCCCGAAATGGCATTGCTTGAGCCGGAGCCTTACTCGACTCCCTGCCTTGACGTCTTTATATAAATGACTATAATGTGTTGGCGGTGCCACAGCTTGGGCGGTTTACGGCTCGCTGTATACCATTATCAAAATTTGTTCAACAACTACTCATATTAAGCAAGAAAATGTTCATATTTGTTAATGTTTCATTATTTACTGCAGTAGTTGTTCGTCCCATGCACTTGGCATGCTTAGCTAGCACTCACACGTTTCATTTGATTTTTAGTAAAACCAGAGAACACAGAAGGCTGTTCTGTGCAGCATTTGAGTATTTCGAACATAAGAGCACATTTATTAATATTTATGCCGTTTTAGAATGCAGGCAACGTGCTTTCTCTTTGCCCACCTGTGGAGCATCAAGCCGTGACACTGACTCGATAAATGCGTGTATACTCATACTACAGTGACGTCCTCTTTTATTATTGTTATACAGATTACATGGACAAATGAAAGTGGTTCTTTCACTGCATTCGTTTCGCACATTCATTATAGTTTTTCTTAGCTCATGGCTGGTTGAAAGCTTTACTTACCTAAAAAGCCGCGTCGTGATCATTGCATGTCGTGCAGGTCAAGTTATCTTCGCAAACCGCGCATTCGCTTACGTCAACAGCGCCCGGCACCAGTTATACGTTGACAGCAGACATCGATCTCTAACTCCATTCGAGAGGAATTCTCTCATGCATCTGCCCGCTTCCTCGGAAGTGCCATGCCCTTCAGCGGGTAAGCCAGAAGACGTGAACCCCTGGGAGAGGGAGCTTTACCAACAAAAAGGCCACCCCTTATCCTCTCCTTTCCTCTCATCCTCTTCGGGAGCATGCCCTCTCCGGAGGGCACACTGTCCTTACAGTTTTGAGGACACGAGAAAACCGCTTGTACTTAACCCCGCTGGCAGAATTCTCCGGAGTGCAGTACGCTGGAGCAACATCGTTGGCTGAAACGATTGCATGGCATCAACACAGTTGACTGTGCGCGGTCGATCGGATGCCGCGAATCCTTGAGGGATTTCATTGTTTCATGACTCGCTCGCAGCTAACACAGCCAATGGCTTTAAGGTCGAGGTTTGCAGTGAGCGACCATCCCCAGCTGATCGCTTTGATGCAACCATGCTTTTTGAGTACCTTCACACTAAATGTAAATTACAGCCTGCCGTCATCCGCAAGCGATGTCACAGCGAGTGATGCAGTTAGTGAAGCGAAAAGAATCACACGCTAGGTAAAGCAGTCGTCGCTTAGGCCAGATAACGAACGACCTAGAACGACCTTCTGCCCAACCAAAGATAGTCGTGTATGACCATATGTGGCACAGTTATATTGTCGAACCTTTGACCGCTGACCTTGACCTATGACCTTTAGTTGACCTCTGACCTTAAAATTGGAGACCTTTGGGTTGACCTTTGACCTTAAGAACATGCGAAGGGGTGATGTGAAGCCACATGATGACATCCGATGGGAGTGTCGTAAGACCATGTGACACCACGTCATAGCCACGTGGTCGTGAGGGCAGATATAGAACAGCTGTCGCGAGCGTGTAGCGGAGCTGCCATGGACGATCCACAGATGCCTGGCAAGCGTGCTTGCTTTTCGATGAAGTTCAGGGTTAGCTAAGTTGAGCCACTGCCAATTTTTTTTTCTTCTGTGCTAAGCCGAGGGATGTTTTTGTGGGCTTTAATTTGTGATACGCGTTTTCTAGACATTTTAAAGAGTGCCTACTGTGTAATGCGGGTGTTCAATCTGTCCGTGCACCGTTAGTGGTAGGCACAAATGAACTTAGTTTTGACGTGCATCCTAGCTGCCATGCTTGCAATCCTTGTCGTGTGAATTCGCCCGATTTCCTTTTTTAGAAACACGTTTTTCCCCAACGTGTCGGAAGTCGACAGCATCCGCAGTCTAACCAACGGCAACTACGGAGACCATCTTACGGCCAGGCAACCAGGGCACTATCATCCAAGATATCAGGATCTCAGACATTCTCGCAAAAGAACTCGAGAAGTTTTCACCGAAGAAAGTTACAGATCAGTTTTGTTTCTTTTTTTTTTGCTCCGTAAGTACCAGTAGTGCCACAGTGCAGTAAGGCCGGCGTCTGTAGCCACGCAGAGTGAAGCGTCCACTATCCAAAACAGTGGAGCACCAGCCACCTTCACTATCCACCCTCCTCCCCGTAGATAGAGGCTTGCCCCCCCCCCCCCCCCCCACTTCCCCCTCGCTGCCACTCTCGCCCCACCTTTTCGCTCTACACCCGCCAATTGTTTGCCCACAGAAACCGTCATACGCCACTCACCCTTCTCTACCCTCTAGAGGCGGCACCCACCACCAATTCATCTGCCTTCAATCTCCACAATGTCTGCACCCACTAGAAGCCCACGCATCAGGAAAACGAACAGGATACCGATATATCGAATGCAAAGGAGCAGTGGGAAAGCCAGGTGCCTTCTAGAACAACCATCCTCTAGCCACCTGGACCCATCTCCACCACCGTAACTCTCCAGAAAATTTTTTTACACGTGCGAAGACTAGGGTTAAAGTAAAAGCAATAATTGGAGTAGGAATATCCAAGTAAGTATCGAGTGTAAATCCAACTGATTTGGCAAAAATATCGTGTCAGATGTCTGATCGTCCCGTAGTTTTTTCTTTCTGACAAGCATAGAAGCACCTGTAGCCATGTTTTTACGCCACAGCATCTTCTTGCCTGATCCTGTTAAAAGAAAAAGAGAATGTCAAAATGCGCGGAATTGGTCATTCTATACTTCATGTTCGTATATCCCTCATGTTCGCTTACCTCTTTGCACTGATTTATTGTTAGCGCACCGTTGTTTGATTTCATCACAGCCATATTATTCAAGTTGTAGAGTGTAATTGCTAGCATTGTGTCCATTGTTCTTTTCCTGCAGTGGCTATAGCGCTTCTTTGATTGTTTTACTCGTAGTTAACCTGGAATAAACCGGTGCTTTATCTCTTGATTGTGGCGTGTTACTCGTCGATTGGTACCATGGACAACGCCACGCTGTATTACCGCACAATGGGACAAAAGTAGATTTCCTCGCGTAGTGTTAAAAAAATGCCGTAGGTCTTACTGCACGTCTTCGTAGAAAGACCGCATGGAAAATATTTTGGTGATTGAATATTATAAAAGCTTTCACTCTTTCACTTCAACCTCATTGTTTTTTCACGGGGCATCAATCGGCTCCTCTCTCTGCTATGATTCCAGATCTCCATAGGACACGGCCTATATGCTACTACAGAGATGATTTGCGACACATGTGCGTGGCCCACAAGCACGCATGTTGCTCGTCTGGGTGCTTCGCTCGGGCTTGTCTCAGTCATCGGAAACGTGATCTCCACTAGAGATGCAAAGAGCAACGAGTTTCTAAATATTACATAGAGAGAAAGCTGGCGCCACCATCTATGCGAGTTGCTTAAACAGCGCTTCATCCACCGTGGGTATGCTGGGTGGACGAGGTTTCGTGTTCGCCTTAGCCAGAGTTAAGCGTGTGTTGTACCTGGAAATTGGTGGTTGTGCCGCAATGCTACATCGGTGCAAATATTAAGTTATTTCAATGCAGCGTTTTTCATTTATTCAAATAATATAATGAAAGTGAATGTTTACTGTTAGGCTGGCATGAAAGTGTTCACAGCATTTATTCCAAGTTTGCCTTAAGAAGAGTTGTACTTCAGGCCTTCCAATAGACACCGGAGCCTAATTGGACGAAAGTAATATAGAGAAAAGTGTCCGAAGATTGAAAGTAGAATATGAGAAGGCTTCTAATCCGCATTCTTGTAATTTCACTTTGCTGTGTTATTTAACATCTATCCTTTGTGTCCAGCGTTTCACAAAATTGCCCACTCATATCGCGAAAGACATCGAACTGTGGTGCACAGTCTGCGTCACCCTTGAGTAGAGCGCTCGAGCAGTCTGCACCACACATTCAAAAGTGCAATTAGAAACCAGTCCATGGTTTTCAGTAAAATTGCTTGCACCCACCTAGCTTGCAGGTTCATGTGGCGCTATTTCCGTGCAAGCGTAGCGTTACGCTATGAAGGCGTGCCCACTTTATGCAGGGGAGGGAACCGCTTGAGCGCTCTACACAAGGGTGACACATACTGTAGATACATGTGAACAATGGTAAGGAATTGCTTTTGCTTACGAGGGCCACCACGGTGGCTGAGTGGTTATCGCGCTCGGCTGCTCGCCCGAAAGACGCGGGTTCGATCCTGGCCGCGGCGGTCGAATTTCGATGGAGGTGAAACTCTAGAAGGCCGTGTACTGTGCGATGCCAGTGCACGTTAAAGTGCACCTCATGTGGTCGAAATTTCCGGATCCCTTCACTACGGCGTCCCTCATAGCCTGAGTCACTTTCGGACATTTAACCCCCATAAAACCAAAGCAACCTTTTTTAGTACGGACTTTTCATGCTTACACCCTGGCCGCGGAACATTGCGGCCTGTGAAAGAAAGCAAAATCGCACATGGCCTTAATTTGTAGGTTCGCACTGAACAGTGCGCAGGGCATATCTGAAAAATCAAAGCGAGTGCAAATTTTTCCTTTGCGTTCTCGCAACGCTCGCAGTGAATATTTACGTGCTCACAGAAGTTATATTTTGGAATGTTTGCGCGCAAATGTCTTTTTAAATAACGGCAATTTCAGAATGTAACAACTTTATTTCTCATGTGCGTCTTCGCAGGTTAATTGTAGTGACTGTTGTAAAATTGCTTCATCCACGTGACCACACTTTCTGATCTCGGAGTTGGTCGTACAAAGTTCTCAGTACTTGCGTTTTTTCAGGGATTAGCTATAGCTATATTTCCCTTACTCAGCCGCCCGCTTGTCCTAACGTAACGTCCCTGAGCCTTACATCAATCCTCGCTTCCCCTTTGCCTACCCTCATCCCTTGCCCTGAGTGCAGCGATGCCGACCGGTTCACGGTTCAGGCTCACAGTGGTGAGTCGCGGGGGCGAATCGACACGTTTCGAAAAATTTGTCACGGTCGCGTAGTCCTAAGCCGGTCGTCAGCCACCAGTTGGGAGCAGTCATTCTCTGATTACTTTCTATGCGACATAACGTCGTTTCACAGAAATCTTCAGCCAGTCGCGAGTGCTGCGTGAAATGGCACTCAGAAGCACCGCGCTTGCATCCGGTTTTTTGCTTCGCTGAGAAATTCAATCCAAGGCGCGTGGTAATCGTCGAGCCAGTCGCTCGTGTTTATAAACAGCCACTCGATTGGCAGTCTTGTTGGCATTGATGAAATGGCGTCTCTCTTTGAGAGCCTCTTTAGTCCATATATGTAAGTTGCGAAGAACATATACCAGCCATGAAAAAAGCTTTTGAGATCACTGCGGCGACCTGGACTGAAGGAATGCTGCACTGACGCCTCTTCCACATTCGTCGCCTGTCTTTCCTTCAATTAGTACCATACCACGTAGGTCCGCCGCCACCACTACTGCAGCCATTGTATCAGTTTTCCGGCACATTTTTGTTAATTATTTGTTTGTTATTATTTGTAATGTTAATTGACGCTTTTCAATGTGCTTTTATTACTTAACAAGTTTCATGTGTTTTTTTTAATAATTCTACATCTCGTTATATACTCGTCAAAGCCTAGTGAGGCATCTAAGTGCCTTTTGCCGTTTTTTTCTTGTTTTTCAACATTTTTGCAACAATTACGATTTTATTTTTTACTTTAACATTTATTGACGCTTTTTCAGCCTGGTCTACTCTTTGTTAACGTTTCTTTTCCGTTTTTTATACTATTTCGACGTCCGAGACTTTTTCGACGTCCTCTCTTTATATCGACGTCCTTGGCTATTTCGACGGCTCATTGACTATTTGCCTCTAATTTACTAATTACGCCACATCAACTGAATTTGGCGCGCAGCGATATTTTGTCATCCTCTATCTCATACAATCATTTTTTACTGCAACTTTTTATCGAACCATCTCAGACGAAACCGCGAACATGGCCAATTAACGCTTTCGCTGTAATAATCTTTAAAACAAATTATAGGCAACATAGCGCCCTGAGCCTGCAGTTGGAGGTTCAGAGGCTCCATTGTAGAGGCCTCGTATTGAATTTGACCGCCGTGGGTTGTGAAACTTTACTTGCATCACACATGAGATTTAAACGAGCTCGCGTAAATAAGTGAGTAGCTGGGTTCAGGTATTAAGGTTAAATTCTTCACTCTCTCAACGAAAAAAAAAAACGGGGGTCAGCTTTGAACGACTCAACCAATCGAAATGAAACGGATGATAAGCAATAATACATAGCGATATTTTGACCCCTCAAAAGTTAAAATATTGAAAATTCTAGCTGGTCCTGGTTCCCTGAATAATAAGCAACTGTATCTAAACTTATCACTAACCCATTTATGCATCACATTTTGTTACAAAGCAATCTCCATTAAGCAACAAAATGTTGTTTTTCATTAACACCAGGACAACAGGCATATTGTTATGAATTCAGATGAATATTATTTATAACTGAGAACTAACTGCCTTTCACATCAATGTGGAGCTTATTGTCAGCCTACGGGAATCAAACCAGAGTGGGCCTACAGAGAGCACTGAAAAATGGCATATAAACGAAGAAACGTAGGTTTCATTCTGTCAGCAAGAGCGAAAGACAAAAAGAAGTGGTTCCTCCTCTAGCGGTACTTATTAGTGGAGCGTGTCTGCAAACCTCAATTGCGCACTAGGTGAAAACTTGGAGCTCATTAGTTTTCTTTACAAGATTCTTGGTTAGATAAGCGTTCGAAAATTCACTAAGACAGCAGCGGAATCTAACTGTGCCCTATGCGGTTTTTCAGGAGTTCACACATATTAAACGTGTAGCATGAGAAGGAAGCTTACTGGGAGCGTGGACATCTGCAGGTCCGCGACGAAAGTTGAACAAGGCTGCCTCAAGTAACGATCTTTATTATTAATATTATTATTATTATTATTATTATTATTATTATTATTATTATTATTATTATTATTATTATTATTATTATTATTATTATTATTATTATTATTATTATTATTATTATTATTATTATTATTATTATTATATAATATAATAATAATAATAGTAATAGTTGGTTTTTTGGGGAAAGAAATGGCGCAGTACGTGTCTCATATATCGTTGGACACCTGAACCGCGACGTAAGTAAAGGGATAAAGGAGAGAGCGAAAAGAAAGGAAGAAAGACTTGCCGTAGTGGAGGGCTCCGGAATAATTTCGACCACCTGGGGATATTTAACGTGCACTGACATCGCACAGCATACGGGCGCCTTAGCGTTCCTTTTTATTCTTATATCGTTTTCGAGTTAGGCGGCAGCCTCCGTTGGAGCTTACGTCGTTTCATTATATTTTCATTAAGGCTGGCGCTCCGAACCAAGAAACCTTGTGGGACCGTTCCATCTGAACTAGCCGACAGCTTAAATCCTCCACTGTACACTCCAAAATGTGTCTATTACCTTTAATGGGGCCGAAATTTCAGAAACAGCTACTATCTCTATATTGTATGCTTTGTATTTTCAGGAAACTGTAAGACAGTGTGTCTGTAGAACCAGGCGTAAGCTCCAACTTTTGGCAGAGGCTTAATTTATTTACGCCGGTAAAAATTATTTAATCTCCTCATTTATTTGCAGCGTGAAGAAAAAATTATCCGGAGCTTTCAATCTCAAGGCCCTTCCGAAAGTATTAGCTGTGTTCCTTAAGCTTCAGACTTCTGCTTCTTCGCTTCATTCTTTAGCTTAAGTTAAACACTTTATGTGCAGAACACTTCACTTATTCTCAACGTTGCCTCAAAAGGGTTGTTACGCTGCTTATGGGAAAGTTTAATTTCAGTTTTTAATTTTCTCCTTCAAGAACTCAATGTTTTACGTTAAAGCATAGCTTCGAATGAGGCTTCACATACTTGCTTAATTTAGACAGTTTTCAATTCGTTTTTTCTTTCGATGCTCCGGCCGTCTGTGACTTGGATCTTGACTCTGCTTCGAAGTTAATTTTTACACTTAACCACCGTGTCGTTCCTGCGAATGTTATTCCAGAGTTTTCTGTTCTAAAAAACAGTCGTAGGTTCTTTTCTAGGAGCATTTTCTCAACTTACTATAAGGCGGTTAGGTCCATGACACCAACCTGCAAGTTATGATTGCCTCATTACTACGGACAGGCGGATAGATCGTCATTTGAATGTGTCAAGAAACTGACCACACTGAAAACCTTTGGTAGTGTTTTAATTAGTGCTGGACGCAAGTACCTGTCTAGTTTTGCACCAAAGAAATAGCACCATAGCAAGGAAAAAGTACCCTTCTCTTAACAACGAATTCTCACAAGCCCAGGAAATCGGAACAGATGGTTCTACTTTGTACTGCTGCTACCACATGGCGTGTGGCGCTGAACACTTATATTCAGTGCTGGAATTTTGAAAGCTTGAGCATCCCATTGATTTTAATGGCCGTCTCGAAATAACTGGTCTGGGCGGGTGTAGGTAGTAATAAATAGGTGAGATTTTCTTACGAGGACGATGAGTCGGGACTGATAATCACTACGTTGGCGCAGAACCTCTATGGATTCTGTTTTTTTTAATTATTCAATATTACATGTTTAACATATCCCCTTTGAGTTACACGGTGTTCGCTACTGTCGACCAGCGTATGGCTCTGCTTGATGCTATCCAGTAGTGCTCCTGTATGGGCTCCCGCCGGGAAAAGAGTTGCGCCAAGGTCGCCATTATGTTCCAACCTCTGCGACAAAGCCGTTTCATCTGCGACGGAAGCCATCATTAGTACATCGCAGGCGGTGTTCGGTACTTTCTTTCTAAGGCAGCAAGTTAATATGGATCAAGCAAAACAAGTTTTCCTCGTACCGTTTAAATTCACAGCCACTGATGCAACAGTACAGCATTTCCTCGGATAAAAATACTACGCTGAAAACTTGATTGCCACATAACACGTCCACCCCGCCGAGGTGGCTCAGTGGTTAGGGCGCTCGACTACTGATCCGGAGTTCCCGGGTTCGAACCCGACCACGGCGGCTGCGTTTTTATGGAGGAAAAAACGCTAAGGCGCCCGTGTGCTGTGCGATGTCAGTGCACGTTAAAGATCCCCAGGTGGTCGAAATTATTCCGGAGCCCTCCACTACGGCACCTCCCTCTTCCTTTCTCCTTTCACTCCCTCCTTTACCCTTCCCTTACGGCGCGGTTCAGGTGTCCAACGATATATGAGACAGATACTGTGCCATTTCCTTTCCCCTCAAAACCAATTAAAATTAAAACACGTCCAGAAATCTTCGGTGACTTTCCCAGCGTTTTGCTGCACCGTAGCATAAATGGGATCGCTGCGCAGTTAGTCATGCCTGACACGGTGCAAACTTCTAAAAAGACATTTTTTAGCATGTCCTGTTCCCCTACCGCTACCGCGTACCATCGCCGTCAGTGACAGTGCAAGTACTAGAGCGCAGCGACAGATAGCGCCAGGTGCCCGCACGTGGCGAATAAGGGAAATCTGCTCACCCGAAGAAGCAGCGCTGCAGCTGTGGACTTGTCTGCACTGCAACGAATAGGAGCGCCAGACGCCTGCGGGAACATGTAATTACCGCTCCGCGAATAGCGATAAGACCGACACGGGGACAGCAGTCGCGCCACTATGGTCCCGGCGGGAGTATATATAGGAAAGCTAATATCCAGGAAAGCTGGGCTTGTCTGACGGCAAAGAGCGATGGCGAATTAAAGCCGTTCCTGGTGACAGCTTAGCAAACGATGAAGTATTGCCGAATGATAAATTATGCTACCTATGAAGGAACAAATTAAAAAAAAAACCGGAGGAGACACTTACAAGCTCCGCCTTGACGGTATGACGCGAGAGCGTATTTATTCCAATATATGCAGGAGCTCATTCTCTACGTTACATTCATAGACCTTTGGAAGTCCTCATATTCGTCCTGGCGCAGTGGTGCAGCGGTTAAGCAATGCGCCACTGCCATGTGCTGGCAGGGGCTCTCAGCGGCTGGCCTTGAGCGGCCCAGTCGATTTTCCCGTGCGATCAATTAATATTTCAACTGCCATCTGTACGAAGGATAGTTTGCTCACTATTCGCTGACCTGCTTGTGATGACGCAGCAAGGTCACGTGACCTAGGTAGCCCACCTCCTAAGTTGCTCCCTGGCACCACCTGCCAGAATCATGCTCATGATTTTTCGCTCACCACGCCGATAGCGGATTTTCTGGACAATGGGACCTTTTATGCTACCGCATTAAAAATTGGAGGCGACAGTTAAGCTCTTCTCTAAGGGTATGATACGATAGCGTAATATATTAATTCCCATTTATGCAAAAGGTCAATCTATACTTCACATTCATATATCTTTGGGAGTCCTCATACTCCTGCTGGCACAGTGGTGCAGCAGTTAGGCGATGCATCACTGCCCTGCGATGACAGGTGCTTCAAGTGGTGAGCCTTGTGCGGCCTCGGTTGCTCTTCCCTAGCGACCAATCATTAATTTAACTGCCAACTGCCAGGGTGGGCATTCTGCTCACTATCCGGTGGGTAGTTTGTGTGACTCCGCAAGACCAAGTAACCTAAGGGGCTCACCCGCTTCCTAGGATGCTCTCTGGGGACGACGACCTGACAGAGGCATGCTCGTGAATTTTCGCTCAACGCCGACAACGCTGACGCCGGATTTTCTGGTGAACGGGGCCTGCAACACTGTTGCATTAAAACTTAATACATAAAGAAGCAGCTGGCATGAAGTGCTTTCCGGAATGCTAACACATCTTGGCAAGCTTGCTCGCAATGACAGGAGCCCGGTAAAGTTATTCTCTAGCGTGGCAGAACATGAATCAGAATAAGAGGTTTATTTCCCTCAAAAGGGGCACAATTTTGTGCACGTGGCTGCATGTCGGATGATGCGTTCAACATACTTTCTATTATATTGCACTTAGTTATTTGTTCCATGGCAATGTATGCGCAGGCGTTTCTCAGCACGTTTGTCGCTAGATATTTTCAGTTCCAATAAGGACAGATAGAGCGACGTTAACTTCTTCCTATTCATCAAGTATGGTAACATAGGCCTGTTTCACATTTTCGTGCTTTAAATTTACCACATATAAAGTCCATAAGTGAACTGAATGATGTTGTCTTTCAGGCGCTGTAGCAAGTACCCTCAAGGGATGTCTTAAGCAAATTTGTCGTCATGGGAAGAGTGAATAAAGAAGTACTCAGAAAATTTTTTTACTTTAGAATGGTGCTCAAGTCAAAAGTACACATAGGCCGGAACGTAGTGTTGGCCTGCTCAAGGTGTATAATATGTAATGCAATTTCAATCTCATCTAGTTTTTTCATGTCTTCTGAGCTCACACAGTAATACTGCACCCAGACTTCAAGGTGTGCACGTTTCCTCAGAGAAGATAGCCGATGGGCCGCATATTTATTTATTTATTTATTTATTTATTTATTTATTTATTTATTTATTTATTAATACCTCAAAGGCCCCATTGAAGGGGTATTACATGAGGGGGTGGAACTTCAGCAGTAAATTTCTTCAACTGATGATCTGAATGACGGTGAGTCGATCTGATCAACGATGGCGTTTGGCAGGTCATTCCAGTATCTTGCTGTATGAACGAAAAGTGATGACAGATGCGCAGAAGTGCGGGCAGGGGGAGGGTAGACTGCCTTCCCGTGGTTTGTGCGATTGGAGATGCGATGTGCGGGGCTGATAATGGAGTTGAGATGTGGATGATGATAGATTTTATGAAACAGACACAGTCTGGAAATTTTTCGGCGGTTCGCTAAAGTTGTGAGTTGAGCATTGCGTTTTAGTTGAGTTACACTTACATGATAAGAATAGGCTGAGAAAATAAAACGAGCTGAGCGATTTTGTACAAATTCGACATTAGTAGAAAGGTTATTTTGATGACGGTCCCAGATCGCGCATGCATATTCTGTTTTGGGACGGATAAGTGTTAAGTAAACAAGTGACTTCACTGATGGGGGTGCTAGTCGCAGGGTTCGTCGAAAGCAACCAAGGACGCGATTTGCCTCGTTAGTAATCTGAGATACTTGAAAAGACCAATTTACGTCAGGTGTCAAATGGATGCCTAAATACTTGTAAGTTAATACTGAAGCGATTTCAGCATTCCCGATTAGATATCTTGAAGATGGTTGTGAATGACGTCGGTGGAATGATAGCAGAGATGTTTTTTCACATTTAAAGACATTAGCCATGTACTACACCAGGTTAGTACGTCGTGAATGTCAGTTTGAAGAAGCAAAATGTCATCGCTGTTAGTAATAGGCCGGTAGATAACGCAATCATCAGCGAATATGCGAATGTTAGAACATATGTTAGCAGGCAAATCGTTAATATAAATGAGAAAAAGGAGGGGGCCCAAGACGATGCCCTGAGGTACCCCTGATATAAGAGGAATAAGAAGATGAACATTTATTAACAAAAACAAACAGTGTGTTGGAGACCAACTGAGTGTTCTGCTTCACTCCATGCACAGTTTCTTTGCCTTGTTTGCTTTTACCGCTCAGATGCTTCAATATTGCTTTTTTTAAATATCGCCGTCATTTGCACGATTTTCTTAGACACGGATATTACGCTACTCTAGAATACGTTGAGGCAAAATAATTTTTTGAGGTAGCCTCTGCTGATACGCTACTGAGGCGAGTGTACTCTTCCTATTCGCCCTTTTCGCAATAGTTACAGTACGATCCTATGCAACCCTTGCTATGCCCTAACCGTCGCATTCGATTCCAAAGCTAAGCAGCACGGCTAGCTTTTCTTACATTGTCTCCGGGGGCATGAATACACCCGCGTAAACGTGACCACGCAATTTCTAAAAAAAAGTTATCTGGGGTTCAAGTAATGCTGTAACTGGTAAGAGAGCGAAAACTGTGGTGCATAGGGTAAGTAGAGGAGGCTTGGCCTCTAACGTTGAGTGCGTTCCGCACACTGGATAGGCAACGCGCCTACCCGGCCAGATTGCTGTTAAATTAATGCTTGATCGCGAGAGGTTGGTCACCCAACGAACGCTGCGGCTCATTGCTGCAGTGGCGCGTGTTTGCCACAACGTTGTCAGCACTAATGCATGTAGCCTACATCTCTCTCTCTCTCTCTCTCCACCGCCACGTACCTTAAAACGCGATTGAGGCGTCCACTGGCCCAGGGAGTCAGTTATGCGCCTTCCTTTCCTCAAAATCTCCGGATCCTAGAGCATTGTCAACGCTAACGCCAACGAACATAAAGAACGCCGACGGTCTATAGCTTCAGTGCCGCGTTTCTGCGACAATGTTGTGAATGGCAACGCATTCAGCGCACATTTGTCACTACCGCTACGTAGCTTAAAGCGCGACTGAGGTGTCCACCGTCCCAAGGGTCCAGTTATGCGCCTTTCCTTTGTTTTCGAAGAAAATTGAATTGGTTTTCAAAATTCGTTTTGAAGAAAGAAAATGGCGCCGTAACTGTCTCATATATATCGATGGACACCCAATCCGGTTTCGTGGAAAGGTAGACACCAGAACCGGTAGACACCCGAACCGCACCATAAAGGGTTTGACCTCTGGCTCACTCGAAGGACAAAACCGCAAACACCTCGAAATCGTTATGAGGTAGCGTAGTGAAGTTTTTGCTTCAAAATGCCTGTCATTCGCAGAGCACCGCGGCGCCATTCCTGACGATATTTTATTGAGCTGACGTGCGAAGAAGCAGCTGTCCATCGGATCCAGGTGCATACTCTCAATACATAGTAGCCCCAGCAATAGCGTAATCTCAGACGCAAGAGGTGAAGGAACGCCTCTGCCTACTATACAGTGAAATTACCCTCACCATCTGAACAAGCCCCCATAAAGTACTCAAGGTTATTGACGAAAAGAGCGCACGCGGCCTTGTACATGAACAACTGCCTGTTTATCCATTAACAGATCAACCTAGGATACCAAGTTGGAATTCCTGTTAAAGACCCTCCCCCCCCCCCTTCCCCACCCTCAAAATCGAATTTCATTTTCCTCACCACATCACGGCATTATTAGTTACGTAAGGCTTCAATGTTGATCTTTAGCTTACGCTGTGGGACAACGAAATGAAAGATTTTCCTCACAGCGTGACAGCTTCTTGCACTCTTTATGCTGAGAAACTACACTGCGCTTTTTGCAATGGAATCAAGGAAGTCATGCTCCCGCCTCAGCGATGAAAATACCGTTTGTACGTCATCCCATACTTCCTGTTGCCATATGCCTCTTTTCCTAAGGCGATGCTCTGAACCAGCATTTCTATAGTCCCCTACCACATTAGCAGCAGTTTCAGTTTGGAAGCGATGTCTTGGATAAACTTAGCTTTCTTTTTTTTAGTTTTGAGTAATCCATAAACAGTTTCAGTAATTTTATCACTCCGTATACGCAAACTTATGCTAGGAGGTTCGATATTCTGCTCAAGACTATAGTTGCCAGACGAAAGACATGCTCTGCTTTCAACTGCTTTTTTAGATGTCTGATACCGAACGCTCATAGTACCGCTTACGCAAGCACATGCTAAAAAACTGACACATTTCCAGCGCAAAACCATCTCTCCCCGAACTCTTAAGTTGAAGGAGGAGTAAGCTTCAACGAATTGAGCCAGAAATATGCAACAAAATTTTATTGCGAGCTACTTATATTGATGATAACATTCTAGTTCGGTTGCAGATTTTTAATAATATTATGAAAGGCGTGTCTGTGACTTTGCTTTTGTTCTGCTTGCATGGGTGCATTGGCATTTTTGTTTTGTCTTGCAGAGAGACTTGCCTCTTTTTCAGTTGCGGCTAAAATGTGATTAAGTGTGCATTTTGTGCGAAAAGCGGTAATATATTATTCGCGATGTGCAGGCTGTTTCACATTTAGAGAGAAACTGGGGGCGCGTGGCCACCGCGCTTCGAGTAACGTTGCGGGCGAGAGGCAGCGAGAATTGGCGTCTCAATGCTCATGCGCGGAAAGAGCAACCGGCCGTGCTTGTTTTGCGCATGCGTCCTTGCAGCCGATTCTCCCCCGCTTTCGGCGGCAGCACTTCGCGAAGGCCTGCGGCCACGCACTCCCAGTTTTCCTCTAAGCGTTAAAGAGCCTGTGCATCTGCGGCTTCCTGAGTTCTCAAGTAATTTAAAAGCGTGCGGTCTTCCAGCTGAATTCTACAAGCATGTCATTGAAAGTGCGCAACCCATACCGGCTTAAAAACAAATCTTAGAATTTTTATTGCCCGAATAAAAATTTAGTGTTGTGTGCAGGCAAGCAGCGTCATTCGCATGGGCTCCGAAAGCATCATTATAAAATGATTTGCTCTTTCGCAAAGAGGCTTCATTGGTGTCCGGCTGTTCCCATCCAAAGACGAATAGTCTTGCGGCCTGATTTATAGCAAGCCTTCATCAATATTTTATCTTTTTATGTAAAGCATTATGCAGAAACATTTCTCTTTACATGAAGCATAGCCATTTTTAAACATCGCAATATGTGAATAATGTTCTAGCGCCCTGTGGATCGCAAGAATTCTAAAGCGGCTTTTCTGCGGCTCCTACCATTGCCATGAAAATGTGACATGCGCCTGGTGCAGGGAATCTATGACATGAAAACTGATTTGCCTGTATTTTTGCGTACCAAATGAAGAGCACAAGATTTGAATTAGGCCATGGGCGTAGAAGAACGGAATTGCTATCTATAATTTTAGGAGATAATGCAGAGGACCTCGAGCGAGATGCGTATGAGTCGAATAAGGCCCACGGTAGCGGCCGAACTAAACACGTGAAAGTTTCCTCCCCAACGATAATCAATAACTTATATCTGGTTCATTATCGGAACTACTTTCTTTGCTTATATCTACAATGCTCTCTGTGTGGAAGGTGCATGTAGCATCTACCACGAATCTTCAGCGCATTGCACGGCGAGTGGCGAACGCTGAGAACAGCGTTCTAAAAGAAAAGATGCGTTCTAAACAATGAGCTTCCGTGTTTTTAATAACCTCATTATAGCCGGTATATTAATGAAGCCTCCGGTACACTACAAAGCGGATTAGCTCAGTCTAACGAAAGACAAAGGGCTAAGTGCCTCGAGGTGCGGAAGAGTTTTCAGGTGAAAAAATAAAAAAAATCTAGTTCTAGTTCACTTTTGGGAACTCTCAGGTATTCTGGCTTTGCCACCACTATACTAAATGGTCGCTTTAGTTTCCACTCTGGAGTAAGTTCCTGAAAACTTTCCAGTCACTTGCAAATCTCCTGCTCTCTTGATAAAGAAGAATTTTCTTCCAATAGAACACGTCACTATCATTCGCCACTTGTCTTTGCGAAAATTTGTTTTTGGCTGTGAGGAACAGAGCGCCTCATTTGAAGCTCAACAATTGACAGTGGTTGTATGTCTAGGACGCATTGCCCTGAAAGGTCAAAGTTGACTTGAACACAAGTTGTGGCAATGGTCGAACGCGCTGCACCAAAATGAAAGGCTATGTTGCCCTTATCTATACATGTTCTGTATTAAGAACCCCAAAAAGAAGTACTTACATCAGTGGACCCTTTTCTCGGGATATTATCCAACAAGTTTAACACGTTTCAGAGCGTTACACAACTATTTGTGATCTAATCAAATATCTCCGCAAGAGGCTGTACCTATAGTACAATGACAACCGAGCCAATAAATGTGTTCTTTATGCGAAATGATGAAAACGGGCATCAAATGAAATTGCACATGGTAACACATTTGAAACAAACCATGGCAGTCATGTTCTTGTGCAGGTTAATATATCATTTATACCACTTTTTTTGTTAATTCGCAAAAGATTTGTCACTCGAAAACCACAAAAATTGAATATTCAGAAAGCTTCAGAATTACCATTTAAATTCTGCTACGGCAAGTTCCCACCATTATGGAAGAAATACAACGCCTTTATTAATCGTGCAAGAACGGCGCACCTATTAGAGAAAAAGTCTTCATAGGAATTTTTGACAAAGTGAGCCAAGTAATTTCGGCGCTCGAGCAGCTGCTTGGGCTGCCTCGTTACCTTATCCACAGGCAAGATGGTGCTCAATGACCGCATTTTAAAAGATCGCACGTCCGTCCCATTTTGCTGACAGCGAAAGTGTTGCTTTTTATAGTCTCTGTGCTGCATAAAACCACAGTTCTTCCGAATGCCTCAGCTTCAGCTTACAACAGGTCATCACGGTAATTGCCTGTCGCGGCGGTGTGACATAATCGTGGAACCGAACTTGTTTCACTTATTTTTGTTAAGCAACATAATGGGCTTCTTTTGGAAAGCACTCTCATACTGCTACAGAAAAAGCAGGGGAGCAGAGAAAAGTCTAGTGTACGGAAACTATATAAAAAAGTGGCTTCACATGGTCAACATTGTGATAAAAATGTGTAACTTTGGATTGCCGCCGTTCAAGTGTTTTTCATAACGCTAAGGTCTAGCGGGACATTCGCTCATTATATTGCAGAAATAATGCCTCTTATTATCGTGCTATAAAGGTGTACAAATTAATTTCTTAAGTCTGAATTCTGAGAACTTGAAGAAGACATCACTTTAAAGCTCTGTTCATTATGGTCTCTTAGATCGAAAGATATACATTAAATTTCATCCGACGCAGAAAAGGCTTCTAGTGCGCTAATTTTAAATATATGTAGCAAGACATACACGAAGTTTCACTTAAGACATTACACAATTTTTAAAAATAGGCTTTTTGGTTGGAAGACCGCTTTTTCACCTTAGCATTGTCAACGGTGCAGTGCATCAGAATACAGCTAAGACGTGCTTATAAGCAGGTTGGTTAACTAATATGGAATAATTAACTTTTAACTACGACTATTAGGCTCCTCCATTATTGACGGACGTGACAGTTTTTATAAATTCAAATGCGCGGTTACTCTCCGCGCTGTGGTCCAAGAAATTTTGGCTACATCGCGGCAATGTACAGTCTTTGTCGAAAGTATACAGACCAAGGGGTCCGCTTCTGAGCCCTGCAGCGCGGCTCCTCTTGCATACACTCAGGGACCCCAATCTGAAGAAGGCGAGAGGAACTTAAGTCCTCAACCATCCCAAACTTACGACTGCCAAATGTGCATAAGGGCTCCGATACATGGCTTTTAATCAAACCTTTTCGGCTGTATAATTTTGACACAGACTGTACATACGCTTTTGAGACACTTGCAGGGAAAGCAACCTCTCCAATGCACGTAACTCGTTGAAATATCCAAAATTTGTTGGACCGCCGCCCCAAGGGTAGACGTAATTTCGAAATTCAAAAAAACTGATATGAATACTATTTGCGGTGGGCTACACGGCACTCAATAATTGAGAAGCCTACAGGCAGTAGATAAAATTTAACTATTCAATATTGGTTAACCAGCCTGCTTAGTAAGGAAGAATTTGCTGTATTATAATGTACCACACCTTTGACAATGCTATGCCGAAAGAAGTGCTTTTGAAACACAAATAACCTCTATTTAGAAATTGCGTAAAGTCTTAGGTGAAACACCGTGCATATCAGCTGAAATATGCACGAATTCTGCCATTATCAATTGGTGGAAGACCACGTCATAGGTAGTAACTTGATAACGTAGAAAAATTATTCACAAATAATGAAACGGCACATAAACTGTGGAAGGACAGAGGAACAGACCATACGCGCAGAAGTATAACTACACTTCTGCGTGTTTCATCTTTCGGGTAGCCGTCTCACAATGCCTTACCAAGTTCCCGGCTTTGTATTTCATCATACATAAGGTGAAAAATTCTGCATTGGGAAATAAGTGGCCTAGCAACTCAACCTTTTACAGAACAGCGCTAGCATGCACTGTCAAAAAAGACAATGGTTGACTGCATATCTTTATAAGGATTCCTCATTAGCCTTCGATGAACTTCCAGAGTTAGTACCTTCACTCAGTGTGAGTAATACAAGAAAAACATTGATTGATTGTAAAACATTTCATTCACCAGAAAGAGCTTGGAAAGAGGTCGCGTTAAGTGGTCGAGAGTGCATAGCCCTCGACGACTTTATCAGCCCACTCCACCGCCAGAACTTGCGTTCTGGGGTCAAAGCTAGCCAGCACTGCCTCCCACCGCTCGAGAGAAGGAGCGGTAACGATCGCCCGGATGTGGCTCTGTTTCACAATCCCACAGGATGTGATGGTAGTTGGCTTGGTGGCCACAGTGTTCGTAATCGTGGTAGTATTGATCAGGATAAATATGCACGAGGAGTGATTGGGTGTACAACGATCTCGTCTATCGACGACGCCACGTAACCTCTTGTTCTTAGCCAGACTTATGTGCGAGGAGGGAAAGGTCTCCTGTTCAGTTTCAAATGATTGGCTAGTTCATGATATGTGATCATAAAGTCATTCATGAAATTCAGAGAGCTAGACTTATCCACTGCCAACTCGGCAAAACACCGAGCTTTATGTGGGCTGTATACCTTGTTCCCCAGATTCCCCGAATGGGCTGGGATCTATTTCAGTTCGGAGCAACTTGGTGACACTTTGGTGGCGTTAAGAATTTTTAGCGAACCGTTTGTAATTGGCTATTTTGCGAAATTAATGAAACCCATTTTAAAAGAATCGCTAAGAATAGTGCTATCTTGGGTATGTGCTAGGAGGATGGCTATAGCTGCCTCTTCGGCCGTTTCAGAGGGGTTGGTTTTCATGGTGCAGAGATGATATGGTGACCGTTCTCGTTCACAGCCACAATTGAAAAGGCATTTCTATGTTTGTATTCTTCCGCATCTGCATAAATTGCTCCGGTGCACTGCCCGTATTGTGGGGTGCATATTTTGGAAAAATGGCTTGACTAGTAGGGCTACCGTATAGTCGCCGGAGAATTCTACTTTAGCGTTTTTATTCGTGAGTTGAAAGTTAATTCCAAGCCTGGTTAGAATACGGCTGCCAGTTTGGAATTGGCTAATCGTACTGTTTCAGCCATTCAATAGCCTTCTTTCAGTTCATTTTATGTGTTGTGTATTCCTAACCTCACAAGCCTTTCGATTGAAGCATTGAGTGGGACTCCCAAGGCGACTTTGGGGGACTGCCGTATCATGCTATCCAATTTGCCTTTTTGTGCTTTAGAAAATTTGAGACAAGGGGTGGCATTGAGTATCGTGCTTAACGCAAAGGCCTGCACAAGTCGGCATAGGCCTATTTCTCTCACCCTTTGTCTCTGATTTGCTATGCGGCGGAATAAGCACGCCGGCGCTTCTATCGTGGATTTGGGGTTAGTGGGTGTGCCATTATTTTTTACACTTGCTAGTGAATACCAACAGCATCCTCATGATGGTTTCTTACGTTTCTGGCGGGTCGTCCTTTGGCACACACGCTTATTTTCGGGGAGCAAGTTGTGTTCTCCTAACTCTTTGTTTATGTCTTATCACAGGAGTTCAGCTTTTTGCTCTCAACAAATGAAGCCGGCTTCCCATGCGCATCCCTCAATGATGTCCACTGCTTCTTGGAGTGTGTCTTCTCTGCAGCCGTCGCATCCTTTCATGTCCAAAGTGTGATGTCATCTCCATAGAAGGCTTGATGGTATTTGTGCCAATTTGAGGGGAATTTTAACGAGGACGAAGTTAAGAAGGAAGGGGGACAGGACGGAGCCCTGTGGTGTTTCTTTGCACATAGAGTGATTGGCGCACACTTTATTGTTCCAACCGTTATCACTGCTCTTCTGTTTTTGATGAAGTATTGGGTGTAGTTGTACTTCCCTTCTCGGGGGTTGATTTAAGACAAGCTTGTAAATGGCTCTTTGAGAGACGTTGTCCAAAGCTTTAATGAGGTCAAAATCCAATATTGCTTTGGTTCCTGTTCCCTCATCAGCTTCGATTATGTACTTGTTAAGCTGCAACAGAATGCCCTGGGTATATGGATGCCCTGAATCCTAGCTTTGTTTCATGTAGGCTGGTCATGTCCTCCGCATAGTTTTGGAGCCTGTTGAGAATTGCATGCTCCATTTGTTTGCCTGAGCATGAGGTTAATGATATGGGGCGTAGATTCTGAGTGCTGAATTTCTTACCCGATTTAGGAATAAAAGTGATTTTCGCGTGTCTCCACTCTTGTGGTATGTTGCCTGCCTGCCAGTATTTGTTCATTAGTTCCGTAACCACCGTGACCGACTTTTCGTCTATGTTCCTGAGCGCCTTATTTGCAATTTTATCTGGTCCTGCCGCAGATGCTGTACAGAGTTTTCCCATTCGGTACCAAATTTCTGCGTCTAAATTTGGATTGGGAGTCCCCCGGTAGTCTGGTTGTATGGTACACTCGAGTGTACCATACAACCAGTGTACCATGGGTGATCACCCATGTTTAGATAGCATTCGGTTAGCTCTTTGATTAGCTTTTCAGTTGTACCCTCATATTTATGTATAAGTCGATACATTTGAGTCTGTTGATGGGACGTGTTTGTTCTGGGTCAAGCAGGTGTCAGAAGATGCCATGTCTTCGTAATTCCAAGGCCGTTCATGTTTTCACATATTTGGTTCCATTGTTGTGTTTGAAGTGTAAGTATATGTTCTTCGATTCGCCTCTCAAATTCAGCGATTTTTTTCTGAGTCGTCTGTTGTGTTTCAGCATCTTCCAGCGTTTGTGGAGGCCTTTGTGTGCCTGCCCCAGGTGTAACTGTTTTGAGTCTGCAATCTGCTGCTCTTTGCCAAGTTACACCACAATGCTAGTGAAGCTGACCTCCTCATTCAGGGAGCTTACCCAGTCGCTAAGGTTAGTGATCACCTTTAGGGCTGTTTTGTTCAGAAGTTCCCTGAACTTGTCCCAATTTGTGTTTAGTATTTCTTTAGAAACAAGATAAAAAACTATCAAATCCAAACTACTCTTATGACACAGGATTTTTTTCTCGTCTTATATTTTTCTCTCCGGTACAATACGTATGACAAAGAGCGGCAGCTCGAAAGCAAATTAAAGATGATTTTAGTTCCACATGACTAGAACATCGTCGCTCTTTCTGGTAGAAAAAAAACAAGGTATTGCAAATGTGCAGGGTCTACCTGCAGGCAATCATGACATCTGTAGGGTAAAATTAAGCCTCGTTGATAAGAGGCTCTGAATGATAGTGAATTTTTATGGCGCAAGGGCATCTGCAGCCAAAGAGCGCCATGACACAAGTTATTTTTTGTATACTCAAGGTGGTGACAGCGACCTATTTCCCAAGCACTTCACCCTGATTAAGCCGAGCACCAGGCAAAGGGAAGCTTGTACCCATTGTATCACCGGTGGGTAGCCGGCGGTACCGGGGATCGAACCCCGCACGTCCCGGATGCTCAACCACAAGGCCACCGCTGCAGTTAGGCTCTACAGGGGTAGTTAGAGAATGAACAAGCAAAGGAAGAGCAGTAAGGAGAGAAAGAAGATGAAGATACCAGTTGGGGTAACGTGTACTTAGGGAAGAAGTCAAGGTATAAGGAAACTGCTGCAAAAGAGCACGTGAAAAATTGCAGATTGTAGGCGTGTTGAAGCTTGGGGTATTCTCAGATACATCGCACAAGATTTACTGCTTTCTTACCGCCATAAAAGTACGAGTGCTGAGTAGCCACTGGTACATGAAGCCCACTGCCTCAATGACTATTGTGGTTCCCTCTGCCAATAACTAAATTAAACATTACTTCATAGACCAATCGGCAGAGGTCATAGCCTAAAACGGAAAGATGGCATATTAGGGCATAATTATAAAGGTACTGTTTCTAGTAAAGCTGAGTGTCAATGGCTCCTGGGATTTCCGAGGGTGCTCCGACATACGCCGGCTCGCGCGAAGCGCGGTGTTGACTGGTGTAGTGAAGCTTTTCGCTTCAAAACAGCATGGTGACAAAACAGCGTAGAGAAAAGAAAACAGCACGCACCGCTCAGAACAGAGCGCCGGACAAAACGGCACTGCGACAAAACAGCGCTGCGAAAAAAAAACAGCACGACAACATAAGAGCGCAGGCAGAAAACAGCGTGACGGAATAACAGCACATCGGAATACGGTGCAACCCTGCAGGATCGGTGAAGAATCTTAGCCCTAAATGAACGGTAAGTCACAACACATACGACAGCGATCTTTGGAGTTAGCGAGTTCTCGTTGCACATACTCAATAAAGAATAGGGTAGGGCAATGTCCGCGATTTTAGATTTCCAGTTTTTTCTTGCGGGTAATGCAATGAATAAATGAATTTTTTTGGAGCATCTACACTGTGGGTTGACCATTATGATACTCAATCCTGGCAAATACGCCCTACGTGGGCCTCCAGGTGTGCTAAAACTTTGTCCGCTTCGAAACTCTTGCTTTCGGCAATTTAATCTTCAGAGATTTTCTTTGGAACGAGCTGCAGGGCATTTATGTACTGAAAATATCCAGTATGTGATGCTTACTATTAACAGTTGTCGGATTACCGGAGCCGATATTTTAAGCTTCTTTGGTGCTTAACCAGGACACTGCCCAGTGGTTGTTCGAGGCTCACCGGCGCTTACCGTACTTTACAAAATGAGCTACACAGCAGACCTGAAAATTCATGCATCACCGTGCATTTGTTGAGTGTAATTTTGTTTTGAAGATCTTTCACTTCGAAGAGAATTATCTCTAAGCATCAATTTTCGCGATATTCACCAAACCTACTTTTTTTCACTTAGAAGCCAGCTTTATTAAAAGACGATTGTCGACAAATTTGCTCCTTTTCCTCAGGAATCACAAGAAACACCTAACGAACACAAACCTAATAAACACAGGTGGGAGGCTACTGAAGAGCAGTTGTAGAATGAGTGCAGGGAGTTTCGTTTCACAGCATGTTTATTGCCCAATCTTGCTTTAAGACTGGGAGGACCTAGCAAAAAAAAAATAACTGCTCGGTAATATAGTATGCTTTGTTTCGGTAGAGAGAGCAAGAACCGCTGATCATAATTATATGATGGGGCGGCTCTAACCGAACATACCTTGCAAACAAGACAAGATAAACTACCCTGAACATTTGACCACAGAGCAGTTGCAGCACTGCTCCGTACACCGCTTTGCTGTTTTGTCGTCGTGCTCTTTTTCCGTGCGTTCTTCTCTCGTGGTGCTGTCTTTTCGTTGTGCTGTTTGGTCGCTGTGCTATTTTGTCCGGGGTGCTGTTCTGAGGCGAGCTGTTTTTCGCCTGTGCTGTTTCTTGACATGCTGTTTTTTTCCCTGGACTGTTTTGTCGCTGCGGCTTTTTTTCCCTGGGCACTTTTGTCGCTGCGCTGTTTTATTATTGCGCGCTGATATGACCCATACTGTTTTGCCGTGTGCTGTTCTTTCGTGTCCCTAAGAGTTTCTACTTCTTAAAACAGCGCCAAAGACACGGGCCCAGACGGAAGGGACACACACACAGCGCTGACTTTCAATTACGTTTGTTCGCGAAATTTACATGCACATATGCACATGGCTTCATGCGCGAGGGCTGGTAAACAAATACAGTCCTCTAGAAAAAAAATGAAAAAAGTGCTAATTGCCTTTCGCGCGCTTTGCCAAGACACGAGGCGCAACAAGCCGGTCAAGTTATGTGTTGTTAGGCTAGTTTTCGCATCGAGGCAAGGAAGTTTATGGAACGTGCGCGTCAGTGGTTGCTAACAATGAGCACGAGTAGAAATCGTCGCTAGGTGCATAATCTCTATCTCTAGTCGCAATGCGAGAGCTTCCAGGGCAAGATAAATAATATGCATGAATTAAAATGTCTCAACAAAAAACGAAGAACAGCCTCTTGGCTGTGTTTCGCCTGTATTTCGCTGTGCAAAGTACATATTCTCTATTAGTTAAGTGCGAAAATAAGTTAGATGAATTAAAAATATATATACTGTTATAAATCCGAGTCCATTCTGACGTCTGCTCGCCGCTTTGAAAATAGGCTATATTATATTTAACGAAACAACAAGGTATATATAGCGTACACGTCGCTTATTCTTTCGTCGCAGGCGGAAAGCTAGTAAAATATTTGCGGAATATTTAGGTATTTATCGCTCTTTCTTTGTCTCAACGTGCGTATATTTCACCGCTGTTAGTTTCGCGGCCGACATATTTATTTGTGGTTTTTCCTTGGTATTCTAATCCAGTTGACGCAGGCCTTATACGGTTTTATGTTAATGGTGATCTCGTTCTTTGCCCTAAGCAGTAAGTGACCAGACAGTGATGCCAATGTTCTTTCTTGATATGAATTAGTTTTCCCTGCAAACAAGTATTGGTAGTGAAATGCACTGGTGAGATGCGGCAGTTTCGCAGTCGGTGCACCAACAGCATTATATTATCATGGTACGGTACCTGGAGTCCACTTCCACAGGCTATCAGATTCTTGCCGAGAAGAAGAAAAGACTCTTCCCGCCGTTTCGTAAATCACTAGACTGGAGAGGAGTATCGTTTCCGTGGGATGCCCTGCGCGTTTCATAATGTCCGGAAAGGCAGCAACCTGGCACGTGATTCCTCATCTATGCACACCAACTTCGCGGACAACGTGCTAAGATAAACAGATCTGACAAGCGCACTACCAATAAGAAGAAATGAGTGGTCTTGTAAATAAGTGGTCTCTGACGACACTTTCCCACTGCCGTCAAGAGAGCGGCGTACGAAAAAGCGGTGAGCCAATCATAGCCACCGCGGAAATCATGTCACCAAGGGCAGTAGCAAGCATTCTGTACTGATGCTATGACGTGCACTGTTACTTTTATGCAATTTTCTCGCTCGCAAAAACTCTAATTTCTTTAAAAGTGACATATTTCTTATTCAACGGCGCTAACCTCCTAATGTAGGTTGACTTAATATTCCACTCTACTGTCTCATTACAGAAATCGCTGTTATCGAGGACTAAATTTGGAACTGTATTGCGTGTGCGTGGCGCCAAAAGATGTCTTCCGCAGGAGTTAATATTATTGTACTCATTCTCATTACTGAAAGCGATAGATGCATGATGACATTAACGACTTTGATGTTCAGAATGATTTCTGCGGATGAGATTAATTTGCGGCTACTTCTGCATGGCATAAATATCTTTTTACAAATTAGATAGAAAGATAGATAAAGAGGAGGAGGGAAAGACAGGGGTGTTAACCAGAAAGGGGTTTCGGTTGGCTACCCTGCACTGGGGAAGAGGGATTAGGGGGCTAAAAGGAGGAAGAGAGAAGGGAAAAAGGCTTAACACACACACACACACACACACACACACACACACACACACACACACACACACACACACACACACACACACACACACACACACACACACACACACACACACACACACACACACACACACACACACACACACACACACACACACACACACACACACACACACGCTGTCACAATTTGTCACTCAATCCAGTCGCTCGCAAGTAGGCAAAGAGTGCCTTTTATGCCTTGAGGGCAGTCGACTGCTGTGGCCACGGACCGAGGATCTTTTGCTCTGTTAATGGGCGAGGATCGAGGCAGTCCAGGGCAAAACACAGTGTATGTCTTGCACTCGCAAATGCAGGGCACTCACATAAAAGATGAGCGATGGTCTCCTCACAACCGCAGCTTTAACAGGCAGGACTGTCGGCCATCCCCATCCGGAAAGCATAGTGGTTGGTAAAAGCAACACCGATCCATAAAAGGCATAACAATGTTGCGTCGCGACGTGCTAAGTTACGTGGAAGACGAAGGCGCAGTCCAGGGTCCAGTGCCTTTAGGCGGAGGTTGCAAAACTCTCCCGTGTTCCACGCTAAAAGTGTGAGCTCCAGCGCCAAAGGGCGAAGCCCACACGCTGCGTCAAGTCTTGATATTGGGATCCTCACTGGAAGTCCGTCGTTGTGAGCCGAACGCGCAGCCGCATCGGCCTGGTGATTACCGTTAATACCATAGTGTCCTGGCAGCCATTGAAAAATGATGTCATGACCTTTGGAAACGGTGCCGTGGTACAGTAGACGCCTCTCAGCAACAAGTTGTTCCTGGGACCCGCGGCGTAGCGCAGCTTGCAGGGATTGAAGGGCTGCTTTAGAGTCAGTGAAAACCGTCCAGTCATGTGGAGGTTCCTGACTCATGAACTCTACCGCAGCCCGTAGTGATGCGAGTTCCGCACCAGTTGAAGATGTTGGATAGGTCGTCTTCACTTTCATGAAGATGGATCTGGCCGGTGTCACCACCGACCCCGCAGAACTGGTCGAGTGAACTGATCCATCTGTGTAAACATGTATGCGGTGACTGTGGTAAGAATGCAGGTGATTCAATGCCAGTTGTTTGAGAGCGGGTAGTGATACACTAGCTTTCTTCGTAATTCCAGGAATATAGAGGTGAACCCAAGGTTCATGAAGACTCCATAAGGGTGAGCACGGTATTGACGCAGGGGTGAACTCCGATGGAAGATATGCGCGATGAGCTTCAATGACTTTGGCGAATGCAGTACGCTGCCTAATTATTGGGAGTGTTGCGAGGCGATGACAGGGAAGCCCCGTGAGGTGCCGAATATGTGTGCTCATGGTGTCAACAGCAATGTATGTAGTAACAGGATGTTCCCGGGCAACAAGAACAGTTGCTGCTGTTGATGCACATTTAGGCAGTCCAAGGGAGATACGGAGAGCTTGCGCTTGCACACTTTGAAGAGTCTTGATATTTGTATTTCTAATGGAACTGAATATAGGAAGACTGTACCGCATGTAGCCCAGAAATAGGGAACGGTACAGTTGCAGCATAGAGCGCACTGATGCGCCCCAGGACTTTCCCCCGAGGGAGGAGAGGACGTGGACAATCACAATTAGTCTCTTTCTCATGTTGTAGACATGTGGACTCCACGACAGGTTCCAGTCAATGACAACACCAAGGTATCTGTGGCTTCTCTCATAGGGAATGGCTTCACCATTAATGCGAATGGTGTAGCGTGACATTATTTTGCGTGTGAACGCCACAAGTGAACACTTTTCGGTCGAAATGTTCAGGCCCTGCAAACGAAGATAAGATGTCAATATCGATCCCGCCTTTTGAAGTCTTGCACGAACTTGAGGACGGGTCACCCCTGATGCCCAAATACAGATGTCGTCTGCATATACCGAGATCTGAGCAGATTGTAGCAATACGTCGACCAGGCCGCAGAGAGCAAGGTTGAAGAGAACTGGGCTCAGCACTCCACCCTGAGGGACTCCGCGCGAATTTCGGTGTAAGGACGTTGGTCCGTCCGCAGTCAGGACAAAAAACGACCTCTCTGATAAATAGCTGCGTATCCAGCTGAACATGCGGCCTCCGATCTCAGCAGCTTCCATTGCGTCCAAAATGGTCTGATGCGTTACGTTGTCGTACGCACCCTTGATATCCAAAACAATGCCACGGTCAATCTTTTCAAACTTTTGCTGTGGTGCACCGACGTTACAAGGTCAACCACGTTGTCGATAGAAGAGCGGCCCCGTCGGAACCCAGACATGAAGGTTGGATAAATCTGATATCGCTCCAAGTAATATTCTACGCGTGTGAGCAGCATTCTTTCCATGACTTTGCCGACGCAGCTGGCGAGTGCAATTGGACGGTATGATGAAAGGTCGAGCGGTGATTTACCCGGCTTAAGAAGTGGAACCAGACGACTCGTCTTCCAATCATGAGGAACTATGCCAGCAGTCCATGACTTGTTACAAGTGTCCAAAAGAGCCCGTCGAGCTTCTTTGCCAAGGTTGGCAAGTGCGGAGTACGTCACACCATCGGGCCCTGGTGATGATGACCTTCTACAACAAGCCAGCGCAGCATCAAGTTCTTCCATGGAGAATAGTGCATCCATCCGAGAATCCCGTGAGTGTGGAACATTGTTGCAGTGCAGCGTTGCGCCTGGATTCAGAGGGCATGTTATTCTTGCGCAGAAATCTTCAGCTACCTCAACCACACTGCGCCTTTGGTGGAGCGCTACGGATTTGAACGGGTAGCGCTGTTGAGGGTACGTGCGAAGACCCCGAATTACGCTCCAAACGCGTCACAAAGGCTTCCGTGGATCAAGTGTTTGGCAAAATGTCCTCCGCCGTTGTGTTTGCAGTGCCAGAATTCTCCGCTGAATCTTCTGTATGCGCCTAGCATCTCTTAGGTCTAGGCGCGACTTCGTGCGTCGGTATCTGCGCTCTGCCCTGCGCCGTTGTGATCGCAGTCGCTGCAATTCGAAGTCAATATCGGTGTAGTTAGCGACAGGGTTAAAGGGGTAGATGTCGTGTTCCATGGCCTCCTTAATTTTTTGTTCAAGACCGGTAAAGAAGCCCTCTGCGCAAGGAGCCTCCATAAGTAATTTAAAATCTTTCCAGTCAATGTGCTGCCTACACGTGGTTGGGGAAAATGTGGAATGGCCGGTAATAATCAGATAGGTTGAGATATGGTCGCTGCCATGGGTTTCTACATCGGAAAACCACCGGACGTTGTTGTTAAGGCACTTTGAAACGAATGTCAAGTCCAAGCAGCTGCTATAAGCCACCCCTCGTATATAGGTCGGGCTTCCGTCATTCAGGCACTGGAGGTCATTGTCAGAGGCGAAGGACACAAGCTGTCTTCCCCTAACGTCCATCCTAACGCCTCCTCGCATGATGTGATGAGCATTGAAGTCACCCATTATAACCCACGGAGCAGGTGTAGCTGCCATCAAACCACTCAACCTTCTGGCGTCGAAACGACTTTATGGCGCCAAGTACACCGCCAGTAGCGTAAACGTCAGGTCACGGCTCTTCACTGTCAGGCAAACGTACTGATTGTCTTCGTTCGGAGGAACTGAATGTTGCACATATGTAAGTTCACGTCGAATGTAGACGATGACTTTGCTGGATCTGTTGCACTTAGGTGATGAAAACGCCTCGTAACCGGATATTCGCAAAATTGCCGGGGTCTTCGGTTCACAAATCACAAGAATGGGGAAGTGATTCTCGTAGACGTAGTGCCGTAAATCGGAAATCCGGGAATGTAGCCCACGAGCATTCCATTGGAAAATGAAAGCTTGCTTGACTTTCTTTTGAAAAGACAGGTGCGAAGGAGCCATGATGCCGTCTACTGTAGAGCCGCAAGAACTGGATGTTGCGCGTCCAGCACTTGAAGTGCGCTGTGTGCTGCTGGCGTGTGTAGGCTGGAAAAATTAGTTATACAAAAATTAGTTACAAATTAGTTGCACAAAAATGCTTGCCACTTAAAGAGCGCTGAAAAAAAACAAAGTAACATCTGAAAATTTTTGAGAAGGTCAACGCAAATGTTCTTTCTTTGCGAACAGTAGCTGCAACGCAGCATATCTTTTGAATTTCCTTAAAGTTTTAATACGCATGGCAAACAGCCGAGCTAAATTCGTGTTAGGCGAAAGTCAGGAACATGGAGAAACAGAAGTGATATTGGAACAAAGCACGCGTGTGCTATAAAGCCGGTGACCTAAGCTCAAGTTACAGCTCTTCCTTGACTGCGCTATAAAAACAGGTTTCCAGAAATCAATGTTTACACTTTCTTCGAAAGTAACCAATAATGATATGTTAATCACAGGACCTGATTCAGGGAGTACTCAGGACATTTGTTATTCAACGGTGCTTCTTCTAAGCTGCAGCAGTGCGCACAAAAATGCGCTGCCCAAGGCTACTTAAATGACGGACAGATATCCACTTTGTGCTGTCGCTACGAACAAAAGGGCGGATATAAACAAGCAGCGCGAGTAAAACGGCATTTTCTTTCGGTATGCGAAATGATTTTGAGTCAAGAGGAATGTGAACAATAAGGTGACATTCATTACGAGGTATCAAAATTCTCAGCATTTTAGAAGTTTCTGATGTCGCTTCATCGGTAAATCTCCTAAGCACAAATCTGTTCACCTTTCGGTTCTATTTATTGAAATCCGTTCACTTGAGGGAGGCTTATAATATTTTCAGCATTATAAAACTTCCCATAACAGATGTCCTGTATGGTGTTCAGTACGAAAATTTGCCCGAATAGCGGCGTCATCAACATTTTATTTTATCTTTATTTCCCAGGACGCTTGCTTTACTACTGACAAATTGGGCTTTACATAAGCAGCCAACAAGCAACTCAAGGTTCCTCGAAAGCCCAATTGAGTATCTCCAAGGCGACAACGGGTTTCGCCAAAATCAAATCTGCAATTAACGTCATCGCCCTCGTTTCGTCATTTGAAGAAGACCTTCATGCTGGATGAATCCCGACAACCGTTTTCCTTCACATAAAGGCCGCTTCTGGCTGTGTTTTTCACCACGCCGTTCTCAAAGCCTTTAGATATCTTGGAGGGAAGCTACGCAAGTGGATTGAAAACTATTTAAAAATAGTACCAATTTTTTTGAAATACTCCTCATGGTCCAACGCTGTTTCATGCAGTGGAGAAGGGCCTACATCAAGGGAGCTGTGCTCAGCCCCCTTCTGTCCATTAATACCCTGATACACATAACAAGCAACCTGCTGCGAGGAGTGCACATCGCGATTTATGCCGCTAATAGCTCTATCCGGAGCACGTAACGCATGAGGTACGTCACCCGGCAGTGCCTGCCGAGAACGTTACTCAGCACCCTCATTTATTTCGCTCCCCGAGGCCTTCGCCCGTCACCAGCAAAATCTTTTTCTATGGCTTTTTTTACTCTTCCTAGGTTGATCGGTGCTAACTTACGTACGGTACCAGCGATTTCTTGGTTTTGTGATGGACAGAAATCTCTCTTGGACAGCTCAGGTGAAGAAAACTGAATAAGGCTACTGCCACAACATACCAAATTTTCATAATCATGGCAGGACCACAATGGGGCAGCAAAAAATGGTTCAGCTTCAAAAGGCCTATGTTGAATTAACATAGCGAAATTGTTTAACGTGCTTCACAGATTGCCGACGAGAAGTAAGGAGGCCCTAGAAACCACACGGAACAACTACCTATGGATCGGTTGCGGCCTTCCAAAGGGGTTCTCTGCCTATGGAGCTGCAGCGGAGGAGGTTGTCTCCTGCTAAATGCCATCGTCTCCTAGGAAATTATACGTGCCCATTTCCGCCGTGTACTCCAAGGTAAAAAAAAAATTGTGGCACCAATCCGTGCTGTGAAGGTGGTTGGACCGTGTAGCTATGCTGTTTGCATTCAATTCTGACGTTTTTTGCTTAAGACAACGACACGAAAACGCAACCGTAACCTTTACCGGGAAACGCACGGGGGGAGAAGGAACATGATTCGAATTGTTTGCAGGCGCCGTTATTATACCTTATGCGGTTTGCACTTCACACGAGGACTTCGAATTACGTCAATCCCTTTTGAAGCAGCTGCAAACCTAATTTTTACCGAAACACGTAGTTGTAATTGTCGGCACCGCGCGTCGGAAAAATTCGTTCCCTTACGGCGCGGTATGGGTGTCCACTGAGATATGTGAGACAGGCATCATTTCCTTTCCATAAAACCAATTTTCATTTGATTTTCCTTGCCTTACGGCACGGTTCGAGTGTCCATCAAGATATGTGCGGCAGCGTCATTTCCTTTCCTTAAATTGTCCAACAGGCAAGAGAGAGAGAAAAACAACTTTATTGATTGGAGCTCGACGTCTGCTTAGACGCCGTCGATGGGAGTGGTTCCCTCTTCACGGGACCCATATGCTTCCCTAGCCGCCTGGCCCCCGGAGATCAGGACGAGCTGGTCTTCCACGGCGGGGCTGGTTAGCAAGGTCTCCCATCGCTCGGTAAGGGAGGGTGAGGGATGGGGTGGGGTAGTGGGGCGGGAAAGAGGTGGGGGGATTTCCTTGTTGAAGTTGCATACTCCAATGACATGTTGGAGCGTGCCTAACTGCGCCTTGCAGAAATCACATTCCTTCTCGTACCTTTCCGGGTACATCTTGTTTTGAAGGTAAGGGTGCGGGAAGGATCCCGCCTGTATCTGCCTGTAGATCGCTTGCTGTTCTCTGGTAAGCGATTTGTGAGGATCGGGGTAACGTCGCCTCTCCGTCTTGTAATAGTTCGTAATGTCCTTATAACTAATAATGGACTGTGGCTCACCTTCCTCTGCCTGGTATTCCATCTCTCGGTCGAACTGGTGGGCAGGTTCGTTGCCCTCCAGCCCATAGTGAGCCGGTGTCCATATCAACTCAACTTTCCTTTCAGGAACGTCGCATTTACTTTTGAGAATTCCTAGTGCCGCAAGGCACACCCACCCCTTTCTGTAACTGTTATACGCCTTTTGCGAGTCAGTGACAATTCTTCCCACTTTGGGCTGCGCGAGTGCTAGCGCTATCGCGGCCTCTTCTGCCACCTCCGGAAAAGACGTCTCGATGCAGGCGCAGGTTACGAGCACATCCAGCGTCGTAACTGCCAGCGTGGCTTTCGATGAAAACTTCGGTAATGAAGCAAGCGTCGCGCTGCACGGACGATGGCGTTCCGTGGACTCCTTGGAAACGCTGCAACACGCGGTCGCGTCCCGCTATTAAAGTGGAAGCTGAAGCGTTGTTTTTTTATTTTTAAATTTTCATTGCTTTTTCTTATTTTTATATTACGACTGCTTTATGATCAGTATCATGCACGATTTCTGTGCTTTATTTCTTTTTTTCTTTCTTTTTATTTCTTATTTATTATATATATTTTATTTGTTATATTACGACTCCTTTATGATCAGTATAATATACGATCTCTATGCTCTTGGGTACTTTTCCACTCCTGGGGTTTTTGGTTGACGACGACGAAGACACGAAAAATTCCGTGTATGGTAGATGTATACTGCTTCGCTGCAAAAACACTTAGTACACCGTGTCCACATAACCTACCAAATTGTGCAACTGCAATCAGCCAAATTGTGCAACTGCTGCAGCTCCCTACTATCGCTCAGCCACAGAAATAACTGCCTGCAGTCTTTCCTCCCCGGACGCTCTCGCCTCTAAAGATCAAGCATTTCATACCAGATGTGAATGCGCAGAGATGAATGCCACAGTCTGCGCTACTTCAAGATGCTCTGACCTACCCAGCCAAGTAATGCTCATGATGACCACATCATGAAAAATGGCTCAGCCTCTCAGTAGAGCTCCTCCTGTGGCTATTACGTACCCTCAACAAGCCAAATGCATTCCTGTCGCTTGTAGCGGAAGACATCCTCCACGACATCCGAGATTCAGGGCTTTAAAGAAGCTGTTTTCTATACCTTGCACCGAACCAATGACCGGTGGGTGATTTTCACGAACTCCAAAGTAGCGCCACAAACTCTTTCCATCCTGTTTAAGAAAACCATTCACCTGCCGGTTTCTCGCGACTTGTCTATTGCCGCAGGCCAATACATGCCATTTCAGTGCATAGCAGCTGACTGTGGCATTCTAGCCAACGAAATCGTTTAAATATGGTTTAAAATAAACTGATTCTGATTTTGAGAAAGCAGATGCAACGGCTAGCAATGGTCTGCAGCCTGTGATAGGCAAGAAGATTTTCGTCACGAAACCAGATGCGTCAGAAATGGCAAAAAACCACGCTTATGAAGAAAAAAAAGTCAGCTCTAAAACATCTTTACACGTTTCTTGTTTCAGGCGACCTATATGTATACCTAGGCTGTCACTCAGTCTTCCAGGCAACTTGGAAAGTGTTTCCCATCATCTCCGCCTGAATGCCGCGTTTACAAACAGCTTGCGATGCTGTTTAACAGAAGTGAAGAGACCGCATTTCGTCAATTGCGGCTCAGTTGAAAGATAGCATATTATGTGTGAAAGCTCTGCGTAAATCGACTCTGATCATTTTCTGACGTCGCTCGCAAAAGTGCCTCTAACAGTGGACTCCATGTTAGGTCCCTTAGCCTGCTTTAAGCAGCAGATGTGTGTAATAATATTTTAGAAGAACGTCAGTTTGGGCTAGATGGTGCATTATTTGAGACAGAAATGGTAATAGTGCTGCAATTAGACGTACACAAGAAAGACTGACACAGGACATGCGCTAACTTCATCTGATTTTATTCACTGCAAAGCCAACAAATATATGAAAAATTCAAGGCATGCGCAAACAACACCTACACAACAGGCATCAACAAAACCGTTCAAGATATGATATCTCATTCTTGAAAAGGCGAACCGAGGTATCACTCACGCAATCTACTCCCCTCTTCCTAATGTGGAATGCTTCCAGAAGTTCCCTCGCCTTCGTATCTCCACTCCTGCCCAGAATCTTTATCTCCCGAAGCCGTGGCTCACACTTCTTGCATTGTTGGCATCTTTTTTGCCCCGGCCCATGTTCTGCCGCACGATTACAAACGAAGCACTCCGCGCAATGCTGTGAAAGATGCGCACCTCCTAGATTTGTAAGCGATCTTGCGTGCTCAGCCGCGCGGTCATTAACGCACCGCCCCGTTTGGCCCACGTAGGCTTTTCCGCAGGTCAGTGGTATTTCATACACCACACCTGTGCAGCACTTCACGTACTGCTTGCCATGCTTTTTGTTGCAGGAGCTCTTTTTATCGCTCCCAATGCGCGCACATAGCTGGCCAAGCTTTCGTGGGGCAGAAAACACGACCGGCACGCCATGTCGCTTTGCCACTTTCTTCACATTGTGCGCGACCCTGTGCACATAAGACACAACTTCTGGTATCACCGACTGTTTGTTCGGCTCAGTCGCCTTGTGAAACAACGCACACTTGACTTTTCTTAGGAGGGCTTCAGCAACTGCTGTGATAACCGTGCATGGGAACCCCGCCGAAACCAACCGATCAACTTGCGTGTCAAAACTCATCTGCATAGCATGGTGACACGACTTCACCAGAGCCGACTCAAGGCAGAGGCGAGCAATGGCGCGTTTTACAGTTTTCGAGTGTGCTGATGTGTAAGGCAAAAGCTCCTTCTGGGCTCGAGGGGAATAACGCCAACAAACATGATCCTCGCCCAGGGTAATATTAAGGTCTAAAAACTGTAAGCTCCCCCCTTTGGGTAGCTCATGAGTGAACACCAACCCCCTCCCCTCTTTTTGGAAGTTGGCTAAAACTGTGTTAACAGTATCCGTGTAGGTCAAGTTATTTTGTTTTTTAAAAACAACTAGAAAATCGTCAACATACCTAAATACTTTTAGTACTCCCTTCCCTGTTAAACTTAGTTCTGTAAAACGCGCCATTGCTCGCCTCTGCCTTGAGTCGGCTCTCGTGAAGTCGTGTCACCATGCTATGCAGATGAGTTTTTACACGCAAGTTGATCGGTTGGTTTCGGCGGGGTTCCCATGCACGGTTATCACAGCAGTTGCTGAAGCCCTCCTAAGAAAAGTCAAGTGTGCGTTGTTTCACAAGGCGACTGAGCCGAACAAACAGTCGGTGAGACCAGAAGTTGTGTCTTATGTGCACAGGGTCGCGCACAATGTGAAGAAAGTGGCAAAGCGACATGGCGTGCCGGTCGTGTTTTCTGCCCCACGAAAGCTTGGCCAGCTATGTGCGCGCATTGGGAGCGATAAAAAGAGCTCCTGCAACAAAAAGCATGGCAAGCAGTACGTGAAGTGCTGCACAGGTGTGGTGTATGAAATACCACTGACCTGCGGAAAAGCCTACGTGGGCCAAACGGGGCGGTGCGTTAATGACCGCGCGGCTGAGCACGCAAGATCGCTTACAAATCTGGGAGGTGCGCATCTTTCACAGCATTGCGCGGAGTGCTTCGTTTGTAATCGTGCGGCAGAACATGGGCCGGGGCAAAAAAGATGCCAACAATGCAAGAAGTGTGGGCCACGGCTTCGGGAGATAAAGATTCTGGGCAGGAGTGGAGATACGAAGGCGAGGGGACTTTTGGAAGCATTCCACATTAGGAAGAGGGGAGTAGATTGCGTGAGTGATACCTCGGTTCGCCTTTTCAAGAATGAGATATCATATCTTGAACGGTTTTGTTGATGCCTGTTGTGTAGGTGTTGTTTGCGCATGCCTTGAATTTTCCATATATTTGCTGGCTTTGCAGTGAATAAAATCAGATGAAGTTAGCGCATGTCCTGTGTCAGTCTTTCTTGTGTACGTCTAATTGCAGCGCTATTACCATTTCTGTCACAAATAATATTTTGTTTGGCTATGTAGGCGACATTTGTATGCTCGACGAACTCTAATACCTCAGTGCATGTCACTGTTATGCGCTATACATGCTGTGACCGTTGTCATCTTCTCTGTAGGACATTGCAGATAACCATTCAATATCTTGTAGCATCACTTGTTGATGCACCTCAGCCCAAACTCAATGTCCATTTATTTTTATTCTTTACTTTTGCTTTCTTTTCCTTCTTTTACGACTTTACATTATAGTATTCAGCTCCTCGCTCCATCCATCTTTCAATCTTCAATTGCCTTCCCCTCGCAAAGTAGCCTGTCAGCGAATTTTTCATGTCTAAAATCTCTGTTTATCATTACAGGTTTCTTTCTCTCTCCCTTAAGTGCTTATGCTTATAACTAATAAGCATCATTTGAACAAGCTTGACTACTACTCACCGAAAGAAACGTTAATACTTCTTACTGCTTCCAACGTAATCGCGTCATTCTGTTTCCATGGCTCTAGGCATTTATTTTTACTTTTCGTTTAATTTTTTTTCTACGAAATAAGTATTGGACTCAAATTATAGTATCTCAATGATGATCGTTCCACCCTTCATCCAAGCTTATTTAAGCACGGAAGGGGCATCCAGGAGTTTTGAAACAAAAACCTTGCCTCAAACAACACGACGTTTAAAACCCTATCAGACTGAAATAACATTACTTGATGCTCTGTGCTATGCGAATGTACACTGCGTACTACAGTGATGAAAGCTCTTTGACATTGGCATAAATCTGTTACAGTTGAATCCCGCTACAATGAAATCGACGGGACGCACGAGAAATTTCGTTGTCGCGAAATTTCACTTTTGAGAAATTAACAAAAAATGCAAGACAATAACTAGAGCAAAACATAGTTTTATTGCCAGAAATCTGTGAGCTTAGCCTGCTTGAGTTTCACTGCCAACAGCGGCGTCACGCGACTCTCGCACTCTGTTAACAGCGACATCGCAACGTCGTCATCGTGCGTGCCATTGAATTTTCTAATAACGTCGAAGGCATCCAGTACCTGCGATGAGGCTGCCGGGGCAGGTAAATCTTGAGCGGAGTCGTCTTTATGATCGCACGGCTCTTCCGGCTGGCGAACACTTTTGACGACGTCTTCATCGCTTCTTTCCTCGTGGACAATCACGTCCACGTCAGCGTCGAGGAAATCGTCCAGCGCTATGTCAGCAGGGACGTTTCCAGCTTCCTGGAACGATTTTCAAGTAACGTCAATCCCCGGAGTCAATGACGATGGTACCCTTTCCGCGGCTGCAGTCGTGCTGGTCGCCTTGCTGTCGACAAACCCGGCGTGCTTGAAGCTGTTGCGGATCACGCTGCACTGTGTCGTCCTCCATGCCGCAGCCATCATTTCTAAAGCGACGAAAAGATCGACTTTCGTCCCCCTACATGCGTCGGTGTTCAGGAGAAGCCGCTGGATCAACCTCTCCCGGTGGAAGACCATGCTCTGGACGATGCCTTGGTTCAGGGGTTGAACGACTGAGGTACAGTTCGGCGAGAAGAGCTTTAGCTCCACACTTGACAGCTTGACGTCGTCAATGCGGTGCGCTGTACCATTGTCCAAGAGCAAACAAACCTTTAGATTTTGTCTGCTCATGTCGCGGTCAAGTGCCGCCACCCAGTCAGCAACAATGGCACGGGTCAACCACGACCGGCTGTTCGCCACGTACTTCACAGGTAGGCTCCTGTTCCCCTTGAAGCAGCGCGGTTTTGCACTTGTGCCATTAACTAACGGGAGGCGTTTGTCAGACCAATCCACATTTGTTCACAGCAGCGCAGTCACTCGTTTCTTGCTATGCTTGCCTCCGAGGCAACGCTGCCCTTTAAAATCAAGCGTCTTCGCTGGTAGCATCTCACAGAAGAGGCCCGTCTCGTCTGCGTTATAAGTATCAGACGGAGCGTAACTGCTCATTATGTCAGTCATGTTGTCCGCCGCCCATGCTGATGCGCCGTCAACGTCCGCAGATGCCGATTCACCGCACAAAACCTTGCGACGATGTTATGCCTTTCTTTAAAGCGATTCAGCCATCCTTTGCTTGCCTTAAAGTCGTTCAGCCCTAGCAAACAAGCATAATTTAGGGCCTTCTGCTGCACAATTTTACCGCTCAGGGGCATGTTTGTTGCTCGCGTATCGACGAACCAAGCATAGACAGCCTTGTCGAGCTCTTCATACGTTGTTTGCGTCACTTTCTTGTGCTGCGCTGAAGTGCCCGATGAAAGTGCCTTCCTAATGCTGTCCTTATTCTTCAAAATCGTCGATAGCGAACTCGGCACGATGCCAAAATCTGCGGCAATAATTGCCTTCTTCTTCCCGCTTTCCGCTTCGGCGATAATTCTATTCCTGTATTTTAGCGAAATAAACTTTCGCTTCTTCGTTGGCGGCGACATGGCAGAGGCGATCGACAAGATCAGACTGCAGCGAGAGATCGACGATCAACACACACCGACACACCAGCAAATGGCGGCAAGGGCTGCAGAGAAGGCGGGGAGGGGAGGCTGGCGACTGGATTTGGATTCGTCTTTAGCCCTCGTACGGCCGGCGGCCTTTGCACGGCGCCAACAAGTCCCCTCGCTGCGTCTCTATAAAGAATAAACGACTCCCAGCTAAATGTTTTAATAAATAATACATGAATATGTAATAAACATACATTTCGAGCATTATTTAGCTGCTCTAAGCCACTGCTTTAGCAGGGAATAATCTCGTACAGCACCCAACTTTTGAAGAAAAGCGGGCCACTGACCGGTGAAGGCTCGCGAAAAATTCGTCGAAGCGAATGCGTGCTCACAAAGTAATTCGTTTTCGAGGGAATTTTAATACATTAATTCCTATGGGAATTTCGCGGGGAATGAAAAATATTTTGTTGTGGCGAAAATTTTGTTGAAGTGGCATTCGTTGTGCCAGGATTCAACTGTAGATGCCCAGAACTAACAACCGAGTCTTTATAGCAGATGTCGCTGGTATTTAGAACGCTCGGCTTCATAGTAATATAGTAACTTACCACCGCACGTTGCTTATATTTCGCCAGACACTATTGGTTCCCCGAAATAAGAAAAAAAAAGCAGAGCTCAGCCTTGGCATCAACACAGTTCGATGTCTAAATTTCAAGCTGCACGTTCTATATACTGTAGAAGCTTGGGCAAGTTGGTGTGACATGGTTTTTTCAGCAGCGCAGGGAACAAAGGACGTCCTTTGTCCCCTGCGCTGCTGAAAAAACCATGCACGTTCTATAGTTTTAAAAAAATTCAAAATACTATGACAACAGACATAAAACATCTATAGGCAATTTGTAACCACCATGAACATGAACAGGAGCAGCTATGCAACTATCAGTCATAGTCGATATTTTTTGAGACAGAACTTGGCCTCAACAAGTCGCTTCTTTGCATAGCTCATACTCAGTTTTCTACATCGGTGCACGCCTGCAGTCCATCTCTCACGTCGAAACAAGGCCCACCTCCAGAGCTAGCTTGCAAAGGCGATATCTTAAAGCCCCTCAAAGTGTTACTTGAACAATGTTTGTGGGCAGCTGGCGCCCGCATTCCAATCCGGCGCCACCAAACAGTAAAAACATTAAAAAGTAAAAATTCTACTGTAAATCAAGAAGGCGCATTTCAGCGTTGTAAAAGGAATATCAAACGGCTCCTGCTCTCTGTTTCCTGTCATGGCGAATAGGCTACGTTTCTGGATGTCCCCAAAGATAACATCGTCAGTGCGCCTCTTTCTCTCTTCCTGAAATCGAGCGTATTTATTTGTAATTATGAAACAAAAGAAAAAAACACCCTTGCTGTGGAAAAAGCCCAGACATTGAAAAACAGCGGACGTCTCACGCGCTATCTTGCCTCAAACAATTTCTATTTTCTACTGGGCGCTCACTGGCGGCTAACTTAAAAAAAGCAACTATTGAGCCAGCACAGTAGCTCAGCTCGCCGTCCGTGCCACTTTCAATATCCACAGCCTTCCCAGAGCACGCGAACGGAACAGGCGTAGGGCAATCAATTCTCGCCGCTATCGTTGTTTGCACACGAGGCATTTGTTCCTCCGAGATAAAGCGCCGGGAAACAAACTTCGTTTCCTACTAGCAGCGGGATGGGCAGTCGTACACAAGCGCCAAAGCTGTGAGTGCCTCTTTTTGAATGCGGACACTGGCAGCGTGCGTACACACCACAAAGCATTTGTTCCGCAGTCGCGCTCCAAGAAATTTTCCAATAAGATCGACCATTCGAGATGTGGCAGAGGAAAGAAGAAAACCGGTCGCGGTGTGGAGTAATATGCGCATGCTTTTTCAGATCTGAAGTTTCGAAAATGGACGCGATTCTTGCGGCTGTGTGTCAGCTAGCATCCATCATTCAGTACTTCATTTAAAACGTAGGGGCTAAATTCGCTGTACATCAAGATAATTAAGCTAAATTAAGTTAAAAATAATAAAACAAGCATTTTATTACAATATTTGCGTCTACTCAAGCGGTTGTTATGAAACTTCTTGTCAGCTGAGTGGTGCTAGAAGAACTTTAAAATTGTAAGCAGCCGCATTTTTTCGAGGTGCGCCCCTTATTGACGATTACTGTTGTAAGATACAATTACCACAGTTGCAGACATCTCACTGCTGTTTGATTACTGCGTTGGCTAGCTTAAAATCTTTCTCCGGATCATTCGTAGCCAGGGTGAGTGGTTTCAGCGTGCTCCATGCATAAGCATGTGTTGCGGTTGTGTGAAGACGCCAAACACCCCGTGCACTCTGCCCATCCTACTTACGTCGTCACTGAGTATGTCCACTCACAGTGGCCTCGACTGCACTTCCCCAATCCTTCATGTTGGCAACTCTGACGTCGACGCCATGAAGCACAAATAATTAGACTTCGTCATCAGGTCAAGGCACTTCACTCTCAAAAAGAGTCCGAAGAAATCAACGTCATCAAACACGTGTAACGATACAGAGTTTAGCAGGTAGTGTTGCGTGAGAATGATCATTTCTTTGTGCACGTAAGATCAAAGAAGGACCAATAACGATTCAATAAACAAAAACAGCACCGATCGATTTAACGATATAAAAACGCAATAAAAGGCGTCGTCGTCACCACTACTGAACTCACCACTACCGTCACCAGAAAAATCAATACTTCCGATATGCATTGCGTCATAATTTCGTCAATCGTTCTTCGAACTATATAGCTGTCTTCACTGGCTGTAGAAAAGCGATATATAGCGATTATATTTTTTCCTTCGTAAACGTTTTAAAATTAACAACAGCCACTGGAATTCGTAGACGTAAGCACGAAGCTTGAACGATAATGTTCTGGTGCACCACCAGAAGCGCCATCCAGAATCTTACTTTTGAAGGCGCCAGTACTTGCTATTCTTTCGTCGTCAGAAATTCAGTCTCCGTCTCTCGCGTTTAGCATGCACGAATCTAGGGGCATCTTCAATAACCGCTTCCTTAACTATTCTACCTTTGTTAGTGAACTAAATGGAAATGTAATATGCCTATTTCAACGAATGGCAGAAATTCAAGAGGTGCCGAGAAGCCGTTGTACTGTAAGATCATGCAGTTTTATAGGGTAGGCCCCTCTACGTTCATTTTATTTATCGCAAAGGATAAGACAGCAGAAAAGAAGGAGACAAACCTAGGTGCAAAGCTGTCTTCTGCCTTTCCGATGTGTTGTCGTTTCCGATAAATAAGATGAATTTGAAGTCACAGTACCAGCTAGCCCAACAGATATCTCTGCTTTGAAACGTAAAATCTCCTTACGGAAAGTTTTACTGCGTGATCATATCCAGGAATTATGTACAAACGCATTTTTCCAAGGAGAAATTGTTTTATGAATGCATTTGTTCATGGGTCGTAAGAGTACTCAACAACAATAAATAATCCGCAGATCCCTCTTCGAGGCATTAATTGGCAGTTTTCCGGTATTCATCCAAAACCGCACCACATTGGTTTTCTATGGTAGTCTTAAATACTTGGTGTAAGCAAAGAAAAAACTATAAACGCCATTTTTTCGCTATGCATCGTGATGTTAGACCATTCGCTTGAGTATAATCATAATAATATTTCACAGCTGCCTCGCAGTGACGTGTGATGCCAAGGAAGCTGGACTTTTATGATGCAGTAAATATGATGCAGTATGCACGCAGAGCATGGTTGTATATCGTCACTGAAATATTATCAATCTTTCTAGTTCTTAGTTATGCTAAATCTTTACTTTTTCGAGACAAGTGAAACCATACTGGCCATTTTACAGCCTGTAAACATGACCTAAAAATATTATTATAAGCTTTTTTTTTCGTTCACATTAAAAGTTTCTGGATAGCCATAACTCCCTCGGAAGAGGAATCCTTCTGGGAACTCCTAACTCTATGTGTATTTTTATGAGTATAATTGGGATAAAAAGCCAATGTACAAGGTAATCAATTTGTTACCTCATAATTTACATCGTAAAACAGCCCAAATCGCGATCAGGATGAAAACCTATATACCAGTGATGTTTTCCCTATTTAGGTATCGGTTGCGACCTTGCAGAATATATTTAATCAAGAACAATCGCTCTGGAGCTAGCATGACAGCGTATAGCTGAGTGATTTATAATTTTATTGCGTACCTCGTCATTTCATTACACTCACACAAACATTTTTTTATCGGTTGCAAAATAAAGTGCTTGTTATAAGAACGATCAACTTTGTTGCAAAGCTACTGACACCAAGACGCAGTTATCCATGGCTGGTGAAGCACGAAACCAAAACACGAACGACAGAGAGAACGGCACGGACAAGCGCTATCCGTTTCGTTCTGTGTGTCGTCCGTGTTTTCCTTTCGTGCTTCTCCATCCATGCATCTCAACCAACTTGTCCAACTTTCTGCTCGTCTTTATGCAGATATCCGCAATTAGAGCACTAGAACGAAAATTGCAGCCGCCTGGAACCCAATGTCTGGCTCCGCGCGCTACGTAAGAGTACTCGACACGGGCACCCCTCTGCAAAATTACCTCATGTAAAATGTAGCGTGCGAAATCTCCACAGTCACTCACGTGTCTCGAATATCAATTTTGAAACAGTGGAGAAATCACCATATTTGCCATTAATCTCACCACGCGTTAAGCATAAATGTGCAATCACTGCTGAGATTTCTGTCAGCTCCCAGGCAGTGCCGTTAAGCCAAGCGGTCTATTGCGTTTTTTGTCCAGCCAGTCGATCGTTCTCTCTCACTATAACGTCCCTGATTATGTCTACGCGCTATTTTTGAATAGTAAAAGCCTTTCGTCACGTGGTCACGGCCAAGCAAATAAAAGCGCTTGCCAGGAATTTGAGGTAATATGTAGTTGCAGATACTAACTTTTTAATGCCAGCCGCCTCTCTTTTGCCGCGTTCTTGGGTGAATGTAAAGCCATTCACCCCATTTTGTTCCCATAATACTTCACTTCCTAGTTTTTCAAAGGAGAAGACTACGGCGAAGATCAGAGATTCTGTCTTCATAGTCCCCTCCTTATGGCGACTCTAACACAGAGATGTGTTGGTATTCGTTGCCTAAGCTTTTTCCTAAAAAGACTGAAATCAGTATGCCCCCGCCAGGAGATTGGACAGACGGCAGAGCGGATGCATTCTAAACAATAGAGCTAACATTATTTCGCTCGCTCTAGGTTTCCTAAATGAAGGAGTTCTTGATCCACCTCATTGTTAAAAATCGGCCCCAAAAAATGAGCCCTGTAGTCAATTTTGGTACCTTGTCTTTTAACCACAAAACGTTGTCATCCCAAAGGTAAATCATTGTATTATCTTTGAGGAAAGCATCCTTATTCTTGCACGTGTACTCGAAAGCCAGGAAAACATCCACTAAACGCGTTAGGGCAAACTTGATTCAGAAATTTATTCTGAAAGTTTCATGCAATCTCCACTTGGCATGCAATCAAGATAATATGCAAATTGGTCGACCACTTGCAGGTTCCCAATGAGCTAATGAGCAAACTTTTCGCTAATGAATGCACCGGTAGACTCCGTAACATCGCATGCACTCGTGGAAGCGTCAGCTAGAATAACGTGCTCAACAGCGGCGGCACACCACCATTCAAGTTAATGTTGGCATGATTAATTTGCAGAACAATATGCTAACTTTCATGCAGGTTATAACATGCGAATAGATAAGGACTAAGCATCTCTGTGCAATAGATTTTTGTTCAGTGTGGTTGCAAATTATGCATTAAGCCACTTATCTGCAGAAGCCTCATTTAGCTGAAGTTTTGCGCAAGTAATTCTCATGAGAGGCCATCCGACAGGCTATGCTAAATACTGTTTTCGCCCTTAGAGACAGTCGTTGCGCAGGGTTTGAGCCTAAGTTTTTAATAGCTGAGTAAAGGCAGATCTGCTAAGGGATTCAGCTGCAAATGTTCTCTTCTTTATCCGATTTAACTGGCTTTCTCAACGTGGGAGATCTGATCTTATTCCCGTGTATCAAAAATTAAAGTGATGATTACCAGCAGAACAAATTTCAGTTAAACTACTCCTGGCAGTACGTTCACGAAGCAAGATTGGAGTTACACGCATCAATATCACTAGCATTACGTTTATGAATAAGAAAAAATCTGCTGGAACCTGATTACAGAAGAAACAAGATTACGACACCTAAGGTTAATTAAACAATAATGTTACGGGCATTACACTCACCAGTAGACTATGCTGGTCGCCTGTTATTAACGCTCTCTATGTAGCACTTACAGAAAATTCGCTGCCTAAGACGAAACTTCTTTAATGTCTCGTCTGATGTAAAGCTTAGTGGATATAAATCACTTGCAAGACAGAACTCAGAGAGTATTCAGACGATAATTACGGTACATTCATAAAAAAGTGATGGTAATAAAAAGTGAAGGAATGCAAAAGTTGGCGGTAGACTTCATATATTCTACTTACGCCCCTTGCTCTCTCAAGTCCGATATAATTATCACAATGAAACTGCAAACAGTTTTCCAGCTCAAGTTAACTTGGAGATTAAAACTTACTTTTCTCCTTTATCGCCCTATGATCTCTCTTTTTTCACCTTTATCTTCCTAAAATATTCTTCACACTGATCATAAGCACAGTATCTTGAAATATACTATTTCCATGCCTGCAAATACAAAACAGGTTCACAGTTTGTAGCTATTGCGTATAAAACAATTTTAGCTGGCGTTCTTGGCAGATTCTCGCTAACATGGTCAGAAAACGGAGGAGAACCTCAGGCGGAACATGAAGCCGCACTTATCCAAAAGTTTCCCAACATTTGCCTCAGAACGGCAACTGGCAAAGAAAAAAGTTCTGAAAAAGAAACATCAGCCCTGGGCAGGATTCGAACCAGCGCGAACTCAGGCAGAGCTGCTCCGCTTCGCCATGCCTTACACCTATCGGCAATCATTGCACGTACCTTTCCTTTCCACTTTACGGCATAGCTATAACCATACTAGCCTTCCATTTGGCTCTCTGTATAGCCGATTATGACCTCGTAAAACTTTTGTTCAACAACTTTCGCTCATGTTCTTTATCACTTGCTGGTTCTTATTTGTTGACAAACTGGTTGTTTATTTTCTAACACCTGGTGCTTGATTTCGGTTTTATTAGGCTATTTTATTGTTTATAGGAGGTCCCCAAGAAAGACTCTGACTTTGGGGCCTTTTTTTATTATTATGCACCAAATATGATGTTTGCGGAAGAAACCTAGAATCTTTAAACACAAAATAAGAATGAAAACGCAACGTAGGGTTTAACCACTGTTATACCCAAAGGTCAAGCGGTAGCATTTTGACAGTTGCCCGGGCCATATTTGGAGCTCTCCATCCTGTCGGGCTCGATCAGTTACGGTTGGGACCCGCCGCGATGGCTCAATAGTTACGGCACTCGGCTGGTGACGCGAAAGACGCGGGTTCGATCTCGGCCGCGGCGGTCGACGATGGAGGCGAAATTCTAGAGGCCCGTGTACTGTGCGATGTCAGTGCACGTTAAAGAACCCCAGGTAGTCGAAATTTCCGGAGCCCTTCACTGCGGCGTCCCTCATAGCCTGGGTTGCTTTTGGGACGTTGAACTCCCATAAACCAAACCAAAGAAGTTACGGTTGCACATCGCTTTTGGTGCAAATCGGTCAAGGTCAAATTTCAAGTATCGCTCGGGGCAAACATTTGGAAATGACCCGGGCGAAATTTTCAGGTCTCTATTGTGTCGGGCGCGGTTAACTATGTTTGGACACCGATTTTCGTTCAAACCGGCCAAAGTCAATCTCTCAATGTCAATATGTTGCTGTGCAGGCTTCTCAAGGTTGAACTTTCATGAAATCAGGCACAGAATGGTGAGCGACTATTGGCTTGAGTAGAGCTACCACTCTAAAACCAGAACCGACTCTGGCCTCAGTCAACCGGTCCACATAATACGATCCCGCCATACTCCTGCACTGTACTGAAAACAGGCACAAGCAAATTCTGAGAAGTAATGCAGCCTGTTTCGCGGTGTAGTAAAGCTAGTATCCACTTGTAAATTGACCTCTTGTATTGTAAATTGTATTGTATTGTAAACTGACCTCTTCTCGATCTTTTATTCGTTCCCGTGGCTATGCAATTCAGGAATTCCCGTCCCAGGATGTAAGTATCAACAGCATCGCCAAAGGCAACTTTATTTACACGCCCACTAAGATCAGAGGGAGGTCGAGGCTGCCAAACATATCGAAAGGCTGCTGCAGAGCGGGCGATTCCTATTGTGTTTCAACAGCGAAAGGAGTGGGGGACGATAAGCGCGCTGCCGCCCCTGAAAAGCAGAAGTGTTGTTCACTCGAAATCAGGCGTTGGCTAGCAAGATATCATAAACGCAAGTTTCTCCCGGTGGCAGGTGCTTGAAGGAACTGATCAGCAAATATGCACGCTAACTGCATTTTTTCTCGTCATGGCTATCCCGTTCCTTTCGTTATATATATCCGATATGGAGACCATCTTTCCAACTGCTGTCCTTCACAGCTCGTAGGACGGGGAATAGGTGACTGTCTTGTAGTTACATGTATGCCATTGTTCAATTAACCGGACCGGTCCAGTTCACATGTTTGTTCTCCTCGGTTTTCTGATTAGGGCTGCTCGGTCATAAATATTGTCAAAACACTGTTGCACATATAAAGGAACTTCAAAAGCTCGTTATCTTGACCTTCATATCCGTATTTATTTTATTCATAATACACGGGTAAAAGATAAGCAACTGCATTAATACAGAGAGGCAACTCTGTAGAGGTTAAAAGGCTGTGTGTTGATAATGAGTAATTTTTTATGTGGCTAGGGCCTCTCTGGCCAAACAGGTCCATGACAGAAGTTTTTTTTTTTGTTAAAATATGGGGTCAAGGACCCATTTACCTCAGCATTTCATCGCAGATAATCCGAGCATCAGGCCAGGGGAAAGCTTGCACCCTTTGTATTCTCGGTGCAGAGGAGAGGCGAGCATATGGAGACGTGATATATACACATTGTGCATGTTTACAAGTCTCATAGCGCCAGGTCTCGCTGCTGACAAGGTTAGTATTTCTCCCCTGTTAGAGAATGAGGGCATCAAATTGCTAAGACATACCATACTTCCCTCCTTTTATGGTGTCCTCCTTGATGAGAGACAATCTCAATGAGGCGCTTGCCAGGCGGCTCGTGTCACCATGTTCCTTCACGTGTTTTAGTGCAGTGTTCGGCCAGCCGATATTTACCAGGCTGAAAAACTGATGTAGCGGAAGCCGCGGACTAAGGGAGACCGATGGAGATAAGAAACCGAAAGTCCTGAGGAGTGGAAAAACCATTAGTTAGATGCGTCGTTTCCTTCTGTATGCAGAAGTAACAGCAAGTAGGTACTAGAGAAGGGGGAACAGAGCCAGATTTGTGTTTTAGCTAGGACAGTGGGTTCTATTAGACCGGAATTCACGAAAAAACGATGACGGCTTAAGAAAGCCTAGAAGAGATAACTCGAACTGTCAGAAGAAAAAGTGGAAAATTTCATGGGCAGCACTGCAATAAGAACACATCTGTCTTTCTCGATGGCATCCGCATCGATCCGAATGGTGCAGTTGGGATTGGTAGTAATGCAGAGCAACAACAGTGTTGTTCGCGTTGAAGGCCATTGAATGGTATAGTGAACACCTGACAAGTTAACAAGCAGATTTAGCTTGTGTCGCTGGCATGGCTTCTCGCTCCTTGATTCTTACAGGGGTACGGTTCATTGGATTCAAAATATTAAATATAATAAATTTCCGCCGGTCCTTTGCGGGTGAAAGTCTGTGCAGCGACTATGGCTTTTTTATTGTTCCAGGCTGGACATCGTAAAAATGAAATGCAAGCTGGCTGTGCGTTTGATCAATGCTCCTTTTTAAGAGTTCGTTTTTTCTTCTCGAAGAAACTGAAGAGCTCAAGCCTTTGCCGCAGCCCACGGCTAGGCAAATGTGTTTGGCTTCTTTTTTTTTTTGAAGCCAGCTTGAGTATCGGAAACTTACTTAGGAGGGTGATAAAGGGTTCCACTTTTTTGACAATTCGATCAAGATGAATATCAAGTTTAGAATTTTTATTTCTTGGAGAAAAATTAGGTTTGCTTCGCTGCCGCACTGCAATTTTTCTTTCTCGTAAACTGGAATGGTCAAAAACACGTGATACCGAGACAGTAGGCAAAATTGTATAGGTCCCGCCTAGATTTGAAATGACGAACCGAGTTTCCATAGAAGTAGCGTCGACGACAGACTGCACACCTCGAAGGGTAAACATCTCGCCGCTTCAGTTGCTTTCCATCAGACCATAGCTTCCTTCCTGCAAATTTATGCTTTCACACGGCCGAAGTGTATCTTATATTACAGGAAATTCCAGAAAAACCCAGGTTTAAGAAAACTTTATCCAAGTAAAGACAAAAATGCGCTGACCGAATGTAGTCCCCGACGCAGAAATCCTCATGCAGCAAATTCGAGGTTCTGCTACTCGGTAGTGGTATCCGCCCTCCTTCTGGATCCCTTACTTTGTACGTTAGCTTCCCTTCCAAATAAAAAGCAAGCAGAGCAGTGAAAAGCGCAGGCATTTTTCCTTGGAAACAAAACAAATTGTCACAGCCGTTAATATTTTGCCTAAAGGTTGCGATTCCGCCTACATCATTTAGGAGCACCTCTTTCGCATGTAACGGCACGCATATTTATATTATACAAATACCAGTGCAATATGCACTCCTTCATAAGGCTGCGTTTACTCAATGCTCGCTTTCATAGGGCGGTCCACTCCCAGCTTCCTTGCCTGTTACTTCTCGACATTGGATAAACCAAATGCAGTTACTGTTGGTCCCTGCGTGATTAAGCTCTTTTTACTCCCTTAATTTTAACATGCCGTAGCTATTCCCACTCAATCAGTGTTTATAATTAAAGACAGAAGATATCTTGCACAATGCCCAATGTAGCTAAATCTAATCTGGCTGTCATCAAGTCCCAAGATGAACTGAGCACCAGTATAGCGCAAACCAGATTATCCAACAGTATACTTGCCATTTTGTGCTAGTGTGTTTTTTATTTGTCCTCTAATTATATATCGCAGATCTATCGTTTGTACCAGCGTGCGAACAAAATTATTAGGGCTTAACTGTACCTGCCTGGTTTGCATACTGTCAACATTTTCTGTTCATGCAGCCGAAGAAGTCAATATCGTTCGGAAAGCGGATTCTGTTCATTTAATAATGTGCGGTTATAATGCAGTGAAGTTGTACTGTCGTTGGCTACACGCACCTGGTATTTATTTCGGTAATCAGCGAAATAAAACTTAAATCAGACACAGCTGTTCCTCTTTCACAAAACTTTGTTGGCGACATAAGGAAAGCAAAAGAAAACTTTATTTTCGGATACCTTGCCTCCTATCTGGGAAAACCCTTGATACATGCTGATGTTGGATTACTGCAATCTCTGTTCTACTGTTCGATATAATCTTCCCCAAAAAATTTTCACTTCTCTGATTTAGGAGTGCCGTAGAGAGCGTCCATCTAAGAAATCATATTTCACATCCACACATGTACTTACGTCTTCTTTCAGTTAGCGGTAATGTTACCAAAAGAGGCTGAATACTTTCGTTGGTTTATCATATTGCACAGTACGAACCCTCCAGTGGTGCTTACCGCAGCCAATCTGTTTTACCTGGCATTTGGCGCGCCTTGGGAATTCTAGTGGCTAGAGGTTTGTCGTCTTCTTCGCTCGAGCTTCCATCTGTCTTGCACGTCCCAGCACATCAAAGTGAATCTGTTCTGTGTGTGTCAACAGTTTGTCGGTGAAATAACTGGTGTAGGTGCTGGGGTGCGCCCCATGTACGCTGAACTTCGAGGACACCATTGATGCCTGTTCTCAGCGCGTGGACTCAACACCCGTCCACAAAGCAAGCCGCCGTCTGCGGGCCTACAACCGGAGTTCGGCCGACTGACAACGCCAGTAAGGGCGATGACCTCCACCACGGCTAGCCAGACATCTCAGCATTCCGGGAATGCCCCGCCGTTCGCTCTTCACACACCTCTGTCGCCGCCATTGTTCTACAATGACAGGTTCGAGGACATTGAAGACTAGTTGGCGAGCTTTTACCGAGTGGTGGGCTTGAGCGAGTTGGACGACCAGCGAAAATTTCACAACGTGTACTTCGCGTTGCAGGACTCGACCACTACGTGGTTTGAAAACCACGAACCTTCCTTCATAAACTAGGAGGTTTTTCGCCGAGAGCTGATAGCGACATTTAGTACTAGCGAAAGAGAGCAGAAGGCTGAAATCACCTTGCCGTCGAGGTGACAGCAGAACAAGAGCGTCGACATGTTCATCGAGGACATGACGGGACTCTTCAGTCGGGCCGACCCTGCTATGTCCGAGGCCAAGAAGGTACGTCACTTAATGGGGGCGTAAAAGAGCAGTTGTTTGTCAGACCTGTCTGTGACCCGCCAAGAACAGTGTCCGAATTTGCCGAGGAGGCAACGGGCATCGAGCGTTCTCTGCAGGAAGAGGGCGCGTACTACGGTCGTCAGGCTAGTGTAGCAGCGACTTCTCAGAACACGCCTACGTCGCTGTCAGCCGAGGAGCTTCGTTAGATTGTGCGAAGTCTTGAGCGTGAGAAATTCGGGAAACTTCGGTTTGAAGCTCCACAGGCCAGCGCCTCTGCCGCAACGGACGTGGTCCTTGACGAAATCCGGCGAGTTTTGCAGCCGCCACCAGCTCCACAGCCAGCGCCCTACGTTATGACGTACAGCGGCGCACTACGAATTCTTGGGCCAGTGATGCGATCCTTTTCCCACGTCGCTCCTGTGCAGTACCCAATCGCAGCAGTACCCTCCTTGCCGCAGCAGTCCAGGCCCACCATGAGCAAAGCGCACGTATGGCGTACGCCAAACGATCGGCCGCTCGGTTGCCATTGTGGGGAGGCCGACCACATCCTCCGCCACTGCCTCTAGAGCAGAATGGGTTTAAGGAAATTTCACCTGACGGACCTCGAGCGTGCTACTGTGAACGACCAAGCGATATCGAGCAGTACCTTCCTGATAACGTGCAGTCCTCGACCTCGCAGCGACGCCAGTCCCGATCGCCATCTCCATGGCTGTCCCCTTCGCCCGACCGCCCGTCATCCTCTGGCCAGTTTCCCCACATCGGGAAAACTGAATACAGCGTCCTCCGGTGGTAGGGTCGCCGCTACTGTACAGAGTTGAGAGCCTCCACCCAAAGATTCGCCGCGACAATCCGACCGACGACGACCTGACCCGACGACTTCAACGACGCGCTGCGACCGCCTGGTTTCCGCCGAAATTCCCGTAGCCGACGACAACCACGACGTTACCGCAGTTTTGTGGATATCGGCGCAGATTTTTCTGTAATGAGCAGTTGGGGAGGAACGGCCCTCAGGGAGGTTCTGACGCCTTGCTATGGACCACAGATCCACACAGCTGGTCGCCATGTGGTAACGGCGATTGGTGCCTTCACTTCGCGAATCCAGATCCGCGGTGTTACTTTCCCTGGTTACTTTGCTGTGTTACCCCAATGCTCCATGTACCTCATACTCGGTTTGGATCTACTTCAGGACTACTTTATCGATATCAGCATTCAGGAGCTAATTGTGTCTTTTTCCACCCAAAGCCCTGTCGACGACGATACCGATCCACGCAAGACTAAGTTCAGGACTAAGTTACTTGCCTGGGACGACCATGCACTGATCCCGTCAAGACCGGCATGTTTGTTACCTTAGAGCGCGATAACAGCCCCGGTACTCATCGCATCGCTGAAACCAACATGTCACTGCTTTTGGGTCGGCAAGTCTGTGTAGCTCGCGGAATTATTGAATTGAACAATGGGTGAACCGAACGTTTGGTGACCAGTATTGGTTGTGAACCTCAGTGCTTACCTAGCAAAACAGCTATTGCGTATAATTTAGCGAATTTGCGGAAAAGCACGCGTTGACCGAAAGCCTGGAATCACTGGAGGCACGGTCTAATTATAAACACTGAATGGAGAGCATTTGGATTCATTACGCGGCTGTATTGCCACGACATCCAAGGTTAGGCAGACTCCGCTCGCTTAGCATCGCATTATAGTTGACACAATCCAGCGACCGTTATGCCAACCGCCTTATCAGATCTGTTCCAAGGGACGTGATGCAATTCGCTGACAAGTTCAAGAAATGCTCCATGAGGACGTAATACATCCGTCGACGAGCCCGTGGGCGTCGCTTGTTCTTCTAGTGGCAAAGAAAGGTGCGACCATACGGTTCTGGTTTGATTACAGGCGTTCAAACAATGTCACCAAAAAGACCTTTGTGATCTGCTAGGCATTGGTGACCCCATGGACCGGCTTCACCACGCCACGCACTTCTCGTCACTAGATTTACGAAGCGGCTATTGGAAAATCGAGGTGGATGAACGCGACCGGGAAAAGACCGTCTTTATTAGAGCGGACGGTCTGTAAGAATTCCGGGTGCTCCCTTTCGGCCTGTGCTCGGTGCCTGCAACCTTCTAGCGGATGATGGACACCGTGCTTGCCGATCGAAAATGGCAGTCCTGCCTCGTATACCTGGATGACGTTGTCATCTTTTCAGACACGTTCGAAGAGCACCTGAGGCGCCTGTGCGCTTTGTTTGAAGGAATTCGTTCGGCTGGTCTTTCCCTCAAGCCCAAAAAGTGTCGCATCGATTTCCAGGAGTTGAAGTTCTCGGGCCACATCGTGAGCGCTAAGGGAGTTAGCCCTGATCTCGACAACACAGCCGCCTTCACTGCATTTCCTGTGCCAACAGATAAGGCGCTTTGTGTGTCTCTGCGCGTATTATCGTCGTTTGGTGCAGAACTTCTCCCACACCGCTGCCGCCTCAAGAAAGCTGCCGATCCGTTCTTCTAGTGTCAGGAGCAACAACAGGCCTTCGAAGACCTCCGCAGTCCTCTCTAAAATGCACCCATCCTTACACTTCGAGAAGTCAGCTGACACTGAACTGCACACAGACCCCAGCAACATCGGCCTTGGTGGGGTCCTTCTCAGTGGCGGGACGGTCTCACAAGCGTAATCGCATACTCAAGCCGCACCTTGTAACGATTCGATGCGAAGTATTCAGCCATTGAAAACTAATGCCTGGCAATTGTGTGGGAAGTGACCAAGTTTCGCCCGTATTTATATCACCACCCTTTTAGAGTCATCAGTGATCACCATTCGCTGTGCTGGCTGGCGAACCTGACAGATCCCTCGAAACGGCATGCACGCTGGAGCCTTCGCCTTCAGAATTCGATGTCACCATCGTCTATAAGTCCGGTTGGGAGCCTAGTGATGCCAACTGTCTGTCTCGTGCTCCTATTGAGGACAACCGAGCTTATCCCGCCGACGATTCAGTTTTTCTTGGCACCATCTCCACGTCCATTCTCAATCAACAACAAAGGAACTACAGTGAACTACGGCCTCTCATTGAGTATTTTGAAGGAAGCGCTCAGTCTGCCCCGCGAATCTTCTCGAGCGGACGGTCGTCATTCTGTTTAAGCGATGGCGTTCTATATAAGCAAAACTACAGCCCGACAGAAGCGGTCTACCTGCTCGTCGCACCTGCGGCCTTTCGCGAGGAAGTGCTGCAGGCGTGCCATGGCTATCTTCTGGTCACCTGGGCTTATCTCGCACTTTGGCGCGGGTACGCCAAGAGTACTACTGGTCCAGGCTTGCTGCAGTTGTCCAGAGTTACGTAAGAACTTGCCGTGAGCGCCAACGTCGCAACATGCCACCGACTTAGCCAGCCGGGCTACTGCAGCCTATTGATCCGCCACAAGTCTCCTTTCACAAAGTCGGCATGGACTTACTCGGCCCATTTCCAGATTCCTCGCTGGGTAACCACTACATTCTGGTCGCCGCCGACCACCTCAGCCGGCACTGTGAAACTAAAGCTCTTCCCCGTGGTACCACTGACAAAATTGGAAACTTTTTTTATTCAAGACATTGTGCTTCGTCACGGTGCACCCATAATCGTTTTAACTGACAGGAGAACGGCGTTCACCTCGGTCCTTAGGAAGGATGCTATGCGCCTTAGCGGCACAAGCCACCGCAAAACAACCGCTTACCACCCTCAAGCGAACGGACTCACCGAACGGCTCAACAAGACAATCGCCGACATGATTTCTATGTATGTCGACGTAGACCACCAGAACTGGGATGCCATACTCCCTTACGTCACATCTGCATATAATACGATACAGGTATGCAAGAAACGACGCGCTTCAATCTATTTCGTTTAGTGCATGGTCACGAAGCTACAACCATGCTGGACACAATTCTTCTTCCAGCAACCACAACCTCCTCTGTAATGGGTGATGCCCAATTTGTTAATCATGCCGACGCCGCCCGGCAACTCGCTCGACAGCGCATCCGGAACGAGCAAGCCCACGACGCTCGCTGCTAAAACCTCCGCCACAGATATGTTAGTTACCAGCCGGGCTATCAAGTCCAATCCGCATGCGAGGGCGCTCTCAAAAGCTTTTGTTTTGCATCGATATTTCGGCCCCTATGAGGTGCTCCGCCTAGTGAGGTGAACTATGAAGTACCCCCCAGAGAACAGTTCGCTCCTCTAGACGGCCGACCTCCGTAGTCGTCCACATCGCACAGATGAAGCCGTACCACGCGCAGCTAGCGCTCCAAGCGTGTCTACACCAGACGCCGGCCACATGTGATGTCCCTTCTCTTCCTGTTTCCAACTGCTACGGCACCGGGTCGGTGCCCTTCAGAGAGGGGGAGTAATGCCACAGTACGAACCCCGGCCGCCGTACCGCGGCCGAACTGTTTGCCTGGCATTTGGCACGCCTTGGGCAATCTACTCCCTAGAATTTTGTCGTCTTCCTCGCTCGAGCTCCCTGCTGTCCTGCACGTCCCAGCACGTCTGAGTAAACCTGTTTTGTGCGCATCAACCGTTTGTTGGTGATAAGATGTTTTGTTTCCAAAAGGAAAACATAAGAATGTTTCATGTAGTCTACGGTGAATCTTATCTGCTAAGTACACAATGCCTTGTGCAAACGCTGGCGACTGCATCGCAGTATCTTGTTCTACTCGTTGCGTTGTTCCTCCTGTATTGCCGATTAAGTAGGAGTCGATATCGGAGCTGTGATCGCACACAATTTAAAGACTATCCGTAGGGCTCAGCGCGCTCCTCTCGGACAAAACCATATGGGCTGTTCATTTAAACCACAATCAATGTCCGTATTCTGAGAAATGTTTCATTCTACACTTGTGGCCAAAGCATTGGGTTTAATGCAATGAACCCGATATTCGCAGTGAACCCGATAACGTCAGCTGTTGTGAAGGAATAGCACTTGAAATGACAGACACATGTGTAGGACAAAAAATGTAATTAATAAATAAAAAGACTTTCAAACATTAGTTTTCACTTCTTTAGCCAAATATCTTCTTTCACCGCATTAAAACACATTCAATGAAGTAATTTTTGCTCGACGATAACTTTGGCTCTCATATGCTATGTGTGACCGAAATCGGCAGTTGGTAATTTCCTTGACCAAGTTATTGCATGCCGAACTCGATCGTAAAGCAACAACTTTAATGTACCTCTAGACTCTTGGGGTGCTCTGTACATGTTTAAGCATCGATTTAAATGATGTGCCAGAGTGTATATAGGATTATTGATCGAGCGGTTTGAATAAAACGTTTTAAAATATGTACGTTGATGCCTACAGTGCCTTTTTGCTTTTCATTTTTCTACACAAGAAATTGTCGAGATACTCTTTCACTTTTCACATATCGGCATGATGATTATGAATTTTTATGGCGCAAGAGCATCTGTGGCTAAATAGCGCCATAGCTCAAGGTATTTTTCTCTTCTCAAGGTGGGGCCAAAACCGATTTCCAATATCGACATATGGCTGCCTTAGTTTACAGTGCCGTGGAGTACGCGAAAAAAAGTAAAATGGCCTCTCCCTGGTAATCGGCGTGCACCCAAGAAACTCTGACATAGAAAACAAACACCTGGAACAACCGTAAATAAATGCCGAGATTTGGTTTAGAAGAAATTAGACAAGCCGATATTGATATGACTGCATAGGTAAGTGAAAGAAAGCATTTTTTAAAAGTTCACAATGAATCAATTTTTTTTTCATAGCTGTGATGGTAGACATACATTCTTAACCGCAGTGCCTAGCAGTACGGATAAAGAGCATTTCCTTCGTTTTGCCCCTTACGCTGGTCACTTTTTTCCTTAAGAATCATTCATTATCTGCAGCACATAATATAAGTGTTGGCATTCAGACACAAAACCCGCCTTGTCATCCATCTTACAGCAAGCTTAAGATCTTAACTCACAATAATTTAATTCAGCCCTTCTTCTGGAGTCCAAAAGGGCAACACTTGCAGCGCACCCGGCTGGAAAAAGATATATCACAAATTTTAGCATGATGTTAAAGCGTCTTTACTCTCCAGCCAGTCAGCATAGAGAGAGAAAAAGCTCCTGGGAGCTGCCCAGACTCTCAAGCCCTGAAAAGGACAACAGCACTGCAACCCAGTATAAGACATCAAAATCATGAAAAGTACAACGCAAAGTACACGGCCATATTCAAAATGTGTTAATGCAATGTTTCGTACCTATGCAGGACTGAAAAAGTAAGTTGAAGCAGGACTAAGAAGCACTACCAAAAGAGTATCAGATTGTAATAAAACAGGATATCACCATAAATGTATCGGAATGTGATAGAATGCGCAATATTCTATATTAATTTAAAACGCAAAAAGCAAATTTCATACAAAACAACAAATAGATTACTTTTAACGTGTACACACAGGTGACCGCACTTTTTTGAAGAAAGATAATCACACGATTCGGATGGACTAGAACAGGAAATTCTCAGACCAGCATCTAAAATAACATTGAGAAGGAAAGCAAGCAATGACCAGCATCTGTAAACCTTAATTAGTTCTGGGCGTACTTAAGCAAAATTGCCTTGCGCGACACAGATGTGCTCTATTGGGTGCAACCTTCTGGAAAATCGATGGCGTTTTAGTCTCCAAACTTCCACAGATTCTACAAACGCTGCTGTAGAAAGTGTCCACGAGAAAAATGCGCTGTCAGAGCATCCATTGCTTCTTCTAATTCCGTGGCTTGTAAAGAAGCTCGCAAGCGAACTTTGTTTGAAACCTTTCTTCTGGCGACATTGTATAGATTCGCAAGTCTCTCTTACACTGCTAAGCCCTTAAAATCATGCTGTGCAACTATCATCTTGTATTCTCACAATAATCCTGATGTGCTCACTCTAATTAGGAGCATCAGTCAGTAAAGTAATTCAATTAACGCGAGTAGGTCGAACCGGGCCTCGAAGAAATCAATAGTTTTGTGCACAATTAACGCCGCGCCTTCTATGAATGGGACCCGCGATCCATGGAATCAAACTACTGGTGCCAAATCTTGAATCTGGGCCGAAAAGGTCGGGTTATTCCGTGTGAAACCAACGCAACGACCTAACGATACTATTGTGAATAGAATATTGCACTCCCGCTGAAACGGTGCCAAATGTAACGCATGAATTCCTTGGGCACACAAAAGAACGCTACAAACCACTCAGCCTAGCGGCAGCGCCAAGGCAGCATCAATAGGCTAGTCCCAGCCTGGCGGGGTAAAAGGTATGGGTCTCCGGCTAACTCACTCCATGTATTGCTAGCTTGCCCTTCTGGGTGCTTGCCGTCGTCTCTACGGAATCGGTAAAAAATGGCTGGGGTTTAGCTCCGGTTAAACCTGGAGCGACGCGATAGCTACCTCTGGCCGAGTGGAACTCGCTCAGTCGAATTGCAAAGTCAGTCTTTCGCCGCCTCGTTTAGCTGGGCGTTCCCTCTTCATCTTCGTTCATGGACGTGGGTTCACTCTCTCCCCCTCTCTGCTCCCCCCCCCCCCCCCAACTCGGTTTCCCCAGCGCGCCGCGCCGCCGGCAGCTGCTCCGCACCACGTGGCCAACCACGTGACCAGCCACGTTGCCGCCACGGAGCTCAGGGCGGCCACGCAGCTCAAGGGGTGCCACGCTGAAGGCTCGAAGTCCTAGCGTAGTGCAGCTATCGCTACAAAACACCACGCTCCAACGCACTATAGAGAACCCTCTCGGTAGCATGCCGGGCTCACCGGAACCAGTCTCCACGGCAACGTAACACCGTCCCAAAGCCACTCGCACCAGAGTGCACTCCACCCCCCCCCCCCCTCCACCCCTGTTTTCAATTTGCCTCGCTTTTATCCTAATCACGCATCCCCAACCACGCTCATGCTTGCACCATTTTTTGTGGTTGAACCTCTTGGTCATAAGCACGTAGTGTTGCATTTTGGTGCACGTGCTCATGCCCTATCGACGTTGAAGGCTGACTCGTCTGTACGCGCATTACGCATAGCATTTCGTACGGAGCGATGAAGGAGCCCGGATTCCCAAAGCATTATTCAAGAGCTAAATTGATCGGTCTAGGTGAAGAGCCCGTCTAAAACCACTTGTCCTAATTTACGTAAGCTTATAACTCAGATATAGAGGTCACCACAAATCACTCTCACTGCATTGCAAAGCGCACTAACTACGTGCTGGAAAAAGGACGCTAAAATTAAGTTCGGCTAAGCGAATTACGTCAGATTTATATATTCGCTAGAGGCACATGTTCATTGCACGCAGAGCCTGAAACGAGAAGTCAGCAGGACTACATTTACATGTACATTTAGCAAGTTACGGTGCTGCTGCATGAGGAAAACGCACAGAGCTCACAGTCGAAAGGAAAAAAGGAATTGGTAGTGCTGCACGGACACACAGTGGACATCAAGGAAACTAATAAGCCTAACGTACTTAATGCAAAATCGCACATTTACGTTACAGATTCATTTTGTTCTTCCACCAGTGCAGACCGACAATAAAATAGTGATTTTTTTTTCCTCACGACCTGCATTGCCAAGGCATGTGAAATATGTAATAGAGACGCCCTTAATGATTGTTAAAGGCGAGACACTGCACTTTATTTGGGCGTTACAGCAAAAAAAAATATGCTGCACTGTTGCTGCTTTTTTAGGTGTTTTTGGGATGCGAAGTTCTCCAATTGCGGCGATTAGAGTGCTCGCTTACAGTGCACTATGTGAAATCACGAAAACCGTTATCTCCCACCTGCAGAGTATTCGCTTTTATTCTCACCTTATGTCGGAAATAGAAATACTTGGAACAGCTGTGCTATTCTGCCTACTCCACAAATGTGACAGTAAGCTATTTTTCTACCTGCATTAGTATATGATCGTCTTGATGCCGCTATATGATGTCCCGAAGATAAAAAAAATACCAAGCAATATGTCTAATGCACCTAACAGCCATCGCCCATTTTTCTACACACAAATTCTCGCACTAGGGCGAGCCGACAATGGGAAAAAATTGGGATACCTCCAGCCATTCTGTTTTTTTTTACTATATTTTCGCACCGCGGTTTGCATAACGGAGGAGCGTGATGTATCGAATCGAGACGCTGTTATTGCTAGTTACAGCGAGAAGCTGCATATCTGATAGGCATTTGAGCAGAAATGAATTATGCGCCTGTGCTCTTTATGACGCATCTTTGCCACGCGGAGTTGGCCAGTTGCCGGTAGGGTGGGCTCTTACAGCACTCGCTGCTGTGCACTATGTGAAATTACGACCAGCATAATCTCTGTCATGTAGCGCTTACACTTTTTTTCTCCCACTATGTCCGCCAATAGAAATACTCGGAACAGCTTTACTTTCCCGCCTAGTGCACAAAAGTGACGATGACGAGACTCTTTTACCCGCTTTAGTATGGACGCTTTCATGTCGGTATATAACGTCGCAAAGATAAAAAAAATACCATCCAATATTCTTAATGCACATAATGCACTATAGATCATTTTTGTTAGATTAAAATTATCTTATCCCTGCGAGGCCAACCGCCAGTGGAAGAAAATTTTGATTCCTCACATTATTCTCTTATCTTTATTATCTTCTCGCGCCAGGGCTTACACAACTGAGGCGTAGGATATATGGTACCGAGACGCGCTTAATGCTGTAGTTACAGCGACAAGCTGCAATGTAGATCGGCATCAGATAGAAAGGTATGCTGTAACGTAGCTTATTTCGATGCATTTTTTTTCCCCATTTGCGACTTTGCAGCCCATTACAGCGCGAGCTTGCTGTTCATTACGTAAAATTACGACCACTGCAATGTCAGTGGTTTGGGACTTTCCCCTTTCTTCTCACACTATGACTGTCAATAGGAATACTTGGAAGAGCTTCGCTTTTCAGCCTAGTGCATACAAATGGCAGTGAGACCATTTTTTCGTGTGTGTTAGCATAATCGTTTTCATTCAGGTGTATAATTTCCCAGAGGTTTAAAAATGCCAAGAAGTTGTTCTTGCAGTGGAATGAATATTTTCACGTGCGAAGATGACTTCGAATACGAAAGCCTACAGGCAAAAGAACAGCATAAATGTAAAGAACCATGGAGTGCTGTCGGGTTCGCTGTTTTGCTATAATTATGGGGAAAGTTTAAGGCACTGTAGTGCGATTGCTGAACAAAGCAACAGTGATGTGTGATTCGACAATAACTTGCTGCTAATATTTGTGCATGTGAAGAACTATTCATTCATTTATCTGCAAAGCACGTTATAATAAGATAAAATATGTTATCTATGGCCCTATAGGGCTGGCTCGTGCTACCTTAGAGCGGAAGCAGTATTGAGTAGCTGAAGTCCTCCTTTTTGTCGTCGATGTGATGCCTCATGCATTCAATCCATTCAATTACACTGAAAATTCGTTCTAGGAAATATGGCAAATGCCGCAGTTGCCGTGCTTTATGACATTAAAGAAACTTATAAGGTAGCGTTTCGTTTTCAATAACCTTATATGCATAACCACACTTTTTGATCCTCGGTTTGTCATGGCTGCTACAAACCAGTAATTTTTATGTTTTTGACTTTGCCCGGGGCCACCTTCGAGTAAATTGCCGATTCCTCTTTTTTTATAATATAAAGTTATCATTACTAGCCGGCGATAGCATAATTAACTGTATGATTTTGAGGAATATGACAGATGATTGTCCAGTGACATTTGCGAACTACTCTAAGAGCCTATCTATGCAGGCAAGACAGCGGATAAAGGACGGTAATTGTTTTTCAAACATTAAAAAAATGGATTTTCAATGCCTTGAAATGAGTTCAAATTTATTCAAACATCAGCACTACACGTTCCACTGGTATCGTCTCATTCTGTTTCACTCTGTTCATTCTTTCGTCTCATTTCTCTCGATCCCACAGTAGCAGAAACTGCTGCAATTTCCCTCGCAATCCAGCACGACGATGCTACGGGAAATGAGTTACAAATTATTACCGACTCCCAGTCCGCGTGTCGCCTCTTCCTCTCTGGCAGACTTCCACACTCCGTCGCTCCCATTCTGACAACCCCACAAGTTCAAAAATCCACATGCAAGCACCAAATCACTTGGACTCCTGGGCACGAGGGGCTCGAGGGAAACGAGACCGCGGACAGTCTAGCTCGAGGATATACTAACCGAGCCAATAACCTCCCCGACCTCACCCCTCTCCCCTCTACGTACGGCGAGCGCCTCCTCCTTCTCCGAACACAAAGACAAGTCCATCCCCCACCACACCGTAAGCTAACGGCGGCAGAGGCGAGGGAATGGCGACAACTACAGACGAACACCTTTTCTAACCTACACAAGTACCACATAATCTTCCCCGACAGATATGACAGCATCTGCCCCTGGTGTGGCGGAATTCCAACCACATATCATGTAACATGGGGCTGCACCGGTCCCAAGCCACCCGAACTAGACAAACATCACTCCGAGGAACAGTGAGAGTCTGCCCTGCTCAGCTCTGACTTGGCGACGCAGCGAAAGCTGATATCCCAAGCAAGAGCAATTGCGGTGGACATTCGGGTCCTGAAATAAGGATTCCACCCAAAATCTGTATTTTCGCCTCTCTATCCTACTTTTTTTAAATAAATGTTTTCTACTACTACTACTACTACTACTACTCTCGATCCCATGCGGCAAGCCTACCTTCTTCTACACGAAACCTTGCTGCATTTGTCATTCCGCTTTAAGTTGGCGTCTTGATGTCGGAGGCATCACATTTATTTCGTTATATTTTTTTTCCAGCACGCGTAGAACATTCCTCACTGCATCACAGCCTTAGTTATGTGTTGCTTTATATGCAGGGTAAATTTATAGCTAAAGAAAGACCTGTGGTGACTGGGTTACTTCTGTGCACGTCTATCCCTTGTTCTGGCTTATGGTAATTGACAATAGAGGAAATCAACAAAAAAGATTTTTCAAAAAATTGTGGCCTGTTCACAGCTACACGCGAAACCATGAATGAGGAATAGACGCTGTGACAGTTGCGTCTACCGGCACTTTGCATCCCTCTTATGAATGCAAAAATCCACCACCGCGTTAAAGAGCGGCTGCTTAAAGCCCCTTTAGTCCACCCTGAAAAACAGACCAAACTGGACTCGAAACTCAAGGACTATCTTTCTTGGGTGATGGTAGCTAGAGCTATATTCTCCATTATTCATGCTTCACCGCGCTAAACAGATTTTTCCAGAAATTTTTACGTATCGGTATTGTTTGTAGCGTGTAATATGTAAGTAATATTAATTAAAAGTGAATAAATTAAGAACCGTCGCGCAGCAGTACCCCATCACGCGCGTAAAACATTTCCATCATGTACATTGCACGGAAATTTATAGCAAGAAAATTTAGCCTGAAGTCAGTTTCAGAAGCAATTGACTATGCGTACCTAAAGAGTGATCTATTATTTGAATACACGCTATGCTTGCAATGCGATGGTCAACATTGTAGCGGCGCGAGATACAAGAGTAGTAAAATAGCATATGAAGCAGCTCTTGAAATGGTATTTTATTATATACAGGTGATCTGTGCTACACTAGTTTAAATTATTGCCGCTTGTCCCCTAACCGCTGCTATAAATGATCGAGCTGTCTCCAGCGAACGGGACACTTGCTGTTTCGCTCTTTCACGTCTGTGTGTCCTTCACGATAAAAGCTCCGAAAGTAGGTAAGCCTGAAGGAGAAAGTTTTTAACATTCTCCTTCAGAAGGGAAGTTATAGAGGGGATTTCAGAACCAACGTCATTACATCTACACTCTACCAATATCTACAAGTGCCATAGTTATCCAAGTCAGGTATCGTATATCAATGAAGAGCACTTTCAAAAATTAACCCCTATTTAGCTTAATTATGAACTGATGGGGTTTAATGTCCCTAAGCGACTCGGGCTTTAAGCGACGCTTTAGCGAAGGGCTTCGGAAATGTCTACCACCTGGGTACTTTAACGAGCACTGACGTCGCACAGTACACGGGCCCGTAGAATTTCACCTCCATCGTAATTCGACCACCATGGCACGGATCAAACCCGTGTCCTTCGGGTCAGCAGCCGAGCGCCATTACCACTGAGACCCCCCCACACCGCTGCAGCCCCATTTACTACGCTAAACTAAATACGACGTAGGTGTGCTATCACAATATGCATGTACCCTTGCGTAGATTACTAATGACAGTTTTACAGGCAATGTAAGAGGCAAATGGCGCAATGTGGGTTCTGCCTTTCCACTGCTGCAGCTTCTGCAAGAGCGGTATCCCTGTTGCCCCTATACACACGACGGATTTTTTGCTTCCTACCAAAGTAGTTCTAGCGCAGGAAAGGAAAGGGAATGTCCCCCTTCATTCTGCCACCCGCAACCCGTCGCCCGACATACTCTCTATGTGTTGCCTCTCCCACTAGCGTATTCCTCCGCTCTGAAAGTGGAGAGGGGATTTCACTTTTCCCATTTTGCCACCGGCCAAATATGGCCGGTCGCAGGTAGGGGCTTCCACCTTAGACAGGACCGATTTTTCGTTAGCGAGTCATCTGGTGCTGCGAACTAGTCAGTTCCCATGAGAAGAAAGTTATTAGGGCGGATGATATTAATATGTTTGCGGGGATAAGGTGGCCGAAGTTGGCAAAGGACCCGGTTAATTGAGGAGATATTGGAGATGCCCTTGCTCTTCAGTGGCCGTAGTCAGGCTGTTGTTGATGATGATGACGAGCAGCACACTCAAGAAGTTAAAGATGAAGAAAGCAACTAGGCCAATTTGCGGCTTTACTAAAAGACACTTTACGAAGAATTTTGCATTGTTGCATGCGCGTTTCTTTAAAATGTAAACAAAGTGATAGAGAGAGGGATTGTGGACAGCCTGTCTCCCATGACGAGTTCCAAAAGTCCCGGTTCAAAGGTTTGCTGTCTAACAAAGAATATAAGGATGCCTTTGAGGAATAGTGCAGTGCAAAGTTTATTCAGTATACTTAAAACCTATGAACTAGCGTATCACTCTGAAACAGGCTGTCAGGCTCTGTTAAACAGGTTCTTAATTGACAGAACCTTACTTGGGAAAACTGACCATATCAATTGCACCCAATGGTCAACGGCCCGCAACTTCAGTCACCACCTGCATCAGACGTGACCAGTCGGATCCTTGCTACTCTCTCCTTTTGTGGAGAGGAAGAGAGTGGCAGGAATGTCATCTTCGGGTCGAAGATAGGAAACCCACCTCTGGAGAGAGAGGAAGTTGTCACTACACTGTCACAGGCTACACATTTTTTCCGCCACAGCTTCGACTCATCGGTAAGACTTTTTCATTGGTGGTAGCGGTCTAGTCTAGAGGGAACCAGGGGACAGACGGTGGCGTCGTCGACCGTGTACCTTTGGGATCAACCGGCCATGGCGCCATCATATACATGTCGTCTGCCCACTACATTCTGAGGCTATTATCCGGGCACACACTCATGTTCACTTTGTGCCCACGCGCTGTAATCGCTAGTTATCAAAGTGAAAAGCTGCACACGCAGGTTATGCTATTACTGACCACGAACAATTCGGCTAAAATCTTGCTCCGCGGCAGTGTTCCTGCTGCTTCTCGACTCTCCGAGCACGGTCTTCATCCGTTAATACTTTTTTAGGAGGCGGCGGCTCCGTTGTCGGTCTAGACGCAGACAAAGAAGCAGAGTTAATCCGTTAATTCTTTTTTAGGCGGCGGCGGCTCCGTTGTCGGTCTGGACGCAGACAAGGAAGCAGAGTTATGGTAGACAGCAGCGGGGTGGACAAGAGGGACTGAAAGGAAGAAACGGGACGAGACACGCTCTTCTTTCGTTTATTCTCTACAGTCCGTTTTGTCGACCGCTCTGTGGCCTGCCATGCATTTGTACATGTAAATAAAACTGTAGTGTAAATATATCCTGTCAATAACAAGAAACGAACTTTCAAACCTAGCCTAGCCGACTAAAAAGGTGGGGAAACGAACTGCTGGGTCGCTGTAATGGCGCAGTAAAAGTTAAAGTATACGCAGTGCTTATTCGTGACACATGTAAAATTTTGCAAAAAGTGGGTATTCTAGGGGGAGGAGCTAGCTACCAGGGTCCGAGCCTGGATGGGTTACTGTTCATAGTAACTATATTTGGTGTATTATAGCCATTATATATGTCTATAAACTACCAATATATAGTGAGTATTTGAAATTAAAAAAGTATAAAATATATTTTATAATATATCAATTATAATATTAAAGAAAATTATATTGGTATATTGTATCCTTTTACCCTTCAGTCTTTTATAATAGCGAAAATGGAAAGCGCAAAAAATTCTACACGGAATGAAGCAAATGCAGAAAATTCAATTAAAATGCTGAATAATCTTTCTTTTGTGATACACACTAATCAATTCCAGGATGAAATTTCACTCCAATCAGTAGCTAACTTCATTCTTGTCTTATGACAAACTAAGAAGTCTGTGTCCTCGCTATTCTTCAGCAGAGTAAGCTATGATGTGTAAGCGGAAAAAATTTTCAGCCTGCCTGGTAAGTGAGAGGAGGCGCTGCCATGAAATCCATTTCAGAAAAACTCAGCAGGTTCTGCGACGTCCTAAAGACGTTGCTACCTGCGCTCTTTTCATCGTCCTTAGCTGGATGTTCGAATGGTCTTCACCACTTTTCTTCCGAGGTCTTTTTACGCCTGCGCCCAAACCACTGCTCACGAAGCTTCCCGCTTTCATCAACAGTGAAAAACAAGCACAAGCGGAGGAAAGCAAATGTTCTATGTTATCATCCGGTCTGCCACATCCGGCTCTTGGCCTCGGTCAATTAAGTGAATGGACTTCGAAAAAAGAGAGTGTCGGATTAGTTCAAAATCACATTAGAAACAGGACAGTTAACTTTGATGGATTGTTGAGCTTTGTGGTATATTTTGAATTTACGACTCAATCACAGTAGTGGACACTTGTCGTTTCATTAATTCTACCTCAATTTTTTTCAGGACATTAAAAGACGTCAGCAGGCTTTCTGATCAAAATGTACGCGCTCTCTTAAAACCTGTCCCGCCGCGGTGGCTCAGTGGTTAGGGCGCTCCACTACTGATCCGGAGTTCCCGGGTTCGAACCCGACCGCGGCGGCTGCGTTTTTATGGAGGAAAGACGCCAAGCCGTCCGTGTACTGTGCGATGTCAGTGCACGTTAAAGATCCCCAGGTGGTCGAAATTATTCCGGAGCCCTCCACTACGGCACCTATTCTTCCTTTCTTCTTTCACTCCCTCCTTTATCCCTTCCCTTACGGCGCGGTTCAGGTGTCCAAAGATATATGAGACAGATACTGCGCCATTTCCTTTCCCCTAAAACCAATTATTATTATTATTATTATCTTGAAACCCTCTGCGGAGAAAATTAATTAGACTTTCTACGACAACGGTTAATCGAGCTACCCCATCTGGAGAAAAATATCTGTTACGCGGTTCAGGCTGCATATAAATGGAGTTGGGAACCGGACCTCTTTATACAGCTTAAACTGTGTCATCTGGAGAGAAATATCTGTTACACGGTTCAGGCTGCTTATAAATAGAGTTGGGAGCCGGACCTCTTTATACAGTTTAAACTGTGTTTGTTTTTTGCATTTCGGTAGGGACTCGCTAGCATTCATGTGGCGATTGATAGTGAATCTGCCGCATGTCTTGGGTAACTTTAGCTTATTGCAATTATCTCAGTAATGGAATAACGGAAAAGAGGGAGCTGGATGAGGGAGGAGATGGGGTTGTAGGGCTCGTTTCAGCGCCATGTCGCTCGATTCAACCCCGGCTGCAGTGGGCGCATTGCGTCTATGTGCTTATTTCCGGGGCACCTGCGAAACAAAATACGGGGATTGTGCAAAAACCACACATTGGCTGCAGCAGATATGCAGCGGTCCAGCACAATGCCCCGCGAAGTGAACCTTTTACATGCGGAGGGAGCAATACACTGTTATATTAAAGCCATACGATGAGCTCGAAATGCAACGCTGTGAGATTTGAACGAATAAACGTAAAATAAATAGCTGCAACCTCAATGAACAGACACGCATTTTCAGTGGTCTACAGTCTGCGTCAATCCGCTGTAAAAAGAAATGCCTCGTGTGTTCGTTTCGTTTTACAGCGATAGATGTTATGCGCCCATCCCTAGCATTTTCGTCGACGTCGCGGTCGTCGCCGTGGGTGCTTTAATGACATCCGCTGGGTTCTTTAATGACATCCTACCACCGGGTGGGTGTCATTAATGCGCCCATCGGTCATTAACGTACTCACCTTATACCACGGTTAACCTGGGTCGCATAAGCCTACGGGTGGCTCCGTCTGGAACAGCCGCCTGCCAGTGCAGGAATGCATCACGTGACCGCGACACTGATGGTCACTTCACTCAACGCCTAGACAGCTATCGCTCAATCTCGCGTTACATAGTCGAAAAATAAAATAAAGGTGGAAAAAGAAATGCTTCGTGTATTCTTTTCGTTTTTTGCACCTTGTATGTTCATAGTAAATGCAGCTATGACTGGTTAGCGAAACTTTTGACCTACCCAATACGTTATTCTCGCATATGAGAGAGGAACTGCATACGCTCGCTGTTTGCTCTTATGTATAGCACTAACACCGCACAAAGAGGGTGCAGTGTTTTGTGAAGTTGCCAGTTATACAAATAGACAGAGTGTGACCACTTGGCAATGCGTCAGGCATATTCACCACACATTCCTGGCACGGCCTCACCAAATGCATGAGTAGCTTGTGCAAGCCACGAGGGTTCAATATAAATACCCGTGTTTAGGGAAGAGGCGCGCTCTGCTCACGAAATCCCAGTTCTCTCATATTTTCCCCGCACATTTCATTGTTTTGATGCTTGTCTCAAAAGTAGCGGCGTACTGACAACCTCACTATTGTCTTCTCTTAAGAAACTGTAGATATACCTAACCAGTTCCGAAATCATACTTCCTGCAGCCACTGTAAAAGAAAAGAAAACACAAGTGGTCGTGGCTCTTATAGGCAATGGTCTACGACGTGAGCCACAGAAGCATCAAATATATTATATTCACACGTTTTCGAGATTTGTTCCAGGGAGAGCTAAAAGAGTGACACGAGAGGTGCGATTTATGACCAAAACCTGCGCACTTCATTCATACATTGCTCATAAATCAGATGTAAGTTCATATAACGCATAAAATAGTGCGTAGAATCTGTTCTTGCCTTTTGTACTCTGGCTCTGCATCCTGGTTCCTGGCAATAGAGTTAATCGACAATCGCCGAATACAGTATACAGCATACAGTCATGGGTCACCAAGGCGAAAAACCTGCCCCTGGATGATTATTTTGCAGCGAACAAGGAATTTTAACTAGGTAAAAGAGCACTCATATCTCTTTTGAAAACAGAACAGCGCGCACTTTGATAGAGACACGAGGCCCTGTTTTGTGCAGCATATTTGAATGACTTGAATCTATGAATGGTTGTGTGTTTTTTTCTTTTAGTTGGAACTGTATATATGCCTCGTTCCAAGCAATAAACTTGTGTTGCAAGTCAGCGCTCTGCCGTGCCGTGTCTTCCTCGTGTCCCTGTCAAAGTGCGCGCTGTTCTGTTTTAAAAATGACTTACCAACTCGCCCAAGCATGCGTTTTAACTCATATCTCGCGCCTTTATAATCGCACTCATCCATACTGCCGCAAACTTTCAAAGCACAGAAATATTTATCCGAGACTCCAACTGCCGTGAAATGATTTTCCGCTATTTGAATGCTAAAAGCCTCTTCGTGGGTCATCGTTGGCATTTCAGGATTTCTATAACAGCGAACTTTTTAATTGTCGAAAAAACCGAGCTTAACTTAAGGCTCGCTGTCATCTGAAAAATTTCAGCGCATACTCCAGATGTGCAAACATATGGACGCTGCAGTAAATGAAATTGATGTTCTACGGGTTCATTTTTTGGGAAGCAAGGCTGCAATGTAAAAATAAAAAACAATTTCATTTTCTGTGCCTCCCGTAATGCATGTGACGCAAAACTAAGCGGTGCATCTCTCACACCTCTTTTTGATGTCATATATAAGCACTTGTGTGTATGGAACAAATGCCTCATACATGCCAGTGATCAGCTTCTTAACTACCACGACCTGACACTGTTTTATAGAAATTCCTGCCTCCCTAATGTTCCATTTATCGCATTAATCAGTCCCCAAAAGCGACCAGGCTTTGTGGCGCAGACTTCAAACGGCTCCAGCTATGACCCCGTTCCTTCTTTCTACTAAGCCCTGCGGTGAAACCTCTCCGCACTGCCACTTGTGTCCTAGCACCAGAACCACGTCTTTCTGTCCTGCCTGAACAAATACACGCCCCCTGGCAAGGGTCAGGACATCAGGAGCGATGGGAGGCTGCTCTGCGCAGCTCGCTGCCGGAGATACAGCTTCTGACAGTGACCTGGGCACGAAGGATCGCCGAAGAACAATAGTGCCCGGCCATCTAAGCATGCCTGCCTGCCTGCGCCTGCCTGCTTGCGCCTGCCTACGCCTGCGCCTGCCTGCCTGCGCCTTCCTGCCTGCGCCTGCCTGCCTGCGCCTGCCTGCCTGCCTGCGCCTGCCAGCCTGCCTACGCCTGTCTACGCCTGCCTGCCTGCCTGCCTGCCTACGCCTGCCTGCCTGCCCGCCTACGCCTGCCTGCCTGCCTGCCTGCGCGTGCCTGCGCGTGCCTGCCTGCGCCTGCCTGCCGGCATGCCTGCGCCTGCCCCTGCCTGCCTGCCTGCCTGCGCCTGCAATAAAAATGCGCTAAATGCGTAATACATTAAATTATCTCGGACATCCTATGCTCTATAGGTTCTGACTTTGACAAAATTACTCCTACCGCCTATCGCAAAAACTCTCAGGTAGGTCAAAGAAGAAACGTGCTGAAGTAGACTCTAAAGTGACCATTAGGTATACTCTCAGGGCGAAGACTGGCCACTTCGAAGCGGCCGCCCATAAACAAGCAGTACTCCTCCCAGGCGCGCTTTAATGGGGCGTTTCAAGAGCAGGCTCCTTCCCTAGAACCTTGTACTCGGCGCTTGTCCGGGCACTTCGAAAACTGCCCAGGCAACGTGGGCACAGCTTCGTTTCTTGCTCAAGGCGGGCATCTACTCGCGGCTGTATTAGGCGCGCCCTTAATTTGCTTTAAGTTAGCATACGTGTTATGTCCAAATTGTCATCCAGCTCAGCCCTCTTTTTCCCCCTTCCCCGCTGTAGAGTACAAGGTCAGACGATAGCTGTTAAAGCCGGCCTGTTTGCCTTTCTTTCTAAATAAAGCCCTTCCTCTCTCATTAACACCAAAACGGCTCCGAAGCCTTTTAGCGTAGAGCTCATTAAAAAGGAACAGAACATATCGATGGCATGTTTGAAGAAACAAGACACACAACTGTGTTTTAGTTCCGCAACCATTAAAAGAATAACTCTATGAACACTGTGCGCTGTCAGTCAGGACCGGCAGCGGGAACGCCTGGTTAAAGCGCCACTGGCACCGGCATGGCAACATCATAGGGAGCATGGCGAACTACGCCATTGCACTCTTGCAGTCTCTTGTGAGTGAATAGCATAGCTGATGTGTTGCTTGTTCAAGTAGGATGTGACCATGACTAAGAGCATCATTGCCGCTCGACGCTGCATAACAAATCAAGTACCACAGTGCTGGCATTCATCTTGCTCTAAGCGGAAGCGGCGACATGGTACGTGATGATGATGATGGCGATTAATTTTTCTGGCACTTGAGCAGATTTAGCCAACCCTGCACCTCCTCGCATTCGGGAGGTGGTGAGTTCCATCAACAGTGCCACTGGGTGCCGGGTACCCATGACACAAGATACCTTCTTTGCACAAGGTGAGGTCAAATATCAATGCCCAAACCAAAACGTAACCGTTGCCGTGGCAGCCGTGCGTGGCCTGTCGCGCTTCAACGCTTCCAGATTCCAGCTAACTGAGATCCTTCAGATGTAATCTCGATTTTAAATAAACAAAAATGAAACAACCAATAGAGATGGCTGGCCCATATCTCCGACGCGTCAAAAACATTCTATTCACATTGGTAGCCTGCAGACCGTTCCGTGTTACTTGAGTGCGACTTGGTAGCACACAATAAATTCTCCAAGGACATTAAATTTTCCGCTGTGCCAATTTCTTTGAACCACTTCTCGCAAGCACGTTAGCACATTTCAATTAGTGGCGCTCATGTAGGAAATAAAACGGAAGCAAAACAAGTGTCAAATGTGTTCTACGTGGCAGTAGATAAACGTAGTGAGCCGTAAATGCAGCTTTATAACCACTACACATGTGAAAGCCTGGGAAATGTCAGGTAAAAGCCACACAAAAGCTACATCCATAAAGGTTTACACTCAATTTGTTTTCCTTGTTCTTCTTGTGCTTTCATAAGCTAGCCTCCGCGGTGGCTCAGTGGTTAGTGTGCTAGACTGCTCACCCAACAGACGCCGGTTCGATTGCAGCCGCGACGGTCGCATCTCGATGGCGGCGAAATGTTAGAAGCCCGTCTACTTTGCGATATCTCTACACGTTTGAGAACATCAGGTGGTGCAAATGATCTGGAGACCACCACAAACGGCATCTCTCATAATATCCCTGGTAGAAAACTAATACTTCTGGAATATACCAGCGGTATATATATATATATATATATATATATATATATATATATATATATATATATATATATATATATATATATATATATATATATATATATGCAAATGAAATGAGAAGCTCGTTTGACAAACATATTAAGGAAGCCTACAGTCACTGAAACCAAGGTGCATAAGGGAATGTTTGTAATTTTTTTAAATTTCTAGTGCCAATCAATTGGTTTAAAGAAAATTACTTATAAAACAGCAGAAAAAACAACGCTGGTGAACACTATCAAGGTTCGCTTACACGCAAAACATAAATACCCACGAAAAACAGCAGATTGGATGGCCGTCACCGTATCTCAGTTGGTAGAGCACCGGTCGTGATATTCGGATCCCACCGGCAGCATGGTTGTTTTTTCTGCTGCTTTACAAGTCGTTTTCTTTAAACCAATTGATTGGCACTAGAAATTAAAAAATTATAATTATAATAAATTACACATATATATATATATATATATATATATCTTGTATTTTAAACATGTTTTGTATTCATTACAGCATTAAAAATGAGGAGGAAATAGGTTATTTCGTGCTTGGTATTGGAAATGTATTTTTAAAATTTGTCAAAAATACATGCTTCGAGCACGTTTCAAATACGTTAAAAAATATATATGCGGTTTTAGCATCTTGCCAATGTATTAAAGGTGTGCTTTCGTAAATATGACATTAGTTCGTCCGAAGTATACTTCGCTTCGAACAAAGGGGAAGTCTATGTAAACACATTTGCAGCACACTTCTAGCTACCGTAGGGCAATCTAGCGCTCGATATCATGTTTCGAAAAATGAGATTTGCATGCTGGCAATGTATTTAAAGCGTATTTTCGTACATACGAGATTGATTTGTCCAGACTATACTTCAATTCAATTATAGTTCAATTCACGCGACCTTGCAATTTCAGGGATGGGCTCCTTAATCTTATCGGTCAAAGCCGGGTTAATCATTAATATCAGTCTCGTCCAGTAAAGGAGACTAGAGGACGATTTTTATGTCGAAGGGAATATTTTTTAATAGATTAACGCTATATTTTTATTGTATATTTAATGTCAATGTAATGTGTTTAATGCATGTTTCTAGTATATTCTTAATGTATAACAAATACATACTAAGCGGGTAAATTTGTTTTTTTACATAAAATATTTTTCCTAGCACGCTTAGAAACCATTCGTATTGGTATATAAGCAGAGGGAAAAAATTTCAAATAATAATTTAATGCAATATTTCCGAGACGGATTTTTAGCACAGCCTTTTTCGCTAAGGGATAAGTCGCTTTGGGCGGCCTAAAAAACTAAACCATGACCTGCAGTGAAACTAGCCCACTGCTTAATTTTCGCTCAATTTCATATTATCAAAAACACTCAAAGCGATAACAACACCCAGCGCACAAGCCACACTTCCTCGAAATATCACGTTACAGGGTAGATGCTAATCTTTTATAATGGTGCACTGACGGAAAGGTATCTGAGCCATTTGCAACTGCATTGCTGATGCGGTCATCCACCAGGGGGCAGCACTTGTTGCGAGCATCCCACATCTGCCAGCCGTTGATGCGTTTTGCCAGCATGTGTCGACCAAGGAGCACCGCTGACTGGGCGGGAAGGCGGGCGTTTAGGACTCGGACATCGGGAGGCGGTCGCAAGGCAGACGTGTGGTTTATTCTAATAGCAGAAACGAAAATGGAAGCTCTGTACAAAGGAGGGGCAATCAGGTGCATTTTTATACGCCTCATGTCGCATAGTTAAGTCCTGTGGTCCGTAAGGAGCGAAGTTTGACATATCGAATGATCACATGACACTGGTCACTGGCGAACAAAGCGCCGTTCCTTCAGAGGCTGACACATCTAGGACATAATTTTGCAGACGCTGTACAGCCCTATTCATATGGACATTATACACGGCATATTGTCAGTAAAGATATTCTTGTCTGGCCGCCGACTGGTGAAGGCGCATGGCTGGAGCCTCATTCGCACAGCCAGTTTTTACCCTACACCGGTCGGCTCCGCCTCGCGGGCGTTCATTGGACCGGTTGTTCTACGAAAGTGAGCGACCTGCTTCACAGTACCTGCTCCACGTGACTTCATCCGAAAAGCGCCAGGTCCTATTTCACTGCAAGCGGGCGCCGGTCTTATTTATTATGACAGTATACTGGGTGTCCAAACTAAACGCTGGCAACTACGGAGGTTTGCGTTTGAACCGGGGCTCAGGATTTTTGATAACCGGATTTTTTATCTGAAGTGCTCAATTAGCACCGCTTTCAGGTTGTTTATTTTCCAATTTTTAGTGCTTTCTTTTAGTGCTCTTACGAAAGCTACGCATGCGGTACTTTGTTGCAACTACTTCAGCCTGATGTATCCGAAGGTTATCTACAGCTTCCGAATTTACGCTCTTTTCCCGAAGTAAATATTTAAAAAGCTGCGGGTGTATGGCACAACACGAGACATGGGCTAATCAGCTCAAGTTTAATCCGGGCGCAGCTAAATACAGGAAGAGGTGAGGCGAGCAAGCCCTCTTTCACATTAAGCCCAGTTGCAAAAGCCTGCTTGTTCAGAAACAGCGGTGGCTGCCGCCCTCCGCTTGCATACCACGAGGAGATTTCACGCCACTCGAAGACAAAACCTAAAAAAAACAATTAAAACGTGTGGGGCGTGTCGAACAGAGAAATAATATATCAGTAACTATTTCAGGGATGAAAAATCTGTGAGCGCGATTAATATTAAGAAAAGAAGGTGGGGGAGATAGTGTGGACAACAGTAGATGGGACGAAAGAACCTAGAGAGTGGCAGAAGGTTTAAAGAAGGAAAAAAGGAAACGAGAATAGAGAAAATGGAAAGGAAAAATGTCCAGAAAACGCAAGTAGAAAGGAGCGGCATGGAGCAACATAATAAGGAGTAGAAGTAAGGAAAAAAAACAACAAAAAGTTTATCAATTTGCAAAATATTGCAAACACGCCGCAGCAAACCCTCAAACCATAAGACCTTTTCCCGCCCCCTGCGATGAAACCTGATTTCATCTATTGCCAGAGCTTTCTTGCTAGAAATTACTGAAGATATTTCACATATACTTCCTAGCTTAATTCTTTAATGTTAGTATCAAGAGCTTTCTTCTAAGATTTGGCAGACCATACCTCTACTGAGGAGAGAGTTTATTATTACCCTAGATGTCTTTGCTTTCGCTGATTGCCAAAACAGTATGATTGCAGTGCGCATTTCTGCTGCGCTTTAATCATGATCATAAGCCTGCCTAGGTGCAGTGCAGGGCAAAGGCTTCTTCGATGTCTCTCAACTTAACCCTGCCCTTTATCAGCTGCTCCCACCCTATGTCTGCTAACTTCTTAATCTCATCCGCCCACCTAACTTCCTGCCGCCCCCTGCTACGCTTGCCTTCTCTTGGAATCCACTCCGTTACCCTTAAGGACTAGCGGTTATGTTGCCTTCGTAGTACATGCCCTGCCCAAGCCCATTTCTTCCTCTTGATTTCGGCTCGGATGTCATTAACCCGCGTTTGTTTCCTCGCCCACTCTTCCCGCTTCCGGTCGCTTGACGGTACAGCTATCATTTTTCTTTCCATGGCTCGCTGCGTTGTCCGCAACTTAAGCTGAACCCCTTTCGTTAGTCTCCACGGTTTTTTTTTTTTCAAGCGACGTTTATTGCCTCAGGGCATTAAGGTTATGAAATGAGAGATGAGGTAGATGCTTAAATAAATGAAAAAAGGTGGGCGGATCTAATGAAATCAAGTAATGAACGATGATATGGACCTTGTGTCCAGGCAATATAGGAATCCGGATTGTCGGGTGAGAGACCCACCGCCGCCAGGTGCCGAATTCTCGTCGGCTTCAGCGCCGGGGAAACCCACAACAGGTGCTGAATGCCTCACAGACTCTGATCTTTCAGACTGGACACCCGGGGCGGAGATATAAATACTTGAAATTCGGCCACTTGCATGTCACAGCTGGAGTTAGCGCAACTCCGACCCGTATCCTCCGAAGCGCAGCCTCCTCTGCACGGGTAATACCACAGGGGAGGGTTACCGCACACGGAGGGATTAGTGCATTTGTGCGGGGCCGGAGGTGTTCCTTTCTTGTTAAAGGCAGGGTGGTGTAATCAAGAGTGAGGACTCGAGGTAAAGGCGAGGTTCGGGTCGAAAGGCGGGTCGCAGAATCTGCGGGGCTTTGTGCGCTCAGGAGGTCACACGGGACCAACTCAATACGGATTTGCTGCGGGATGTCAGCCGCTAGACGATGAATGTCTTGGCAGATTTCTGGGGTGCGACTGACGCGTCGTAGTAGGCGTGTGACGTGAAGGGCGTCGGTGCGGATGACAATGCGGGCCGTGGGTAGCATGGGAACGGCGGCCACAGAGCAAAGTGCCTCTTGAACCGCAAGCATCTCCGCACAGAAGGAGGAAGGAGGTTCTGAGAGGCGAAACCTTGACGTTTTGTTCATGGCAGGCTCGCAAGGACAGTAAACTGCCGTTGTTGTTTCGCGGGCCTGGATGCTTGCGTCAACGTACGTAACGATGGAGCCATGCGGCAGATTGGCGTCTTGCTCTGTAATTCGGTCGCGAAACGACGATGCCGCGCGGGTAGATGATGGCCGACGTAGATCAGTTGGTTTGTTGTCGCTTAGCTGCACAAAACGCCAGGGAGGGTGAACTGCCGGAGGCGGCTGTAGAATGGAGTGCAATGAAGCATCTGCCCTGAGTGCACACGTTGTGTGAAAGGTTTCACTTTAGGTGGCGAGCATCGCGTCGTTGCTGCGCCAGCTCATCCAGCTGCGTATCTGCTTGGAGCGCCACGATCGGGGTAATGAGGAGAAGACTAGTGATGACCCTCATTGCTTCTCGATTAACAGCTTCTAGGCGATCCCATCGAGCCCTCGTCAAATGCAGGAATTGGGCTTGGTAAACGAGGCGCGGTTGCACAACCGCCCGCTCCAAATGTCGTGCAACATGAGAGCGGGCTCCGCCTGTTTTAGGAACAATGCGTCTGATCAGACCCAACGCCTGAATTGCTTGCTTTTTAGCCCGAGAAAGCCAAGCAGTACCTGTTCCTGACTCGTGTATTGTCAAGCCCAAGATTTTTACGGTCGAACTTGGTTGAATTGGAGTTCCGGATAGATGGAGACGAATTGGTGTTGCAGCGAGTTTACGGCGCCCCCAGAGGTTGTCGACTGACACGAACGTGGTTTTGCTCACTGAAAGTTGCAGACCAATTGAAGATGCCTAAGTCGACGTAATATCTATGGCTGATTGCAAGGCTGCTGCTTGAGTCATCAGGTCGTTGTGAGTGCTCCACACCGTTATGTCATCAGCATACAATAAGAACTAATCTCAGAGACATCATGTAAGCGCCAAGCAAGGGGGATGAAAGCAATATTAAATAGTGTTGGCGGTAACACCGATCCCTGAGGAACGCCGCGAAGAGGCAAAATTGGTCTGACAGCCTCACAACTGAGACGTATGGCAAATTGTCGTCCTTCAGGGAAGGATTTACCAAAACTGCGCACTCCAACGGGGAAATGCAGCATGACAAGCGATTGCAGGATGGCGCCATGACTGATATTATCGTGCGCCTTTTCAACGTCCATGGCCAGTACAGTACGTACATTGTGGCTTCGAGTTGAGGCCAGAACTGCTGACGCGAAGACAGCCAGTCCATCTTCTGTACCTATGCACGTACGAAAGCCAATTTGGGCGGGATGGTGGAAACCATGGTGATAGAGCCACCACGACAGCGGTGTGGCAAGCATTTTTTCGGTAAGCACGGTTCTTCCCCCTAGGTGAGTACCGGTATGATACAGCTGTTTTACACATTTCCCTTGAAGAATATTGGTAAACTGTCATTCATAATCTGAGAGTACCTGCCATATGCCCTTTCTTTTCCTTCTAGTTATTTCCCTCTTATGATCCGCAACAGCTGCCACTGCCTGCCCTAAGTATTCCTTTACCACTTCCAGCCCCTCGCTTTCACTTTTGAACTGCTGTTCCGTTGCTAGGCTGTAGAACATTACTTTAGTTTCCTGTATGTTAATTTTTAGACCCACCGTTCTACTCTGCATGTCCAATTCATTGATCATGCTTTATAGTTCCCCTCCTGAGTGACTCAGCAAGGCAAGTCGTCAGTGAATCGCAGATTGTTTAGGCCTTCTCCATTAACTCTTATCCCCAACTGTTCACAATTCAGGCCTCGTAATACCTCCTCTAAGCAGGCGGTGAATAGCAATGGTGAGATCGTGTCTCCTTGCCCGACGCCGTTCTTTATCAGAGTTTTATTGCTGACTTTATGGAGGCCTACAGTAACTGCGCAGCTGCTATATATATATATCCTTCATTATCTTGACATACGTCTCCTCTAGACACTAATTACGCAATGCCTGTATGTCTGCTGAGGTTTCGACTGAGTCAAATGCTTTCTCGTAATCAATGAAGGCTAAATTATAGGGTTTGGCTATATTCTGCGCATTTCTCTGTCATCTGATTGATAGTGTGAATATGATCTATTGTGAAATACCTTTTACGAAAGCCTACCTGATGATTTGGTTGATTAAAGATTGTCCTGCCTCTATTAGCGATTGCCTTAGTAAATCACTTGTAGGCAGCGGTAAAGGTGCGCTTTAATACTGGCTTGTTATGCTCGCATCCATTTGTTCTGGGCCTATAGGTACCGTAGATTGCGGTAAACTGTGTTTTGGTTAGTTATTGAGCTGAGATGAGAACGGGTTAATACTCAAACTTATACTAGAGATCGCGAGACCACGTAGCGTTTTCTAGAATAACAGGCATGCAAACCATCCCACAAGTTCGTTGACTCATCGGGCCGACGCCTACCGCTGCCGCGGCGGCAATTCTGTTTTCATGGAAAAGAAAAAAAAAGCCTGACTATGGGTCACGTTGGAGCAGCAAGGTCCTGTCCAGATTAGTTTGCCAGGGTCCAGCGACTTTTTGTGGTCTACCATCACTCATCTCCGTCGCTGGCTCGATTTTTGCCGCCGCTGCGGCATATAGAGGGGGCCGGCTCTGAGAATGAGACCCTGCACCTGCCGGGTACCTCCGCCGCCGTCTAAATCTCCCAGTGGCCTTATCAGCTTCAGTTACTGTATAGGTTCCCAGAGCTTCGCGTTCGTACTTCCTGCGCCGCTGGCGCCTCTATTTACCAAACCTGATCACATGGTTGTAAAAGCGTCCTTGCATTCTGGATAAACCAACCCATCCCCATCGTTTAGCACCAGACTGCTGTTGTCAGTCGATTTGAGGCATTCCATTTTATTTTGTACTGTTGGCCATGTTGATTCAAAACGATATTTTTTTTTATCAATAACACAATATTTGACATATGTTTTCTTGTTCTTAAACTGAAAACGTGTTTTACCTGTGGCATTTACAGCAGAGGGCGCTACACCTCCGCATGTCGAGTATTGTGTTCATAACTGATTGAAATAGGTCTTGGTGCAACCAAAGAAATACTGGCAAGTGTCATTTGCAGCAACAGCTTGTATTCTGGCTAGAATAAAGCAACTTCGGCAGCCAAAAACGACTGGATATAGCCAGCACTCGCACTAACCGCTGCATTAACTCTACCGCCTGCTTGCAAGGGTTTCGGCTGACCCTCACAAATGTGATGCTCGGGACAGCAATATTGTGGATTTCTGGAAACCTAAGCAGTAACTCTACCGAGGGATTGCGGTAAGCGCCGCCGCACGGTCAGTTGTACCTCCTCTTCAGAAAAGCTCCGCAGTCGCCGTTTGTGATTCTTCTGACTTACGCCGGGAGCTATGAGGCTATCTAAGAGCATAGCTTTGAGACATGTTCCGCTGCTCATTGCTGCACATATGATATTAAACCAAAATGATGTCCAAGATTTCCTGGGAGGGTGAAACATAGTTACAGGCGCGAAGCTTTCGAAATGAACCATAGTCGCAATGTGAAAGCTGCTGCATAAAGCGTCTGGAAAGATCTGTACGACGGGTGTTTCGCGCAAGCAATGATCAAAGTTCCTTCAAGGGCCATAAGCTGGCGGTAATAAAAAGAACCGTAAGGTCAGTGCTTTGGATCTCACACCTTACATTTGTATATGAAGGCGTGCTCAGGTTGTGCTTTCCTGTGCCGAGAAAATTGGCTCTCAACGGGGGCCCTGCCTGTTTTCGGAGCTGGAGCACTGAAGTCTTCTGCAATCGGAATAATCCTTCGTGTCTTTCCTGCACATACGTGCCGTGTCTTGCAGTCGCAGTCATCATCATCATCGTCATCAGCCTTACTACACCCACTGCAGGGCAAAGGCCTCTCCCATGTCTTTCCAATTAACCCTATCCTTTGCCAGCTGCATCCACCCTTTGCCTGCAAACTTCTTAATCTCATCCGCCCACCTAACCTTCTGCCGCCCCCTGCTCCGCTTACTTTCTCTTGGAATCCACTCCGTTACACTTAAGGACCAGCGGTTATCTTGCCTTCGCATTAAATGCCCTGCCCAAGCCCATTTCCTTCTCTTGATTGCGACTAGGATGTCATTAACCCGTGTTTGTTCCCTCACCCACTCTGCCCGCTTCCGATCTCTTAACGTTACACCTATCATTTTTCTTTCCATGGCTCGCTGCGTTGTCCTTAACTTAAGCTGAACTCTTTTCGTTAGCCTCCACGTTTCTGCCCCGTAGGTGAGTACCGGTAAGATTATGCTGTTGTACACTTTCCTCTTGAGGGAAATTGGTAAACTGCCACTCATGATATGCGAGAGTTTGCCATATGCGCTCCACCCCATTCTTATCCTTCTAGTTATCTCCCTCTCATGATCCGGATCAGCGGTCACTACCTGCCCTAAGTAGACGTATTCCGTAACAATTTCTAGGCTCTCGCTGCCAATTGTGAACTGTTGTTCCCTTCGCAGTCGCAGTAATTGAATTCAAAGATTGTGCCTCGCGTTGCAGTCTCAAGAAGGTGACGAATGGCAAGTGTGCCAAGCTATTGCTCGCGAGTTGGGTGCAGGGTTTGACTTGCCATAGAGCTTCAGGGCTGCACCGGACACCTGCTCCAACGATGGGAGTGCCGCCATGAAAAACGAGTTTTCGCTATGCACGGAACTTTGCTTTTCGAATTTGGGAAAGGGTTAATATGCTGCCCTGAGGCAGCAGTGCACCCCATGATATAGCAATCGGTCCAGCTGTGTTTTGGCGCAATAGATTGCTAAGGAGAAAGCGTACAGCCGTTCTGTGACGACGTGCACAAGGCAGCCGGAGCTGTCAGTACGCCCCCGCGTAACTTACTGCGTCTTTCTCACCGCCAGATGCACAGAGCGTGTATAGCATTCATTTGAGTTGAATCCCCAATTCACCGAATAGGTCCCGTGTTTCTTACGAAGCACCCGCCGTTAATCCTCGCCATTTTCTGGTGTGGCAGGCAACAAGCTTTGAGACATGATACCTAGAAAAACATGTTCGACTGTTCGACAAGCTGCCTGCAGTTGAAAGCAGTCGCCTCGTGGCGCGCACATGGTCCGACACCTGCAGTTCTCCGTGCTGGAAGCGATTAGTTCAACCAATTTTGACTTAACAATAACGATCCGACGAGCCGCATCATGTTTTACGTAACACCGCCTAAAGGTTAGCTGTGCACTCTGACGCATCCCTATCCTGGGTACAGAGCACGATTCGCAGACGCAGATAATGCCAACTCCTCCCAAATCTGTAATAGAGCTAGAAGATACACGCTAAAAATGCACCTCTAACTTGACTACAACAGACTATGCCAGGTACGAAAAGACGACTCGAGGGCAAGCACGCAGACATGTAGCCTGTTTTAAAGTGGTTTTATACAGGAACGTATACTTCTTTGTTAAACACCAAAGCCATCTTTCTTTAGCAATTCTTACCTCTCATTTCGCTGCCCCAGACACACAGTTCGGTTATTTCAGCTGATTTCTGAGGGCAGTGCATTCAGTCGGTAACTACAGTAGTTAGCAGCTTTCTCTTTTATTTTCTCGATTCCGCTCTGTATTCCTTAGAAACACTGCTTTGCGCTCAGGTCGAAATGCTCACTGACTTAAAAATTTTCGTAAAATTTTTGGCAGTAACAAAAGGGGGATATGCTGATCAATTCACAATCCTTGGGGGTGGCACAATTTTAGTAGGTAAACTGCGTCACGGCAAAATTTTAAAAAGGTCATATTTTGGTCGGAGGAAATGTAGAAGGAATAAGTACTGACAGTGAATATTTAACGAATGGTTCTAATGGAAGCCGGTCTAGCGATTAGTACCAAGCACCGCAACAAAGGAAAAAGAAGCCATTCATGGAGCGCCTCATGTGGGTACCCACACGTGGCCTTCGCCTTGTATAATAAGGGCCTTTTCATTCTTCAAATCAACGAGCGCGAAAACAAGTCTTTGAAACCTATTCTCGAAGGGCCATGCATAAGCCGCCTTGTCTAATATGACATCGCCACCCACGGAGGAGCAGTACTTCGTATGCGGCACAAGCTTTATAGGCTAAAAGCTAAGAGGAAGACGGCTTGTCGAAAACGATCACGTCATGCGGTACGATCTCGAGCTAATTGTGTGTGCGTTCTTGCATGTGCCCGTGTCTGTTGGCTTAAACGTCATGCTATTCATAGTCCTGAAGAAAGTGAGATAAATTCAAATTCCCCAGACTTAGTAACCAGCGTGAAAAAATCTAGTGGTGCAATGGTAAAGCGAGGAGAGAACTTCCTGTTGGCGTTTATCCCAAGCGGCATCTACTGGACTCTTGATTCGGAACAATAGCACTGCTTGGGATTTTCGCCCCTGTCAGCGGCGTCCAGCTGACGTAAAGTCTAAAACGATTTGAAAGTGATCACTTTAGGCTTAACCTGTTATTATTAAACTGCTCTAACCCTGTTTGTTTTCGCAAGAAGGCTACACTGAATACACGAGCTTAGCTACAGGAAGGATTTCTCTATTCTGCACCCTCGTGTTTGTTGCGGAGTTAGTGGCCGTCACAGGAGGAAAGAATTATTGACCCGTTTCAGCCGGAAAAAACGTGATAGCCTTCAAATCCCGTTTGACTGTACTCTTTTGTAACGAAGCACTCCTATTAGGTCGCCTAATGGCCCGTGACGATGTTATTCAGGTGGGTGAAGACCAGAGAGTGGGAACTGTGAGTAGCGAGCAACCTCTGATCATACCATTCTAGTGTGCATGGGCCTGGAAGAGCACCTTTCCAAAATTTGGTCAACGGTGCGGTCCAGCTGTGTCTGTTGTTTCTTTGCGGAGAGTAAGGGCGATCAGGTAGAGTGATTTCTCGAAGTCGAGAAAAAAAAAATTTCAGGCTGCTGCAAAAACTTGTTCTTGTTTACTTTTCTCGAACTTTCGTCAAAAAGGGAGGAGCAAGTAAGGGTAATCAATCTAAAACACCAAGATGTGTATTTGGATCATCGCCACGACTTGGTAAACAGATTTTTTGGCTATTCAATCCTGCATGGTAGTTCATGAAGCCTTTTGTAGTTCACTGCTTTCCTGACTGTCTTTTTTTGTTCCGTTGTCGTGGCTCATTTGATCAGTTTCTCGCTCAACATTTTTTAGCTTGCCCAGGACTACGGGGAGACGTCCGTGCATAATTTGTTCATAAGGTCATCGCTGGAGGTTAGCCATGCAAACCTGCACCATGCGCGGGTAAATTACATGCAGGTTCACCTGCAAATTTCGGGTTGTAACAGCGCGTGAAAGTGATGCCATTCTGACAGTGGAATGTTCCAGCTACTAAGGCTTTAGGACAATTAGGCATGTTTGACGCGTGGACGCATGACGCATTGCTCTGGAGTGCACAAGGCAGTGCATTCTAAAGCTGCTCTGTTTTTCCGAAAGTAATAATGGAAGAAGTTGTTAATATGTAATTCATTATTTTAAATCTTCCTAATTCAATATTCTACCTACGCTTCTTAAGAAAAGACGCAGCTTGTTGACTTCAAGAAGGCGCCATCACGAAAAACAAAATTTGGACCTTTTTGCAACATTTTAGCTATTATGAATGGACTGAGATGAAGTACAGACCACGTCTGGCACAATCAGCGTGACCTTCTCAACGGCAGCAGCTCCTTTCGATAGATCAACAGTGTCTCTGGGCGCACAGCTTCCGAGACATAGGCGAATTCAGTTAGTGGGAGCTGAGAAAAACACAAAAAATATTTTTTTCGCTGGTCGGCAGGTGGCACCAATCTGTAGCCAGCAGAAGCGCTGAGCTCAGAGCTAGGCTTCTTTAGAAGACTGTTTTGAGCTGGCAAGAGCAGCGGCCGACTTACTGATATGTTTTCCCTGATCTTATATATTACGTGCGACCCCTAGCGGGTAGAGCTCCAGAAATATAGTGCTCTCACTTCTCTCTCACGCTAGAACAAAAATAGCACGTCTGCAATCAATCGTGCTCCCATTTCGATTCTACCAACAGGGCCTTACTAGCGTTCGGTTCCTACCGAGCTGATCGCGAAACTGTAGCCTTTTCATACACGTTCATTCCCACTGCCAATGTCTGCTGCGGAAGTGTCATTTTTTTGTCTTCTTTTTCATTACAAAAGGAAAAATTAAGGCATGTCCTGCTTTTGAACGTCTCAAAGACTAAGGCACATCAGTTTTTTTTTTCATTTTACGACCTACTGTCTCAGCCGGAGCAATATGGTTTTTTAGAGGGCAGCATTTTAACGCATTTTGTTTAATTTTTCTTTTCGTGCACTTGAATTATAAGGCGCAAAAATTTAAACCTTGTTGAAGTAAGCTGCCAGGGACACATTTTTCAAAGCGGCTGTACTCGCATTCGCTGCAGTACATTTCAATGGGCCCAACATGGAAAGCAAGCAAAAGCCCACACTTTTAGTGGAAGGCTCGGTAGCAATCATTCCAGGTTACGCACGTGCCACTGAGTGCCCTTTTCGTTTGTATGTTTGTTTCGGTGAGTGCCGTCCCCTGCTAGCGAGCGTCCTTTATGCTTTTATCTTTTTCTTAATCTGAGTGCAGCTCCCTGCAAGCCGTTTACGACCGAATGGCGGCCATCCCTTTCGTTCGTAGGTCAGGCGGTGTGCTCGCTCGGCCGCGCAGCTGGGTGTCCGATCTCAACGCACGGCCGAAGCGCGGGCCCGGAAGCCCTTTGACATTTCTCGGAAGGCAAGCCTCTGCAAGTGTGCGCGTCTCTGTGTGCGTTTGTGTTTTTTAGAAATTTGGAAAACTGACGAAGTCACAGAGTTCGACGAGTTTAAAGTGTGCGATCTTGTGAAACTTGCAGAAAACGCAAGGAAGCATATCAGTGCGAAAGCACTTCGTCACGACTTCAGACCAACTCACCACGTCTTCGTTAATCTTGGCCTTGAAGGCGACCTTGGCAAAACTTAACATGACAACAGCTCATGCATAAATAGAATAAATATTGCCGCAACTCGTTTTAAAAGCCGCGGCGGCGCGAACAGATCCGCTTCGTCGCCCACTACACGGCGGCACAATGCTGTCGCCGCAGCCAATAGCAAATCGTGTTTATTTATTTATTTATTTATTTATTTTTTATTTATTCATTCATTCATTTACTTATTTCAAAATACTTCAGGCCACTACTTGGCCCAAGCAGGAATGAATTAACATTGTTACAAAACCAAAAGAATAAAATTATACAATATTAGCAGCTCACGGGTACTAAAAGAATAAAATTATACAACATTAGCAGCACACGGATATAAAGAATAAAATTATACGACATTAGCAGCGCAAGGATACAAAACATACATATAAACAATATTAGCAGGTAAGTAGACGATGTAACGGATTAGAAAAATTTTTAGAGGGAAAAACTGATGCCGGTAACGAATTTCAATCTTGTACTGTTCTAGGGAAAAAACTGTACTTAAAACTGTTAGTTTTGGCGAAAAGGGGAGCAAGTGAATGCTCATGAACGCTCCGAGTCCTTCTCACTAGAGGACGCTCAATGCACTTTAGAAGCTTGAGTTCATTTTTTCCTGTTAAATAATAAACAAGAATATCAATCTATTAATTTTTTGAAGGTTTCTAGTGTATGAATGTTACTTTAGATGATTGACTGCGAGGGAGAGTCTTCCCTCTTGTATTTTTCGTATATAAACCTAACCGCTTTCCTACTGACATTTTCAAGAATCCTTGTGTCATTTTTCGTGTAAGTGTCCACACTACTTAAGCATAGTCAAGTAAAGAGCGCAAACAAGTTTGTAAGAGAATTTTTTTATGTGTGCTGGGTCAGTTTTTAGCTTTCTTCTCAAAACCTATAGCCTTCGTAATGCAGCTAGCTGTAGAAATATTAGTGATGTGTGCCGACTACTTTAAGTTATTTATTGTCAAGTGTTACACCTAAATATTTATTTGTCAACTTCGAAAATTATATTTCCGCGAAGAAGGTAAGGAAGCAAACTGGGAGACTTTTTTCAAGTTATACTTAAGGGCACCGTTTTTTTCATTATTAAGTTCCATACCCCATTTCAGACACCATTCTTCAATCGCAAAAATTGCTTTTTGTACAAAGCTGTGGTCATGTTCGGATGAAATTTGTTTAAACACAACACAGTCGTCTGCGAAAAACTTAAGAGACATCTTCAGGAACAACCGTAACTAAATCATTGAGGTATATTAAAAACAACTATGGTCCAAGCACACTTCCCTGGAGAACTCCTGAGTGAACACTAACAACGCTAGAAGCGGCCTAATTAATTTCGACATATTGCCGTCTGTCTGTAAGGTAGGCCTGAATCCATCGAATGATAAAAAGGGCACACCCATAATCTGCAACACACTCCGCGCTGTGCATTGTACATCGTAGTTTTAATCGGCTTCCTTCTCTGGCGCGAACAGATAAGATCAGCTTAAATTCGATCAGAGCTTCATCATCATCATCATCATCATCATCATCAGCCTGACTACACCCGCTGCAGTGCAAAGGTCTCTCCCATTAACTATCTATTATCTCTGTCATTTACCAGCGCCGTTCACCCTACGCATGCAAACTTCTTAATCTCATCTGCCCACCTAACCGTCTGCCGCCCCCTGCTCCGCTTACTTTCTCTTACTTTCGCTTACTTTCGCATGTAATGCCTTCGCATTACATGCCCTGCCCAAGCCCATTTCTTTCTCTTGATTTCTACTAGGATGTCATTAACCCGTGTTTGTTCCCTCACGCACTCTGCCCGCTTCCGGTCTCTTAACGTTAAAACTATCACTTTTCTTTCCATGGCTCGCTGCGTTGTCCTTAACATAAGCTGAACCCTTTCCTTAGCATCGACAATTATGCCCCATAGGTGAGTACCGGTGAGATACAGCTGTTGTATGCTTTTCTCTTTAGGGATATTGGTAAACCGCTATTCATGATATGGGAGAACCTGTCATATGCGCTCCACCCCATTTTTATCCTCCTAGTTATCTCCCTCTCATAATCTGGATAAGCTGTCACTACCTGCCCTGAGTAGACGAATTCTCTTACCACTTCCAGAACCTCAATGCCAATTCTGAACTGCTGTTCTCTTGCTAGACTGTTGAACATTACTTTGGTTTTCTGCGTGTCAATTTTCAGACCCACCGTCCTGCTTTGTCTCTCCAACTCATTGATCATGATTTGCAGTTCCCCTCCTGAGTGACTCAGCAAGGGAATGTCATCAGCGGATCGCAGATTATTTAGGTATTCAATGACTCTTATCCCCAACTGTTCTCCATTCAGGCCTAGGATTACCTCCTGTAAACATGCGGTGAATAGCATTGGCGAGATCATGTCTCCTTGCCTGACGGCCTTCCTTAATATAGTTTTATTGCTGACTTTATGGAGAACTATGGCAGCTGTAAAGTTGCTATATATATCCACTGCGACCGGGGCAGTGGAGACGAAACAGCTTCAAGAGACAAGTAGCGAGGCTGAGTGTGGGGCGAGATGTGCGAATGAGTCAGCGTGTCTTTAAGCTCTGTTAGTAAGTTTTGCTTGGAGATAAAGCCTAATCTATTTCTCCAAGAAGCATTTGATCGCCAGTAAATTTTAAACTTCTAAAACAAGGTATGCTCTTCTTCAACAGGCCCTTTTACGTCTTCAGCAACGCATCCTTCGTCAGTCCTGATGAAGATGCTGCCACTGCGGTCTTTTGCAGCGGAACAGTAGATGCGGCGGTCGATCTTGGCTGTTGAACGGGGCGTTTAGCATTTTACGCAAAAAAAAAAATACTTTTATCTCCCTTCTTTGGCAAACTTGGGCGAACATCGTCCAGGAACCCCGGCGAACTTTTCGTCCCACTAGCTAATACATGGGCGCGCGCTAACTCAACCATCACGCCGCGTCTAAAAGGGCGCCTTGCGGTTCTTTCGAGCCTCTTCTATCACTGCGATGCGAAGACTGCGCTGCCAGAGGCAGCGTAGCGCAGCGATTTTTTTTTCTCCAAGACACTTGCCATCCGCGACGCTTGGCAGCTGAAGAGAGGAAAGCTTAAATTTTTTTTTTAGGATTCGAGATGATTCAAGAATTCGGATGCATGAAGCTTCTAGGTAAAGCATGCCAAGTAATTTTGTGGTAGCGTTTAAAATGGGGACGTAATCGCCAATTAAAAACGCGACAATGTTGAGGCTTCTCCTTCATGCCGTTGAGATGTGCGCGGAAATTCGTGATGACTTCACTGTTGCGGAACCATGAAATGTCCGCTCCCTTCGCCCACATGCTGCTGTGCGTCCTGCGATGCCGCCTAGCAATACTTCGTGGGTTTCACCTTCGGTGGCGTTGGTTTTCTTTCTTGAAGCAACCGTTTGGTAGCCGTAAATGTAGCGCCGCCGCACTGGCAGTCATCATTACGGCCCCTGCCCGACGCTGTGCACTGCTGAGAGCCTGAGCGCCAACACAGCTTTATTCGGCGATTACGTCCCAATTTAAAATGCCGCCACAAAAAGACTTCGCAATATTTTCCTGCATATTTCACTCATTCTACATCTCTGCACTTATCAAATTCTAGCAGCTCTTCAGTAGCCCTTTAAAAGAGACCAGTAAGTGCGACGGAAAGTCGGTATAGTCTAAGGTGGTCGTTCTCTCGCCCAAGAGGCTCATTGGATCTTATGGCTCTCTTTGGTATTTTCCAGACCCTTAAATTAGTTCGACTCGATATGCAGTAAGCCTACACACGTGTGTCATTGGCTCACGATCCCGTAATTGTGGGGGCATGTTTCTGTAGATCGTTCTGTTCATCGACGAAGTAGGCGGCAAAATTGCTTTGTGGTGTGACGTAGCGTCACCTGTTCGAGACACATTTCAAGAGTGCGGCTAGGAACACCTATAACCATATCCCAAGCCGCTTTTGCAAAAAATTTCATAATTACATCTACTCTGCACGACAAGAGAGAGTGCCATTTTTTTTATTCCCCGTCTTGTGCAGCAAAGTTTCGTCGGGCTTGCGCGAGACGGCAGACTTGAGAACCACTTGCAGCGGGACCTTGCGCCATTGTGGAGCCATTTCATGCTGCTTGCCACGTTTGACGACAACGTAGACGGCGTATCGCAGCTGGCTGGTGAAGAAGTTCTTGAGGCAGTGGCAGAAACTGTGAACAATGGCAAGCTCTAAGCTTCTGCAGCTCAGTAGCTCAGCAATTAGGTGAATGCTTTAGGAGGACGTGGCACGAAAATATGGTTATCTTGCCTTCCAGTGGCGAAATATTACATTCTATAAAAAAAACAGGACTCTTTAATAGGAAAGGCTCGGCATGGCGCCGCGTGTATTAGAACTTTAAAATAGAAACGAGAGGGAAATACAGGTGCACAAAAGACATAGAAACTTCAAAAGTGTGAAGTGATGGGCTAGTTTGTAGATTGAAGGTACATTCGTAACTTACAGGAAATGGACGAATATGACAGAAAACAAAATGGCTATTACAGGCACTAACAACTGTTCAAAGGGACCACGCACTAAATCTAACTACGGGGCACGGATCACACCTTTCTAATCATTACGGGGCTTGCACTACGAGTGCCTGAGAGTTCTGTGCCGAGTAGGCTGCAAACGTCGCAAGACCATGGAAGCGAGTCGCACACAAAAAACTCGAAGTAGGCTAGGTGAAATTTGAATTACCTTGCAATGCAACAAAATAAGCCCTTTGCCGCTTTTTTTTTTTTCAGTAAGCGAGCTAGAACTTTTCTGAATGTTTTTTTTATCGGTGCGCATGCGCAGGTGTGCGTGCGTCCGTGTTTCACTTCCTTTTAAACAGTTGTTCCAGAGCAAGAAATGGGCTTGCGCCGGGCATGTAATGCGAAGGCAAGATAACCGCCGGTCATTAAGGGTAACGGACGGGATTCCAAGAGAAGGCAAGCGTAGCAGGGGGCGGCAGAATAATAGGTGGGCGGATGAGATTAAGAAGTTTGCAGGCAAAGGGTGGATGCAGCTGGCAAAGGACAGGGTTATTTGGAGAGACATTGGAGAGGTCTTTGCCCTGTATTGGGTGTGCTCAGGCTGATGATGGTGATAAACAGATGTGATTTGCATCCGTATTTCTCGTTTTTTTCATTTGTGCGCCCCGCCATGGTGGCTCAGTGGTTAGGGCGCTCGACTACTGATCCGGAGTTCCCGGGTTCGAACCCGACCGCGGCGGCTGCGTTTTTATGGAGGAAAAACGCTAAGGCTCCCGTGTGCTGTGCGTTGTCAGTGCACGTTAAAGATCCCCAGGTGGTCGAAATTATTCCGGAGCCCTCCACTACGGACCTATTTGTTCCTCTCTTCTTTCACTCCCTCCTTATCCCTTCTCTTACGGCGCGGTTCAGGTGTCCAACGATATATGAGACAGATACTGCGCCATTTCATTTCCACCAAAAACAAATTATTATTATTTCATTTGTGCTAAATATATACGTACAAAGATGGATTTAGATGATGGAGCGTGGAGCCGTTACCACCCGCGGATTAGGCATCACGTGCCGTTTCACTTCCGATCTGTAACAATTCCTTCTGTTTATGAAGGTGAACGTTGCAGGGCGAAGGACCCCGCGCATGCCTGATCAGTTTAGAGGAAGCGTTGGCCTAGTCAGCTAATCGCTCTCGACAAAGGTGAAGGGAGACGAGGAGGTGATGAGCGCATTAGGCATGTGCCTAGCCTCTCGCCATGTCGCTAGGCTTTATAGTTCAGCGTTTTCCAACATGACCGCGAATAATTTCATCACATGAATACATGGATCACCTTGCATTATTTAACTTGCGCTCAGATCTCATAGCATTTGGGCATCATTTGCGTTTTGCCTCTGGCAAAATGTGGTCGAAGCAATCGGTATTAAAACTGTGTCTTTGGGCTCAGCACTGAACGCGCCAATCACTGAGCCAGGGTGCGAAGTAACTGGTGCTATAGACGATTATCTGATTTTCAGTGCCTAATGGAGAGCTTGTGCACGGAGCGATATGGCTGTCAGCTGTTTCGCCAGCGCCTGGTGGCGTGGGCGACCGGTTTCAATGTTATCCCGGCGACCGAAAAGCACACCAGGGGAGTGCTAGTACTCATTGCAAACCAGTACATACCGCAAGCAAGTGCGTATCGAACTCCGCACATACCGAATGCCATAGTACGCGGAATGTGCGGAATGTGCGGAGTTCGATTCGCAGGAAGCAGTTAAACAACTTGGCCACGCTTTGGTTGCAAGTGGTGTGTTTCTCTTGGTTCCAAGGAGAGCAATACATGTTCTCCGGTTAGCGGAAGAAGATTCAGATACCTATCCACATTTGGAGGTAGTCAATAAAGAAATGAACTATACGTTAAGTTAGAATGGGAAACCACATTAGAAGGCCTTTCCCAGGGCACGAAAGACTGACGTACTTGAGCCCTAAATAAAACATGTTTTGTAATCAGGATAAAACAGCACCATAAAAGCACGGCTTCAAGAAAAAAAAATAATGTAAGGAAAGGATAAACAGTTAACGTTCAGATCAAAATCTTCGGTATTTTTATACCTCCTGAGAAATAGCTGAGTAATAAATGACAACATTATGAAAAATTCCTCACACAGTAATTTCAGAAAAATCCAATAGTGTTCATATCGAAAAATACTCTCCAAAAGCAATAAATTAAAAGAAGAGGCAGGTACTTTTACCTAAGTAAGGCTCAAAAGAGATTTTTTGAGCTGAGAGATTTTTAAGTGCTGCAGCCAGCAAGACATGTGGAATTAAAAAACTCTGATAAGATGATCAAGGCCAGGACCGTGGATACAAGCCAACAGGGCTAGAGTACATACATAGCCAATATCAATTTCTGATATCAAGGATCTGGTTGAATAAGTTTTTTCAAGACTACGTGACGTAGATATTCTATAAGTCACGAAGTGCAAAATTTTTTAAAGTCCGAAGTTACTAACAAAATGATGCGTTATTGTAAGCGAAGGAGTGCAATTAAGTTCTGTAAGTCAAGACACACTAACACGACCATATTGTACAAAAGAAACGCCCCTGAGTCGGACCCTCCTTGGCCTGCGAATCGCTGATGAGGTGCCTGTTCCCCCGGTTGACAGTCCATGTCCTCCATGCACCATGGTTCTCGAACTGCTGTGTCACTCCTCCTATTTCGCTCAGAGTGTCTCGCCCGCCATTAGATGCCTTCGCCCGGCGTATGTATGTACAGGGTCGTCCGCTCTTAGTGCGGACGCGCGTGCGCATTGCCGTACATCTAGAGGGCAAGTTTTGCGCAAGATCTGGCGATTTTTGCGAGCTCAGAAATGTACGCGTGCAAAAGAAAAGCTCATTTCAGTATTAAGTGACATAGAACGTCTTCTCTGAAGGAGGGTATTGACACAAGTACCTCGTTTAAAACGCATTAGGAACCTCTCAAAGTGCTCGATTGTGAAGCTGTTTTGTTACGCAAGCGAACCAGTGGAAAGGGAAAGAAAACGAAGTGGCGGCTATCCCGGGGCACGGGGCAAATTGAGCAACAGCAAAATACCTTTACGGAAAACAACTATTCCGGATGTTTGAGGCATTATTCCGTCCGATGCTCCTGTCAAGCATCGAAATCTTAGTTCGGATAAAAAATTTAAAAGCGAGGCTGACATAGACGCTCCCTAGAAGCAGGAACTCGCAGTGATGCTAAGAATCTGGACTTGTGCGGGAGAAGTGACAGACTCTCGCCTCCATGACGTCATCTATTCCAAATGTTAAGTTTCTTGTAGCCGCGATAAGGATCGTTTCTCTTGCAACATAGTTCTTATATCTTGCTGTCACTGCAAATCTGTGATAATATCTTCTGACATTGCAAAGATGAGTATCCGTAGAAGTCGCTACTCAGAGTACGGTGGTGCTCGCGCTATAAGTCATGTGTACATTGGGGCACCAGAAAAACTAGATCAGCGTTGAGTGCAATATTTTGGTGTGATCTTATTGGGTTTATCGGTCCAAAGCGAGTCAGGCTATGAGGGACGCTGTAGATGGGGGCTTCGGTAATTTCTGCAACCTGGGGTTCTTTAACCTGCACTGACACCGCACGCTACATGAACCTCTAGCATTCCGTCTCCATCGAAATGTGACCGACGCGTTAAAAGGGACAAAAAGCCGCAATGATGCATTGGTATTTTCGGTCATCGTTAGCATGCTGTAAGGCTTTTCTAACACACTTAAGCAAACGCAAGACACGTGTGCGTAGTCTCCTAGCAGCAGAAGAACGTTGCGTGAGCAGATTAAAATTTTTTATTTAAACAACTTGTAGAAACCCGTCTGTTTCTTTTTATGCTTTGATAAAATGTACGAGGAGTCTCAGGGTAGCCCGCCACACATTTTTAATTACAGGATTTTTTAGATAAACGCAAGCTTTTCGCGACATAATAATACCACGGATGGCGGACGTCAAAAAACAGACGAATCAAGTTAACTACTAAAGTTATTGGCTTAAATATAATGGTTAATCCTTAACTATTTCCGGTACGCGTCTGACTGCAATTAGAGATTTGTAGTCGCCGATTAATGATCGGTTAGTTAGTCTGTTAGTAGCCGTCGGTTAGTTGTCGAGCCTGGGTACTGCGTGGTCGAAATTCTAAAAACTGATGTCGCCATTACTAACGGCTGGCTACAAATCTCTAATTGCAGTCGACACATATCGGTATTAGTTAAACGTGAGCTATTACAATTTAGACTATCACTTCAATCGTTAACTTAAATGGCCTGTTTTTTGCCGTCCGCCAATACAGCAAAAAGCTTCTATTTACCTCAAAAACCCTATCTCTAAAAATAAGCAGTGGGCTTCCCTGAAACGTCAAGAATACACAATGTCACTCTACGCTGCGCTGATGTCGTGAAGTTTCCGGACAAACAGAATACTAGCACAACTTGCGTACAGGCATAAAAGTCCGTTTTTCCTGACAGCGGAGTTGAGGTGTTCACCAAGAAGTGACACAGGTACTGCGCCATTTCCCTCCCTCAGAAAAAAAAAGCAAAAAAAAACACGGGCGTGCACGTACAGACATGTACCGCTTGCGCTGGATTCCCTTGCAAGATTTGTTTCTTTTTTTTTAGTTGACTGGGTGATGGACGTTTTCGTCACTGCTCGTTTTACTGCCGGCTCCTGCTGCAAATCGGATTACTACGCTGTCCTGCTTTCATCGTTCTCCTGCATTCCCGCGGGCAATGCGCATGCGTATGCTTTCTTCTAACAACAGCACGCTGCATTCCGCTTTCTCTTTCTTTTACATCTCTTTATGTTTCTCTGGTCTGCCGTATTTTTCTTTGTTAATCTAGTGCGCAGGGCGGACCAGCGTTATTGCTCCGCTAGTAAAGCCTTTTCTCGGAAACACGGAAAGGCAAATATTCGTCCAGGGGTCGATTACGCCATGTATTTGTTGAGCCCATACACCAATCGTCGCATGGGCTCTATATGGAGGCTTACTTCACTATTCCTCCCTTGGTGGTCGTATACGATATTGGTCACTAAGCCTATTTTTTGATTCAACGCCGCTCAAGATGCAAACAGGTTTCATGCCGCAGCAAGGCTCGGACTCCTGCAAGAAAAGCATGTCAACAACGAAGTTTAGTTTCGCCGACATATAAGTTTTAAGAGCGCAGCCCTCGTGCGCGACGAACGGAAAACCAGCTAGCATAGTACGTATGTTATACTATGTTATACTATGTTATACTAACTCTTCTAATAATGTATACCGGGTTTCATGGGTTTCGTTAAGTGTCTCTGTACTACTTTGCAGGAGGCTAAACACTAGGTTAATTCCGTAGATAGTTCTGCTGTTTTTATTTAACGACAATAACTGGTCGCGCACACCACCACGCCTCTTTGTAAGGCAAGCTGAGTTCGTCATGACACAGATAGTCGCCAATAGAACCGTGACTTTAATGTGTAGGAATATTGCAGCTTTCTCTATACCAGCACACGTCATATAGCCTAAGTCTACAGATAGCTGCTTCGACTACTTTGACTATGCCAAAGAGGTTAGCACACCGCTTTCTCTTGTTTTTCGGCCATTTTTTCATTCATCATAATTCCTGGGAACATGACCTGGCAAGCTTTAGCAAGCACTTCTGAAATAACATCCACTAGTCGAACTTCCAAGTTTCCAACTAAAGTATGTGTGCGCACTGTGCTACCCGCATTTTGTTAACCTATTGCGCATACTGACCCATGAAGCTACGTTTACTTTTCCGAAAAATCGCGCAGTGGAATCACACGTCAATATTGTTGATTCGCCGTCGAGGCGCTGAGCCAAATATCTGTACTCCACCTGATTTATGAATCACGTCAGGGTTTTCCGCCCCACGCCGATGCTATCGGCCCAAACGACGGCAGTTTTAATGGCTTGTGGCTTGAAAAGGAATTCCATCCAGCCTATTGACGGATGACCACTAAACACTGTAGTCGCACTATCCGTTGCTCACACTCACAACGAATGCGCCCCATGAGGGCAACTTACATGTGCAAATTTTGGTGCGCCACACTCAGCATGATATTGAGTGTACCCTTTGAAAAACGCCGCTACACTCTCTCGCACAGCGGCAAAAGCAAGGAGAAAAAATCTTGGCGACATGAACCAACGGCCGACCCTGACATTCTTTTCACATCCGCGCCAAGATTTTAGAAAGATGCATTACCGAAAGCAGAAAATACAACTAAAAAACGACGTAAATAACATAACTTACAGAAAAAGCAATTGGCGCGAGCTTTCAATGGCCCCATTTGAGAACTCGGAAAATACATGAAGTAAGCTCTAATGCGCTAGATTTTTTAAACAAAAAAAACTCTTTCACAGACTCGTTTGTGCTCACTGCTCTGCCTAGAAATGAGTTTTACGCGAAGATAGGCGCGCCATTCATCTTGAATGGGGCTTCGCTTCTCAAGAGAGAGAGAAAGAGAGAGAGAGGAATAACTAATTTGCACCCGTCAAAAATGACGGGGGAGAAGGCTTTAGCCTAAACCCCCCTTCATTACAAAAAATTTCCTGTTAAGAAAAATTTTACAATTCTGTTAATTTTTATGAATGCAAACTTTAAATTTTCAATTGCAAGTATACTTTGAAATGAATTTGAACAGTTCTTTGTGTCTATATCTCAAAACCTAATTATACTTTAATTTGAAGGATATTTTAAATCTGAATTTGAATATAAATTTTGAGATTTCTTATTCTGGTAATAAAATATAACCAAATTCTAAAATTTCGATAAAGGTTGTTAACAATTTTTATTTAAATATAAATTCCAGATTTTAAATAACAAGTTCTAACTTTAAATTTACATTGAAACATTACAAAATAAAAAGTCAAATCATTACCCACTGCAAAGGATTAAGCTTCATCGACAGTTCAGAGAGGCTACCAACCACGGTTCTCAGCATAAAACACAAACGCAGCACAAGTTCCAAGAGAGCTTATTAGCGCCTCAAGCCCGTCCTCGTATTCAGTGTCACTGCTACAACCCACACAAGTCGCGATAACAGGGCACTTGCGGCAACAGACTCCTAAGAGGCCACAACGCTACAGTTAGGCCCCTGAAAGGCAGCATAACGGAAACAGCGAACAAGATAACATGCCTTTTGATGCCCATGTTGTTTGCAGCCATAACAGTTCCGTGCCAACCACTAAAGAAGCTTCTCAGGAAAGGAAGCTGTGCTGGTACTGGAGCAGTCGATATGAGAATTTTACTCTTCACGTGGTCATATTCACCACATCAACAATCAGGGATTTTCCAAAAATCGTATCATCCCATTCAGCCTTCCGCAGAAGTCTCCACCATTGAAAAATATTTAGGTATAACGCTAGCGTCTGCGTTCAAGATTACCAGAATTCCGGCAGATTTGGAAAGCCTACCACTTTTTCTTCATTCTTATCTCAGAATCTTGTCCCGACAAACTGTGTCCTCATCGTTCCGGCTTCAGCGGAACAGTTTCAGCAGAGCGGATACTACACTCATTATGCGCAACGATTAATGGCGTCCGCGGGCTACCAGTGGCTTTCCGCAAAAACATCCCAGCTGCTTTTATTGACGTTCAGCCACGAAACAGCAACCAATACGTGTGTGACAATTCATAGGCAAGAGCTCATATCGTGAAAATTGGGGCTAAGTTCGAAATTAAGAGCGCCATCTTCTGAATGCATGACCTTACGCTGGCAAGCGAGCCCATTAACAGCACTAATTTTATTCATTCTACTGCCACTAGCAATGAAGTTTCATTTAGGTCTGTCAGCCTGCCCGGCTTAGCTGCGCTAGGCACTCAACTTTTTATTGGCCTACTTGTATGACACTCGACTAATTGATAGACTTCAAAGCATTCTTTAATCTCCTTTGATATGTACTCGCCACGCGCTGAACATTGTGTCTGCCTATCTGGTGAACATTAACCTTCTACACTAATTTTAAAACTTACCTGCATTCCTGTTTGATGTATATTGACCCGAATTCAATTACCATATATATTTTAATTATTTTTGAGCTTCATAATATTACTTTAGTTTCTACAACCTTCCTTTTCGGCATCTCTGTCCAAAAACAACTCCCCAACACACAGCGTCGTCTAATCGCTGTTTGAACGCCGACTGGACTCTTTCATTAAAAAACTTCTTTCTCTTTATCTGTTGTTGTAATTTGGCTAAGTGCACACGAGCTGTATTTAAAAAATGTTACGCGCTGTGCACAGAAGACTCAACGTTTGGAGATTGTGTCGCAGCCGTCCCTTGATTTCTTGTTTTTGTGTTCTTAGTTATCCACTGATACGCTAGGTTACCTAGAGAATCTTTTCCAGCCGGTGGTCGGGTTCTAAGCCGACCGCGGCGGCCGCGTTTCGATGGAGGCGAAGCGTAAAAAAATGGCTGTGGATTGGCTCTGGTTCATCCTAGTTGAATTGCGAAAGCTTCGTTTCCTCGGCACGTCGTCTGCACAGCGCCTCATTCCGACGCTCTCGACAACTCAAACCGGCCTCTTCGCAGTTGAAGAGTCACTCCGGGACGCTTGACCGCGTTGTCTCTTTCTCTCTTCGTTTTTTCGTTGTCGCGTCTCTTTTGCGCTCTCCATAACGACTACACTACACTGAGGCGAAGCGCATATATATATATATATATATATATATATATATATATATATATATATATATATATATATATATATATATATATCTTAATCCGTTTCTTCCGCACGCCGCCGCTTCTTAGCTGCAGCACATCGTTGCAGCTTCACCTTATACACATCATCCGGCATACCGTGGAGGATTTGCTAGGACGACTGCGACGAGCCGAGTAGGGGGGCCGCTTTTCCACAGCTGGCATGACGTCACGTAGAGCGAGCGACCCTCGCGGCCGCGGCGCGCAGCTGCAGCATGGAGGATTCGCTGGGACGATCGCGACGAGCCGAGTTGGGGCCCCGCTTTTCCACAGCTGGTATGACGTCACACATAGTTCACGCTAAAGGTCAATGGTGGATTCTCCAGGACGACGGCCAAGAGCGGAAACCTCGAGCAGTATTGCTTTCGCAATAAAAAGGCGCCCGTGTACTGTGCGATGCCAGTGCACGTTAACCCGAGTACTACGTCTACTGATCCGGAGTTCCTAGGTTCGAACCCGACCGCGACCGCCGCGTTTTTATGGAGCCGCAACGCAAAGGCGCCCGTGTGGTGCGCGATGTCAGTGCACGTTAAATGTCCCCAGGCGGTCTAAATCATTCGGGAGGCCTCCAATACGGCACCTATTTCTTCCTTTCTTCTTTCAGTCCCGCCTTTATCCCTTTCCTTCCGATAGACACGCTCAGCGATATATATGATCCGCGGCAGAAGGTAATTGTAATAATTCTGAAAAAGTGTCAGCTCCATGCTCATGTCTACCAGAAATCGCTGAGATGTCGATGTTAAAAGTGCTGTGTGCTTCTACCCAAACTGTAGTACTGTACCAGAAAAAAAAGTGTGAATAACACTGAATGAATCCACACCCATGCAGGCACAACCTAGTACCTTGTTCGACTGACACGTGAGTCAACTGAAGCAAACTATTCGTGTTTTCTTTATGCCATTTTCGCAACAACAAACGAAAATAAAAAAGGATGCATTTTACGGTGAAAAAGACTCAAAGTTCATCTAGCCTTCTGTGCTAAAATATAATGACTTCAAGAAAGTGAACTGAAATTGATCGACGCAGTATCTAAAATACTGTGTCTAAGAGGCATCTCCAGACAAGGCCGAACCTGGTGAGCCTATTGCGAAGAATAAAAACAAAACAAAAAATTACTGTTATTTCATATTGCCACACCCTTTCCCACAATCTAAAGAGGATAATGAGCCATGCTAAACTAAAGTTGGTGTTCTCCGCTCCTGACAAGTTATCAAACTTGTAAAATGGCGTGAACCCTCGCCCTAAAAAAAGCCGTAAAATGTAAAAAGCAGCATGAGAACAGATATGTCACCTGTGAAAAGAATGTAATCTATTTCCCGTTGAAATGAGGCCGGAAATACATAGGACAGACAGGCAGATGCCTCAATGACAGGTTGCGAGAACATAACAGTGATGTCAGGAACGGTGTCGACGGGTATCTTGCTAGCCACATCAGCGCAAAAGAAAAATATGAAAAAACAAAGAAGTCTCCTGGTTGTTATCCGGATTTTAAAAGGTCTGTTGTCATTGGATGCCACAAATATCAGCTTAAAAGGGAAATTGCAGAGGCGTTAAATATACTATCGCAAAAAGAAGATGCGTGCGTTAGTGCTGCCTCAGTGTTTTTATCTGACAAAGAAATGCATTTCAGGTATGCTAATCCGTAAAGGTTGTTCGACGGTAACGTTGTTTGAGTGCATCCTATATTTCAATGGTTTTATATTTCTTCTTCACTGTTAAAAGTGCTTATATTGCCTGGTTTCATGCAATAAATCTTGAGTTGTAAGTTGGCAGCCGTACGGTTTGTCTCCCTACGTCCGTGTCTGTTTAGCGCTATGTGGCAAGTGAACCGTCACCAACTCACCCAAGCTTCCACTATGGATCCTCCATACAAAACTCGCAAGATTTAGACACATGGCACATGGTGCAGAAGTGGTAGTCGTGTTCGCAACATGTTGGCATGTCTCATGGGCGCCACTGAGCGAAATTACTGTATAGTCTGTATTGCAGCGGAAAAACGGCGAACGGCTAATGTCATTTCCGCCGCCATCAGTCACCATTGAACCAAGGCGCGTTTATCTTGCGCGTCCATGTGCTCGACAGCAGTAGTGCTGCATTGCTTATGCGGTTCGATGCGTCTATATCCAGAAATTGTCTTCGAAACATACAACACAACACGCGCTACCGCAAAGAAGAAGTCCTCCACTGATCACCAGCGCTGTGCCAAATATGCGTATCAGAAAAATTGTTCAACATACAACTTAATTTTAATTGGTGCATTGTTGCATATATATTTATTGATTGTTTCAATAGAACACAGTTTCTCTTATTTAACTAGAACGCTTGACGAATGTTCTCCGATCAACTTCCACTTACTAAGCTGAACCTATGCGCGCCTCAGTTGACTGTGTTCTCGCTTCTTCCTTGGGGGGACATAGCCTTGAGCGGTGAATTTCACATACCAATGTCACTTAAACATTTTTGTTTTCATTTTACTACTATGTATGATAATTCACATTGCTTCATGTATCTCTGGCATGCATGCATAATCGGGCTTAAATTTAAACACATGCTTGGCCACACCCGCGATGTGCCGGACACCAGAAATGCCCCAGGGAACTTTCTGCACACGAGCCAGCTCGACTTTTGTCTCCAATGGCTTCATTTGCTCCTTTTCTGAGCCATCTTCGTATCCAGTCTAATCATTGTCATTATAATTTTCCCCAACTGCGTGAGAGCCTAATTATGCCCCCTTTAAGATCATCGCGACGTTTGTATAGTTTCCGTAGTATTCAACGCATTCATGGTTCAACCAATGCATTCAATTCCTCGTTCTTGCCAGCTGCCATAGCCGAGTGGAATGTCCTTCCAGACAGTGTTGTGAATGAAGTTAATTGCCTAAAATTTAAACAGATGTTAATTGATTTATTCCCCAACTAATTCCTGTTGAAGGCCCTTTTTTCTTTTTTTTTGTTTACTCACTTACTTGCTTGTTTTTCTTTTGAAGTGTTCACAGTTGTATCTACATGTGTTAAGTTTATGTTCCAATTTTGTTCTTTGTGACATGATTACTGTTCGCCCCCCCCCCCCTTATGTAATGCCCCCTGGGGCCTTTAAGGGTAAATAAATGCTGATGATGATGATCATCAGCATCACGGTTATCCCTTCAGTTGCTTTCCTGATGCTTAGCATCAGGAGATAACATATTGAATGCCCTGACCTATAAGATATTGATTGAAATGTCCCACCCTTGCTCTTTATCTGTTCTTGCAAGCACATGGCGAAACATAATGCTGCCGCCTTATAACCTACTTTTGCAGCAGATTTGTCGTTTACGATTATATTTTACAGCGACAGGTTTATACAGCAATTTCGGCGAAATACCGCCGTCGTAGGCGATGCCTTCCGCGCTCCTGCTTCTTCATTGCTTCCTTGCTTCATTCAGGCACGGGGACCCGCCCACGCAGTTGTAGCTTCCAGGACGCGGCAAATTTGTGATGAGAGGTTATGGTAATACGGAGGTCAACTTTCGCGTGTCAGTATCACACTCGTCTTATATAGCAGTCAGAATTTCGAACCAATTGATCGCCAGTAGAGCTGTTAAGCAGGCTTAAGCTGTCCCTAAGTGCATCTAACTGGAAGTTTAATATAGCGCGTAATAACATCCATTTGTCTCCGCAGTAGTGCAAAAAATGATTTCCCGTCTAATATTCTTCATTTTTGTTGAAGTTGTCAGGTGTCTTGAAAAACGGTAGAAAATAAGAAAAAAAAAGGGGGGGGGATTGGCTGCTACTATATTTTTTAGTAGCACTGGAACATGCTGCTTTATTTTGAAAATGTCCTAGCCGTAGCAAACGACTGAACCGTGTCAAAAATACCGCGAAATGTTTTTTTTTGTTTTGTAGCATTTTTCAGTAGCACTGTAGTTTTTTCTGTAGTACCTTTCTGTATTCTGTAGTTGTACAGCGCTTTTGTGCAGTAACTGCACAGAATTCAGTAGTTACTACAAATAATACTGTTGTTACTACACGCTTTTGGTCAAAACGTTACAGGAACTCTATTTTGACGCCAGGAATTTTCCTGTCGTGTTTTTCGACTTCAGCAGAATGTAATGGACTTGCAATGCCATTATTCGAGAAGACTTATTGGACCACAGCAGAAGGGGGCTGGATTCCACAACCTAATCAGCGAAGCACAAAGTCAATGCCCTTTCAAGAAAGCCGGACGGTGGTCTCACACCAGAATACGATTGTTTCTAGAGTGAAAACTCAGAGACACTGAAAGCTGAGCCCAAAGCCATCATCGCTGGTGATTCCGCCGTCGTGGAAAGGTCGAAGTTAGCAGCTGACGTGCTTTTGCACACGTGGCTAACGGCGTGGAGCACAGTGCTCATGGTTCAACTTCGAAAGGAAGCTCGAGAAATAGAATTTAATCCCGTATCAGAGCGTTACAAAATCAACAGGCTTTTTGAGAAGCCATAAGAAACATGGCCGAACGTGACGCTCTCGACAGCTCTTATGGATACAGTTTACGGTGAGAAAAATAAGGCAGAAACGTTGGCACGACAAGGAAGTAGAATAAAAAGGGCATGTATACTTTTTGAAGAGGAGCATTTCGAAGAAACGTGCCCTGATCGCTAAAGAGAAAATTGCTTCCCTCTCAGGCGCGACTGTTGTTGACCTTTGGCTTTGGAGCGGAAACAAGATAGCTATCTGTCTTCTTTGTTGTTTTTGTTTTTATCCATTTCTCAAGCCGATATAATCGAGCGGAAAAGCCTCCAATTGCCGTCTATAAAAAGTCGCTAAATAACTGTATTACGACGGCACAAGCAACCTCCTCCCCAAAAACCAGAATTATGGAAATTTACAAAAAACGTAAACATTTGATATGCTCAATTTCAATAACATGATGCCGGCAAGGATTTAGAACAGAAACAGAGATCTTTTTTTTTCCAAAGCGTTGGGTGCGTGTAGGGTATCGTTAAGTTCAGATCACTAGCGCATACACTGAAAGCTTCGAAAGTTACTGCGAGACAAAAAGCGTTTGTGTTAAGCAAAACGGGTTAGTTGCTCTTATCACAAAAAAACACCTATTGAAAACAGCTATTGAGAAAGGGTACACATATTAAATCTTCGTACCTTTTCCCCTTCACCTAGCAGGACGTGTAAAGTGGCAATTCACACAAGTTATGCTGTAACAATATACTGCAGATAACATAGCGATGTCCTTAAAAGTGTGAAGATGAAGGCGAAGCATTGTATTTGCTAGCCGCCGATAGGTGCTGCGTTTTTTTGAGCTTCTTGGGCATTCTCGGTTAGTAACACCCCTCACTGTCCCTCTCAGAAATGTCGAAAGCCACTCAGTGTTATATGTGGGTTTTGTTTTTTATTATATTAAAAATAGTGCTATAGTAAGTGATTAATCTAGTGCGCCATTGCCGCGCTTTTTGAATAACAGGCTTCTTATCATATGTGTTTCTAATACTTGTGTTTAAGAACTGCGCGGGTGCCGCCGTACTGGTAAAGATCAGTGCGCTGTTCGCAATATTTCTCGAAAACACGACGAAGTCGGCGCCGCTTTCATACTGCAGCATCCTTTTTTTACGACAATGTCAGTAAGAATCAGGTATATCTCACTGAAGGAGTAAAATCAATAGTAAACAACAGCAGGTTCCGCGAGAAAGCGAAGTCTAGCAGTTATAGTTTAGAGCTTAGGAACGATTTCATAACACGTCACTCGTAGCGTGAAATGTTATAACAGAGTGTCGGCGAATATTCTAAATTTGGGATAAGAGTAAGAATATGTTTTTTAATCGGTTACTTTTTCAATCCGCAAAGATATATCGAAAAATTTTCTAATACCAAATATTCTGGAATAGTGACGGAATGCTGCCGACTTTCGCTAATCCTGGAGAGGAAAAAAAACAATATCCTGCAGCTTCAGTCAGGTTTAAGTCTCAGGGCAACAGCACAAAGGCGTCATCATTGCCTTCTTTTCAGTCATTTTCCTCGTCGACCGCTCATATCGCAAGGTTGCCAGGCTTGGTCTTGAGGCGAAATTATATCAATGGTTTTTCTCACAGACCATAGCTGATGAAAACAAGATGGCCGACCAATGGCTTCAAAGAATCTCACCTTGAAAGTATGCAGTTTCTTGTGTTATCCTTCTGTACGCGTTCAATGTATATTGTGTTTTCTGTAATATGACAACACTCGTGGCACTTCTCGTGTCCCATTGAAAACCATTACGACATGACCTCCGTCACCTAGCTTACGTCAACTCTAATATGCGGGAAAGCCATCTTGCAGAATTTCACATGGGAGAGGGCGCACACTTGAGCTGTCACCGGCAGCGAAAGAGATCGTGTAAAAATCTCTCTTGTTCCGTGGTGCATTGTAGCCGGTTCAAATAGGGGGTTCGAAGGTAAAGGAGGCACGAAAGTAATAGGAGAGGCCCGGTCGCTAGACCAGGTCCTGCACGCGTGGTTTCGATTTCTTAGCTTCGCTACCGTAGCTTCGCCGCCAGCGTGGGGCTACCGGCCGCACATTCATCGGTGTGGAAATACAGCTGTGCGCAGCTTACGGACGCTTGAAGGTGCGTCGCTGCTCATTTCGGTTTTGTTTTGGAAGCAGCCTCACCTTTCCGGCGCCAATGTGCGTTGCGCTTGCTTACGTCCGTGTTGTTTCTCCGCCTCTACACCGGTTGTTCGCTTTTTGTGCGATTGAGCCCCCTTGTTTAGCCCAGTTCTGCATTTATGGCAGTTTAACTTTGTTTCTTTTTAGCTGCCAGTCATATTTAACTTCTGTATTTCATTTGCTCACTCAATTTTCAATTACCACTTTACTGGTTGCTTATGTTGTGCTGCCTAATCGATAAGTATACACTTGAGAGTATGCAATTTTTTTCGTGTTTGCGGTGCAGAGTCATTCAAGCTTTGTGTAATCGGAGTTGCAAGCTCATACACTGCTCTGAAAAAATGAGCACAACAATGTTCGCCTATCAACCTTTTCCTTAATCTTTTTTGAAATCATGAGATTTATTTGACATTCGATTCGGCATTCCAACGCGTATTTTGGCCTTATTCGATTCGGGCTAAAAAATTCAATATTTGCGCCCATGTGCTGTGCGATGTCAGTGCACGTTAAAGATCCCCAGGTGGTCGAAATTATTCCGGAGCCCTCCACTACGGCACCTCTTTCTTCATTTCTTGTTTCACTCCCTCCTTTATCAATTCCCTTACGGCGCGGTTGAGGTGTCCGCCAATATATTAGACAGATACTGCGCCTTTTCCTTTCCCCCAAAACCAACTAATTTTATTATTATTACTCCTCTTTTTATAATAACTGATACACTCACGATTACTCGAGCCTTTGGCTTATTTAATACAAATGAATTTGTTTGCCAGCGTATGCCAGCGTTCTTCCATGGAAACAGGTTTAAAAAGCTTCGTTCAGTTGTTTTAAACCTTCATTCAAGATTAAAATACATACCTGCCATGTGTGCGCCTCACTGTGTTGTAAATGGTTAAAACACACGAGAGGTGAAAACCATCATAGCCTGCCACTGCCGCCTTCAACACGGTCGTAACGTGGAGCTTATTTAATACAGATGTCCGGCTCGCGCAAACGTTTCGCCGCTTCATATACGCTAGCTCTTCGCATTTTCTACAGCTACTGTATAAATATTCTCTGATCCGATGAGTGCGTTGTCTCTGCTTTCAGACAGTCCGTGGTGGGCAGTCCAAGCGAAATTCTTTGTCATTCGGAGTAGTAAGAATAATAAAATCTCTCTGAAGAGCACAGCAGGTGGGAACCCGCAGGGAAGTGAGGTGTCGAGAATGTTGATTCATGGCATGTTGATGCAACGGAATGGCGAGGGAACCATTCGTTAATTCGGAACATTTTAACAAGTGCAAGTGTTTTGTGACGTTCCTTGTGGAGTGTGACTTTCCTTGTGTGTGCTACGAGGTTCCGCGTTCGACGGCGCGGCGTAGACGGAGATCCAGATGACAGCGGCATCATCAATTACCCAGCCATGCTCTTTGAGAGTGACGACCAGAACGAAGGGGTTTAAGCCCAACCGGACCCAACCGGACCCGCCGCCGCCGCCGCGGGGAAACGGGCTTTATCCTCCCCAATTGCAGTGGCGGTTCCAGGAGAGGCCTCCCGAGCACATCCCAGGACAAGGGACCACTTTCCCAGCCGGTGACCCGCGGGAACTGTCAGCGATCCAGAGCGCGCCTTACATTGAGGAGCGAGTGTCAGTTGATGGATGGAGAGCGGAGGCCGGTGACCCGCGGGAACTGTCAGCGGGCCAAAGCGCGCCTTACCACAGCCGACGCTATGCGCTACCTCGAAGACAACCTTCTTTCCCTCGGACTCAACACGTGAGGGGGGCGAGACCATAAGTGCGGTGGTATGTTTGTGCGCCCAAGTGAAAGCCCTAGCCCCCCTCCTTCCCCTCCGGCGTGGGCGTCTTCACCCTAGGGAGTGTGGAGAAGAGGATATAAAAATCGACAAGCAGTACGGAAGAAGGACGCTCAGGACGACATCGTTCGCCAAGAGGGCCTTCAGCGCCGAAACCCGACGGCGTGCAGCTTCTGCCAGCAACCGCTCGAGCCCAACTCCGGAGCCACTCCATCGCCCCCATGAAGTCGTCGGCACGTAAGCTCGGACGCCCCAGCCTCTGAATCTTAATCATGTATAATTATTGAATATATCTGTTTGTTTAAACTGAGCCATACGGTGTCTCTTTGCCTCTCCGTCCCGTGTGGACCTGCGCATTATGGGGGTCATCACAGTTTTCTCTGTGTACACAGGAAATGCTTCCGACAACTTTTCTCCATACGCAGCGGTGACGTGACAGCCGTTAACATGACATGGTCGTGGTTATCACGCAAGGCAGGCAGCACATACGGCGCGTCAAGGTGTGAAAAGTGCAATGTTCATAATAAAAAGAAAGCGTAAAGGCTAAGCCAGTGGCGATGATCACGAGAAGCGACAGATGGACGCCGTGTGCCGAAGGCAGCGAGACAAACACGATGTTCCTGGTTAAGTAAAGCGTGCTATGACTTCTTAGTTTTTGAAAACAAGGGGTAAAATATTGCAAGTAAGAGGAGATCTAAAGAAACAGAGCAAACGTACAAGAATAAACAGGCTAAGATTATATTGGCGGGCGACTTTAATTTGCCGAGTATCGATTGGAAGCAGCGCCTCAGTACCAGAAATGCGTACAACAAACACTTTAGCATTATCTTTGATATTATGTTACGCTGTGATCTACAACAGGTAGTATACGAGCCCACAAGAGAACAGGGTAACTGCAGTTTTATTCTCGATTTAGTGTTTCTTAGGCAGGAGTTTCCGTATGGTCTTGTTTGTGTAGAGGAAGGATTGTCCGATCACCACATGGGCACCTTAACCCTGCCACTTGTACAGATGACGGAAAACTTCCTCACTGCTCAGTTACAAAGATTATTCTCATGCCGATGACGTGTCCATTATAGAGTATATGGAAAACTGTCTGGTCGAATTTAACAGCGCTGATGTGTCTTTCCTTTGGAATAGGTTCAAGGTAATGTGCCACTACTGCATAAACAAATTCATACCTACAAAGAAAAAAGTTCACAAGCTTACACCTTGGATGACACGCGATGTTATTCATATTAAACGTAAAACTAAAAGGTTAAAGAAGAGACATGGGAACCCAAATAAAATAAGAGAAGTGCAGATCTCTCTTGAACAAAAGGTGTACGCAGCAAAAGAGCACTATTACAATACTTCGCTGCCTAACATTATCAAAAATGACCGTGAGAAATTTTGGAAGCACATGAAAGAAAACAAGAAACCAATTTCACAAATAATGATTGATGGCACCCCGATAACTAAGGATGAAGGCATAGCACAGCTTTTTAATGAGTATTTTCAAAGTGTCTTTTCAGTATCAAATGTTTGCGTGACGAATTTTCTAGAAAGACCGGTATATGATGTGGATTTTATTTCTTATGCTGGAATTGTCAATATGCTAGTAAACCTTAAAAAAACTTCTTGTGGTCCTGACGAAATCCCAAACATCTTTCTAAAACGATACCCAGAACTTATTGCCAGATTTCCTGTAAAAATTTTTTCTGTTTCCCTCTTGAGGGGACAGCTGCCGGATGACTGGAGGGTGGCCCGCGTTGTTCCTATATTCAGAAAAGGGGATCGCTTAAAATTACAAAATTATCGCCCTATTTCTTTGACCTCACGATGCTGCAAACTCCTGGAGCACATTGTGGCCAATTGTATCAAGGAATTCCTGGCTGCAAACAATGTGCTCACGGAGTTGCAACATGGCTTCAGGAAGGGTTATTCCACTGTAACACAGTTGGTATCAGCGATTCATTGTTCGCTTTATCCCTTGACAATAATGGCCGAATGGATGTAATATTTTTAGACTTCACTAAATCATTCGATAAGGTTCCTCGCGAAAAATTAATAAACTTAAAATTATTGGCATACCTGATATTTTTGTAAACTGGATTATTGCGTACCTGACTAAACGGACTCATTACGTCACAATAGGTGAACATAGCTCGGCCACTCTTCCAGGTACGTCAGGGGTACCGCAAGGTAGTGTTTTAGGTTCCCTACTCTTCCTCCTGTACATTAAAGACATCGTTAATGTCATATCACCCGGTGTGAAAATTAGGCTTTTTGCCGATGATTGTGTCCTGTATAAAGAAATAACCTGTCCACATGACCAGACTGTTCTTGAAACATACTTAAACAGGATATTGAATTGGTGCAATGAATGGGGAATGTTTCTCAACGCTGAAAAATCAGTATGCCTTCGTGTCACTCGTAAAAAACCCACTTATTTTTTCTTATACATTAGGTTCTTCTCCACTACGTGAAGCTATCAATTACAAATATTTGGGTGTTACCTTGACACCAACATTGTCGTGGAACACACATATTAATATTATTTGTTCTGCTTTCCGCAAACTGTGCTTTTTGAGACACAAACTAGAAAACGCCCCTGCTAATTTGAAATTACCCCGTTACTTTTCATTTGTTCGACCAAAGCTCGAGTATGCATGTATTTCATGGGATCCTCACACTAAGGCAAATATCAGTCACCTTGATAGAATACAAAGAAATGCAGTTAGGTTTATATTTAATAAATTCGCACGGCTTCACTATCTCTCTAAAATTATGCCAGACAATTGCAAACCCACTCTTGAATCACGTCGAAAGCAGTTAAGACTTGAATTCCTTTCTCTCCTTCTTAACAACAAACTTAAAATGAATAAATCACCTTATTTAACGCCTGCACTAACGCGTCTCACAAGACATCATCATCCTGACTCAGTCACAGCCTATTATGCTCGAACTTATACGTTTAAATTTTCCTTTTTTCCTCGGACAGTATCCGATTGAAACCATGGTTTGCTGTATGCAGTGTGACTAAAAATTGTATAAATGTGTACTTGTTTGTTCCTGTTTTTGTTCATTATTATCTGTATATATACTAATTCCCCTCTGCTTGGACCCAAGGGCCTGCAGTATGTAATAAATAAATAAATAAATAAATAAATAAATAAATAAATAAATAAATAAATAAATAAATAAATAAATAAATAAATAAATAAATAAGATTTTAGCGTCCTCAGTCTCGTGTTTCCATCTTGCGCAGTTGTTTCCCTGTGGCGGCCGTCTGTATCCCGAATGCTTCTGTAGACTACCGCTTTCTCCATACTGGAAACGTGTGTTGCCTGTTCTGCTTCATGAAAAATATGACGCTCGTGTCACCTAAGCATCTCTCTCAACAAACATGACCTGCCCCTTTTATTTGCAGCATATATTCTGTGCAGGGCCCCTTTCTTCTTCTGTTAGCGCTTCGTGAACGAGGTACTATTTTTTTCTAGTCAATTTTTTCACATCCTATCCGAAACAAATGTTCTGCACTTTTTATATGGCCGGTTTTGCCATCTTGGCCAAGACAGCACATCCTGCTAGCATTCCCCACGACTACAAGCTACGATACTTTCCAATGTGACGCATTCATTTCTCACGAATTGAGGAATAAGAAACTATCATGGCAAGCATGCTGAATGGAAATCTTTGGGCACAAATGGCACGAAGGCACATTCAGCGCCGCACACGAAGCACACGAAGTCATACTAAATACGGCCGCCAGCATAGTGCGTCATTTTATGCGAATGGTCGTCTGCACCGCGACGCGCTGCACCACAGCCGAACACGGAGAGCGAAGAGCGAACGCTGCAGGCGTACGCCGCACTATTTTTTTCACTGCTTCGTTATCGAGGAGAGCGAAAGAGAGGGTACATCACCCCCTCTCTACGCATACCCTGGAAACACAAGCGCGGCGAGAAAAGCGTGCGATAACAGCGCCCCGATAGCGGAGAGGAGCCGCTCCGCGGCCGTTCGGAGCGGCCTGGGATTTTTTGACTACCCCTGTACCTCTCAATTACTCAAACAAAAACCTACATGAGTACCTCAATCAGCAAAGCATTGTCTCAGCAAAGAGACTTACCGCTTACATTTGTGAAGATGCAAGAAACATCAAACAGATGCGTCGCCGCACCGTAATATTGGAATTCGCCAAAGATTCCCCACTGCCTAAACGGGTTTAACTGGGCGTTCGTAGTTACCCTATAACTGAGTACTCTGCACCAGCAACGCAATGTTCCAAATGCCAGACCCATAGACACGTCTCAAGACATTTCATAGCCCCCTTCGCTGCAAAGTATGCGCTGGCCCCAACTCACGCAAGTAATGTACGTCGAGAGCGCGATCAAGGTGCGCAAACAGCGATGGTCCACACCCCACAATATACGGAGGATGTCACAAAAAGAAAGCCGCTACACTTGCACGAATAGTGAGACAAGTACCAGAAAAACCGTCCAAAAGTCATGAACCGCCACCTAATCCTGAATTTGTTTTTTACAACTATGCAAGACCAAAATCAACAAACTTAAGACAAGACAGCTGGAAACTCTTATGCAGCTGCTGCTAAGAAAAAGCGTGGCAAGCCCCTCGGTCTCTTCACCTATTTTGAAGTTAACCTCATCTTCCGCACAAGACGCGATAAATGCCAACTCCTGCCCTCCACCAAAAAACGCGGCAACCGGACAGGATGACCTACCAAAAGCAGCAAATTGACACAGTACACGATATTACGGGATTACTGATACCTATGCTGTTTGCAGCCATCAAGGCTCTTGTCCGCGCAAGGCCCTCGTCAAGAAGTCTCCCGTTTCCTTGAGGTAGGAGCAGTTCTGGCAATGGACCCGTCGATGTCAGCATCTTACGGCCCACAGTGGCGCAGTTCAGCACAGCAGTGATCATTGCGTCTGCAACAACAACCTTACCTGATCTAACCATTCGCAATATCTTCCGCAAATGCACAATATTTCAGTGGAACGCTCGTGGTCCACAGTAAAAACTTTCACACTTTCGAGAGCTGGTGCGTGCGTATGATGTTTCTGTAATTGATTTTTTCAGAATTGCGTATTGGAGGCCAGTTCTGATTGAGCGGATAGCACCTCCTTTATTCGCAGATAACACAGGACGTTAGCAGGTTGCTGATAGGCTTCCGCTAGAATAATCCGGCTTCTTTGAAGTCTTTTTTTTTATTTGAGAAGTGTGCCATGAGGCATAAGTTGAAATTGGAAATGGAGAAGGAATGCACGGGATTGAAAGTTAAAAGAAGGAGTGAAGAACCGTTGCGCTGAGGTAGTCGCAGAGGTTGTTAATGAAACGGTTGTCCATTGTCCACTTCACGAAGTCACTTTCGCGGTTCCATCGCAGGCCCACCTCCCTGAGGAGCCATTTTTTGATAGCAGCCGTCGCTGGGCACGTCCACAACACGTGCCGCACATCACATATGTCCGGTGCAGCGCCACAGTGAGGGCACCTGTCAGGTAGTGGCAGATCTTTGGCACGCCACCGATGACGGACAGATGGTGTCAGAGCCGCCCCTGCCCGAATCCGGCGCACGGATACTTCCTCCTGCCGAGTAAGACTACGGGGGAGAGGGTGCGAACACGGAGGAATTAGAGCGCGTGTTCGCTGGCGCAGAACTTCGGAATCGGAAACGTGGGACAGGAACGGATCTGGGGGAAGATGGGAAGGTGGCGGATCGTCTAATGTATGAAGATGAGTCATAGCATCCGCTTGAATGTTATGTGGATCCTGGGCATGGCCGCGAATCCAGTGTATGCGCACAGGACATGGATACTTTGCGCAGAGCACATGAATAGATTGTGAAATCTGGAACGTTCGTCGAACAGCCTTCAGCTGTTTAAGGGCGGCGCGGGAGTCGGTGTAAATGTGAACTGTATTGAATGTTGGAACGAGCGGAAGGGAAGCAATGGCATTGTAAATGGCTTGAAGTTCCAATGCCAGGGGAGTGCACGTATCCGCAGTATACGTTGCGCGAGAGTTGAGATGCGGATGAGATGGACTATACACAGCAGTAACTCCCCTCTCTGCAGAATGAGATGCATCCGTGTATAATATGCACCCTTCAGGCAGATACGCTGCTGATACCGACGGGGAAACAGTGGGGCGATTGTCAGTGAGCTGGCAATAGCACCACGGTGGAAGTGTCTTTAAACGATGAAGTTTGAGAGACTGTTTTCGAGCTCTATTTGCCACCCGTTGGTCGATGATTTCACTTAGTGTATTAAGTTGGGCGAACTCCTGTAGCACAGGTATGGGTGTTAACGAGGCAGATATGTTATGACGCACATAGCCTCACGATTGATAGCTTCAAGGGAGTCCCACTGTCTGCGGGTGAGACGTTGAAATTGAGCCTGATATACTATCCGTGGCTGAAGGATAGAGCGCACAAGCTGGCGGGGCGTATGAGCACGTGCGCCACCAGAGCGCATAGCTATGCGACGAATCAGACCTAGAGTAGCGTGAGCCGATTTACGGGTGGCTGTCAGCCACGGGGTGCCAGTCCCAGATGTATGGAGAAGACCAAGAATACGAACAGTTTCTACCTGAGGAATCAGAGAATTATGTACCGTAAAATTTAAAGGGGGAGCTTTCCGTAAGGCGGCTTTATTTCCATTTCGAATGAAACATGATTTAGTAGGAGAGAGTGTTAGACCCAAAGGTGGGAGGCGAGATGTCAATACATCCAGCGCGTGTTGAAGGACCGACTGATGAATAGACGCATCTGAATGACAGCACCACAAGGTGATATCATCGGCATATGCAAGCACGCGGATAGAAGGGATGGTCTCTGGGGCTCGAACAAGAGGAATTAAAGCCACATTAAATAATGTGGGGGCGAGAACGGAGCCCTGCGGCACTCCTCTATTGGAAGTGAAATTACCAAAGGGCTTTCCGTGGACACGCACGCTGAAGGTTCGATTTGCTAAAAAGGCGTGAATGGAGAGGAGGAACCGGTGAGGGAGACCAAGAGTTTGAAGGGAGGCAAGAATGGCAGAGTGAAGGATGTTATCATATGCCTTTGTTATGTATGTAGCGATTACGGTTCGTACAAGGTGACTCTGTGGAGAGTGGTCAAGCACGTCAGCAGCCAAAGTAGCAAGGCCGTCCTCCGTTCCAATTTGTGGGCGGAAACAAATTTGGGATTCTGGGTAACAATCATGGGATTCCAGCCACCATGATAAGCGTGCGGCTAGAATGTTTTCATAAAGCTTGCAGATGGTAGGGGTAAGGGAAATTGGACGAAGGGCCGAGAGAGATACTGGAGGCTGACCTGACTTGGGGATTGGAACCACAATAGAATGCTTCCAGTCTCCCGGCATGACGCCAGAAAGCCACACTTCGTTAAAAGTAAAAAGTAGGGTTTCCAAAGCCCTCCCTTCCAAGTTACGGAATAAGGAGTTAGGTATGCCGTCGTGCCCGGGAGTAGTAGTAGTTTTTAAACGGTCAATGGAGGCCAGCAGCTCTGCCATGGTGAGGTCAGAAGTAATCCCATCGGGGGGCTCTGTTACCGATAAGTCAGGGGGAGACTTAGCGGTGCAGTCATGGTTTGGAAAAAATTGACGGGCCGCTTGTTGTGCAAATGTGTCCTCATCCACATTTAGCGCGAGGCGAATGCTCTCTGTGTAATCTGCAACCTGAGAAGGGCGCTCCATGGCGTGAAACACTCTCCAAAGATGTCGATTGCCCTGCGTAGAGGACAGGCGGGCACACCATGCAGCCCAGCGTTGCCTGCCTAGCCGCTTTGCATAGCGCCGCGCCCGTGCGGTAGCGCGGTGAAGAGTAGGAAGAGCCGAAGGGTCATCGGGGTGACGAGTAGCGTAAAGATCCGCCTGGCGACGAAGACCCCACAGATTCAAGAGATGTATGTCCGGGTTTGGGTCGTCTTCATTTACAGTAGTGGTAATAGTGTGAGTAGCAAGAACAGCAGATAGAGTAGACAATGCTGAAGAGGGGTTGAATGTAGATAAATGATTGTCTGCGCGTACAGAATCCCATGATGTTATTCGTACAGTGCGGCGTATTTTCCGTAGACGCGTAGGCGTGAGGGAGATAAATATAGGGCTGTGATCGCTACCCCAAGTATCAGAATCAACAGCCCAACGAGGGTTACCGGGGCCTAACCACCAAGTCAAATCAGGTGAATACGGGCCACCTCGTGGGCGGGTAGAAGTATTCGGGTGGTTTAAAAGTTGAAAGGAATGATCCGAAAAGCTCCCTTGGATGTGTGAACCCCTTGAGGAATCCGATGGGTAGCCCCACGCAGTGTGTGCGCCGTTGAGGTCACCACCAACCAGAATAGGGATACCCGAGTTGGTAGAACGTAGAAAACGAACCCATCCCAGATTGGGAGATGCGGAGACAGGACGACTATAAAAAGAAACTAGAATAAGGGGTGTGCGTGCAGGTTTTACGAGAAGGGCGACAACCTCTTGACGTGTGTTGCACCACCGTGAAAGGTCGAGCGGTGTGTGCGGAACTGAACTGTGAATATAAATTGCAGATTTACCTGGGCTGAGGGCGGAGGCGGTGCAACGGCGATCAGGGATAGATGGTGAATGGTATGCGCAGAAACCTGAAAGGCGTGGGAGTGCATTATGCTCTTGCAGTAGGAACGCCCATGCCCTCAGCTTTCCGTCGCGAAGGCGGATGTTCACTTCAGAGGCCTTATTAGCGAAACCTCGACAGTTCCACTGCACCACCACCGATGATGATGCGCTATCCATGACGAGGCCGAAGAGCTTCCACGATGAGGGATGTCACCTGCTTCATCAGCGCTAATATCTTGTCCACTGTCGGGGTAGTCACGGCTAACAGGTGGTCGGCACCTGATTGTGGGCCAGTGCTTACCCTAGGTGATTCCTCTGATGATTGCTCCCGAGTTATGAGAATTCTTCGAGAGGATTGAGAACGACGCTGTTCCCGGCGCTGGGTGAGTTCGTCTAGTCGGCGGCGAGCCTCCGCGATTGCATTGTCTAAAGCTGTGTCTTCATCTGTGGTGTCCACATGTGATGGATGCACTGGACGTTTGGGCGTACCATTTGATCCGGGAAGGTGAGCCGCTTGTGCATATGTACGCTGGCGAGGAGACGTATGGTGAGCAGCAGGCTCAGATAAAGGAAGTTCAGGGAAGTCGTTGTCGTCACATGCGAGAGCTGCAAAGCGATTACTTGTAGGAACATCCATTTTTGCAGGCGACTTGTGAAACTTCTTCGCTTGCTTCTTCTTTGGACAAGCGGGGGAGCGAATGTCATGGTCCGGCGATTTGCACAGGGCACAATGAGCTGTTGGTTCATTCATGTCGGCCACAGCTGCTGGATTAGGGCAGGTGTTTTGCATATGTCCTTCTTTGTGGCAGTGATAGCAAAAAATACGACGAGGTCGAAAGGGCTGTGGTTTGACGATCGCACCGTAGCAGGTAAGGTACTTCGGGAGAGTCAATGGGCCTTGCAGGATGAGCAGGTATGAGCCCCGGCGACCCATAGGCCGTGCTTGCAGTACAACATGAGTTGAGCAGCGAATATTTGCGCGCACCTCCTCGGGAGGGCTCGTGCTGTCGAAATGATAAACCATGCAGCGGAGTGTGTCAGGACCAGATGCAAAATATATTTGCACCGGGACATGCTTGCTGTCATCCAGGGGGATCCGCGTAACTGCGCAAAGTTTCTGGGCGTCCATCAAGGATGACAAGTTTACCATGATGGTGTTCGATGGGCGATGGACGACAAACCCGCAGTAGTTCGAAGAGCCAAGGGCATGGTCAATTGTGGCTTGAACATTCCGGGCAGGGATGGCAGTCATATCAAAGCGCAATGTAGGCTTGATGGTAACGCGGAACGAGTTCGCAGCAGGCGGAAGAGAGCCTTGACTCACGGGAGGCATCTGTGGAGGGGGCTCAGACGCTGGTGACGGCCCTTGGTGGGAATACTGAACTGGCGCGACGGGCACAGTTTCTTGAGGGAGTGCCACGGGCACGGAGGCGGTAGAGCAGTCCATGTCACAGGCCAAAGTCGTAGCATCGGAAGACGGCGCAGGCTGGAGGCCCAGAGGCGCTGACGATTGCGTGGACGTGGAGGCTGCGTCAGGTGGCAACACAGCGGGCATCCGCGTAGCCGTCGTCGACAACGCAGAATCCATGCAGACGCGTAGCACGGCCTCGCTCGGCAGCGCCGAGCTAAGCCTAGCTTGCCCCTGAGGGTTCCGGTTGGGTTTTCTCACTAGAGAATGCGCCCGCCGTGCCGGGAATTTCTCCGCAGGGGCGTCGTCAGCATTCGGTCTCACGGAGGGCACTGTCCGACCCACGCCACACACGAGAAGACAGCGAAAAGCGAAAACACAGACCTAGAAGCAGACACGTATCCACCCACTAGGTCTTCGTCTTCTTCCTCTTCTTTGAAGTCCCGCCTCACGGCGACGAGTACGTGTGTGCCTTGGCGCTAGTTGGTAAGCAAGTCCACATTGATGTATATCTGGAGCCAGCAAGCCATTAGGCATATCGAGGTTTACATATAATATCGACAACGCCGTCGCCACATATTATTTGCGGAGACTTTAACTCTCAAAGTAAAATCTGGGGCAGCTTCCACGCATGTGGCTGAGGGGCGGAACTTCCCGACCATTTCGCAAAGTATTCAATTGAGCCCCTAAACGGCGACAGCACAACCTAAATCTGAGGTGTGACGTCGGTCCGGTGCATTTATATGACCTTTGGAACACGTGCAGCTGCTCAAAACTTATCCTGCTGTACTGACTTCGAAACACGTGGCAGTGATCATTAGCCAATTCTCATAAGCGCTGGTAATACGCAGACGTCACCTAGGAGGATACTTACAAAGTCCACAAATTGGGATACCTACAAGAATGGAGTGAACAGAAGAATTACATCTGCAACCCAGAAGACAGAATTAGTCTCAACATTAGCTCATTGTCTGGAATCGAGCACACATATCTCAGCAAAAAGTGGCGGAGTACAGTTAAACGAGAAGCTGTGTGCGACGCGCAAGCATGCTGAATGGAAATCTTTGGGCACAAATGGCACAAAGGCACATTCAGCGCCACCTAGACAAACTTAGTCGACAAAGATGGCGAGACTTCTGTTCAACTTTGGATCTACGAAAACCGGCTGTGTCAAGTACCGACTGTTGCAAGGAGACAAAGTCTATCAATACTTTCCAATGAATGACCCTTTTTAAGATCCTAAGAAAAGGTGGCAATGAAAGGGTGTTTATTGATAAAAACCAAAACAGCATAGGAGGTCATATACATACCATGGATAGTTCTAATGAAAGGAGCTATATAACATGCGTGTCTGAGGTAGTACGCATCATGCTTTAGGAGCGTTTGATTGAAAAAATTCAAGTTTGTTCTTATATTTTTGTTAAAAAAACGGAGTAAGAAGTAAGCTCATGTCTTCAAAATAATATTTTTGGCGTCAGCAAATAAGGCAATGTAAGCTCATGAGTCTGTAGACAACGAATGGAGCGAATCGTCTATTTTGTATGAACTATTCATGTGAGAATCGGCTATGTGTTGTGGCACCAGACCAAAAAACAAGATTAGAATCGAGAATCTATGAGCGAGTAAAGTATTGTTTTAATCCAGATGAGTAAAATGGTTCTCCCTTTTTTGATGGCGCCAAGAGACCTAGAGATACTTGTTTATAATTTCGCTACTAGAGAATTCCATTAGAGGTTATCATAGAGAAAAGCTGTGAAATATTTTTGTGATTCTTTTCCTTCAAAAGGGAGGGAGGGGAGTAAGAGATTACTGCGGCAACCAGGAATGAGGAATTAATATCGACAATAGCGCATTGCCTAAGACACTAAGTACTCGAATTACAACTAAACATGAAAGGTACCCTACACATGATGAGGAACTTCAAAGGCTGTGTGCTATTCGTAGGAGACCAGAAAAGAAACCTTTGCGCCCAAAAAACATTCAAGATCTTCGCGCATGTCGACAGGAAAAACGCCACATTCGGCACTACCTGGATAAGCTAATTCGGCAAAGATGGCGTGACTTTTGTTCTACGCTCGATGTGCGCCGACCAGTAACCAAAATTTGGCGGATAGCGAGAGGTCTGCGCGCTCCATTCCAACAGCTTCACCTCTTCGCTACCCTCTCTATGCATGAATGTAATTCTCTAAAAGAAGTCTCAGAACAATGCTGTAGTCTACTGTCAGCAGGGGTTGGTGTCTGCGGCATTCGCCGCAGGTGTTCAGTCAGGCATCTCAGAGGCGGCGTTGACCGCGTCTGACCTGCCTTTCACAATTGAAGAGCTATCCACAGCTATTGCTGAATCAAACAGATGCACCTCTCCGGGTCATGACGATGTGACCTATGACGCCATCGAAAATCTGCCCCACAACTCGCCGTCTTCGATTCCTGGTATAATAAAATTCTTCCTGGATGACTGGTGAGGTTCCCACGGGATGGAAGCTGGCGAAAGTTGTGCCTGTTTTGAAACCTTGTAAACAGCCAACAAGCTACGCGTCCTACCGGTCCATCGCTCTACCGAGCTGCGTAGGAAAGCTAATGGAGCGGATGATCTCCAAACGCATCACTTGGTTCCTCGAAAGCCGAAACGCGTAATCCTAAGAAATGAACGGGTTTCGTCAAAACAGTTCTGCGACTGACAATGTTAATTATTGCCCTCGCCTCATCACCCGAAAAGTACCTATATGCTGGCTGCATACCGACAGCCGTTTTCCTCGACTTCAAGTCCGCTTTTGACTGTTCTTTACCATGCCATTCTCGCTGCCTTGGCCAGTCTTGGCCTCGGAAGAAGGCTATACAAGTGGATTGGACACTATTTGAAAGAACGGCGAATTGTTATGAGCACTCCAAGTGACCCAACACTATTTCACGCAGTGGAGAGGGGCGTACCACAAGGAACGGTGCTCAGCCCTCTCCTGTTTAACATTACCTTCTGTTAGAGACGAGGGGTCCTTGAGTGAGCTGACTCTTTCAGCGCCGCAGGTCTCTTCTCCGAATGACGTTGTCGGACTTGGTTATGAAGGAAACTGTACAAGGGGTTTATTTTACATTATTTACAAGATTTTGGAACCCATTGAAGGGTGATGGGGGAAGGTCGGAGGATCTGAGAAGATCTGAGGATGATCAAGGATTCTCTTCTCACGGCACTCGTCGTCCGGTTTAAAAAGGGTCCGGTCCCTAGGATTCCCCAGGTTTGAGGAAGTCTTCGCCAGGTTGGGCGTGGCCTAACTTGCGTTGTCGTACACACACACCACTTCACATAGGGACACGCCCCCGTCGCATGCCTCGCCGGAGAAAGAGGGTGCCGCTGGACAATCGCCCCCACCAGAGAGAGCGTTGTCTTCGCGTCAGAACGACAGTTCTCACGCTCCAGCCGGACACGTCTTCCGGGAAGTCCGAATGGGCGAGGCGCCGGCGAGCAGGCATAGTTGAAGGGGTGAGTCACCCCTGCTCGGTTCTGGCGGTCGCTAACTGCCTCCGCGCCGCACGGTAGATCATCCGGGAACAAGGTTTACAAACGGCAGTGAAATCCTCCGTCTCGAATCCAATAAACCTCGCGAGGACCGGCCGTGGGAAACAAGATGCCTATCGCCGTGCAGGGACCCCGGCTGCAGGTGTCCTGGCCGAATACGCAGCTGAATCAGACCACCGGCTGTCGCCAGAAACCTTACACTTCATACACCTAACAAGATACCTACCGCGAGGAGTGAGCATAACGATCTATGCAGATGGCATCTGCATCTGGAGTGCGTCACGTTGCGCTATATTACCCAGCAACTTCTTCAGAGAGCGTTTCTACATATCTCGACGTACCTGGCTCCCCGAGGTCTTTGTCTCTCGCCAGATAAGAGTGTTGCCACGGCTTTATCAGAAATACGACGACACGATATCCACTCCTCCCAGGTGGACGGCCACGATTTTTTGTACGATCACACCGAATCCTAGGTGTTATCATAGACAGCAACCTCTCGTGGTTGCCTCAAATAAGAAAACTACGCGAGAGGATCACTGCAGCATTGCAAGTTTTCAGATTCATGGCGGGAACAAGGTGGGGCAGGAACTGCCGGCCATTGGTTCTGCTTGAAAAAGCCTACGCTGAAGAAACCTTGCGCTACTGTCTAGCGGTGCTTCAGATATCTCCAACAAGCAAGAACATCCTCGAAGCCGCGCGAAACAATTGTCTGCGGATATATCTTGACCTCCCAAAGGGGTCCTCTGCATCAGGAACAGTAGCGGAAGCAGGCTGTCTCCCGTTGGAGGTGATTGCCTCTCAGGAAACTATGCGTACTGATCTCCGCCATGTCCTCCATGGAAGAAGCACTTCCTACACCGTGTTGACCTAAGTCACGGAAACTCTGGCTTTGGCCAAGGTGTGCAGCGCTTGCCCTTCCCTGCTATCAATCAGCCGCAGAAACTAATACCTGTGACCTTTCCCTCCAGGAAACTGTCGCCTCAGAAGGTAAAGAAGTTTGTTCCAGGTATGCTTTCTAAAATCCGCATGCCTCAGGCACCGATTTTACAAGCTACTCTCGCTTACGTAACCAATGATTATACGCAGCATCCCCACATCTACGCCGACGGTTCAACTAGTCAAGAAACTTCTTCCTCAGCCATTTATGTGCCCTTAACCAGGCGTATCCTTTCTTACCGACTGCAGCGGAAGACATCCTCGACGGCAGCTGAGCTTCACGCATTAAAGATGTTTCCTATACCCTGCGCCAAACCGCCTACTATGGGTTATGTTAATCGACTCCAAAGACTCTCTGCATATCCTGTCCAACCTGCTGAAGAAAAGCAATCATCAGCTCGTTTTCCATGACGTCGATTATCTACATCACTTGGCTATTGCTGCAGGCCACTGCATAGCATTTCAGTGGATACCAGCGCACCGTGGCATTTTGGCCAATGAAAAAGCAGATCAAGCGGCCCGTAAAGGCTACCAACATCGGCTATACATTCGGACTTCGCAAAATCTGATGCGTCACAAATGGCTGAAAGATTTGCTTCAGAAGAAATGCATCAGATCTGGAGTTTGCCGACACATCATTACCAGTTTGTTTACTCAGTCGACCCTCATCTCAGGTCTGTTCCATTATAGTCCCTCCTCCCCTCCTCCTCATCTTCAGGTCAAGATACCCACCCAGAATTCTTTGCCACCTGGAAACATTTTACCACCGACCTCACCTGAACGCTGCATTTACAAACGGCCTGCGATACCATTTTACTCAAATGAACAGTCCATTTTGTGACAACTGCGGCTCGATCGAATCTTTGGAACATATCTTGCTTGAGTGCCGTGCATATGCTGACGAGCGTGCATATTGCGAACAGTACACGGAAAAGCTCTCCCCGGTGCGTGTAACCATGGGCTGTGTTTCAAGTCCCTTAGCCTGCCCTAGGCATCAGAGACACGCAGTGAACTTTTTGTTTGCGTATTTAAAGAAAATTGGACATCTCGACAAGCTCTAATTACATCTAGCTTGTTGCCCTCATGCATTCTTCTTGCAGTGAACTTTATCTCCCACATTCCCATCCCACGCATAGTGGCATGCCAGCGATTTTTAAACGTCGGCTTCATTCTCTGCCTTTTTATTAAAGAGTTCCTCTCTCTCTGTCTATTTGACCAAGCTCTGCTAACATACTATTAGATTTCACTTCTAAGTTTTCGGACTTTTCATCAGAAAATTATACACTTGTGTCGTCTTCATTATAATACGACCTCTTGTGTGATTGTAATGTTAACATAATCATTAATGTATAACAGAAAGGAGCGACGCTTAGTACAGAGCCTGTCGGAACCCCTGTACGCGCTTTGTTAATTTAATTAACAAAGCGCCCTTTACTTGACAGCGCCCTTTGGCGCTGGAGACGCTGGAGCTCACACTTTCAGCGTGGAACACGGGAGAGTTTTGCAACCTCCGCCTCAAGGCACTGGACCCTAGACTGCGTCTTCGTCTTCCACATAACTTAGCACGTCGCTAAGCAACATTGTTGTGCCGTTTATGGATCGGTGTTGCTTTTACCAACCACTATGCTTTCCGGATGGGGATGGCCGACAGTCCTGCCGGTGAAAGCTGCAGTTGTGAGGAGACCATCGCTCACCTTCTCTGTGATTGCCCTGCATTTGCGAGTGCAAGACATACACTTTGTTGTGCCCTGGACCGTCTCGATCCTCGCCCATTAACAGAGCAAAAGATCCTCGGTCCGTGGCCACGGCAGTCGACTGCCCTCAAGGCATACAAGGCGCTCTTTTCCTACTTGAGAGCGACTGAATTGAGTGACAAATTGTGACAGCGTTGTGCGTGTGTGTGTGTTATGCCTTCTTCCCCTTCTCTCTTCCTTCTTTTAGCCCCCTAATCCCTCTTCCCCAGTGCAGGGTAGCCAACCGGAACCCCTTTCTGGTTAACATCCCTGCCTTTCCCCCCTCCTCTTTATCTATCAATCTATCTATCTAATTTAACTGAGGACAGTTCTTAAGGTATGTACTAATAAGGTTCAATGGCGGGCTTCTGATTCTGTAAATAGCCATTTTTTATTAAAATGTTGTGCTTGAAAGGGCCGATTTCCACTGTTTTTCTGTTAAAGTTGAGTTGCGCAGTGCATCAGAATGGCCTGTGCGCATAACATGGAGCTGAAGCCTAAGGTTGTATTTGATGGATATTCTTACCGCTTTCAAGGCTTACAAGTCAGAGTGGGATGAACCCTTATCCGGTATGTTGAGCGTTATGTCAGTCCAGGTCTTATTCCGGTCGAGCAGATAGCTAAGTTACAGCCCAGGGGTTGGTCATCCAATGGGTCAAGGGAAGACCATATTCGTCTTGTGCTTTTTAAAAAAGAGACACTCATGTGTGCTCAGGTTTTCTGAGGATGGCTTTTTTTTCAGTGCCAGAGTATTTGGGTTCAGAAGTTATCCTCGAAGCCTGTCCTCTCTCCTCTCTCAGAACTTCAAGCAGCCGCACATTTGTAAGTTGGACTCGAGATACCCCTCCGGCTATTTGTAAACTCCACTTGGAGGCCGCTTCCTACAAGACACAGCGCAGGAGTAGGTCGGGAGAGCACGGCCTTTTGTGAATCATTCGCCCCTACATGCGCCACTAGTGGGTTCCATCCCTGTCTGCCCTCTATGGTATTGATTTGTAGTTTTGAATTCTTTCGGGGCTCCTTATTACTTTCGTGTTATAGTGAAAGGGTAAAAGAAAAAAATCAAGCGGCAGGGAATGGAGGCTTTAGGGTTAGTAAGGGTGGAGCAGAGGTGAGCAACGCGTGTTACAGTTTGAAGAGACTATTGGTCTGAAGAGAGGGAGAGGATGTTATGGAAGGCAACTTTATGTGGTCACCCTGTCTTGACTGTGACTGTGTGCGTGTCGACGTTTGAAGTTGTTAATTTGTAATCTTAGTGATTTTATGCTCTATAAGTTGTTTCCACTTTTTTTATGACTGGTTAATGTGCAACAGTGCCCAGGGGGACTTTATCACTGATTTACTTCCTTTTGTTGTGCGTGAGGAAGCAATCAGTTATACGAAAGTAAACGTTATTCGCTTGTAATTAACATTCACATGAATCATGATCTGCTCTGGGTATTTTTTCAGATAAAGACGAAGCGGCTATCCCCTCAATAGCTTGACGAATAAAATAATAAAAAGTACTGTGCGAAGAGACTGTGCTCAGCGTTCAGTGTCCATTTATATGTGTCTGGGTTTACGCCTTCCGTGTACCACTCCTATGAGCTTGTTTCTCTCATTTGATGGTAAAGTTGCGTTTTCACGTATGATGTTTTCGCTGGAATTTTTAACGGCTTACGGCTTGTGGCAGCGTTTTTGCGGTACTTGACCGTCGCCTCATACATAAATAAACCAATTAACCAATTAACCACCGAACCTCACTGCCCAGCTGATGCGGAGCAACTGACTATGGCGGCAGTAAGACTTGTGACGCAGCGTAGAGTGCTAACACTCTGCCTGCTGAGATAGTTCGCCATTGGGAGCAGAACCCGGCAATGTTTAACCTCACAACTTCCTCCAATGAGGCTCCAATGAGCAAGGATTTAGGAAGAAATAGAGGGTATTAAATCGAATATCGTGGGTCTTAGAGAAGTTAGGACGACCGATGAACCATGTGCGGTGAGAAGGACGGGTATCGTAGTTTAACAGAGCGGCGAGAGCTCAGTGTCGGGTTCATGGTCACTAAGGATATATCAGACAACTTACAGCAATCATGCAGCATTTACGAGAGGGTGGTAGCTATGAAAAGTAACCACAAGAAGTCGTACTAATTGAAGTTTGTACAGGCCTAGGCGCCTGCTTGCGGTCGTGATGAGGATACAGTAAAAAGGTTGTGCGCACATAAGGAGTCGGAAATGAATACAGTAAAAATGCAGCAAACTGTCCTGATGGGCGACTCAATGCTAAAGTAGGCAAGAAGCAGACAGGCGACCAGTCAATGGAATATTACGCACATATTCTAGAAATGGCAGGGGCGAGTTATTACTGAAGTCCGTACAACGAAATAATGCATAGATCATGACATCCTTCTTCCGCCAACGAGACAACCAGAAGTACACTTCTAAAAGCCCGAACGGCGAGAATAACTGAAGGGTACTTTACATTGTGAAAGTATCGGGGAAAAGTGTAGTATATGTAGTTGCTTGGTGAGGTGAAACGTAGTGACCATATGATGGTGGGGTGTCGGTGTCGAATTAGCCAAGATCTGAACGCGTAAATAGGTGAGTTGGTATTGGAGCACATGAACTAGTTAGCGATAAGTGGGGAAGTATATCGAATTCACGATCACGCTCAAAAACAAGTATTCTGATTTCATAAAGGACGATGGCATCAGTGTTCACAACAAAAATGTTAATTGCACAGATGTCGTTACGGAGAGCCCAGCAGAAGGAGGCACTACGGTACTTAAAGAAAAAAGTGAGAAACTCTCCCACGAGACGTAACACCTGATTAGGCAACTCCAAAGTATGGAAGCTCCCGATAGAACGGATATAGCGGGCGGAAGTGTGAAAGCTAATCAATAAGTATAAGAGAAACGCTTTAAGGGAATACCAGGTGTTCCACGAAAGCCCGCAAGAAAAGTTCGCAGTATTGTTTATGTTGTAAAGTAATAGTGGTGTTTGCGGACACCATAAAACCGGTGAAACACATTAAATATTAAGCTCGTTCCAATAGTTTTATCAGAGATAGGCTTTCGGATAGAATTAGTGATTTATAGCTGGCTGTTAGTAATAACCACATCAGTTTTTAGAATTTCGATAACGCGGATCGGTGCTGTGGCTCAACAAATTCCGGGCATTTCCAACGGAATTCAATATTTGAGTGCCTGCGGTAAGCGCACACTGGCGTCCGTAAGACTGCGTAATTCCTCGGCGGCGCAGTGAGCAGTGGTTAGCACCGCAGCGCGGACGGGACAGAAACGGTGACGTCACGTATCCGCCGGGGAGTGCACGATTTTACACATCGCTTTCATCGCTGGCACGCGATTTTCTAAATGCGCCACACATTGCCAGGACTCGTTGAGCCGCGGCCCAGACCACAATTACGTTTTCAAAAGTCTAAAAACTGATGCGGCTATGATAATAACAAGCTACAAATTTCTAAATGTAGCCAGGTAACCAACTCCAATCGTTAAATGGTTAACTATTAAAAGAACCTTAACGGCTGTACTGATTCACCGTCCCCTTCTGCCCCCCTGCCCCCCCTCCTCAACACTTTGCCGTACTTTCAGTGATCGTCGGCCACAGTCGCAAGGAACCGTCAATCGCTTATGATAACACCCTTGTTGGCTTGTACAAACAGCTTTAAATGTTTGTGTTGTTTTTCCGTACTGTAACCGACTGCAGCCATCTACCGTCGAATGTTTTTGTAAATGAAATTGGCAATTCCAAACTTTCTTCAGATGTGAGTGCGTTGATCTGCTCCGACGTTTTGTTTTGCATATATACTTTGTTTTGCGTTTATACTTTTATCAGCTCGTGTAACCCGAGTCTTTTGTGTGATCCTACTCCAAGTTGGGCCATATTTTGGACGCAGTATTTGTAAAATAAAAAAACTAAAATTGAAAGTTCACAGTAATATGCCCGCCAAAACAATTCGCCCAAGCTGCCTTTCTTATCTCTTCGCGATCCCTTCTTACCTTCCAGCCTCTCTGGGTTAAGCGGCGACTACCCAATTGTCCAAACCTAACGTTACATTGTAACACGGATTTTTATTCACTTATAACACCAGCTCCCCTGACTGCGCCTGCACAGCCACATCAGGCTGATTACTGAGGGGCTCCAACATGATTGCTTCTCATTTCTCTTACCACCGCGATTCGCGGAAGTCAGCCTGCAATCAGCAAAGTAGACATAAGTTGTAGAAGAAAATTGAATACAGGGTTCTTGATTGCTGAAGGCATAATCTAGAAAAGGCAGAAAATCGGAGACCGCGGCGCTTGAGAGAGAAAAGTTTTGAATTCCTCGCGCGACAGTTTCACAGAATTATTGTTGTAGTTATCTCTCTTGTAAACTACAAAGTATATGACGTTTGGATCCAATAACTGGCACTGAAAATGACCAAAATACAAAACGTTTGTGCTTCGAACTTCATATTAATCAGGAACATCGATTTTTTTTCATTTATTTCATCACTGCTCGATTGCTAGCGCACAGAGCGGCATCTGAAACATTCCTCAGTGGAGTTCGTTTCATTAAAGCCGCTGCTACAGTGTTTTTTTCCAGTCTGTCGCTTTGCTAAATTCCGGATGAAGCGAGTATGTGAGTTCACAATCACTGGCACGAAAACCTTTTTGATCTGTTCCAAACTTTCTCCGATGGACTTAAGACGCAATTTATGGTAAAGCCTGCAGCTTTGCTAAGCTGAATGCACTTCGTTGCCTGCGACCCTTGAGATGAAGGAATTTATGACGAAAGTCCACGTGAGTACCTGCTAAAATAGAATGTTCTGAAGCAGCTCAAGGTAGATTTTCCGGTAGCGCGATGGCACAGAAAAAAAGCTTTATGTCTATTTCTTTTTCTTGTTGCAATATTTTTTACCATTCGTGGGAACAGTTTGCTGGATGAAAAGCGAGCATTACTTTGAGGTCGACTGTATATTTTGCCTCCTTTTTATGAAGCCCGAAAAAACAGTGACAACTGTTGAAATATTTACAAGAATTCATAGCAAGAAACCAGGATTCAAAACCCATTTTCCGCACGTAACTTTGCAACAGCTCTCCGATATTGAAGGATAAAAACGACAAAAAAGACACTTATTACCCAATGAAGCGCCTTAGAAAGGAGTTTTTAAGATGTGGTGACACTTCAGTTTTTACCAAGTCATACCTAAGGCTACAATAGTGGGAGTTGGCCCTAATTATGCTCAGATGCATTGGTTGTAAATAAAGTCTAAAAGTTTAAAAGGCCTTAAAGCAATTTACTTTATCTTTATCGTTTCTACTCATTTGTCCTCAGAAACGGTTAGAACACAGCGCATGTATTATTCAAAAAGACCTATTTATATCACGGAAAAGACATAAGGCAGCAAATTACTGATTACTACAATTAGTGGAACTAGAATTGCAAGCATAACTCAAAACATGTATTTTCTAGGCTTTTTTCTTCAATATAATTGGGTGTTTACACTAGTTTATTCCAAAAAATTATAGGAAATATAATATTATGTATTTCACGGGAGCGTAATTCCAAAATTGAGTAAATATTCCGTTATTCCCCTTCTCCAAAATAAATGTGCCTTTAGCGCTCGTAATTTTTATGCTGTTTACGTGCCATGTACGACAATAAGGGGTTAATATGTAAAAAATAATTATGAATACTGGTTTCTGGAATTTTTTGCTCGCTTTTCAGTTTTTTGGGGCTACTGCGTTTGTCATTATTTCTAAGTGAAGTTCATTATTGCAGACTCTATTATACAATTTGTGGAGAATATTTTTATATACTATTTTAATGTCTTGCCCCACGTTAAACAGCCGTGAAAAACATTCTGAGGAGAGTGCATAAAGTCGCTCAATGAATACTTTCCCTCGTCATGAACCACTGAGCCAAATAATACTTTCAGGCGCAGCAGGGGGCCCAGACTGGCGTCGAAAGTTTTCGACTCCATTTCCTGCGTGTTTTTTGTGTTGTCGCCATCCTCCGTCGCAAGCCCCATGTGTAATTGTGCTAAGAGAAGGCTATTGCATTGATTCTTTCATGCATAACGTAGCTACCAGGGCTGCGGCCAGACAGCAGCCTCGTTCCGGCGGCCCAGGAAGCTCCGTCCCCCTGGGCTTTGATCTATGATGAACCAGAGCAATTAGACAAGTAGATCTAAGAAGAACGACGTGGACGGAAGCGCTACCCAACAGCGAGTGTTACTAAAGTTCATTCTTGTACAATGATTCTTCTACTTGGCCATTTTCTTTTCGCGCTGGTTCATCTAAAATTATGATACGCCAGCTAGCCAAAAGCAAGTGTTACTCATATCACCCTGGAAATTCCAGTAGGCTTCGGCGAAGGGGCTGGCTTAGGTGCGCCGAGCTTTGAGCTTGATAAAAGTGACGAGAGGACAGGAGAAGGTGAAAGGACGCTCAAATTCAAAATTTGACTACAGATTGCTCTGCTTTTACAAAACGCATTTAAAATTCTTGTTAGAGGGTATCCGCGAAGCGGCTTAGTTTAACAACCCTGGAAATCCGCACCTTTATGCAAACTCCTTTCAGAGCCCCTTTAAGTAAAAAAAGCAATACATGCACTGGCGTTGGTCATGTAAGTAAAAATTTCGAAGCTACACAAGTAGCGATATTTCTTATCCGGCGTACTGCACGCTGCACACTGATAAACACTTATCCTGCATCCGTTAATTAATTGATTGAAATATAACCTTTACTAAGTGCCCTTTCTGGGCAATTAGCTCGAGGAATCTGTGTGGGCATGTGTAAGTACTGATGAGTTGCTGCTTTTTCGCACGTACAACTGCACTGCAAAAGCAGCATTGTCTTCAACACTCTTTTAACTCGCGATCCAATTCCGAGCAAGTTATCTTTTTGGCTTACGCAATGACTGGCAGAGAAATATTTCTTTTTTCATCCGCATGCTCATGCCTTTAAATCATGCTTCATCGTAGGGTTTTGGTTTCAGCAATGGAAGGTCGTAAGGTTCGCTCCCGGCGCTAGAAATGATGTAGGACCTATATATTTATAGATTTCTCATCGCTGAAAGGCAGTGTTTCCATGAGCACAGCACTGCTTTGCTCTAAGCTAGTTGATTCACTGTGCTCCGATGACCTTAGCCTCGTCGTCATTCCATAAGAGCTCGTTTACACTCGAAAGAGGGCACGTGCATAATGCCTGGCGTGTTATGTACGTACCCTACCGCTTTAATGTTGCAAAGTGAAAGCTGGACGGCTATTTTCCTCGTTTCTCTGAAATTAGCGGCTTTTCAGAATGATGTTTACATTTCTCACAATAAGCTTGCTTATTCATTTAATGTAACAGAGGATATTACGTGGTAACAATGCAAAAAACTACGAATGAAAGGATGAGAGACGCATATGCTGGTATTTGGAATAAACCGTGTAAACTTCGATGGCTTCACGTGCGCTCGCCTAGGATGTCCGTAGACGTTAAAGGGGCTCTGAAACGGCTTTCGAGGAGAGCACATTAACTAACGTAATCACTGCACTTTGTTGCCATAAAAACCAGAGCCAAATAATACTCTTCTACATACTGCAGATGACCCACAATCACGCGTCAAAGTTGGCGAGCCCTTCCCGGCGACTTTTCATGCTCGCTCCCTCCTCCATCCCCCGCATCTGCGTAGACATGGTGAGCGGTGGCCATTGGTTAGATTCTTTCAGACGTCAGGCAGCCACCGTGACCGCGGCCAATAAGCCGGTTAGCTCCGGTGGGTCGGGAAGCTGCGCTCCCAGAGGGGTGTCGGCGAAGGAGCGCCTACCTTCCAGCGTGCAAAAAGTGACGAGAGGAGATGGAAAGGCGCGAAGACGCTGAAATTCAAATTTTAACTACAGATAACTAAGCTTCTACAGGGCGCATTTAAAAATTCTTGCTGGAAACTAGTCGTGAAGCGGCGTGCATCAATATCCCATGCATGCCGCAATTTTATTAGAGCCCCCTTCACAGCCCCTTTAAACATCCTCAAACAGTCGAAATTATTCGGGAGCCCTCCACTATGGCTCCTGTTTCTTTCTTCTCTCAATCCCTTCTTTACCCCTTCCCTCACGGCACGGTTTGGGTGCCCACCGATATATGTGAGGCAGATACTGCGTCATTTCCTTTCCTCAAAACCAACCAACCAATCCGGCTATCAAGTGCAGATATGCGGGCTCAGCAGACGAGCTTCTTATTCTCTGAGCTATCGCAACGGGTAGCTTTGGACTACGCAGTGCCAGTGCGCAGTATAGGGTAAGAATACACACGGCCGGGATCGACAGGAGGGCGTATAGGGTGCGTTGCCCTCGAAACTGGCCGTAGAATGCCAGACAGATTTGGCAGTCCAGCGTTTCGAGCGGGAAAAGGGCGGACTCTACGATTTCTAAGGCGTTAGCATTAGAACCGTGTTCGTGAAGAAAAAATATCCGGTTTTGTCCGGTGTTGTCCGTAGACTTGTGTACACTTGGCTCCACCTGTCACCTGGCAGGTGGCAAGAGTCACCTGCCATGGTTACAAGGTAAAAAATAAAGAGGGAAATCTCTCTATCTACTTTGAGGGGAGAGGCTGGAAGGAGCCTATACTTCTGGCTTTGCCTGGCGTATAGTGTTTACAATTACCACCGCCTTGCATTGCCGCGGTTGGCAGTGTGACAAGTGGAGAGAGCAAAATCCCCTCTTCACCTGTACGGACTTGAGCAGCCGGAACGCTGCTATCTTTCAAGCGCTCTCCGGCATAGCGTTGTGCGACAATTGCTAACGGCCATCTGGCAGGTAACAACCCAAGCAGCACAAGTAATTGGCCCAACATTGGAACCGTATTGGCAAAGGCCGGCAATACAAAGGACCAGGATGGGACCATCCTGTTGCAATACATGGCCGATGATCTGTGCTACTTGGGAAGAGCCACCTGACACTGTTCGCTCATGGAAGAGCTACCTGCCACTATTGACATTCAGCAAAGTGTAGAGAGAGAAATTTCTCTCGCCTTTGTAAGGAAGAACAGACAGGGATGGCTGCCAGGGGGAGAACCAATGAAAAATACCACGAATGAACCATCAAAAATAAAAATAACTACGACTGATACAGTGAAGTTGCTCAGCAGCTTGGCTGTATTGATTGCATTTGGTGCATTGTACTCAGCTGAGCATTTCGGTGCTCAGCAAAGCTGAGCACTGAACCTTTAGATCGTAAAGCAATGCATGGACAAGTTCTAGGATTCTATGAAGAGCAGTTAAAAAGAACCCCCCTCCCCCCCCCCCCCCCCCCCCAAAAAAAAAAGAAACCATTTTCGATTCGAATTTACTCTCAGAATCACTTTTTCGAGATGGTAATTTCATTCATGCTTTGGAAAAACGCTTACTTACGTTACGTCATGTTATGTTATTAGTACTATTATATTGGTCGCCTGCTCTTGCTGATTTATGCTTTGTGGTGTATATTTATTTATCATTGTTATGTTTTATGCTCCTACTGCTTGGTTCACATAGTCCGGCAGTATCCAGAAATAAATAAAGAGGCCCAGTAAAAATGAAAGAGAAAATCTCATGCCAGTGCACTAAAATCACATAAATGATAATTAAGTGCACCAGTAGCCTTTCTCTTTGCGCTCAGAATTTTACTAGCGGGGATTTTTGGCTTTGCTGATCACTTTGACCAAGAAGCCTCCATCACGAACTGCACAGCTCTGCAACCCTTTACTGCGTATACTGATTCAGCGGATGCAATACGGACAGGTAAGTTGAGGCCTGATAGTGATTTAAGAAGAGAGCCTCTTGCGCACCCTTGCGGTATCGCGAGTTTAATCCCGATTATAATATAACATACGTGGTCCGTGAGCTCGGAAATATAGCGATCTTGAGCACCCTTAGGTGGAGATACAATAATTAGGAAAATGCTCCTCTAGCGACCCACAGCACGGAGAGAGGGCCCGAGTAGCTTTCCCTAAACTCCCCTGGTAGGAATGTACTGTGATGAAAAAAATTTTGGTGATCAAGCTGAGGTAATTGGAATTTGGCGGTCACTGGGGAAAGCGTGGAATTTTGCGCTTCATCGCATATAGAGTTGAGCTGCTTTTTAGGTCTCCGTTGAGGATGAGCACTCACTCTTAGCGGTGAACTAACAGTTTAAATAAGCGAATAGACCTAGAACAGTGGAGTACTTTAAAGAAGTCGCTGGGCAGCATCTTCTAAGTCAACGTCACCCTTCGCTGGGTACTTGACTGCGAGGTGGTTGAGGGAAGTGGGCTCGCTCACGGCATAAACGACCTGGCACCCTCTTTCCCCTGGTTAAGCACTGTGACTAGGAGCGACGCAGGTGTTCGAGAGCAATAGGAGAAGGAACACTACGAACATATTGCAAAGAGTGCACCTTGCTGCTTTCACAACACCTTTAACTGACTACACAGGAATTAAGCCTTGTGCGTAGAATTCAAGCCAAGGTACTCTTAGCCATAGCAAACGGTAGTTACTCGGGTTCAGCAGCAACCCAGGCGGCCTCAGTTATCTTCATCCCTTCGCAGGCCCCGAGAATATGCTCTTCATACGCAACGCTGCCCAAACCACGCCTTATTCTTCACATCCCCTACTCAAAACCTACAACTCTTGGTTAATCTCTCAGGATTTTGACGAACAGAGGGATCTAGCCTAACACACTCTGACTGGCTCACTGTGTTAAAAAAAATCGAGCTAAAGCTCTGGTTCATGTTTAATAAAAAGTACTAACGACCACCTTGCACTTCAAAGTGACCTCGATCGCATTAACGACTGGTGTAAAACGTGGCTAATGACCTTAAACATTTCTAAGTGTATGATAATTTCTTTTAGCCGAAAATCAGTCAATTCAGATTTTCTCTACCGCAATAATAACGACACATTGGCTTGAACTACGCAGTATAAGTATCTAGGCGTCCATCTTTCACCAAACCTTTCTTGGGCTGAACACATAAACACCATTTTCGCTAATGCTTCCAGGTCACTAGGTTTCGTTCACCGCAACCTGAAATGCACTACCTCTCACGTGCGTAAACAAGCCGACATTACTTTTGTCAGACCGCAGCTAGAGCACGCTTCATCCATCTGGTCACTTCATCAGAAATATCTTATAGAGAAGTTGGAAACTGTAGAGTATGGGGCTTGTCGTCTCATTTCACAAAATTACAACTATCATTCTAGTGTATCCCAACTAAAAATCGAAATTTCGCTCCATCCGTTGCAGATTCGTCGTGACATTGCCCTTTTATCTATTTTTCACAAATACGTCCATGCCACTGATTCACCGCCAGCACATTTACAGCGTCCCTCCTACTTATCACGTAGATTACATAATAACATAACTACAGCTATGCTCGCATTTATGGCAACACACATGCTTTTAACTTCTCATTACTCCCGCGTGCCATCCGTCTCTGGAACGATCTTCCAGACTGCATCGCCCTGCAGGGTAGTCATGACACCTTTCGCAAATATCTATTCAAGCACTTCATTGATAACGCATAGCACGTCATTCTATATTCAAGATGCATATAACTTCGTTTCCAGCTGCCTGAGACAATTGCCTCTTTGATTCTGTTGATGCTCAGCTTTCCTCATGTATGCCTGATATACTCTGTTGCTTTTGTATAACTTTTTGTGCATTTCCCCTATTTTTGTTACATGACGCATAGTTCTTTTTTTACCTTTACCGATTTTTTTTAATTGCGACATCGTGTCTGAACTCACCTGTTTTTTGTGTTTTGCTGTACTTTACTATGTTTTTTTCCTGATTTCTAACTTATTTAGCAAAAACTTCTGTATTTGACCCCCCTGACACAATGCCTCTCCGGAGGCCTGTAAAGTATCTGTAAATAAATAAATAAGTGTTCTGGCCTTACATATAATAAAGGTCATCCCAAACGCGGCCGAAGCAGCAAATATCATGTATTTTGTGCATAAATAATAGAGCGCGTCAGACTGCTTGTAACCTTCTTGCATGAATCCATCCTGCAGATTAGTGCACGGGGCACTACATTTAAGACGTTTTATCTAGCCTCTAAGTACGTTGCCCGGGTGCTCTTCGCGAACAAGGAAACTCGCTTCTACTTAATACAAGAAACGCTTAGCCGGCCCCAGTTCTCACTCTCGGATGCCAAGTGGAAGTTTAAGCCGTTGTTTTCGGCGTCCAGAGTTCATCGCACTATTTCCAGTGTAACCCCTCGAAGCAATCAAATTCAGACGAGGCGAGACGTGCCGCCGCTGCCGTCAAAGGTTTCCACCCAACTTACGCTAGCACAGCTCTGGTCCAGAGTTACTTCTGCACTTTTTGTGGCAGCAATTGTTGATGCTTCAGCGCGGGAAAAACATACACTCAGCTTCCTCAATAACAGGATTAGCAGCGAGTGCAGAATGGAAAGCGAGAGCAATGCGCCCGCCTTGATTTGAGTGTGTCTGGCGTCTCGGAATTGCACTGACAGAATTGTAGCATGTCAGCATAAGAGCGGATTATCTGAAAAAAAAAAACGGTCACTGAACAACGTTAAACAAAAAAGTGTATGAGGTTCAACCCAACGGAACATAGAAGATCGATGAGAGAAAGCAAAGGAGGCAGTATTTATAGCGAAGAATTTTCTGATGTCATTGCTACGTCATCGCATGACGTCACATCAGGCGATTCTCTACAGGTCAAGATGAAAGGTTAAGTGACCATTGGTCATTGTTCATGCGGTTGCTGGTGATTAGCTGTGACCACGCCATACATGCATACAATTTCTATGGGCAGCAACACATATAGTCTTACATTGTGAGTCTTGGAGGTGTGCGTTTGGTTTGACCTTGGTCGGGCTTTACAACTCAGTTTCGCCTGGCTTTGCGCGTTTGACCTAGGTCGGGCTTCAATGTCAAATGCGCAAAGCTAGGCGAAACTATGAGTTGTACCTCGAGTAGTAGAGCTTTCACTCTAAAAAAAAGGGCAACTGGCGCCTCGGGCTTCAAGCAGAACACTTCTTGTTTCCTCAATGATGTTTCACCCTGACAAGACAGTGCTTCTGCGAACGCACGAATATGTCAGGGGCTTGTATGTAGCACAGTAACTATAGAAGTGGCATGCCGACGCATGCGCTGGGTTCGCGAGCGCGCCTGAACAGTAGACGCGTAGAAGCTATCATCTCGCGCTTCTATAGCTTCGCATAGAGAGTCTTCATTGGCTGACCATGACCGCTCTTCAGCCCACCGGGTTAGAGAACCGATTGAAAGTAGAACTTTGTGATCAAAATACAAGTAATTGCCTAACTCGCAAAAGGGTACAGTGAACCCTGTTTTATTGAATGAAGCTCTTTGTTCTCTTCTGCCTGAATTGCGCTCGTTTTTATGTGTTGTATAAAAGTTAGGAGAGCTGAGTCGTGGATAGTCAAGGACCGCGCGAACTATGGTTTGCAGGCCCGTCACGCTGCTACTGCTGGGATTTTTATTCGATTCTTCCCTTCGTTGTAAATCAAAGACACGTGCTTAAATGTCCTCTTTCCTAGCACTGTCCCACTCTCGTTAAACCAATTTTATACTCACTACCATATTTGTCTTCTGTCGGGTACTGCTGACTTGTGTCCGCGTTTACGGGGTTAAATATAATTGCACTGCGTCGTAAACGAGTTCTCTAGGACAGAAATCTAACAAGAACACTTATATAGTGCACCCTCCTATCATAGCTTAGAATTCATTTTCTGAAGTTGTATATCTTCTGTTTTTCTACAGTAAAAAGGGATTTTTTTTTATTTTGCAGCATCGACATTTTTCAAGTTTTCTGAAGTGCTGAAGCGGCTTGATATATTATGTACTTGCTAGCGTTATTAAGTAATGCCAAAGGCAGCTGCTGCATATTTTTTAAGCCCCAGAGTTTTTGAATGTATTTTGGGAAGTACGAAGTACAAATCACTACATGATGAGAGCCTGTTGAAATGCATTAAAATTCACTGCATAAATTTGTGCTTAATGAATTGTTTCTTCACCCTTCTGGGCTGTGTTTTGCGGCTTTTTGTGTATGCTTCCTTGGTAACCTGGGCAGGCGCCCTTTCTTTATTATTCTATGACGCATTATTTCCTTAGAAAACATATTGCTATTTCTAACTGTTTATGATACACTTACCTTTTCTCCTTTATTATTCTGTGCGCACACTAATTCAATGTCCCAGAGGGCACGTAATAGAAAACAACTAATCGAATAAAAACTAATCAAAACGTTTACATGTGAGAATGTGTTTTTCCTGAAACTTCCTGCAAAATCCTAAATTTTATTTACCGCAAAGGTTTCATGCCTTTGGCGTTGAAGCTTCGCGCAAATGACGTTGAAACGTCATGAGCAAATGCAGCGAAATATTTTGTAAGAAACTTGCACGCTACCTGCAGTTTTGTTTTCTGCTATTCGTGTAGGGACTGGCGTATTGAAGAGAAAGGCGCCAAAGCATGGCACTTACTGGAACGCGTTGCATCGCCGCTAGTACCTGAGAAATTTTCTCGCAAATATGCTAGCTTCGGTTACAGTCCGCATTGACGATTTCGCACGTGATGCCCACTAAATAGAATGGGGCTTACTCATTTCTGTGCGTACACGATCAGTTATTTAATAGAGACCCTTTGGCGTAGCGTAGACGGACTAACGTAGACGTATGCCGATTTACCGGACACCGACTGCGCGCGCGCAGCCGGCGTCCGTTAGAACGGTATACGTCGACGCTAGTAGGACTCAGCTATAAAAATAAACCTTTAATGATACCAGATGATATGAAGAACATCACTGCGGAATGTTTACGCAAAGACAGCGAATGATACTTGCCGCCAGCATGGCTGCAGTTTGCAATAACTATTTATTGCACTTCCACCTGCTGGTGCAGCATGCGCACATTGTCGGATGAGCCAACAGATCTGCCCTCTAGGAGACTCAGGGTATCAACAGCTTCCCCACGTACTACCAGCAACGAATGAAACGCGAACGAGAAAACCGAAACACGGATAGCAAAATGAGACTATAATAACTGGGAGAAACTTAATACTAGGGCAGGTTTATTTCATTTGGCATGCGCGAAGACTGTCCCTTTGAGGAGTTAACCAACATCGCTTGTATTTCCTCTCTAGGCGCTAATACGTGTGTGTTTATGTGTCGGCATTTCAGCTCTCTTGTTGGCGTTTCATTTGTTGCTGATAGTACACGCCCACGACGTAATGTGACACGATAGCAAGCTTTGTGATAATACAAAGAATGCCGATAGCACGGTCCGCGACGCCCAAGCGGAGAAAGCAAATAAGGAAATGGCAGACCTCGGGGACAAAAAAAAAAAAGTACCCCGTTGTCCCACCTTAATTGATGGCCATAGTGATTGGCACTGCGCTTTTACAGGTAGGTCGAAGCGTCACGCATGCTGCCTGACTTTCGAATCTCTCACTCACTGTCATTATCATCAAATTTCCCGGCCCTGCGCACATGCAAGCTCCACCGTGTTTCCAAATAAATGAAGAGCAGCCAAAATCTTCAGAATTAACGACAGTTTCATGCTGTAGGAAACTAAATATGTTGCACGGAAATAACAAAGGCGTGCGAATTATCGAGTTTCCCGAATTAATGATGGTTAGCTCACGAGCTTTTAGAACGATACGTTTAAACAGCTCTGCTACAGCTCAAGATATGTAGCTGCTTTCAATCGTGTGCGATATTCTCTACACCTACGAGTGCGTCTGACGAATGCTATCTTTCCGCAACACACCATTAAAAAAGAAAACTGCAAAGTGAGCAGTATTGCTGTAACTCTTACTGACTTGCCATACTTCCTTTTGCACTCAAGTTCATCCGAACTGCAGAAATAGATAATACCCAGGCGAAGAATCCGCGGAGTCGATAACACAGTGAGAAAGACACAGCAGATGCTGCTGGCATATGTGACAGCAATGTTAAGCGTCGGCGCTACTGATAAAAGAACAAGCATTTCAGTAGCCTCCCTCCCAAAGCAAGAAACGCTCACAAGTTTCTAAAAGAAAACACACTTGCGCGAGAAGAGAACAACCATAATTTATGCTACATCGATATCAACACAGCCAGAAAAATAAGCCGGAACAATCCAACAATAATAAGTAGTTGGGAGAAATTGAAAGGTACTTTCTCCAGCACATGTTCAGATCTTGTGGCAGGAACAACGCAGCACGAGCAAAGAAGTGACAGGCGGGACACGACGCTGACTAACAGCCAGATTTTTAACCCACGTTCGTGGAATATATACATATCGCTCTTGCAAGAAGGAAAGGAAAGAAGCAAAAAACATAAGATCCACGCGTGGTAACAGATTAGGACAACGCCCCCAGATAGTAAATTTCTGTCACGAAGCGCTATCGAAGGTATGCTATCGCATACGTCGCTCTTTTGTCAGATGTTGAAGACTTCTTCAATCTCCCTGGTCCATTGATCAAATATGACGCGATGACCATTGCGTTGTTAAGCTGCGGAGAGCAATTATGCTCTCTGCAATGCTTTGCTAGTTCACTGCTGATGGCGCCCTTTAGGGATATTTAGTACTCTTGAAGCCGTTCACTTAAACCACGCCCAATTTGAAAAATATAGGTGCATCCGCATGACAGAGGTGTTTCATAAACTCCCTTTTCACACATTTCACGTGTTTTTTTTCGGTGCTTTTTCTTGCATTGATTTTTTCTTTGCTCGCTGTTGACTTTGGCGCATAGGCTTCTAAACTTGGTGGTGGTGACATGAGCACTTTTATGCCAGCTCTTGCGCCTAAGTTTTTGAGGTTGTGGGAAATGCCATGAATGTAAGGAATGATCGCGTACGGCTTCCTTTCTTCTGATGTGGTTGTGATGTATTTTCTGCCTCTAAGTGCTTGCAGAATCCCTGCTTGCAGCAGGTTACCCGACGAGACTTCTATCCAGCGTCGCAGAAGGAATTCTGCAAGCACTTAGAGGCAGGAATTACATCACAACCATATCAGAAGAAAGGAAGCCGTACGCGGTCATTCCTTACATTCATGGTATTTCCCACAACCTCAAATACGTAGGCGCAAGAGCTGGCATTAAAGTGCTCATGTCAGCACCCAACATGTTAAGAAGCCTGTGCGCCAAAGTCAACAGTGAGCAAAGAAAAAATCAATGAAAGAAAAAGCACCGGACAAAACATCTGTGTGAAAAGCGCTGTGTATGAAATACCTCTGTCATGCGGACGCACCTACATTGGTCAAATAGGGCGCTGTTTGAATGAATGGTTTCGAGAGCACAAAAGATGCCTAAAGGGCGCCATCAGCAGTGAACTAGCAAAACATTGCAGAAAGCATTAATGTGCTCCGCACCTTAACAACGCAATGGTCATCGCGTCATATTTTGATCAACGGACCAGAGAGATTGAAGAAGCCTTTAACATCCGAAAAAAGAGCGACGTATGCGTCAGCATACCTTCGACAGCGCTTCGTGAGAGCGAAATTGTTTATCTGCGTGCGTTGTCCTAACATTTTACCACGCGTACATCTTATGTGTTTTTTGCTTCTGCCCTTTCCTTATTGCACAAGCGAGAGGTATATATTCGACGAAAGTGCGTTAAAATTCTGGTTGTTAGTCAGCGTCGTGTCCCGCCTGTGCCTTCTTTGTCTCGTGCTGCGCTGTTCCTGACACAAGATCATGCACCAACCAGCCCAACTTTTCACCTCGCTAAAGTACCTGTTCAGAGTTTCTTCTACATTGGCAGATACATCCGCGCGTCAACATGCACGAAAAAAATAATAAAATGGAGAAAAAGAGGGCGGCCTTTAACAAAAGCAAGTTGAGTGGGGCTCTAAAAGGGACTCTCAAAGATTTATTCAAGGATCGCATGCATGAACGCCTTTGAATGATGGCGGCCCCATACATACCGCGTTCCCACGAAGAAGTTGTGTCAAACCGGCGACAGCACATGGTAAATTCTATGGCCTAGAATCATTCAACATTTTCGACATTTCTCAGCACGTGTCGTTGATGTCACAGTTGTGCGCGGAAGCCGGCTGCCGAAAAGGGGACAGCCGACTGTTGACGTCATGTGGCCTGTTACTGTGTTACCACAAAAGGAAAATGGAATTGGCACTGGACGAAATGAGGCGCAGCTCAAGTTTCGTTTAGTTTGCGAGGGCCATGCGCTGCTTACCGAATAGCCTAACTTAGCCGTAATACTCACGGTGGTCTCCTGACACGCCACATTAAAGAAGTACTTCATGGCTTTCATAATAGAGCCAGATAATTTTTGCGCATCTGTGGTTGAAAAAGTTTTTCAACACTTCCGGCAACCGAGATCGAAGATTTATGACACACAACCCCACACAACGCAAGAGACCAACACGAAGGATCTCAAAGGATCAGTGTTGTGTATTTATGTATTTCTTCGCCCAGATCCTTTATTTTTCGCGTACGATAAGCGATGTGGGATGTGATCGTTTTTATTTTAATCGCATCGGAGAAATTTTATATTCCAAATACCTTAATACCACGATGTAATGGCTTGTCTAAAGGGCCCCATGAAAGCAACAGCAGAGTGTGTCGAAATAGAAAGTGTTTTTTCTTCCGAATAAAAATAATTCACTTCGCTCCACTTTCTCCAGTACTACTTCTGTTGCTGCTGCGGTTTTTGTACGTCAGCCTGATTTACCGTTTGCGCCAGACCCTGTTTCGGCTGCAAGAAATACGGTATCTCCCACGCCGCTTCGTCCCTAGAGCCATTATGTCAGCCGTTAATGAACTACGTGATTAAAGAGAGGCACCCAAAAGGCTGCGCCCTCAAGGCACGACAGCATCCAAATTTAGGAAGAGAAACCAGAGCATGCATTCCAAACGCTCCTGTTTTTACACGTTTTGTTCCGGCAACAAACTTCCCTCATTAGTACTCAGAAACTGAGTAACAAAAAACGCAACACAGAATTAGAAGCGTTCAAGTAAAAATTAAGCACGACTTAAGATAGAGACTGCTTGATCTCGATTTGCTGCTTGCTTCGTAAACAGCGGGAGAATTCTTTCATTACTGCGTTCGCGTACGACGCTGTCACGGTGTGAACAGCGGCATCCTTAGCTTAATATAGTAAGGAAGGCAAGGCACGGACGGGAGCCTCGCAAACATTCCCTTCATTCACAATGATATCTCTCATTCCATCCGCGGTGGCTGCGTTTATCTGAGTCCCTCCTTTATCCCTTCCCTTAAGGCGCGGTTCAGGTGTCCGCAGAGATGTGAGACAGATTCTTGCGCCATTTCCTTTCACAACATATTTTTCTTTTTTTTCGTTCCGTTCATAGTCAGCGAATAGTGGTCGTGGCAGCCTTTTTTTCTCGAGCTTTTGTGAACTGCGACATTAGATGGGCACACTATGATCATGATATTACACGGAAATTACGAAGCCTTGTCAATGCGTCAACACGTGTGCTGTGCCCGGACGTGGAGCTCGTATAATGTGGCGTAGCGATTGAAGAAAAATCAAACAAGCGACTAGAAAACGAACGATGAGTTGTAGCCTCGCATTGAATGTTGACACAAAGCTTCCCAGTTTCTTTGCGGCCTTCTCTCAATTGGACTATTGGAAACCGTGTGAACAAGTAAGAGAGCGCGTTATCGCGTGTTAGAACACTTTCAGACTTACAACATTTCACAGGAATGTCACAGAAAACTATGGGTTTATGATTTTTGTGTACTGGTATCATTTGTTAGCTCTGAAAAATACACTGCACAGCGCCCTAGAAGAACCTTGGTCCTTGATGCTTAGAAGCTACTTTGTTTTTAACGCCTCGGATTAAGCCCGAATTACTGAAGTGGCTTACAGAATAAGCACATCGCTCGGTTGAGGATTGTTGCATTTTAGATTTGGTGCGCAGGCAGCGAGAATTTTTTTGACGCCATTGAAGATGGGTGATAAGAATTTATCAAGTGCTAAGTGCGCGAATTGGTGCTTTTCTTGGAATGTCTACGGCGATCTTCAGGCAATGCTTTTGGCTGGGCAAAACTTTGAAGTAGCGCCTGGCCTTTACAAATCTGGACACCAGAGCACGTTAGCTCAAATCAGACTGCTAAAATATTCGTAGCCACGGAGATCCACTCGTCGATCCTCGCGTCGCAGAAACGCAGATTTTAATAATAAACGCCTAATATAAAATGCTTTAATGCGACTCGTCTACTGCATGAGTAATACCGCAGCGATGGCCTAGTGGTTTGAGCATCCGCTTCGCATGCGGAAGGTGCGGGGTTCGATCCCTAGTGCGGCCTTGTACCTACCAGGAATACAATGGTATACAAGCTTTCTCTGGCCTGGTTTTTCACTTTTTTGGGGTGAAGTGTTTAGGGAGATGGGTCTCTCAGCCCCCTTGAGTGGACGATATTACATTGTGTCATGACCCGCTTTCAACAAAGCTGGCACTGCGTCTTTAAAATGCATCATCACTGCTTGACTAAGAGAACCATACAATTCTCTAAGACAGCCCGTCAAATTTGAAGTATACCAACCAGTATTTACCAATCAATGAAATATTCCTCTTCGGCCGTGCTGCTTACATTGACATTCTTATTTTCATTATATTCGAAGCACCGAAGTTTTCACATAATTTGCGCAAATGTTGAGTGAGATGACGCAAACAACCCAGGTTTTTTCTTACGATTAAGTCGACATTTCTTAACCAGTTACTACAATAAAATATTTTCATGAAAAACAGATACATTCTCCGCAAAGCCTATCTAAATGTTCATTTACGTTGTAGAATTAAAGGATTGAAGATTAAACGCCTAATCAAAATATGATTTAATGCACCTTGAAAGCCAATTAATGACCATCGGCGGAAGCGGAAGGCCCCACTAGCTGGTGACATAACAGCTGTGGGACAGGACAAATAACATTACAAACAAGAGGTTTGCTTTAACAAAAAGCATCTATATTATCACAAATATGCTTCCATTGCACGAATTCACAAATGATCATCCTGACAGCTTTTCTGAACATTGCTTTAAAAAAATTCAACATTACATTGAAAGAAAGGGCGCATTTGTTGCAGTCCCTCGATAGTGGCTCATTAAATTCAAAAATACTAAACACTTGGCTCATGTTACGCCCTGAACTTAAGCTAGTGGTCGGAGTATCGTATTCATGCAATATCCAGCCAGATAGGTTACCGCCAAGGAATATGTTTTCATATATAATATATTGTGAGAAAGGGCATAACAAGTGACAAGACGACCTGCTCATCTGACTGCGCATTTGGTTGAAATGCTATGTCTTGGTTAACATTAATGCATTCATGTCAGTCTGAAAGGACGTAACGATGGGAGTGTGGTAATTTAACACTGGAGTCCCAAACGAGCAAGTATCTGCGATTTAGAATGCACCCCAAAAAGGACGCGTTTTTCTTGGGGCAAAAGGAACCGTTCACCCTCTATTTTTTTCGCCGTAGATATTGTTATTATCCGCATCCAAAATATGCGGCGCTTTATATAAGACATTTGTTTAAAAAATTTCACTTTATAAAAAAACTTTTTGTACTCCCTAAAACAAGGATGAAGCCTGTACGTCTTCCCCTATTTTCACTTTGTTTTTCGAGAAATCTGGTTTTTCGTTTGTTAGCCTTCTCTCTGAAGTAATTGTCTGCTAAATGTTAGTTACCGTATTCAAAGAATTTGTTAATATTTAGTGTGCTCCTTGAGAGAAGTTCTTGGACGTTATTTGTGTGTAATTGTGTTTACATCAACATAAGATAAAGATGCGAAACGTGTGAATCAGGAGAAAGAAAGTCTAATAATCTTGCCATTTAAGAAAACAGGGAAAACCGCGTTATTAGTTTGATCTATTTGGATAAATAGTGATTTCATTCAGATTTTAAATAAATAATATATTAAAGATAGGTGGGTTCTGGTTTGGTTTATGGGGGTTTAACATCGCAAAGCGACTCAGGCTATGAGAGACGCCATAGTGAAGAGCTCCGGAAATTTCGACCCCCTGTGGTTCTTTGACGTGCACTGACATCGCACAGTACACGGGCCTCTAGAAATTCGCCTCCATCGAAATTCGACCACCGCGGCCGGGATCGATCCCTCGACCCTCACTATGTATACATGGGAAATAAATTGTAATTGAAATTGAAAGTCTTTCGGGCCAGCAGCCGAGCGCCATAACCACTCAGCCACCGCGGCGGCTATAGGTAGGTCCTACTAATGCGATAGTAATTGAGCTTATGGGGCAGTAACTGGCTTTGAGCAAATGAAATTTTTTCAAACAATCAAGCTTTATACAGTCTGCTTTATGTAATGCTCTCTACAATTTTAAATGCATTAATATCCAAATAGAGGAGCCTTTTTTCGGCATAGCATTGCGAGCAGTGTAGTGTATCAGAATTCAGATAAGACGAGCTACCTAGCAGTCTGATTAACTAATATTGAATAGCTGTCTTTCTGACTATTACAGTTAGGTTGCTTGTTTATTGGTAGGCATGTAGTCCACCATAAGATGTATCCATATCAGTTGTTATAATTTATAAAGCCTATTTGCCCTAGCCGTTATGGCTTAATAAACTTGGCCACTTTTCGCGCCAATCAAAATCGTGCGTCTGTGGAGAGCGAACAGCAACATACATCCCGTTTTTCGAATGGCGTAAGAAATGGCTCAAGTTTGTTGACCCACGGCGGCGAGGACGATCACATTTGCGGAATTATACGAACTGGTATGAATGTTACGTACGGTGGCCTGCATGCCTCCCAATAAATGGGCAGTCTAACAGTTAGAGTTACAGAAATGGTATTAGTTAACCAGTGTGCCAATTAGCTCATCTTAGCTTTACTGTTTTGATTCACTACACTGCCGACAATGCTATGTCAAAAGCGTGCAAGTCTGACTCCAAGAGCTCTTTTTTTTTAAATTGCAGAAAATCTTAGGTGAAACGTATTGTATATACCTACACCTGCAAAATGCAGTCTACTTTCAAATGCATTTATTGCTGTAAATTTCCTTTAATCACTGGCATTTCTGAGGAATTTTGCTTTATGAAACAATAGTGTTAGTTTTATAATGCGGAACTCATTGCTGAGAAATAATTTATTTTCAGAAAAAATAGATATCCGCGCGCTCACATCCGTAGTCGCACTACTCGGCAACACTTTTGCGTCCGCTGTCTAGAGCTAATTTTCATAAGTATAAACGCTCCCAATGTCTCTACAATGCGAAAAGTACAGTTTCCGCGTAGGCAGAAAAATACATTCTCCATGTCACCCAAGTGAAAGTAGACAAATAGCGACATAAAAGAAAGGAGCTAGCAGTCGACGAAGAAATCCTACACGGTACAGTTGCTTTCATGAGAGGCCGGTGAGAAAGCATTACAGCAGCTGTATCACTGAGCGTTTAGCAAGTTCCTCTTCAGTTTTGTTTTTGCACATAAATTAGTCATGTGATGTGATTACACAATTTATGATTTAGTTTTTTACTTATTCCCGGATCACAGCACTACCCAAGCCGTGGGCCGTGTTGCCATTTCTGCCCTTTTTCTGCGCACTACTCAGCCCATTTTCACCATGTCGTTATTATTTAAAAATTAAACGCTCTCCTCGATAATACCGCCATGGCAGAAGCAAAGTGCAATAAATAAATAAGCAGCTGGAATGATGCAACACTTTGATATTTTATTATTCTGGGAAAATTGTGAAAATAAACATAGAACAGAAGACAGTATTCTCAGTGGGCCAGTTCATTGTTGTTCTATAACGTTATTATGGCCAAATCAAGCTGCACAGTGTTTCGTGCAAAACAAACCTTTGAGAATAGTCTTTGATTTTTACCCCAAAACATCTCTGAACAGTATCTTGCTTCAAAACATTGGCGACTCTGCGACTACATATTTCTCCTAGTAGAGCTTGACATGCGCATTTCAGTTAATTTGGCGCAAAATTCTTGGTTTGTTTTTTGCCTTTCTTCTTTTTCTGCTATCTAAATATTAAACATGTGTTTCTTTCTTTACTTTTTATAGTAACTTCTTGGCTGGCTGCTATGTTTCTTCATAATAGAAAGAACCCACTGTTTTGTTTCATGGTCTCGCAGACTCTTGAAAGGCTTGGAACACAGGTCGGAAGTGTATGCAAATTTGGTAAAGCAATGTGTGCAACAATATCTTGCATTTGTCTTCACTAAGTGCACTACTCGAAACAACTCGAAACTTCACTTCACTTTTTCACAGTCTTGTGTGCGATGGGCACTACTAAACCCCTCGCTTCCAAGCCCGGCAACTGACCTGGTGACCGGGCAACCTTTAAAAAGGATGGTTCATATTGCTTCCGTGTCAGCAATGTAGTTATCGACGTGGCTTGTGAGGTTGCTCAATTAAGAGTTTATCTCTGATGACAGCGCTGGCCTGTGTAGTAGACATGCAATACGAACCAAATAGCCCAAACAAAATTTCAGGTCGAACGCAATGAACTTGTATGCATGTTCGGTACTGTCCAGGCTACATCGCTAAACATACTGGTATGCGGTCTGGCTCTTAGTTCCAACTTATTATTCCCAACCAGTTAGAGGAAAATTGAAAACGCAATACACCTTGAGGATGTTGAGAAGCTTCAGCCACTAGGGCCTTCCAAGCTGAACCAAGAAAGAGGGGTTATTAATTATGCAAATTAACTTCCTGTTACCAGCCGTCCGACGAGCTATTAGCGCTGCAAGCCATGCAGAATTTCGCCACCTGCTATTTCAGTGGTTGTGCTCCATACAGGAAAAACATACATAATGATTACGGTCATCTTGATAACGATTCTGAACACACAAGAGAAGTCGTTTGAGAAAGGCAAGTCTAATAAACATCATGGAATCGCAGCGCTGGCAGAAAAGGACACAGAGAGGACACACACAAACTTGCGCTGAACTGTCAACTTTATAATGAACATGTTTGATCACTGCCTTATATTTAACAGAAGGGCATTAACACGCAAGCGCATCTACTGCACAGATATGAAGGGGATAATCTCTAGTATCTCCGTTTTTTATAATTAATTCAGTGAGTGTTCGATCCGGACAACAAGAAAACCAGCACGAAAAAACGCCAGAGGGTCAAGACTGGGTCAAGACCTAGTCAAGGCTGGGTCTTGGCCTTGTCTTGACTGGGTCTTGACCCTATCTTGACCACTTTGCGTTTTTTGGTGCTGATTTCGAGCTTTTGCCACCGTAATTTATACATTAGAGCCTGGTTTTGCGTAATATTTCTCCGTAACAAGCACAATACGCGTGACAGTCCTGAGTCACGGTTTTAACTCCCACAAGATCTTCCGTTCAATGAACAGGGTGCATTCTTCTCCCCTACCGCAATTTATACCAGAATCAAGCTCCACACTTTCTTGACGTAGGTAATAAAACGAAAAACAGAGCCTGAATGATGGCAGCAGGACTGTCTGAAGAAAGTGTAAATTTGGGATAGGCTTTGGCGAAAAATGTAGATAGTGTCACTTAAACAGCGATTGTGTAAAGCTCAGAGTGAGGCCAGAAAGACAAAACCTTGAAAATCGTAGGGAGCACGGTATCTGAAACGGGACGCCGAAAAGGAGGCAGCATGTCAAAAATCGGATAAAATACAAGCTCTACAGCAGAAAAAAAACATCGCCTTCCGCGACAGCTTGATCGCCGGTGCCGGTTGTGAATCAGTGGAGACGAGGGAACTAAAATAAGTCAACCAGAATTTGGCACTTCGCTTAGAACTAATTATATCTGATATTTTTCGAACCACCTGCAACCTCATCTTTCTCCTCTAGGTAGCTCATTGACGGCATAAATTTGAGCAGAAAGGGCTATGGTGGGACTAAGAAAAAAAAATAATTAAAATAAGAGGGTCCCGGTTCGTGTCACTTAGTTTAAACGGTTGAACGACCCCAGCACTCAAAAAAATCGCCAGATATTAGTGATGAAGCCCTAGCATTAAAAAGCGCGATGTGTCATCCGATCACGTTCGCCGACGTGTTCGTACTATTAAAACTATGCTTATTGAAAATTTTGTTAGTACAGTTATCAGAGGCATTATTGAGTGGCAGCTAGCGTAATTTTAATTTTGTGTATTTGTTGAACAACCCTTATACTCTTTTTTTTTTTGTTTACGAACGAGGAGCTGGCGCGTCTTTCTTTTGCCCTTTGTGAGAGTCGGTGGGCGAGAGCTGCGGGAGGGGGGGGGGGGGGGGGGTCGCTGTGCATCGAAGCAGTGTTCCCTGCTTCGAAGGGACAGCTGAAGCTCGGATGCGGGACTGCTCTGATCCCGGACGTTTCTTGGAAGGGAGACTCTTGCACCTATTTGTCTCTTCTGTGTGTGTTTTCTGAGCGTATTTGTTTGTGTTTTTAACTGCGAAAGTGTCAACTTTGACGCAGAACAGAACACCCCAGAGCCGGAGCGGAAAACGAGCGAGACGACTTTGGGCGGCAGTGAGTGTTTGAGCGTGTGTCTGGCGTCTGCGCGAGCGGTGTCTTGAGCGGAGAGATGTTTTTAAAGTTTGTGTAACTATAGGCATCGTCCATTGTGTACATATTAAACTTTCATATTCTCAAGCGTAACCTGCAGTCCATCTGTCTAGATATACATTCATTTTCTTTTATATTACTTAGCCGTTTGGGCCCGACGTGGCCCCAAACGTACCCTCTTTTCTTTTTGTCCGTAACGTTTACGCCATTTACGTCAGAAAGTATTAGCACTGCTTAAGCCACTCCGCCTCTTCCTTATCCATTTTCAGTTTAATTCAGCCTATACTAAAACTAGTCTACTTAGCGTAAAAAGGCATATTGGAGAATTTTTTTTGTATTTGGTGAGCCTAAAGTTATCTATCAGTATTTTAATGTATAGAATCTTTAGAGTGGCTATTTGGTTTGGTTTACGGTTTTTCAGTGTTTAGCATCCATGCTATGTGCAACTCATGCTATGTGGGATGCTGTAGTGAAGGGCTCCGGAAATTTCAACCACCTAGGGTTCCTTAATGTGCACTCACATCGCACAGTACGCGGGCCTCTGGAATGTCGCCTCCATCGACATTTAATTCGACTGCCGTGGCCGGGATCAAACCCACGTCTTTCGGGCAGAGTCAGAAGCCGAGCGCCACAGCTACTGAGCCACCACGGCGGCCGAGAGTTAGTGTCAGATCAGGTGTTCACCTGAGAGCCCTATTCTGCGGAACCTGGCCTATATGTATATTTACTGATATCTCTATTTACAGCAGTACAACGACCGCGCATTGCTGATCATCCCACATGCGCCAGGGGACCACGCGGGTTTCAAATTTCATGCAGCTGACTGTTGTGCCGGCGCTTTCATGGTGCATAATAGGATAGCACAGCTCCTGACCAGTGGTGCTTTCAAAAAGATATTAAAGCTGGCCCTTTGTAGGGCGCCATGAACAATGTACGCCTGTGTTTTGTTTCAGCCTCTGCGTGCCAGCCGTTTTCTCATATCTTTGCTTGTCCTAGCTCTTTATTATGACGAACACGAGTCAACTTTCTGCGCTAGTGTATACACTCAAAGCGGTATTCTAGAGTGAGTTTGGATGGCACTTTCTTGGTTAAATGTAAAATTGTTTTTGCAGGTTGCCTTTTTATCCTACGTTCGGGTCGTTCACGAAGGGCACAAAAGAGATGCAGTCATCGAGCGAGTTCTGTGTCCCTGCAACGTGAGCTTGCAATCTGTTCAGCTCGAAGATATTTATGGCGCATCAGAAACGTGAACGCCGCATTAGACACTATCTGCGGCTTAGCCGGAAAAATTAGACAATTTTATGATTGCATAACCTGAAGAATATTTGCGGCACTTCAATTTGCATTCAAAGCTTCGGCGCAATATGCTGATAACGGCGGCAGAACAATGGCACGCTGGTTTTTCCATTGCTGATGCTTTAAATACGCTTTCCGCTTTCGCTGGAGCTATGGCGCTTCTGATTCCCCTAATTAGGCGCTAGCGCGCAGACGTAGCCCAATAAACGCCTGCCCAGGAGACACTCAGTTGTCAATGCATGAATTCACGGAATTCCCGGAATGTAAAGGTAGATATAAAAAAGCCGAGATGCAGTAAGACAGTTACTTGCAGTGTCAGTAGTAGTCATTAGTCGTTCTGAATAAACCTTCTTACAAACCGAATCGAGTACGAGTGCTCCAGCTAAAAACGGAATCGAATATGAACTGAACTGTAATACAGAATCAAATATTTGTGCTAATATTCACCATGTATGCGAGTATTCCTGCAAGCCCAGCAGTCATGCGAAACAATGAAGAGCCAGCGGTGGCGTTGCGGAACTGTGCTAAACTTGTGAATTTAAAGCTACAGCCTAAAACACGCAGTTCCAATCTCCACACAGCGGTCGCATCAAGAAGTCGGTAAACCAAATTTGTGGCCTTCAGAGTATACGAATCGAAAAAATTAACTTTTTTCTGCTGATGACCAAAGTGAATAAACTAATGCCATGCCTTTGGCGACATGATGGGCGGTAATACACATGAGCCATGGCCTCTGAGATCGGCCATCTAGGCAGTGCGCTGAGCTTGCCTGACCTCTGCTGCGTCATCCTGTCTTAAAGGTCACGGCTCAGCATTACGAATACCATCACAAGAATGGACCGTGTCGCAGGATGAAACGCGGTGCCGGTGTTTGCCCTGTGTTTGGAAGAATCGTCGAAAAATAACGTGCGGAATATTTGAACCTCTTGCATATTAGTCGAATTTCATCTGAAAAGTGGAGAACATATTCGATTCTTTCGAATAATCTTGAACATACTCTATTTCATTTGTTCGAATTATGGAATATAAGGGTATTTAATTCGCTATTCAAAATTTCCGAATGTTCGTACACCCCTAGCCGTTATAAATACTGAAGACATGTTTTAGGAGATTACGAAAAACTTGCCATGCATTGACAAGTAAGCGTTGCAGAGATATGTTTTATATTTATGCGAATCATGAAATTATAATTGGAGAAAACTCTGGCACCTGGCGTCTGCGTAGAGAAAAGAATACAATTTTCCGCGAGCGGAGTTTGAGCCCACATGGGCGCAAAAAAAAGTCAGTTTCTCTGGCCGCTGCAATAGACCACTATATAATCTTCGCTTTTTTTTATTGGAAAGAAAATTATACATTATATGCATACGCAAGAACCGCGAAGCAACTTGGGACTGACGTAACCACCAAATGAGCAAGAGAGGGAGAACCTCAGGGTGCTTGCCCGCCTTTTTGCAGGTCAACCGGTTAATCAACTCCTCCTCGGAGAGATGATCCTATTTAAACCCCGCCAATGATGAATGTTTTTTCCCAAACGAAGACAAGTTCTCTTATTGAAACACTGGCTAGCACCCTGAGGTTTTCCGGCCCTTCTTCACTTCGTGATTATTAAGAACCATCTGACCAACCTCTCCCTAATATGGCACTGATGACGAAAGGCTAAAGTTCTCTAATTGTTTCTAAAGTTTTAATGTAGGGGAGCTAGTCAGATGCAGGATCCACAGGTTTGATTATTTCTATATATCTTGCATTTTCTCCTTTAACGCACTGTTTAACTGGCTGCGCATCAAGGTCTGCGCTACGCGCTGTTATCATGCTTCTACATATAGTTTGCAGTCCCAAAGCCTTGAGAAGTTCATGAGAAGCACCATACTCGCTTTCAATCGGGAGGTCTCTAATTCCCAGAAAATCCTTCTTAAGAGTCCTTTAGAAGATATCTCAGAAATAAATAAAGGAAACCGCCTCCCAGCACTCGAAGAAAAAAAAAAGCATGGTCAATCGTTTCACACTTTTTACCCTCAAAGTAGTGGATTGCTCACAGCACAAATAATCCATTTTCCTGCAGCCATGCTTTTGCGGGTACGTCCTTATATCTTGCATTTTTTTCTTAAACGTACTCTCTAACTGGCTGTCCAACAAGACATGCGCTACGTGCTGCCATCCTGCTTCTCCATATACTGTGCAGTCCTAAAGCCATGACAAGATTATAAGAAACACCATCCTCGCTTTCAATCAGGAGGTTTCTAATTCCCAGAAAAGCCTTCTTAAGGGTTCTTTAGAGGGCATCCCAGAAAAAGAAAAAAGAAAACCGCGTCCCAGCCGTCCAAAAAAAAAAAAGACATGGTCAATCGTTTCTTCCTTTTTACGCTAAAAGTAGTGGAACGCCCAAAGAACAAATAATCTCTTCTCCTGCAGCCACGTTTTCGCAGGGTAAGTATAGCTGTGTAAATGAAACAGAAAGATTTTGGCTGCAGGAGAAATCATCTTCTTCGCCATTTTTAAACTTGACTACAACATCGCCGGAGCCAGCCTCTCGTACTGTCCATTGGATGTCGTCGTCTCCATACTTCCATTCGCTTCCAAACGCAATATGCGAAAAAGGTGTAATGACTTCATCAACCTGTGCGTCTGCAGCTGTGCTTGCGATAACGTCGTTTTCATCAAAAGTCACCCGCTTCCAAACACAACGTGCAAAAACGGCGCAATGAAGTATCACGTGACTTGCATGGAGTGGAACGGAACGGCGGGAGACTAGAACCACCGCAGCAGGGTCTCATGAAAAAAATAGGAACGCTCAAACCACAAAGTTCATGATATGACCTTCTGACGCAGCAGTTGCACTGATTCCCTCCGTACTTTTTTTTCGAAATTCTGTTGCAGTGCTGGAAGTTTCGACCAGTAAATTTGCACCATTAATGTTACAGCGCCTTCTACAAGCTATTCTCGGAGTCCAAAATATGAACTAGATTACATGTCCGAGAGCACTGTCACAATCGAAATCTAGCGGGACGTGTGCTCTAAGAAAAAGAGAAATATTGTAGCTGTGTCTTGCATACCAGTCGGGGAGTATTTCTTCTAGCCGGTTGAGCATGCACGTTTCCCCATTTTTTTGCTACATTTCAGGCTACTGGATAAACTGAATCTGCCGAAACTTTTTAAGGCATATTCGCATCCCTTAAACTTTTTATTGTCTTTGTACATGTGGTGATAAAGGCCTGGTTCATTTAATTTAAGGTTTATGAGCTCTAGCTTTTGTCGCAATGAAAACCTTTCCGCTTGCATTTAATTTTTTTTTCTGATCCACTGGTCCAGTCAATCGCTAGGAGTCTCATCGAACACTAAACGGAGATTAGACAACTGGTAATGAGCAAAATACGGGCTAATTGAAAAGCGATTTGGATTATTTACTCAAACATGCAACTCGAGCCGGATGGCTACGCCCCTCTCCACTAGTACACTCGACTGCACCAGACGCGAAATGCCTACTTACACAAACATGCCTTTGTCAGGAACTTTCGCTCTGTTTGTTTTGGGCGAATCAGTGCGAGGAGCACCACACGGGTTATGGGCACTAAGTACCTCCTCTATTCTTCCGATCACGACGGGCTGCAAAGGCGCTTTTGAAGAAAACAACATTGAACAACACGCTTAGTCCGGGAACCTAACACGTTTAGGTTCCCGGACTAAGCGTGTTGTTCAATAGGTGCTCCGCATATCAGCCGCCTCACAAGACTTCGCCCTGTAAAATTTCGGTTGATCAATGAATTTATAATCGATAACCCTACTGAGAAAGTTCCACCTTCTCTATGGGTGTCGTTACAAGCCACACATCCGCAACTCTCTAGCTTCACCGGCATGAGCCAAACCGAAACCGCATAACCTCGGGTGGCCACTTTTAATCCCACGTATAAAACTCTCGCCACCTTCCGCGTGAAGGTAGTATCAGAGCCTTGCCGTCGCAAGCGCTAGTAGTACCGTCATTAGCAAAAATATACGAACCAAAGCTTGAACATTCATTTCTTGATTAGTCCATAATTATAAGTGAGAAGCAGTTTGTTCTCTTTTCTAAGTAGTTTACGTATGTTGTGGCGTATAATATCCAAAAGTCATTCACGAATTCAGTGGAAAGAAAAAAAATTACTACTTAGAGCAAAATTTTGTTCCCTCTCTTATTGCTCACGACTGTATATAGCTGGCGCCATCAGCTTCGAAAGGCAAAGGCAGCGTCGTAACGCTTGTCTATAACACATTTTGGGCGTGTTTCGGGCTCAACACGCGATATCTATTAATAACATTAGCTTAAAAATGGTCTGGATTTAAGCATGTGCAGTTAAACTCATGAGATTTCACCCTCATTTTTGGCCTTCCTGATCACAGGAGCTTTGGGAGCTGCGGAATACACAGTTCATTCGTTCTAGACATCTGTTTCCGTCTGTACAATTCACAAGAAGGCAGTTTGTGCAAAGCTGTTCTGTTAAATCAAAAATATTGTTCAAAAACATTTCTCTTTGAACTAGTTTATAGCAGAAAAGACCGTGGCAACTGAAAGACGACAAACGCGGGAGACGATTACAAGACCTCTGTTCGTTGTCTTTCGGATGTCCTTGTTCGGTTCTGTTATGTTCAGTTTTTGAAGCGAAAAGCTTCACATCGCTAGGTAAAGCAGTCGTCTCGTAGGCCGGAGAATGACCTTGAACGACCTTTAGCCCAACTACGTTAGCCGTGTATGACCATATGTGGTACAGTTATGGTGTGATACCCTTGACCCCTGACCTTGATCCATGACCCTTAGTTCACCTCCGACCTTTGACTCTTGACATTGGGTGACTTTTGGGTTCACATTTGACCTTAAGAACATGCGATGGGGTGATGTGAAGCCACGTGACGATATCCGATGGGGGTGTCGAAAGACCATGTGATAATACGTCATAGCCACGTGATCGTGTGAGTATATATAGAACGGCTGTCGCGAGCGTGTGGAGGAGCTGCCATGAACGAGCCTGAGACGCTTAGAAAGCGTCCTCGCTTTTCGCTGAATTCCAGGGCTAGGTAAGTTAAGCCACTGCCAATTTTTTTCTTGGCCTCCAAAAACCTGAGCACAATTCTGCTTATGGTGTTTGGCTTCCATCTTAGGTTTAAGCATCGCCTGTGAGAGGAGAATTTTATTGCCTCAGGCAAAACTAGTCAGTGTTCGGTAGTAGTCAAAAAGAAATGTTTCCATTGCCTGCGTACTGACACCATTTTAAAGACGGGATTTTACTCGGGTGCTGGATTCGGGGTAGTCGATGAAAACATTCGTTCTGTATGTATAATTTTCCGCAGGCTGAGAGTGCTCGATTCAAGGTAGTGTTATAGAGCAAGGTTCTGTTTGACGCCAGGAAACACAGTACGCTTCAGCTCATCCAATCAGCGTCCCGGCAGTATATAGCTGGCGCCATCAGCTTCGAAAGGGAAAGGCAGCGTCGTAACGCTTGTCTGTAACACATTTTGGGCGTGTTATAGGGTTGAAAGCTTGTTCAGCACTGGTCATCAGTAACATTCAACGTATTGTACTTATTTTTCTTCCCCTCAGTGTAAAACCACGATTGCATTCTGTTCTCAGAACGTTCGATGGGAGCTATTTGGCAGGGCCCTATAAAAATTTTCCTTACTTTGTTCACCGACTTACCGCTGCACTTGTCACAAAGAAAATCAATGCGATTTCACCGTGCGGACAGCAATTTTTTTCATTTTGTTTGGGGCTGCGTACCAAAGAAATACAGCCGCAAAAATGCCGTTCAAACGTACCCCAGAAATTGCGTGGAGCCAAACATTTCGGCACTTGCAAACGACTTTGTTGCAGTTGTCAAAGTTAGCACTGCAAGGGCTTCTTTTCTACGCACCTCACAAAAATGTCCTAAGCTCCCGATGTATCCGCAGCAATACTGACGTACTCATTCGGGTTGGAGCTTCTGCATAAAACTTCAGCGTTCTTGCTCAGCCGCTGCTCCCTATGAAAACAATTGATTGCGGTACCGCTGTGAGATTGTTGAGAAGTACATAAGTGGCCTGGAGCGCTCGGTCACTCTTACATCCACGCGGAGAGCGACGAGGCGACAGAGCCAAGCGCTAGTGATCAGCTGGAAGTACACATCAAGGGCGCCTTTCTTCGGCCAGTCGAGTAAGTGGCTACTCTCTATATACGTAGATCACTCTGGAGCGCTCCGAAACGGTCAATCGAAAGTGCCATAACTCAGCGAAACCGTTAAGCTGGCGTGTTTTTTGCATGAACCCAGCCCGTTCAGCGGGCACGACTTGGACATCAAATCACCTTAATTACGTGAGAATCTGGTAACAATGACCATGCTCACTAAATTAAAACGGATAGGCCGGTTTGTACCAGCAGTGACGTCAACGATGCTATACTTATCAATCAAAAGGATATCTTGATATATCACGTAAAGAATGTTACTGCGAAATTCCAGGCCTTCAGACTAAGAACGTAAACGTCTGCTTAACAAGCAAATGGCTGAGTGGGTTGCACTTGCAGAATTTTAGTAATCCGGACCCTGACCCGCACAGCGTCCAAAGTGAATGAGGAGAATGAGAATGCGAAAAACAAATCCTGTTCTCAAAGCCGTAAATGACTGCCTTGGACGTTCCTCTCGCTCTTCGGCCTTCGTGAGAGTCCAGAAAGGGGCCACGTCTTTCGACGAGCTGCGGAGAGCTGCAGTCATTAGGTCTAATTGAAGCGCTCCCGCACATCGTGAGATGAACGGGGAAACGAGCATCCTCCGCCGGTTTCTGGGGAGATTACCAGTCTTCCACACTCTGTAACTTCATGCACGAGAAAGCGTCCAACGGTGATGACGAGGTCAAGGCGTATATCCATTAAGGGGACAAATGAAACCAGTCCCTTTGTTGCGAAATTGCTTCCGACGCATTGCTGCAAACGATGAAGGGAATCCGGAAACCGCATATCGGTCTCCGAGATAAAAAGCTGTTAGCTGAACTGCACTTCGCGCTAATAATCTTCAAGGTTACAACATGAATGCGATGCACTCGTTCATTTTTTGCCCGGGACAAAAGTTCGAAGTCGCGAACGAAATTCCGGGAGGACTTTGCTTGCTGGAGCGAAGAAACTCGTCAATGATAGAAATCAAGCGCGGTAAGAAATTTATAGCATGTGTTTACTCGGCAGTCATTTTGCAGTTAGAAGTTAACGTGCTGGAATCATCTGCATCACTTTTTCTAACTCCGCATGTTTCGATTCATCCAACGTTTGTAGCTACGATTATGAACTTCCCTGCTGTGACGACTTCTGAAACATCTACACCTTTTCTGTTTCTAGTGTACTTGTACAATTCTTTTTGTTTGTAGACACATGGACGAAGCTTCCAAGCCAAGCTTGGAGATCGCAAATCATAACTTAATGCCCCGATCCCAATGTTCCATTCCTTATCGTTTCCAACTACGTGGTTACATAAACGTCTCACAGATTGCCAATCTAATGGAGTCTGTCCTTCCATCCCCAGGCGGCATCGGCCCCCGCCTCCGCCGTATGCACAGTCGCTGCTGTCGCTCTTAGGTACGAAGCCTTGTGCTCCGCTGATGATGAATAATCTGCCCAAAGAAACAGTTAGTGACGTCGCGTCTGTTGGCTTTGCGGCATGTTTCTTCGCTGGAGCGGCGCCTAAATCCCCGGCCACTGCTGACCATAGGCGCCGGCATCATGCGTCCTTCTACTGTTGTGACAAAGCACGCCGCCGTCTTAGTATAGCATACTGACAAAGCCAGCAGTGCTTTATGCAGGAGGCTTGGGCCCGCGCCCTAGCTCGGCAAGCGAAAAGGTAACGAGCAGCGCGACCGCCACGCTGGTACCTATGCTTCACTGCGGCGAAAGCCTTTAGCGCGGTGTTGTTGCTTGTGTCACTGATGTGTGGTTAAGATGTTAATTAAGTACACAATTGTTTGCGAATCTTAAATGCTGCGCACACTGGAGGGCGTTTCGAAGCCATGCGTCTGATTAGACGCCTTTCTGCACTCTCCAGTGTCCTAGACCAGGAGAACTACATACGCGTTGGCAGGAAGTAGCGCAGTCGTTAGCATGCTCGGCTGCGGAACGGAAGGATGGTGGTTCCAATCCCATCGTGCACAAAGCTTTTTTTCTTGTCTAGTTCAAGAGCGTAACGGACTGATGGTATGAAGTCACTTCCGTTGTCGTGATTTCCGGTTGACGATGTAACGGACGGACAGTATCGCGACCGGGAGTATGAGCCATTAAAGGCTTATTTCACCTTAATAAGCCGGCGCGCAACGTTGTCCCTGCGATGAACTTGCCTGTCGTACGTGCCGTTGGCACAACTCTCTTCTCGTCGGCCTTCTGGTAACAACGGGAAACTCTCGGTAAGCTCGCTTCGAACATTGCCTGTCATTCCGTCCTTACAGGGAGGCTGATCACGTGCGCATGACATCGCACTCGAGGACTGCTTGTTGGAAGAAGCCTTTCACTCCGTCTTGGCAGTGATGTCTTTTCCTTCTGCAGGCGTCAAACGTAGCATGTAGTCTGTGTCAAAAACATACAGCCCAAGAAGCTTGCTTCAAAGCCCTGTGGCGCGGCTCATAAGCACACTTCACAGCTTGGGAAAGCTTGGAAGGCTTGGGAAGGTTGAGGCCTTAAGTTCGTCTCGCCTTCGGTTCCTGAGTATGGAAGAGGAGCCGCGCTGCATGGCTCAGAAGCAGACCCCTTGAGCTGTATACTTTTGGCAAAGACAGTGCCTCCCAGCTGACTGTGTTGCATGACTTTCTGGCACGCAGCACATCTTATTTTATTGCCTATTTTGCAGATGGCAAAATAGACTAATTCGTTATTTCGAATTTTGTGTGTTTTTACGTATTTAGTCAATTTCTCATAACATTAATTTGGTCTAAGGAAATCAATAAAAATGCATCCTGCGAAAGTAAGGCAGCCGTTCGGAAACACAAAGCAAGCGAATTCCAGAAACTCAAGTATAGGAGACGGCTGCGCATGGGGTAACACAACTTCACTCGCGTAGAGTATCCCCCATAAGTAAACAAACTTCAGTCATGATTTATGAGCGGCGACCTGCGCTCATCCATCCAGACGTGCATACGCTTTCTGCTCGCGTGAGCTCGCGAGGCTCATTACGAGCTAGAAGTTCTTCGCGGCAAATGGATTCAGCGCACGGGGCTCCACTCCAAGAGAGGTCAGCTTCTCCAAGGAAGTGGCATTTGTCAATACATCTTTGCCCTGCGCCCTTAACTCCGTTCTCAGCGCTGAACTTTCTTCGTCGAGTTGCCTTATGTCTCAGCGAGTATGCCGTGCGGAAATGACAGCCTCCATTCGGCAAGTATAATCAATTTCTCCGCTCCGTTCTTCTTCACGTCCGCTCAAGTCTCCGTTTTAGAATCTGACGGGGCTTCAGCGAAGTCACTCAGGCGACTTATCGGTATACATTCGCTTGCTCTTACCGACGCCATGCCTTTATTGGTCGTTCCTCTAACGACACCGGATAACTCAAAGTATTCGCGTTGCTTTCCCTTTCTCTTTGTTTGCTCCGAATGCTCAACAACTGGGATTTTTAGGCCGGAAAAGTGCCCGGCCCGCAATACTTACAGCGCAAATAAAACAGTTAAGGAACATCGCATTCGGTCTAGCTCTACAAAATTCCTTGCATAACTGTTGGCTGGAAGTCCTCGAGTTTCGTGGTTTTTTATGGTACTGAAGTTTCCGGACAACGCATTTCTTAGTGCGTGGTAAAAGCGCTGTAAAAGTGCGTTCTTAGTGCGTTCTAAGAGCGTGGTAAAAGCGTTCGCACCGTCATTTCTCAATATCTTCAAAAGATGCGAAAAATTGGCTGGCGGTTTGGCACCACTGAGAACAAAATATAGTCCGAAAGCACAATTTTTTGCAGGTGAACACCATCGCCACGTACCCGAAAGCGTGATTGAGGTGTCCACTGAACCACGCAGCCAGTTGTGCGTGTCTAAATTTTTCATCGTCAACGCGACTTACCCAATGAACGCCGTTGGCCTATGCTCGAGTGCCGCGTTTCCGCAGCAATGTTAATGCAACGCGTATTGCTCTAGTGACATGTTTCTGCCAAAATGTAGTCCACACCAGCGCATGAAGCGCACATCTCTCTGTCACCACCGCCACATAACCAAAAGAGCGAATATTAGTTTGAGAGTAGTATTGGTCGATGAAGAAGACGATGTGCAATGCCCAGCGCGAGAGTGTGTCACAGTTTAACACGAGGCCAGTCCCCCACCGTGGGCATGTGCCATTCAGCCAGAGGCCATCATCATCATCATCAACACGAGGCGTGATCGGCTTCGGCGATAGCCTATTGCTCTCGCGCAATGGCAAGCAGTTACCCAAGGTTGCAAAATAAACAGGCCCAACGTTTTCTTTCTTTTGTTGCTTTGTTGAGGCACCGCTGTAGGAGCAACATGCGTTGGGAGCAAGAAACCCAAGGCGTGCCAAATCCTGTATTTCGTCGCCGGGTTTCGATAGAGGCAAATTGGAAAAGGCACCAGCGTGCTGTGAAATGTCAGTGCACGTTAAGCAACCCCCAGGTGGTCGAAATTATCCCGGAGGCCAGGCCACCACTACGGCACCTCTTTCTTCCTTTCTTTTTTCAGTCCCTCCTTCAGCCCTTCCCCCACGGAGCGAATGAAGTGACCACCGAGAATTAAGAAAATTACTGTTTGTTTGCTTCATTTTTTTATTACGAAATCGCGAACAGCTTCGTCCGCAGTTTTATCCAGCTTGGCAGCTGCTGTGAATATTGCAGTAGCTTTTCGGGACCCTTCGAATGTATATTTATATGTTTGTTTGCCAATTATATTGTTAGTCCGTCTTAGAAAAGTTGTTTGGCTGTTTTTCGTTTGCTTCGTATAAACAGGCTTTTCACATAATTCCATCTCCTGCACGTCCTGTCACTATAGGAGTTTTCAACGCGTAAGCGTTAAGGATTCAGTTCAATGGAAAACCCCGCGTCATAGCTGGCACAGGCGGGGTAAGGAAATCCGGATGGGTCATGATGGTCGTGACGTCAGCGGAGAGCTGCGCAATTAAAAATTGATTAAACACTAGATAAATTTTGCTGATAAGGTCACAGCATGACTTGAAAGTCATTATGACATGCAAGAATGTCAAGTAAGTTAATGGCGGGGAAAAAAATTGGAGTAACTAGATGGGAAACAATACTGTGAACTTTGAGTAACGAGTCAGACACACTACCACTAACCCATCGAGGCACGTTCATTCGACTTCGGCAAAAAAAACCTTGTGTGGGTTGTCCGACAGAGTGCGTGTCTTAAGGCGGAGCTTAAGTGTCCACTGAATTTTTCATTTCAGAGTCGCAATACTCACCGATGTTGCAACGTTTTTCAATCTGCTGTTTCAGCCTCCACGGTGGCTCAGTGGTTATAGCGCTCGGCTGCTGACCCGACCGACGCGGGTTCGATCCTGGCCGCGGCGGTCACATTTCGATGGACACGAAATGCTAGATGCTCGTGTACTGTGCGAGGTCGGTATACGTTAAAGAACTCCAGGGTGCCGAAGTTATAAGGAGCCTACTACAACGACATCCATCACAGCCGAATCTGATTGGGACGTTGAAACATGATAAGCCAAATTAATGCGCCATCTCAATCAAGCCTTCACACATGGCCTAGTTTCACTTGCTTACCCAAGCACTGCAAGCGGACTGACAGCATGAATGACACAAAATGGAAAAAAGGCAAACAACAGCCATGCCTTTGCATTTCCTCTTACACCGTCTCAATCACTACGAGTGCACGACAATAAGAAAGAAAGGTTATTGCTCCGCACATTGTTATACGATTAATAGATGAGGTCACTTCATAGACCAGAATAAACGCAAAGCAGCGCTTCAGAGCGGATGCCTGACGCTTACACACAACTCGGCAACATATCACAACAACTGTAATTGAATCTACGTCTTCCTTGATATCCGATGCCCGAAAGTGTAACGCGAATATTTATTTGGTTGGTGCTACCTTTTCTGTTTTTTCTTATATTTTTTATGACCAATATCAACGCGCAAGAAAGGCTCACACAAAGCACAAATTCCTACTCAAGCAAAGTCTCGTTGCTGATATTATCAATGCTACCTTCTACAATTCATATAATTGAGATTTACGTCTTCAAAAGAAGCAGATTTCTAAAAAAAGAACCACGGCTTCCGCTTTGCCCGCCAACTTCACTCTGCCCGGAACGGTGAAAAAAAACAATAGGAAGCCCCGAGCTTTGACTGCTGGCGTTTACATCCTGTTGCTTTTCTCGTTCAAGGACGGCGTCTCGGCTTTATATTCCTCACGAAAACAGCAGCAAGGGAAATGCGGATAGACGCCGGAAAAACAAACGTTATTTCATTCCGTCTCGGCTGCGACATTCCTCTTCAGCAAAACCCGACCGTAATCAAGAGCACTGAGCTGTTCTGGCGCGTGTTCTACTATTAAGATAGTTAAGTAACGCCCTCATATTATGTAACCACGTTAATCCGCAGAATTTAAAAGAAATGATAAAAATTGCAGGCAAAATTTTACTATATAATGGCAGCAAAGTGAGGGTGGAACTGCACGCTCCAAGCCATAAGCTGGTGTGCCTTGATTATATTCCCCGGCTGTTAATCGTTTTTGCATGGTCATAATATGCTTAAAGAGTTATGCAGTGCTGGCAAAAAACGCACTGTTCTTTCCATTCAACTTTGAAGAAACTGATGACAGCACACAAAGCTTGAGCAACATGTTTTTGCAATATATACCCAGAAAATCTGGACAAGTGCATTTGTATATGGGAAGATTTTCATGTACGCAATTTTTAGCACTTCGTAGAATTTCACCATTACAATCAAGATTTCCGCAGAGTCCCTGCCTGGGCGCTCGTAGCCTACTTGTATTTATCGTTAGAAACGCACCCCATTGTCTTTCTATGGCAACATTAATTACTAGGTGCGCGCAGGACAAACTTTAAAAACCTGATTTTGCAACGCATCAGAAGATTAGACCATCCCCACCAATATGTTCGTAACAGTATCTTGCAACGTTTCACAGTTGCCTCACAAATAAAAGTGATGTCCAAGAAGGCTGGGCTTGCCACAACGCGCTGCCAAAGATGGAGGCATTGCTAAGGCTTGGCAGGCAGGAATTTGGTAAGAAACACAGAGTGCTCTGGATCGCAGCATGTGCGCGGTCACTCCCTTGCCGGCCTGTCCCGAACAAATGGGGGAGAAAAAACGGCACACGAGCGCAAAGCTTCCCTGCCTAGAAGCTTAAAATAATGCCAGCCGAGCTACGCTCGGCATGCTAGAGGACGCACATGACGGAGCCACGCGCCGTCTGTGAGTTTTTGAGGCCGCGTTTTGTTCTGCTTTCAGGTGCAGTTGTGCATCCCACGTGTACTGGCCCCATAAGCGACAAACCGCGGAAAGCTGCTGCAGTTAGCGAGGTTTCGCCGAGGGCCAGTTTATGTGTTCTATCTCGCCTTTTTACGTTGTCCGGGGAAGAGTACGTACAACTGCGAACTGCCGCCACTACATCCGCTTCGGCACATGCGCTCATATATTTATTTATTTTTATTCACAAATTCTGCTATCCCATGAATTGGGACATTGCAGGAGTAGTACAGAGGGTTTCACATGAAACTAAATTATTAGGAAAATGCATGATTACAAATGTGAGTCCAAAAATTACACAAAAAGCAGTGCAGTATCAGTAACAAAATACCTAGATAGGTAATTCTCGTACAAAGTGATCAACAGACATCTGACGTAATCCAAATCATTCTATAATCGACTGTGAAAAGTAAAAAAAAATGAAAATTTAAAGCAGTCAAAAAACGGCATGAACGGCACGATGTTAAGCTGGTTGGTACGGTGAGTGACACGTGCTGAAGAACTGCTGAAAGAAAAGGGGGTGTCGTTATAAATACGCTTGTTAATGATGTTGTGAAGAAGGATAACGCGATCACATGTGCGTCTGTGTTGAAGTGTGTCAAGTGATAAGGTGCTGGCGTGAGCTGGGGGAGAGAAATGGCGGTCATAACGCTTATTAATAAATCTTATTTCTTTTTTCTGTATATTTTCAAGTTTAGTGACGTCTTCAGTGAAGTGCGGTGACCAGACCACCGAGGCATATTCAAGAACAGGCCTCACTAGAGATTTGCGCACTGTCAGCTCACAGTTCTTGGTCGCATTTAGTACGTACATTCTAAAAACCCAAGTTTCTTGAGAGCCTTTGAGCAAGTTAAATCTATATGTGTACACCAATTCAAGTTTGAACAGAACGTTACACCTAGGTACTTGAACTCGCTTACGTGTGTTAGTTGATGTGTGCTGTTAGTATATGAAAAATAAAAAGAATTTTTCTTATTGGTGAATGTCGTCGACACAGTCTTGCTAGAATTTATATTCATCTGCCATGTGTTGCTCCAATCAGAGAATGGAGAAAACAAGTTATGTAAATTTGCCCTAGAACTGATCCCCGAGGGACGCCAGATGTTACAGAGACAGACGTTCATTGAGAGTGATTAAACGTTACAAACTGTAATCTTAATCGCAAGAAGTCCTTAATCCAGCCTAGTAGTCGGACACCGTGAGTTCCGTTGAAAAAGGCACCACGACCTTACTATGCCAAACCAAATCGAATGCTTTAGAGTAGTCGATGAAAATGGCGTCCATCTGACCGCGATGATTTAGGCATGATGCAATGTCGTGTGTGAATTCGTTTTACGGCGTGAGGGTAGAGAACAACGCCTGGAATCCACGCTCATCATTTGAGACTTGACAACATATTGTGTCAAGAGAGTAGAATAAAATATGAAATACAATCATTGAATGGACGAACAAAAAAGATTGAATGAGCGAAGAGATGCGTGAGACGGAAATACTCCTAGTGCATAAGAGTGTTTACTAGCCACCGAGTGACTGAACGAACGAACAAATGAATGAATGAATGAATGAATGAATGAATGAATGAATGAATGAATGAATGAATGAATGAATGAATGAATGAATGAATGAATGAATGACGACTTTAGAGCAGCATTTCTCTGGCGGAATTATTGCTAGGTACGTTTCGCCAGCGAAGAGAGGCAGGAATTTTTCCGTGTGCACGTTGTGTAGAGAGAGGAAACTACTTTATCGCTCGCAGCACTCGCACTGAGATATATATAACAGTAAAAGCGACGCCAAATGTATCTGAAACCTCCCCATTTGTCCTCTGGAACCCAAAACAGCAATAAATAAACTGAAGTCCAGACACTGTTCTGAAACATTTTATCTCAATATTACTTGATTTTTAAGTTTACGTAAGCCATATAAAACAGGACAAATGTAGCAACCTAATACTCCGCGTGTCGCACTCCGCATAGATGTTTTCGTATGTGTTATCTTGCCTTATTTTACTCAATAAGCGAGGGCTGTCCATGCTGGACGATTTGATCTTCAGGTAGTTGTTTCATTTTGCGAGAATGCAAGTGATAGCGCTGAAAGGGGGAAGAAAACAATCAGTCACACCAAAATACAAATGGATTTTGTGTGAACACTGAAGATTAGACCATAATCATACGCAGGTGGCGTGCTTATGAACCGAACTGTAATTTGCCGTTAAAGTGTTTTCTTTTAGGAACGAATGGTCTTTCCTATTTTTTTTCGAACATATAATTTCAGATGATTAACTCTGCAGTGCTAGTTTGGCCACGAAGTCTATAACGCTCGGGCTTGGCTTGAAGCATCGCTTGGCCTTCTCGCCTTTCATGGTTTCGATCACGGTCACAAGCACATTTGCAAGCGGCCGTGGACGGCTGCTCAGAAGTCACCACGTCCGCCAAGCAAAACTCGTTATAACGTGTTCCACTAGTTGCTCCTCGTGTATGCAATGGATTGGTGTTCCTGTGTATGCTCCCGGAAGCACAGTATCTCAAAAGCACGAACTGTTGGTGAGTTGGTTTTGCCATGTGCCGCTGCGCTTCTTCACGTCTATTATAGTAACTTAGAGGTCTGCAAAGTCTTCTTTCCAGCACAGCCTAGATGAACGTCCTGCAGAAAAGCCATTCCTCGTGTGGCAGGAGTTATGATCAGGGCAGCGCCAGCTCGGTAATTCACTTGCTTTTCCTTTTCCCGCAAGTTACGATGGTTCAAAGGAAGCATGTTTTTCTTGCAGTGTTTAAAAATGCAGCCATTATTGCAAAAGTCTAGCATACTTTACAGAAAACAGTGTTCCAGAAATTCGATCGTAACACAAAATGTTGGATGGTTAGCAAAGCGTACGGCTAAATCATGCATCAACGGGGTCGCCTTGCATATAATGAAGCGCTCATAAGTTTGGGTACCAAAAGCCCAAGGTCCTGGCACAATGGCTGAATAATTCTCGATACAACCGAAACTGCGCGAGTTATGCAGAAATACGAAGAGCACTAACGTTTTCTAGTTACAGTAGCTGCGGAGCGGAAAATTAAGAAAAAAATCTCGGCCTTTTTTAAGTGACCAGGCAGGACTACTGGACGGCCCACGTGACAGATTAGGTGACGACTTTCGGCGAAACATTTCAGTAATAGTTATCCGCTGTAAAAGAGCAGAGAGACCAGAACGCTAAGAAAACAGGCCAAAGGAGGATATGATATCGAGGGGCCGTTTTTCTTCGGTCCCGTGGTAGTCGCATCTAGAGGGCAACTCATCGCTTCGCGTGGATTGAGGCTTTTAGGTGTCTTTTCAGCCTTCTGTTATTTTCAGGCATCACAAGATTATCCGCATACGAGTACAAGAAAGAGCGTTTTGTCCTCATGATAAGGGGATTATAGACAAGGTGTGCCAGCTAAATGTATCAAAGTAGTTTTAAGAAGACGGGGTGTCCCAGTCAAGTGGAACCAGCTCAGTGCTGCTGAGAGTCGTATGACCTATAGCGTGCAGTAGTTTTTTTTTCGTCCTCTAAAGTTACGTATTAGTTCACATCATCCACATACATTTTTAAATATTACCTTCGGGAAAAGATGTCAATTTGAAAGTAGTAGATCGCCTTACAGAACATCCAAATAAAATCAAGTTAAGCTTACTTGGACATCACATCAGGCGACTGTGCAATATTGTAAGATACTGTTATGAACATACTAAATGGTATGGTCTAACCGTGCCATGCGCAGCGAAATCTTGCATTTAAGTTTGTCCTGCTCTCGGCCCGAGCTGTTGAGACTGACAGAAATCGAAAGGGGTGCATTTTTGAAAATAATTACGAGGCAGCTGCAAAGTATACCAAGATACTGTTAGGAAGATAATTGAAGGGAATGGTGTAATCTTTAGAAGCATGCAAAAATATCCCGTTTAAAGTTTGTCTATACACTCGCACTTCGCACTCAGGGCTGCCATACAAAGCAAAAGGGATGCATTTTTACTATAATTAACTAGAAGCACAAGCGTCCCTCCCCAGGAGGAGTCTGAGGTTATGGTGTGGTTCAGTCCTACGATACGCTAAAGCAGTGGGTTCCTAAAAACTACTTCCCATTGAAAAAATACTCTTGGCCGTAATTTCTGGGTATGTGTTTGCTACAAGGTACCATTTATGCGGTTTTTTTTTTACCGTTCAAAAAAGTGCGCGAAATTTGCCTCATTATGCCGAGCAAGGTGCAAACGCAAAATCCTTTCGAAGACAGCGTTCAGAAGATAAGTGGATTTTTACTCTCTCGCAGCTCTTCCTAGGGAGCTCAACCAGCATCGCTGGCGGGTGGTTCATATTTACTGTCATGTTTTCTTTCAAGTGCAATAAAAAAGTTACGCAAAACATACCTTGTTGCAAGAAATTAATTCGGTTCTTTTGCACTTTACTCTCAAAACCATTATTTAAAAACTCACCTAGTTAGGCTTAACTACCTGAAAAAGTTAGCAAAGGGAAAAATATTGTCCACAAGGCATTCCGTTTCTCAACTGCACCGAGTTGGAATGATTTGCCTTTGCACAGTCCGTCCATTTTAAAAATATGTTTACGTTTATCTGCATTGAGTCAATATTCGCAAAACATTTTTTTTTCGAAGTAAGGCTAAGATGAGAAGGTAATTTATTATATCCACCGCGATTAGCGAACGGAACCTCTAAAGTGTTCCTATTATCGAAAATGCAGAGGTTCATTTATTAAATAAAAAAAATAATTTACTTTTTACTACTTCACAATTTTAATTCATTCTGTGGAAATATGGGGACCAGTCTTCCGTCCGGCACTCTCACTCCACGAATGCAGCGTTTCCGCTCGGTAATCGCGGAAGGGGTTCGTGCTCGAGGAAACAAAGAGAGGGACGACAGAGCGGGAACGCTCATATGCTATTTATTACCCCTGCAAATAAATACACACAGCGAGCCATTTAGCTACAAAACATCAACGAGGCATTCCTCGGTAATAGAAGGCTGCATAAGAAGGACTTACCGGCTGGTGCAAGGGTGCGACTCGGAGGTTTCGACGGCGAACGCTTGTATGCACCGGTAGGGCTTTCCCGTACGCGCCACATTCTTCGGGGCAACGCCATCCCCGAGCATCGGCTCGGGAAGGGGCAGAGAGCGCGCGTTTTCTGCGCTCACTTCGCTGCCTGGAATTATAAGGCCAACGGTAAGGCACGACGGACCCTCCGTGGGCATGCCGCGGTAGGTGACGACAGCGTGCGGCTGCAACAACTGGTTACGCTGGCGGGATCCTAAAAAGACTCTCACCGGCTCCGCGGAATTCTGCGTAGCCTTCGAGGTGGCTTCCGCTTCCCCCATGAGGGAGACTTTCCTCATCACACAGCCGGTGCTGGCCTGACGTACGATGATGAAGATGGTCGGCCGCGTCGAAACGGAGGTCGGAACAGGTTTTCCACAATTAACTTACTGCCACTTTTATAAAATGAATGGGTTATCCCAACGAACTAAATCATGTTCGGCGTAAAAAGCAATGTGGAAATCTTTCATTCATTTCTATTGGTGTATGACAAAGTGAAAACTCTTCCTGTTCTGAAAACGTGAAAATTTAGTTGTTTTGGCCACATGGACAAAATCTCCCTCCAACTATATAGACGTTGATTTGGTTTATTGGGTTTAATGTCCCAAACCGATTCAGGCTATGATGGACGCCGTTTGAAAGTGCTCCGGAAATTTTAACCATCTGGGGTTCTTTAACGTGCACTGATATCGCACAGTAAACGGGCCTCCAGAATTTCGCCTCCATCAAAATTCGAACGCCGCGGCCGGGGTGGATCGAACCCGCGTGTTTCAGGTAAGCAGACAGGCGTCATAACCACTGGGCCATCGCGGCAGCTATACACAACCACCACCATCATCATCATCAACAACAACATCATCATCATCATCATCATCATCATCAGCCTGACTACACCCACTGCAGGGCAAATGTCTCTCCCATGCCTCTGCAATTAACCCTGTCCTTTGCCAGCTGCATCCACCCTTTGCCTGCAAACTACTTAATCTCATCCGCCCACCTAACCTCCTGCCGCCCCCTGCCACGCTTTTTTTCTCTTGGAATCCACTCCGTTACCCTGATGGACCAGCGGTGATCTTGCCTTCACGTTACATGCCCTGCCTAAGCCCATTTCTTCCTCTTGATCTCGACTTGGATGTCATTAATCCGCGTTTGTTCCCTCACCCACTCTGCCCGCTTCCGGTCTCTTAACGTTACACCTGTCATTTTTCTTTCCATGGCTCGCTGCGTTGTCCTCAACTTAAGCTGAACCCTTTTCGTTAGCCTGCACGCTTCTGCCCCTTAGGTGAGAACTGGTAAGATACAGCTGTGTTATACTTTTCTCTTGAGAGACATTCGTAAACGGTCATTCATGATCTGAGAAAACCAGCCATGTGCACTCCACCCCATTCTTATTCTCAATCTTATAGAGCTCTACACAGTGCTTTATACAGGCAGCGTCAATATGAAGGCGAATATGTTGAGAGCATGTGGCGGATGATTGTTCCTCCCACATGCACAAGAAAAACACTCATTTTTTCGAATCAGTTTTGGACTGGGCAATTGATACAAGATATTCTAAACCTCAGCGCAGAAATACCAATGGGATCTGTCCTTGTGTGCGAACTGAGTGCTTCATTCATATTTCATGAGTGTTCTCCTGCAGTGATGAACTTCGCACTTATCATTCACTTATCAGGCCTAATCTCGAGTATGCATGTATCGTGCGGGATATACGCACCAAAAATCAATTATAATGAATTTGAAAGAATTACTTCATAAAGGTATAAAGTGCCCCTTCACAAGCAAGAGAAGCCGACTGCATTCATCCCAACAAATATGAGAAAAAAATCCTAGGCGAGGATTCTTTCACTCTTATTAAACAATAAACTGGCACTTGAATCTTCACCCTATTCATCGCCCTTGCTAAAGGGACGCAAACGTCACAGTCATCCTTGTTCTTTAACCCCATATCTCGCTCGGATAGGTGGATTCAAATTTTTCTTTCTACGCAAAAAGAAAGGAAAGATGAGCGTAATAATTTGTCGCCACAGTGAATGTCATGTGGCACGGAACGTAGCTGGTTCTTTCTGATTTTTCATTCCTTTTGGTTTGTTGCCCCACTGCTAGGACCTGTGAAGCTATATGTAGTACACAATAAATAAATCAAATGGACACGACGAACATGAAACTTGACGCGGGGAAGTTGTGTGAGAGGTTGGGTTTACTCTCTAAGGCGTTTACTATGATCTGAAGTTCCACACGCACTGGGGAGTTTCTGGGGAGGGAAGGTGGGGTGTGGTGGGTTAGGGCACAACCACGGGTAGGGAAGTGGCTTGAAGGTGGCAGTGGAATGTTGGGCAGCTTATTATTAAGGGGTGGAGTTGGTGGTTGGGTGGGGGGTGGTGAAGAGTGGTGGGTGGTGCTTCTGGAGGGCAGCTGGCTCTCCCACTGCGTCTTTGAAGTCGATTTCGCCGTCGCTTTTTCGTTCCCCTGCTGCGGGAATCGGAGGAGAGGGCTTGTGGAGGGTGATGGGAGAAGGGTTGCTGGTGGGTGGGGCTTCACTGGCAGAGGCTTCAAGCGGACCACTCAGTATTTGTGCCAAGTGTCTCTAGTACTGCTATGGTAGGGAAATATTGGAGCTTCATGTACCTCATTTCCTATATTAACTTCATTCGCGACGCACCTATAATAAAGTCCGTTCTTGCTTTTTGATAGATAGGGCGTTAAATATACATCACTGTGTGCAAGGCTTCAACTCGGTTTACTTTTAAACTTTTTATCGATTCGCATTAGAAGGGTCAGTACAAACTGAAATGGCTCCCGCCGTCTGTCAGTAGCCAGTGGAATGTTAGCCGTCTGCCATCCGGGCTACAAAAGTACTTAGTATATTATCTATATCAGAGGTCTCAAACACGCGGCTTGCGAGCCGCATGCGACCCGCAGAGCTGTGCCCTGTGGCCCGCCGGCCCTCCAAGTTTCATCTATTATTGTGGAAGCACATGCCAGATTCACGTGCACGTGTCAGCTTCTCCACGGGACTTGTTTTCTAACGGTAATCGAACAAAAAGTTACGTCCGCAGGTGGCAACCATTCTTTGCGGAAAGGGAAAAACAGAGGGGCCCCTTTCTGTGCTTTAGCCTCAAACGTACATCGGCTGCCCTCAAGAGCGCACAAGATGCAAGGCGCCTTGCAACCCTCTCGATTTCTTTCACCCATTCAAACCCCTAAATCGAACAAAGAACCCACTCCCTACGGCATGCGTGAACAAAGGCCGTAATTCTTCCCCTTCCTGCGTAGCCCTCGCTGCAGAGTCACGGAAGGTTGTCTGCGAGTGGAACAATATCCTCTCTAGAGTGAAGTACTCTGGCGTGGAAAAGAAATGCAGTGACTTCTTGCTAGTCTTGTACACGCTACAGAAAGTAAGTAACCGATTACAATTACAAGGGCCCCACCTGAAATGCAACTGATTACAGCAGTCAATTACCGACCCCAGAAAAGTAACTGAATAATTACAGAACAGGAATGGATTACTATTGCGGCACTTTTCATGACTTTCACATGGCCATCGAAGTCGAAGTTTCGATTACCAAGTGGCTGACCTAATTAGTGCTGGTTGTACAAGTGCACTTGATTCCAGCATTTATGAAAGCCTGCCCTATGGCTGCTAACGCATTCAAATGATCCAGCGAGGATCGCCTAACACTTTATTTACAGCAATTTCCTCAACCCGTTTTGCTGAGGATAAAAGTGATCGAGGAAACGACTCACGACGTAGCTTCCGTGTCGAGGCTGTGCTAGACAAATATATTCTTAAGTTACAGCACAAACGAGGAAATTCATTTAGTACGCTTGGCGGAGGCGCAAAATTTATTACGCACACATTCGCTACACCTTCTGGGCGGCACTCTTAGGTGTAAGCCATTGCGCGGGCTTCCCTCGAAACCTGCATGAAGGAAAGCACTGTGCGTTCTTTTCCATTCGTTTTTTATGTATTTTTGTGTGGAGAACTTGCCTTTCCTATCTGGATACCGACGCGAGCTGGCCCTGTCTTTACCGCTCTGACCAGATAGTAGCCAGCAGCGATTGAGCCAGCGACAGACATTCCGCGCCGAAGAATTCAACAAAATGCTTGAGAGAAGAGGTCCGAGGAAAGACAGAGAGAATAGGGGCTACGATAATTTATTGCGCCTACCAGCACCTTGGGCGATTCGCGACAGCGACCGCGGAAGCGGTCGAAGTTTCTTAACGCCGCCGGCGCGCTCGGGACAGGCAGACGGTGCCAAAAAGAATCCCCCCCCCCCCTTCTCCCCCAAGTCCCGGACGCTTGCGCGCGGCAAAGTACTACTATGCGCGAAAGCGGCGGAGCGCTCTCGTTGAGCGCCGTATCGCCGAAGCGTCGCCTCATAGATGGCGCCAGCTCCTTGAACACCCACACATGCGCGCGCGTGGCTCCGCGGGCGAAAGCGCGCGTAGCGTCTTTGTCGTCATCTGGCGCGGCGTGGGTCCGCGTGCGCGGCTTGTTGGCGTCCCGGCGCGATCGGTGTGGCACGTTCTGGCGTTAAGCTTGTTCTTGACGGCGGCGCCTGCGCCACGCGCCACAAGCAGCGCCAGTCGTGCGCGCGTAGGGAGCGCGCGCTTGTCGGGATGATGCTGACGGAAAGCAGGAGCGTTTCTTCTGTGTCGCTGCTCTGACAGCGAGTTGTGAAAGTTTTGGCAATGAGTACTGTGTGCCGCGGCATGGAGACTAATCACAGCGCTGACGCGCTCATGTCCGACAACGCATCGGCCGCGGCGGCTGAAGCTGCTGTCGCGGGTAGTTGTTGGACGGGCATCAGCTTCGAGACAGCCTTCCGGATTTTGCTGTACGCCATCATATTCGTGTGTGCTGTGGTGGGGAACTCGCTGGTTATAATCACTCTGGTGCAGCGCAGACGCATGCGAACCGTGACCAATGTGTTCTTGCTCAACCTCGCCGTCAGCGACCTGCTGCTGGGAGTATTCTGCATGCCCACTACTCTGGTGGGCAGCATCCTCAGGAATTTTGTGCTTGGCGGAGCCATGTGCAAGCTCATACCATATCTTCAAGGTGCGTTCTTTTTTTCACTTTTTCATCTTTTTTTTAATTGCAGGCCGGTACTGTATGCCGTGGAAGATCCTGTGTATCATTCTTGTTTTTCTCAGAGAAAATATGTCGACCGAACAATGTGCTATGGAAAATTTCTCTCCGCGTGCCAGAAATGGGCTTTGGAAGCTTTGAAAACTGCAGACACAGAGCTATGACGATTCAACGTCGTCTTGGTGGATTTGTGAAAACTACTGACCGCGTCAGACTCAACACTTATAAAGTGTCCGAGCGTTAGCCAAATACAACGCAATTCACTTAATACCGCGCTGAGAGCTTTCCTGCCACGCGTGGAGGTGACATTACTAATGCATAATGTATGCGCGCTTGTGAGCAGAAAAATGTTCAGTTTTGAATATACGTGTGATGCATTTCGTTTTCCCCTTTGATTTTGAAGCTCCGTGCCGTAAGCGTTGTGCGTATTATATTGCGTGTGGAAAAATATTTCACACATATGCCCAGAAAGTAATGTTACTGCAGTTGATACCAAGAGTGCGTAAAGGTGGACAAAAATTCCACTATAACGGTGATGTGCTGCTAATACACAGAAGATATTATTACAGGGTTGTATTTTTGGATACCGCAAGAGTCAGATGTCGTTTCTCAATGGAAATTTTCGTATTATCACTGAATCTTATGGTGCACACAATAATTGTATTTACTAATTGAAAGTCGTAAGGTAACGAAAAAGTCGACGACTACCCAGAATATGAACATCATTCGCCTGCGAGTAAGACTTAAGCCAACACGAGACAAAATGCTTGCATTCACACTTCGTGTTTTTCTGTACAAAAAAAAGTGTACTAAACGCAATGATGCCTGCAGCATAAATGCGTAGTTCGCAATGCGCTGCGGCACCACGGCAGCAGCGTTTACAAGATTAAACATGTGCGTGGCCACTTAACGCAGGCTGGCACATGCGCCGGCTTTGTGTCGAGATTGTATTCTAGTCCAGAGTTTGACGGAATACCGTCTGGCGAGGGGCGAACATTGTAGGAATAAAGATACACTCGCCAAAGCATAAAAAATGCTCTTAACAGGACACGTGGAAATCTTCCAGAAATCTACAATCGGACATTACGCAATTTTAACCGTACTTAAGCCACCGTCCTTCCATGCGGCGCTCTTATGTGATCAAGGGAGCCGTACGGGCCCCGAAACGTCGTGTTCCTTTTTTCGTCGAAACTTTTGGCGAGTGTATGTTTAATTCTACAACGAGATTGTATTCAGTACATGTTGCAATTAATTCCTATGTGGAAGCTCGTGTTCGTACATGAGTCTGCAAATCTAACTTGACTTCATCTCTGGCGTGTATTGTCGAAGTGAGAATTTGGCAATTTAGTCAAATTCCCATTCCACTCAACGCTTTCAGTGGCGATAAGGCCTGCGACCTCGTTCGTTCACTCACTTCGTTCACTCTCTCCATGGCAGCCAGTTTCTGCTGGCGGTTTTTCCTCCCTGACAGCGATGCAGTGCGTGATAACTACTGCGACGTGCGAAGCATCTAGCACCGGGAAAAAGCTACAAGTGCATGAAGCGAGCCGAGGTCTTGTGTCGTTTCAGCTTACGACGGGGATTTTCCTCCCCTGGCAGTCTAGACAGCCTGGACACGAAACATATTTAGACAATTTTAACCGCATCACAAATTACTTTGGTGTAACCACTGAGGGGTCATTTTTCTTGTTTCGACTTTTGGTAAGTGTTTAACTGTACTCGCGGCATCATCAGTTGCTCAATGTGACGTCATTCACATAACCGTACTTAACAGAGGCTTCTTCATGGAGAACTTCTTTTGTGCTGTGATACCGATCATTAACCAGCTAAAACTTTCGCGGCATTTCTCTTCCACTTTTCCTGAAACTGCCGTACAGAGTGGCTAAACATTCACGATAATAAAATGGCCTTACAACAGGTGTTAAATGGCACTCACTAAGTACTAAAAAGGGCTGTCGCTGTGGCTCAGTGATTATGGTGATCGGTTGCTGTCCCGAAAGACGCTTGTTCGATACCACCCGCTGTGGTCGCATTTCGATGGAGGCGAAATTCTAGAGGCCCGTGTACTGTGCGATGTCTGTGCACGTGAAAGAACCCCAGGTGGTCGAAATTATCCGCAGCCCTTCACTAAGGCGCCCCTCATAGCATGAGTTTCTTTGGGGCGTTAAACCCCCTAAACCAAACTAAGCCATACTGAACAGGTGTCAGTCACACGGGGCCCTAAGTCGATCGATAGACAGCGCAGTATTCGCGATGCACCTTCTACTCCGTGCTCTAATCGTATCAGGTTGTTGCAAGACGAGGCAGAATTAAAGTAGTGCTTTCTATTATCGTCTACGCTTTAAGTTCAGCGCATGCTTTCCCACGATGTTGGGGCAATGTCTTCTGTTTTAACACGAACGCTGTGAGGGGCGCTAAACACGAAAAAGGGCCATTCATTTGTAGACAGTCAATGTACCCTTGCGGCAATTCTGTAGCTATAAAGGCTAACTGTGATGTCACGTATCGTACTGCAAAACCATGCATATAACTTACGTAGTACTTACTTCTTTGATCCAATGCATTTTCGCCCGAGAATAATGCCTGATGCCATTGCTATGTGATTACGTACATAGAGCGGCAGTATCAAGAGGCTAGGTCGACCAGCAGCGCTTGTTTGCAAACTCATTTTCTCTATCTTTGATATAATCTGCTTTCCACAAATGGAGGCTTCTACGAAAGATGCACTTTTGGGCTGAATACAAAACCAAACCAACACGAATGCCGCGCTTTTTTTTATGCGAGAATAGGTTTTGCGCTCGACAGAAAAGGCAGCAATAGCAATGCTCCCTGAGGATGTAAACTGCGGTTTGGTGAAACAACACTGGGAAAACACGGGCAAGAACTGCAGTTTCGCCACAACGCCTAAGGGCGTCTCTCAATAAGTTTTCTTCTTTCCTTCTATCTTTTGTTTGTGTGTCTGCTTGGTTTTGAGTACATGCCCGCATGCACGTACGCCGCGCCAGTCAGGCTGTTCTGTGCTCCCTGAAATATTAATGTCAAGAAAGCTTCCTTTTTGTTCCCTCTGTGCCGGCTCATTGCATTCTTAGAGCAGTTGTTGCTGGGCTAGTTGGTTTTGGTTCATAATTAAATAGTTTTTAGGCGCTTCGTCCTGTCACCTACCCTATGTGTCTTGTCCTTTTTTGCGCCTAAAAAATATTTAATCATTGCATTCTCGCAGCTCCGCTCCAAATTTTATTTGTCACCTTAGCATCAGTAGCGGAAAATGGTTGCAATTTTCGGAATCGAATTTCTGGCGGCGAGTTCCCTGAAGTGAAGAACCCAATCTGTTGGCAAAATTCAGTGCTGTTCAGTTTGGCAGAACGCAGCGAATTGTACTGTCTCTGACTACCGGCTTGTTCTTTTTTCACTACCAAACATTAGAGTACCGCTGTATTTTTTTATCTTAAATTCACGCAGCATGCTTCAAATGTACTGTATTGCTCGTTTCCAATTTCATTCCCTTCTTTCTGGGGCTTATAACCTATGTTCCCCAAATGACAATACAGTAAGCGGTGCCCTATTACTGAGCCCCGCAAGACCTGGAAAAAAGTTGTAAGGAGGGTTACATCTGGACGAGACCGGGGTGTGCTTCATCGCAGGCACAGCTGGGTGACCGCGTTCAGGTTATTGCTCTTCCTGCTAAAGCTTACTGATGGCGGCTTTACATTGGGGGGGGGGGGGGGGGGGGGGGGGGTTGCATAGGAGGAAAGTGAAGTTTTTATCTTTAAATTCAAACTTTTCTGACTTCACTCAACGAAAATCAAGATAGTCACTTATTCTTACAAACTTTTCTCTTAGCGTAAAATTTTCTCGACACTAGTGTAGACAGGTAGTTTTTGGTTCACAGTTCGGAAAGGGGAAAAACTACCTGGTCTTAAAGGGCGCTCGGCGCAAAACGAACTAGAAACAAAATAACTTCCTCTTGCGCAAGTTGACTGGGAGAGAGAACTTGCGATCACTCGGCGATGCTGCAGAATCCCAGGAGAGGGTTATGGCAGAAATTGGAGGTTGCTGCAGAATAGTGACTGCGGTAGCAGCAGGGTGATGCGGTCCTCTGCCAGAGCTTTTCTTGAAACTGGAATAACCATGCACTAAGCGGTACACGCTGTCGTCTTGATGCGCTGTCAGGCCTTCATAAGCCCTTGATGTTGTGTTGTGCACTGTGTTTGAAATTTTGCTTCCTCGACATAAACAGTTTCGGACTTGTAATAATTGTTTCCAGTGATCTACGTGGTCTACTCGGTGTGACATTCTATTTCTACTAGACATAACTTCTTCTGCATCTATGGGCTACAGTCGGTGATTTAGAAGATTTATTACTTTATTTACACGAGTAACGAATGCAATTTTTTTCCAGAAAATTCACTCTTAAACTCGGAGTTTGTTCTCGTAATGCGTGGTATCATTTTCCGAAACAATTTTAAAGCACAAAGACGGAATGAACTATAAGCTGGTGGAATATATACTTCATTCGGCACCACTAAACCTTTAGAGTGGAATAAAATCCACTCTCCCGCAAGGTCTCCGCGCTCGAAAGCATAATCAACAACTCTCATCCTAAATCAGTGCGTGTAACGCGCATAGCGGTCCATAATAATCTCCAAGGAGAGCACAGATAAATCATGTAAAGGAACAGCGCCACTAAAACATGAAGAAAGAAGTAGAGAGACACAACGCTGACTCATGACAGATGATATTTATTGCTGCCACGCAATCTATAGGTCAACAACGAAAAAAACCGACATGTGGCGCTGCATCAAAAGTTTTATATGTAGGACGAAACTTTGTTGAGAAAAGGCAAGTAAAGAATGTGCAAAAATGTACAAAACTAATAAAAAGACCACCAATATGTCTTCTTAGCTGCTGTTTGCCTACTTTTTGCGTCCTGTCTTAGTCGCGCTGTGCCTCCGCAAGATGAGCATGTACCGACTAGTTCAACAAAGTACCCTTTTGCGCAACTTAAGTTCACCCTGGCATATCTCAGAGAATTCAGCGCTTAGCCCAGCCGCAACAAGTTTCTGCAATCATTAATATGGCAGATGAAACAGAAAAATCGTTTGTGAGCAGCAATAATTCTATTGGTTCGCTGACTCTTCGCTGAGCACAATTAACAGCTATTTGTCTCGTATGGTTAGCGTATGGTCTCAACATTCGATAAATGGCACTTGATAAAATTGCGTAGTTGTTTCGGGTTAAGAAAATTGCGTCTGCTAACGTTCACTATGATCATCAATAGACTGCACGCCGAGAGAAAGTAGTTCGTTTATGGCGCTAGGAGAAAAAAAAAAAGGTATTTTTGGGCAGCCAAAGATGGGGAGCTGGGGGAGGGGGGGAGGGGGCTAAATGCATCAATGTGCCAGTGCGTTGATTACACGTACGAGTAAATACGGTATTTTTATTTCTTCCTCGCCTTCGCTCCAATTAAACGCATAATGCGGCACGCGAGCTAAGAGCACCAGAAGATGTCGACATCCATTCCTTTCATGCAGTAAAGGGAGAAAAGGCAGCTGCAGAGTCAGGCAACGTTTTATTGTTTCTTTTAGGTTTCTTCAGAGCGCAGTAATCTCATTTTATTGAGTCTTCGCACGGGAGACCTCGCGAACCTAGGAAAGGATACAACCGAAAGCGCAACTTGAATTGCAAGCTAAGATTGCCGCTGTTTCCGCAGGAGCGGTGCTGAAGCTAGTGAGAAAGGTTTAAAATAGATATGAACTGAATGCGTGGGGCTTGAAGGTTACGGGTGTTAATTGCAACTTTGTGCGATCAGGTTTCAGAAGAAAAGAGTAAGTTTAAGGGCAAATCTAAAAGTGTGGAATCCGACTATCTGCTCAGCTTTGCCGAAAACTATTGAATGTTTCCAACTATAGAGCCATTCTCCAGATGAGGCTTTCAATCTTTCAAGGCGCTTTTGTCTCACTGTTGTATTCATTCTAGGTCTTCCTTTCTTTTTCGTTTGCAGTAAACAGGCTGATTTCCATACGATCATGAAAGCCCAGCTTTGTGCACATAAAGAGCATTCTGAGCTTGAACGCAGCGGTAACCTAGTCGATTTCAATTATTTACGGTGCCGAGACCGAACAATTTGATTTAGCAGCGAGTGTTACGGACCCGAAAAAGCTTTTTTCTCTCAATTCCGTTTCAATGCTACATTGATTGCGTTTACATGCTCTTGTCGACCTGTAAACCAAGTGCAGGAGAACCGTGTGAGGATTGGAGTTCTCCTTGCACTTTGGAAAAGTTAAGAAGGAAGACTACTGCCGATGTCTTTTGAAGAAATTGCTTGAAGGCAAAAGGATTGGCAGTGGCTTAACTTGGCTAACCCTAGAATTCAGCATAAAGCAAGGACGCTTGCTAAGCGTCTGAGGCTCGTCCATGGCAGCTCCGCTACACGCTCGCGACAGCCGTTCTATATATACCCACACGACCACGTGGCTATGACGTGGTATCACATGGTCTTACGACACCCCATTCGGATGTCATCACGTGGCTGCACATCACCCCATCGGATGGTCTTAATGTCAAAGATGAACCCAAAGGTGACCCAATTCTAAAGGTCAAAGGTCAACTAAAGGTCTTGTGTCAATGGTTCGACACCATAACTGTACCACATATGGTCATAGACAGCTAACGTGGTTGGGCTGAAGGTAGTTCAAAGTATTTCTCCAGCCTACGTGACGACCGCTTTACCTAGCACAGTGAAGCTTTTCGCTTCAAAAAATAAAAGAGGCCGCCACCGTCTGGAAGGCGCTGAAGTAACGGGCGTTTGCTGTTTGGTTTACTAGACGAAGAAAGCGAAGAATAACGTGTCGGTCGTCTGGAGAAACGGAATGAAATACCCTTTGAAACGGGGTGTTTTGCCATCGTGCTCGGCTACGCGTGCACGCACGCCGCCTAGCGGAGCGATCGCCGCCTAGCGCCATATATCAGAGAATTTACGATGCCTGTCTACCCATCGTCGAGTTACACCTCCTCAAGATACGTCCAAGACAGAATTTGCTTCGTTTGGGGGGTCAAGGTGGGCCTAGAATTCGGCTTGCGGTGCGATATGGTAACGTTTCAATTAGTAATTGCATGTATACAATGGTTACCTGAACTGTGGTTTTATTTCTATGCCACAACCCATAGGGTTTTGTTTGCCTACTAAATTCGGTATACAACTGTCCCCGGATGGGTGGCCGTTGTTATCTCAGTATATACAGCGGAACAAAAGTACACCTACATAGCGGGCCCATAAGCAGGCCGTTTTCCTATCCGTTATAGGATATTTTTTGGGGGGTGAGGTGAAAGTGATGGGAGGGCACAATTAATATTAATGGCCGCCATTTTGGATTCGAGAAACCGAAACTATGCCGCCATTTCGTCTCTTGACGTAATATTCACATAGTTCCACCTCTATCCACCATTTCGGACCGTGGCGTGAACACTGCACGCGGCAGGTGGTTGTTTCTACAGTGCTATTGTGGAGAGCGCTACAAGTCTCAATGAGAGATCTCCTGTTTTCTATTGGCTGCCACAGATGGTGCTGTGATCTTAGGGTGGTAGGAGACCCCATGAAATCTGGAAACGTGGTGAGTAGTTGCCGCAGATGGCGCTGTGATGTCAGGGTGGTGGCGGACCCCGCTAAATCTCGAAACGTGATGAGTAAGAGCTAACGCTCTTGAAACTAGTTATAGCCGAAAAAAAATTCCGCTCTTTTAACATGGATGACACACTTCTCTCTCGCTTTTTGCGTGTCTCGTCGCGTCCTAATTCATGCAACACAGCCCATGCAGATCTAAATTTTCAGGTCGTCTCAATGAAAGCTAGAACATTCGCTTGTCAAGATAGTTTTCACTGGCTTTGAAAAAGTGCTCCTACGGAACCCCAAAGATGCGTTTTCGCGCCTGAATTCTTTATTGGGCGATGTCCCACGCTGCTCGCCCATTGCACGCGGGCAAAAAGAGACAAACTCGAAACTTCGTTACAAGGCTTGATGCCCGCTTACTTTTGTAGCTCAAGTAAGCTTTGTTGTCTGGCATTAATTACGTTTACCTCCGATCCTCGGCAAACTCAGTGGGCACGACGCGACATTCTTTAATTTATTTGTATATTACAAAGGCGCAGTTTCTATGCCTCTTTCCTACATATTCGCTGTTGCCGGAAGAATGGGGCCCCCTTAAAGGATCGGCTCCAAATGATGAGAACAAATAAAGCCCGAAGAGGAGCTAGTTTGAATAAGACAAAAATTCAGCGCTGACTTTTCCGCGTTCTTGGCAAGCATTTACTCTCTTCTCGCGTTGAAAGCAACAGCAGGCTAGTGCTATTTCTGCTCAAGAACCTTTCCTCGGGTTGCGGGCGTCTTCGAGAAGGCAGGCAGTCTGGGAGGAAACCGCACTTCACGTGAACAGTGGTGACCAGCGCGGCGTATTTATGGATGGGAAGCATTGGTTAATAAGTGAACATAAAATACGGTATTACGGTTTATATGACATTGATACCGCCGTTCTAGGATCTCTGGAGTAAATGGAGTAAGCATATAAAGTTCCTTCCTTGAAACATCACGTTATGCTTTTTTTTTCTATCTGAATGTTTGTCGGATTATGTGAAATAGCGTACCCGGCTATTTTCACACAAATTGTAAGCTCTTCACATAGAAAATGGCTTGAATAGCACATCCCGGTTACCATTGGTAGCAGGAGAAGGTGCGCCTGCACATGTACTGCTTCCGAATTTGATAAAGCGTTTCGCGTTTCGCCAACTTGGTAAGGATTGACTTAGATAAACGCATTCAGACGTAGGTATAAATGGGTGGGAATCCAGCTGCTGCACAGCATAAAGCATACGAAGGTTCAAAATTGCAGTCCTTCCTTAGAATGTGTCGAATTTTTTTATTTCGGCCAATTCACCTGTCGTCTAATAGCGAAAACAACTGTCCGTTGAAAATAGTGCAAACGCGTTTGCCTGGGATCTACTTTGTTTCGGTATTTCTCCGCTTTTTTTAAATGTTCAGCACTGAGGCCTCTCATCGACCAAGTTCTTTGTCAGTTTTTTTTTTGCGAGAAAATTGTTCCTGTGGGGAGCGTAGCATAAAAAAGCTAAAAATAGCTCTGACAATATTTACGCTCTCCTGCTTCAATTCCCGCGCTTATTTCGATGGCTTTGACAGGGCGCTCCTTCTCGCAATCTATTCTGTCATATTGAAAGCGCTCGAAAGCGGATTTATGAACGTAACAAGGTGGAAACTGGGCATAGCGAGGAGCATTGCGGAATTGTATTTCGCCGTGGCACACTTGAAATTCCACTTTGTTCTTGTGTTCCGCCTTTCGCTCAAGATTGAAGTTCTTCCTCTGGGCTCCCACTATGTGCGACGGCAATTTATTTGCTGTATAAAAGGGGGCTACCGATTTGCGTGGAGGAACAGCGGTTGAGCCTTCCATTCACTTCAATAAGAGCAGATGAAGAAAAGGAAGCGACGGGAGTAAGTATATCATTACGTGGAAAGCGATGTATACAACTGGGCATTCAGAAGATATCTGACACGCGTATGTTGTGCGAGGCCCTTATAAGTTGCATGCAGTTATGAGTGATAGCTGATGTCGTTCGATTTTTATTATCACCATAATTTTCACTTCGACATCTGTCATGTGTTAAAAACTGTTTCAATTTCTAATTTTATTATCTTACGGCTCCGCATTTAATCTTACTTACAAGTGGCCATGCTTAGATGAAAATAAATTTTATGCAACATCTCTATTTTCAATGCCGGCAAAGTATCAAGTAACAAACTTGATCCTCCTCACATTTCCGAACATTTACTTCTTGAATCGTCATCCATAACTTTATCTAATAAAGTTTGTTTATAAAGCATTTGCTCCCGCTGTTCCTAATAAGACAGTAGAACATTATTGGTATGTAGGGTTAAAGGGGCTCTGTAACACCTTCCGAGGAGAGCACATTAATTCACTTAATCACTGCACTTTGTTGCTATGAAAACCAGAGCCAAATAATACTCTTCTACACGCAGCCGACGACCCACAATCACGCGTCAAAGTTGGCGAGCCCTTCCCGGCGACTTTTTCATGCTCGCACACTCCTCCGTCCCCCACATCTGCGCAGACAAGGTGAGAGGTGGCCATTGGTTCGATTCTTTCAGACGTCAGGCAGCTACCGTGGCCGCGGCCAATAAGCCGCTTAGCTTCGGCGGGTCGGGAAGCTGCGCTCCCGGAGTGAGGTCGGCGAGGGAGCGCCTACCTTCCAGCGTGCAAAAAGTGACGAGAGGAGATGGAAAGGCGCGCAGACGCTGAAATTCAAATGTTAACTACAGATAACTCAGCTTCTACACAACGCACTTAAAAAATCCTTGCTGGACACTTTTCGTGAAGCGGCGTGCTTCAATATGCCATGCATGCCGCAACTTTATTAGAGCCCCCTTCACAGCCCCGTTAAGCAACATAGGTGCCTGGAAGGGGGCGTTAATACGAGAGTAACTGCATTTGAAGTCAGTTACTCATAGCCTCAGTGTCGCTTTGGGACTTTAAACCCGATAAGCCATAAAGCCCTTTTTAACTAATCAGAAGCCAGATTCAGGATTATTTCGCACTCGCGCGCTGCTCTTTACTGGCCGGCCCCTGAGATATCATACTATCATCAGCATCATCATCAGCAAGCTTGTACAAACTGCGGGACAAACGTTTCTAGCATTGGTCTCCCGTTAGCCCTGTCCACTGCTCCATGCGACCAACTTTTCGCATCTGGTTTCTCTCGCACACGCACACGCACACACACACACACACACACACACACACACACACACACACACACACACACACACACACACACACACACACACACACACACACACACACACACACACACACACACACACACACACACACACACACACACACACACACACACACACACACACACACACACACACACACACACACACACACACACACACATACATGCACGCACACACACACACACATACATGCACGCACACACACACACACACACATACATGCACGCACACACACACACAGACACACACAGACACACACACACACACACATACATGCACGCACACACACACATACATGCACGCACACACGCACGCACACGCACGCACACACACACGCACACACAATGATCAGCAACGGAAAGAATAGCTTCAGTGACTGTCATTTGATTTCCTCTCTCTCTTCCTTAACGAGTCCCTGCAGTGTTTTGTTCACGCCGTCAGTATATATATATATATATATATATATATATATATATATATATATATATATATATGGGGGGGGGGGTGGAGATTGGAGATGTATTTTAGTCTTCTGTAGATAACAGGCTTCATTCCGTGCGCTCCTTCCTTTTCTTGATGAGCGGAAGTAGTTGCTTTTATACCCGGGCAACCTGCCTGCTGAGAGCACATAAGAGAAGTCTGATCTTGGCGTCACGGAAGTCCTCCATGTTTTCTGCCGCCTGCCGTGTTTTCTGAGCAGAAGGCTGTTTCTTAAGTGTAGTGGCTTTGGCGTTACTTCTACAAAAGCAGTCCAGGACAAGGGGTTCTGTGGCTTGTTTTCAGCCCAAGGAACTGGTTAGCTGTGAAGTGGAGAAGGGGTTAGGTAGAAAGAATGTGGAGGCAGGGATCCTTAGACTACCTCCAAAGTAGTTCTCGCAGTTTTCTTCGGCAGCAGTGCTCCAGCGCATTGTGCATCGCAAAAAGGAGAGAATTGAAGCCATGCTTCATGAGCTTGCTAATTTACACGTTTTTGTTTTCTTCGCTTCCATTGGCTAACCTTGCCTTCGTTACGAAAGCCGGTGACTAGAAACACTTTCTGGCCGTCAGGCTTGGAGTTCTCAAAGCATTAGATGCGACTGATGCATGGGCAGAACAAACTAAGGAAACATCTATGACAGAGTGCTGCTCATGGCGCTGTTTTTTCCTTGTATTTGTCAAATTTTCGTATTGTATTCTGTCCACGTTAAGCTAACGATAGGAATGCTTACCGTGAGAAGACGCTTCTTTAATGAGGTTGCATTCAGGGCTTCGTAGCAGACCGTTCGCCACCTAGGCACGATGGCCCATCAATGCGTATGCCGAAGTTGTCGCGTTAAACTTGCTCGTAAATTGCGAATCTTCGCGGGACATAGCCATTTAGGGTTCAAATATTCCTGCTTGGGCCAGTGCCAGAAAGAAGATAATCTCTCGTTCTGTGAGGCGCCCTGACGAGACGGACGTCGCTTTTTTGCAAGCGGACCTTAAGCACGGGAACATTTTCTCGTCGCACTCGCCATAAAAGAGCACTAACTGGCTGTCTGGTTTATTACCTTCAAGAGAAACAAGTACAGAGGCTCGCAACGCTCCACTGTTTGCGAAAGCACAAAAGTCTGTCTTGTGAAACTTAACTAGAACGTCTTACTCAAGCTGGACTGCGTAACGTAACGCCAACTCCAAGGCCAGAAAGGTCCGTGTTTTTGCGCGTGCCTTCACGCGATTACGTCGCAATTTTTTTTGTTTCTGAAAGAACGGAGAAGCAGGAGAAGATGCAGTCACACTCGTTGCTAAACGAAAAACAGAATACTGAATACCAGTGACGAGGATCTCAGAAAGCTTGAAAAAAACCTTAAATGATATAAATTATGGCAATGAATGAAAGGATGCGGCCAGACGTTGCTTAAAAATGAAGACTGAGAAGGGGCAGGCAGCTGGACGGATAGAAATGGGGGAAAAAGCAGTGAACGGCTGATTGAAACTCTCTGAAGCAGGGGTGACATGATCGAATAAATAAGAGGTGTGTGCTGCTAAAAACTAAAAGCTAGTCCTGCCACTGCGTGGAATGTCACGAAAACCTTTTAAGCCCCACCAAATTCCCAGAACAAAATAATAAGTGCTCAATACTTAGCTTGTTGGCTTACAGCCTACGTTTGGCTGCGGTGTTACAGCGGTTTTAATTGGCGCAATGGGCAGTTATGAATGGTGCGCCCATCAAGTGACGTTTTTTTCGAAGTAAGTTTTTTTTCCTTTGCTTGGAAAGGTTTCTTGATCCTCATTTCACGCAAACATCAATCGACTGCGCCACGGCCTTATGCGACTATGCCTCAAATATTCATCTGATGCCGTTTAACACCATCGTGACCACTTGGAATGAATCCACAGCACGGCAAAATCCTTTGGTAAACTGGTATATTGGTTTTTGAGAAATGGAAGTAGCGCAGTAATTGTCTTCACCAGAAACTATGTGTACCGCGCGAGCCGTTTTCACGTTATAAAAGCAAACTTCACAAGCGTTAAATTCTATTTTGCTCTCCAGTAACAACTTCATACTTCCTTACCATTTTGAAGGCCATAGGGCAAATGTTGGCACTGAATATGCATTTGCGATTTTTAGCGGCTGGAGTTCGAATGTAAAACGTCTACACATTTCTTTAGATATAAAAAAAGACTGCCGTAGTCGGAAATGCATTTCATTTTAAAGCAAGAGTTTGGCAGCGTAACCTAGTTAAGAGCGCAGTATATTGCTACATCGACAGTCTGACGCAACCATTCAACGAGACAAAGAGCGGCCGCCCCGATGTTTCAGGTGCTCGTCTCCTGAGCCGGAGACAATCAAATCCAGTGCCACAGAATCAACGGATGCAGCATATAAAAAGAAGCGTCCGCTTGCTGAGGGATGTTAGTGCCCGCTAAATAACAACAATAAATCGAAATTAATCCGGAGCCGTCGAGAGCAGCGCCTCGCAAAGGTTATGTACAGCTTCGGGACGTTGAGCTTTACATAGCTGATGTAACCGCTAAAGGCCAACGCCAGTGACTTCCTGTTCCAGGCTGCTAGCCTCGGAAGCTGGTGGCTATACGGAACGTTAAAGATTTGCCGACCCACCTGATTGGCTGTTTTCGCCGGAACAACGCAGACGTCACCGTGTCCTAAATGTTTGTCAGAATCTAAGTTCAAATTCTCTGCAAAAAAATGCTGATGTTCATAAATCTTGCTGATTTACCTAAGCAGCGAGAAATTGAAGCTAATAATGCTAACACAAAGGCCACCTCGTTGGTCATTTCTGATATGTATCTTGGGACACACAAAAAAGTAAGAGACACAACGACGCACACCACAAGCGCGAGCTTGGAGCTGTTTATTAGTTTTTGACGACGCACTGTTACACATACAGGTTATCACGATCACAAGAGATGCCATGAATGCGAGGCAGCAATTTCGCCTTGTCCATTTCTTCGCTGCTATAGTGCGGCGAAGTGTGAGGAAATAGCTCTAGAGGGTGCGAGGGAATGGGCGAGGTGAAACGGCTCGCTTGTATGCATGACATTGCTTGTTATCGTGATAACCCGTATGTATAAAAGTGTGTCATTAATAATAAACAGCTGCAGGCTTACGCTTGTGGTGCGCCTCGTTCTGTCCCTTGTTATAGGGTGTCGTGTATCCCAATTAAGTTTAACGCACATTTAAAAAAGCAGAAGTTATTGGTCTACTTAAAAATTTCTGTCCCTTTTTATTTGATTTATTGTAACATACATGAATGAGAAGCGGATTAAGCCTATGGGCTTTTTCGCAATGCCCCAGAGAGAACGGCCGTGGCGATAGGCCACTTCTGCACTCCACTATATAGTCAAAGTCAAAGAGTTTATTCAGGCAACGTGTGGTACAGTTGCCTAGGGCGCAGACCAAAAGGCAAATGGATGCCTGACAGTCTGCGCCCTTCTTGCTCTCAGTTGAAAGCACAAGACATTCAGCGTACAAATTAAACACTAAACGAGGAAATACAGAGTGAATTGGTTAACATTGAAACAGGAGTTATTTCATATTGAGCATTTATGTACAACATTTGGGCAAATACTGCGAGAAACAACAGAATAAAAACAAGAGTGGTCATACCTGCAGTGCTAACAGTAGATATAGTGGATATAGACTGAAACAAAGAAATTATTTGTTGCTATTCAGGTGCTTTTATGCAACTATAGCCTGTAATAACATCGATGATAATCAAGGGGACGGGCACACCGAGAAAAGAAGATATGTCAAGAATTTTTTTTGTTCCTCTTCGCCTTCATGTCCATCCCCGGTCATACGGCTGTCTCTCAAACTCTCGACTTCATCGTTAATGTTTTTTTCGCAGTTTTTAATTCCTTCTCTTCATTAATCAGAACTGCCTTTGGCATTATTTGAGGAGGCGACAAGCATTGCTTCTTTATTCCTTCTTACCAGCCCTGACGCCACGTCCGGTAGCCAGAGAAATCATTTGGGCGATAAAGTAATTTAGAAAATAACTGCAACAATATACGAGACCCCCTTGACTTAACGAGTTTAAGGAAAACATGTTGCTAGGTTCACAAAAGCATTATGAGCACTCCCACTGCTTCCTTTCAGGTGCGTCCTACACATTGTAAATCTGTGCAGGTGCATTATTTCTCTAAGGGATAAACCGGAACTCAATGCCCACACAATCCACTTAAAACATCGCATGCATCATGCCCCAGTCTCCTGGTATCTAGCTGCAAGCGCGTTCTTGCGGTTACAATATGCATACAAGTACGAACCACCAAACAGCCCGCCTTTCCCCGTTATCTATCGTTTATTACTTTGTCGTAAAAGAGCCTTATAAAGTTTCTGGTGCCTGCCTGTATGTGTGTGAGATGCATACGTTTTGATATCACTGACAGAGTATGTATAAAAACAAATGTTCAAATGTGTGAGCAGCGCAGCTGCACTACCCGTGCCATATCCTGTTTCGGTCAGGCGGAGAAGGTCCTTTAGTGTTTATCGTAAGACCCAAAACTACCGAGACCGGAAGCAACCTCGCAAAAGAGAGAGAGAGAGAAATACAAACGGAAAGGCAGGGAGGTTAACTAGGCAGCGCCCGGTATGTTACCCTACACATGGGAAGGGGAACGGACGGAGAGATAGAAAGGGGAGAGAACAAATGGAGATGAACACTTTTCCACATGTCCGTTGGCCATTACTTGCAGGGTACACAGGGCACACACTCATCACAACCTTGCACTCAGTACTGAGTACTTCAAGAACTTGAAGAGTGCCTTCAAAGCTGTCCTCTGCGATGAAGGCTTACTCCAAGGACCCAGAATCTTGGCTTCAGTAAGGGGCCGAGGATCTAAACGGCGGAGTGTTGCAGCCAGGGGTGCACGATCACGCTGAAACCGAGGGCAGTTACAAAGAAGGTGTTCTATAGTTTCGTCGCACCCACAGATCTCGCCAAAATTGCTATTAAAGTCGGATGTTTCCGCCACGTGTTTCTCGCAGTCCTAGTTGGGAATGAACGGAGAGCATTACGGTGCAGATGACGCTAGCTGGCTTTCAGACTTCTAGCTTACTGTTTTAAGGAAAGTACTAGCAGTTTGTGAAAATAAATGTAAAACACACCCCCCTACTTACACGCGTGGATGGTAGCGCGTGGCAACTTTGCGAACACACATGTGCTTCGCCAGCAAAGCTAATTTAAAATCTCTCCCAGGCACGTGTGTGACATGAATCAGGGGCAACCTTGTCTGGCGCGTCGCATTTTCAGAGCTTACTAGCGGAAGCAGTGCTTGGCTGAATTCGTGTTCCGTGATGGCGAGCACGAAAAACTCAGTGTTTCGAGAAAGCCTGAGTGTCGAGGGCAACGGCGCAGAGTAAGCGCAGTGCACTTTAATTTCGCCGTGTTTGATGCACACGGTGCTCTCAGGTGTGCTGGAAAGCTATGTTAACGCGAGGAGATTTAAGAACCGTACGGGAAATTAATAAAGGCGCGAAGGCTTCCTGTTTTAACAACCACCTTGTTGCGAGTGAAGTGCCATGACGTAAGGCCCGTTGCAAGCTTCCTACAAAGTGACACTGCCGGCATTCTTCTACGGCTGGCGAGCGATTTTAGTAACCCTTAAACAGGAGCTAGATTGATAAAATTCGTTTATTAAACGAAGGAGATTGCGAAGTAGTTCTGGTTGGTTCTTTATCTAAGAAACAACAGAAAATAAAAGCGGCGCTTAGAACACTATCACATAAGGGGACATTTGTTTTCTCGGCGTTCATCAGCTGATACTGCTCTCACCTGTCGCCTCCTTCTGTGTCCGTGTTCTAAGAGCTGCTTCCCACCTTTTCTGAGAGCCGTTAATGAAGGGAAGATTGCCTACCTTGGCCTTTCAATATACGGAGGACGTACGCTTTATCTAATAAGAAGTGGCGTCTCCAAGCAAAGGGATGTCGCTTAATCACGACGCTGTAGATTTATTATTTTTAGTGAGGTGGCAGCGGGAAGCGTTGTGTAAACTTTGCGAAGGAGTATACGCCAGCTGTATCTTGCCGGTTTTCACCTGCGGGGCAGAAACATGGAGGCTAACGAAAAGGGTGAAGCTTAAGTTAAGAACAACGCAGTGATCTATGGAAAGAAAACTGATAGGTGTAACGTTAAGAGACCGGAAGCGGGTGGAGTGGGTGAGGGAACAAACAAGAGTTAATGACATCCTAGTCGAAATCGAGAGGAACCAATAGGCTTGTGCAGGGCATGTGATGCGAAGGCAAGACAACCGCTGGTCCTTAAGGGTAACGGAGTGGGTTCCAAGAGAAGGCAAGCGTAGAAGGTGGCGGCGGAAATTTAGGCGGGCGGATAAGATTAGGAAGTTTGTAGGCACAGGGTGGGCGCAGCTGGCACAGGAGAGAGTTAATTGGAGAGACATGGGAGAGGCCTTTGCCCTGCTGTGGGCGTAGTCAGGCTGATGGTGACGATGATGATTTTCACAATGTTGTAAGGTTCTCTTGAGCAATAGCACTCGCAAGCTTACTGAGAAAGCAGTCGATTGGCATAAGAGGGCAGGGACCTCTCCGCGGAGCTGCCCAGGAATAAAAAGAACGGAATCTCCCACGCCCTTCGCGTGACTTCACCGCCCTCTTCCTTAGGGTGAAAGCTTATGACCACGGTGTAAGAATAATATACGGTGCAGTATTCTCGCTCCGTGCTTATGACCGCAGATGTAACATTTGCCTCCCTTACATAGCCACCATTAAAAAAAAAAACAAAAAGGAAGCATCGACAAGTGCTGGCATCAACAGACGTGGAAATGACGTGTCCACATTACTGCGTAACCAAATTCGAATTAGTGCGTTCCGCCTATACCCGCCGCGCTGGATAAGTGGTTAGGGCGCTCGGCTACTGATCCGGAGTTCCCGGGTTCGAACCCGACCGAGGCGACCACGTTTCTATGGAGGCGAAACGCAAGAGGCGCCTGTGTGCTTTGCGACGTCAGTGCACGTTAAAGATCCCCAGTTGGTCGAAAATATTCCGGAGCCCTCCACTACGGTTCCTCTTTCTTCCTTTGTTCTTTCACTGCCATCTTTAACCCTCCCCTTACGGAGCGGTTGAGGTGTCCGCCGAGATGTGAGACAGATAGTGCGCGATTTCATTTCCCCGAAAACCAATTTTCATTTTCATTTTCCGCCCACGTGACGGCTTGTTTCAAAAGCTAGTTACAGAGCGCAGGCGACGGGTAACGAAAGAAGGGCGTCGGAAAGCCAGGCAGCTCTGCGGAAAAGGCGAGAATGAATCAAGCTTTAACTATTGGAGGTCATTTTTCAGTTCTTTGCTTACTCGTGAAAACCGCCATTACGTTCGCAAAAAATGGGCAATAACGAATGAAGAGCTGGCTGATGCCTTAGCAAAACGTGATGAATGTAAGATCATGTTTTTTCCAAGTCAACGAAGATGCTAGTCGTAATGTATTTACATAGGAAAATTACATCACGCTATTGCGCATGCCACGCTGGTTGCGCAACTTGCGCGCCATGAATAGCTGATGTAAGCACTCCAACACAGCTTTCATACTGCTGCCTACTTTCATACTAGGTATTCAAATTAAGGTCTCTGCTGCACTTCCATTTTAATACAGGGGCACTTAAAACGCACACAGTCACGCAAGAGTGAGAAAAGTACTCAGAGGTGCTGTTGACATAATACCATGTTCGATGCGAGCAGCTCCAGGGGTTGGGTGATCTAAACGTTTTGCAACTCACTTATAAGAAAAGCTGTCAGGCCTTGGAAAAAAATTTATTTTTCAACATAATCTCCCCTCACAATAATGCGCTTCTCTTATTTTCCTGGAAGGCTTTTGATACCTTGTAAAAAGAAAAAAATCATTCTTCCTGGTTGCCAAGCCACTCTTTAGCAGAAGTTAGAAGCGAGTTCAAGTCATCGAACCTTGTTCCCCGGAGGTGCTTCTTCAAATTAGGAAATAAATAAAAGTCACTCGAGGCCAGATCAGGATGTAGGTTGGGTGGACCAGTTTTTGGAAACCACGCACTCGAATGGCAGCCTGGGCAACACGAGATTTGTGAACCGGGCCGTTGTCCAGCAAGAGGAGGACATAGCTTGTCACCAATCTTCGGCGGTTTTCTACGATGGCTTTACGCAGTTTTCGGAGAACGTTAGCGTAATATTAGCCTGTTACTGCCCTACTGTTTACATGATTCTCAATGAGCAGGATCCCCTTTGCTTCGAAATAAATGTGTCCGTCATTTTCCTTCCTGGGCGTTTGGTCTTGACAGTTTTCAGGGAGGGGGACCCAGAATGCCTCCACTGTATAGACTGCTGTTTTGATTCTTGGCCCAATTGGTACAGCCACGTCTCATCCTTATTCACGAGGCGAGAGAGAAGACCTTCTGGGTAGTTCGAGTAGAGGTACAAAAGTTCCCTTGATGAATGCACATTGTTGTGCTGATCTTGCGCTGAGAGGTTCCATGCCGCCCATCGTGCCGAGACCTTCGGTATACCCAACATGTCGTGGACGGTAGTGAAAACAGTGCCATAAGAAATGTTCAATTCTCCGGCAACTTGGGACACCTCTATGCGGCGATTATTTATGATAAGGCTCTCTGCTAATGCTGAATGGTCCAAATTGGTTGAAGTGGCCGGCCGCCCTTATCTTGGGGTGTCTTCCACGTGCACGCGACCACGTTTAAACTAACTGAACCACCGAGTCACTGTAGCATATAAAAAACATTCACTGCCACACACATTCAGCACTAATGTGCAGCGTCTCCTCACAGCACACTTGCTCGCGCTTTCCTCGAAAAGGCCGATGCGTAAAGGATCCACTCGTATACTTAGCTTATCGAAAATGGAGAGGCGATGCTACGGTAGACATCGCCGGCCTTTCTGTAGTACGCTGAGCCTCTGCCGCTTAATTTCGGAGGTTTCGGATGTTACGGCATTCAGGTTTTTACGCGGCCGTCCCAGCAAACAGTAAACAGCTCATGCGGTCGACGCCCCGCGTGGGTTGCGACACTCTTTGAAGGCGTCTTTGTGGGTTCCCAGAAAAGCCGTACAAGGCCGCGCCCACGTCATCCTCCGCCTCTCGAATACTCCGGCTGTCTTGATCTGCGTTCTTCAAACTCGACTGTTGGCGTCTAGACACCTCTCCTTAGCGACGGTGGTAGTGAAGTGTGTGTGAACGCCTCCAAGCAGCTGCTTAGATAGCAGCGGTGCCTTTTTTGTGGGAGTGCGTTAGCTTTCAGGGAGGAATTTGGGGCATGTTTGGCCGCATGAAAATCAATTGGTGCGCCCTCTTTCAATGTTGGCGCAGTCGGAGGGCAGTATACAATACCATACAGGGTATAGGCGTTGTCATTACAAAAAAAGTAACGTTTTTACCCCGTGGAATGTGTTGGCGAAGGCAAGATAATCGAGACTCCTTAAGGGTCAAAGACGGTATTCCAAGAGACGCCGAGCGTACACCAGGGGGGACAGAGAGTTAGGTGGGTGGACGAGATGAATAAATTTGTCCGGGATAGATGGCCGCAGCAAGCACAGGACGGTTTTAATTGTAGAGATTTAGAAGCCTTTGTACTGTAGTGGGCGTAGAGAGGCTGATGACGGTGACCTGTTGGCAAACGCGGTTGTAGGTACTAGTGCATGTCTGCAACCTCGAGCATATAACATCAGTTTTAGCGTAACTACCGTTGATCTGTCGGCTGCTAGTGCGCAACAACATCCCGTCAGTGCAGACATTACCTAACTTTGCTTTTTCATGCGAGGGCACGTGGTTCGAGTCGCTAATCGACCAAGGACAATGAAAGGTCGCTGGTGTTTGTGTGTGACTTCAACCCCTCTATATTGGGCACTGCACTGTATTCGCGCAGTTGGCTCTTTTCGGTAGTGCCGGGATTCCTTTAATCCCCCCCCCCCCTCCGCGCGGTCTGTGCCGCTAAACTTGCTTTAGAGGTCCGAGAATTAATTTGCGCTATGATTTTGGCATTGAGGAAGAAAAAAAAAGACAAAATATATCACCAGAAATTTCTTTATAGCATGAAAAAGAAAATTCAAGCGCACGACAGTTTCAACTAACTTTATTTTTGACACCCAAAAAAACCATGAAGACGACAAATGGAGACTCACACGAAGTGCAAGTTTTTAACTCCAATTGCTTGAAGCTAACGGTTGCAAGATCTCTAAGAGGGTTTGACCAGCATTTTAAATGCTACACGAGCTCTCCGCCTTTTAATTACATTAATGTTGCATCTAAGCGCTGACATAATAGCTGCGTGTCTGATATCTTTCTTGATTTTCGTTTGGTTTCCTTCGAAAGCGAGAAACAATATTGCAGTCATATGAAAGTGAAGTTATACGGTACGTGCAGACGTCCCCCCCCCCCCCCCCCTTTAAAGAGAGATGAAAAAAGTGGAGGTGAGCGGAGAGATAAATTTTCTTTCCATATTAGAGCATCTGTACCACCGCGTATATTTTTAGATAAAGATAGGTGACACTGTAATCGTACCGCTACTGAATATTAGAGCGTATTTTTGTCGTATAGCACCGCACCCATTACGAACCCAAACCTCCGACCATTTATATCCAGATAAATGATACGAGATGTAGCGTGTTGTGAGCGCATCTATCACTCGTAACGATGGCAATCTAGCAGCGTACGCAACGAATTTCGGAACCAGCGTTACTTTGTTCTGCGAACGTGATGACTATACCGCCCTGATCAGGACTGGATGCTAGAACTGAGGCGCGCATTCAGGAGTCACAACGTTTCCATTATGGCTCTTAGATGACCATACAACGAAACACATGCGCCGAGGACTTCGGGAGAGGACCTTTGGCCGAATATAACCCACACTCATTTCCCAAAGCGGTGCACTTGATGAATTTGCAGAGTGGCTGCCGGGACACCGCTAGAACATACTTGCCGGTCAGTGGGTTCCAGATGAGGCCAATTAAAAAACCTCGACGCAATCCACAAACACTCGTCATTCAGGCGATGATAAATTGTGCTTTGGAAGCTAAGGAATTATTGTGGTAAGCAGACGAACACTGCAACGATGGTGGCCTTTCATAGACGTCCCACTTATTAAGTTTCTTCCCCCATCCCGCCGATTTGAATGTCAGGCTTAAAACTCGCGCAGTAAGCAGTTTTGTAGCTTCCGTTCTCGTTCGGATGTTTCTCACATTAACCTCTCTCTTCGCTTTTCATAGTGAGCTCTATATAATGGCAGAAGGCGGTTTGGCCGTCTTTATCACAGTAAACAAAAAAAAAAGAAAACGTGCACCTGTTGGACATACATTAGACATTCCTCTTTTATTCCTGGCAGTGGCACGTTTGGTGGGAGAGTAATAAGCACCTGCATATAGAATAAACTTGCTTCGTCGGCACCGGTGGCACGGTTCCAAATTTTGCCGCATGACGAAAGCAGAATAGTTTTACATTGATACGAAGTCATGCAACGTTTCTCTTTATTTTTTAAAGGCAAAACGCGAATAAATTTTATGAGAAAGTTCGCACGCTCATCGCTTGTACATACAGCAGATTACGTATTGCGATTTGGATTCTATTCATCTCTCGTTATTCCGGCAGCTGAGGAAACTAGTCGATACTGCGCCTCCGCTTCCTACATTTTGATGAGTCGACACCAGTGTTGGAATCATAAAAACCTATAGTTAATCCATTCTTTACAATGCCTACTTGTAGCGTAGGGTAAGTAATCGATACTCTCAATTTAAAAACTTCAACGCATCTGCTAACGATTTAGTCGAGTTAACGCGGCTGTTTAACAGTGCCTGAGTGTATATTCCGCTGCAGTTCTGACGCAGTTTTCAACTGTTGTTCTATCTATGTGACTACGTTTTTCCATTACATTCTACTTTAATTTCTCTCGCCCATCTTTATCTTCAGGAATCGCTATGTCGGTAGCATTGATTCAGGGGCGTAAGATAACTGCAGGTAAATCATTCGTTACGTTATGTAGGCCCAGAACTGTGATGATGACAAAGTTGATGTGCACAGTGATGACGAGACGAATAAAGCTCTAATTGTAACCGAGAGTCGCTACCCTCGCAACATGACTGCCTTTAACGTTCTGAAACACCAGTAGCGTGGCAGAGCATGCCGAATGTAATAAAAGAATAACTCTGACGTCTGAACCTATAGGTGTAAACCGCATAACGTCAAATCAGGCGACGAAGCTCAGGGCCATGCGATGTGCACGTACTCTACATGTAGTGCGCGTTGTGCGGATGAGCACGGAAAGCAAAGTAAACAAGAATAACGACATGCACACGTATTAAAGTGCCAATGACGCGCCGGGAGCGCAGCCGACAGGCCACCAGAGCTGAACGAGCATATATGCATGACGCAGGTGCAGGAGCGGCATCCTTGGCACCTACGGTTATCTTCCGCCCCGCACGCAAATTGGCCTGATTTCCATTTTTGCTCACCTCATTGGGAACCTAAACTCGGTTACGAGTATGTAGGTAAGCGAAATGCACGTGTAGGGCGCACTGGAGAGCTGACGCTATTATCGGGAGTATTTAGGCGAATAATTATATAATCCTTTTCTGGATTTGCTATGCCTGTTATCCATAGCTAAACGAAAAAAGGAGCTTCGTGATTCTGCAATGTAAATTGCAATGGATGACGTTGTAAGCTCAAGCCCTTATAACGCGAAAGCTCTGTGCGTGTAAGACACGCGCACAAATATTAATTGTGCGTAGAATATCGTCAGGAATTGAAGTACATTACTTTGGAGCTGTTTCGACCACTGTTGCAGACAAAAGGAGTACGCAGTTATACGAATGATTTCGTATCAAGACCTCCGTATTTCGTTTTTTTTTTACCTGAATCTTTTGGACGTATAAGACAACTTCCATTAGAATGGAAGTTTGCTTCTAGAAGTATTATTAGGCAGTTGACAGATAGAAGAGGCTGAAAAACTCAACAGTTTTTCATTTTTTTTTTGGCTGGTAAGCTTCACTACAGAAGGGCTGGATTCTGGCTGAGGACGGTAATGATAGCAATCCTCGAAGTCTGGTGAATGGTTTATTGGAGTTGGTGTTCCAGAGTCCATCTCATGGGCACTGCTAAACTTCATGCTGCGCAGTAAAACAGCGGTGTTTAAGATAATATCCTACATGTAATATGCCATTCTGGAAGGAATAGTTTTGTGCGGTACTAGAAAACATAAAGCGGATGCAACGTAATACAACAAATAAACTAAGTTCCAAGAAACCAGTGGTGAAGCAATTGCTCTGAATCTCGCATGACGTTTTGGAAAATGGTCAACCTAACCATTGATACACGCCGCTGGGTATACAGGGTTTTGTAGGTGTGCTTTAGCTAGCGCCGCGTAAAAAGTGAACTAGAATGAGAATGGCCCGCAAACTAAACTCAACTGCTATATTGCGTGTCATATAGCACAGAACAAAATGACGGTCATAACAAAGCAGAGTTGGAGCAGCGGCTGAAAACTTAAACCGAAAAAAAGGATAAAATTGATATCTAAGAATTCTTTGCTTGTTGATACAAGATTCCAGTTATATAGGCGTGCTTCGTCTCACACAGTTTCAAAAAAGAAAATAATCTTAGATGAGATCGCAACTATGCTGTTGTGTGCTCTTCCTCGGTCCTTCTCTTGGGGTTTCTGTGTGGCATTCAGCAACAACTACGATAGTCAGGTAAGTGCATGTGCAGCAAGATTCAAGTAAAGTAACAGATGCTGCGTCAGGAAGGCCCGGCCGTGGACATATCATCCCGTTATAAAAGGCTCACAGATATTTCATCGCAATAGTTCTACTCACTCTCTCAGCTCTCCCACGGGATAGAGCGCTCAATGCAATGGGTCAGACGCAATTTCGCCACGTCACAACACTGTCTAACGCTCCAACTCCTCGCTACAGACTGACGATTACTTTTACTTGCTATCAGGTGTAGGCGAGGATTTTGTCGTAACTTGCTTCGACTGCAACCCAAAGAAAGTATCGTGTACAGCTGCTGTCTCCACTAAATAGGAAACACTCTCTTTTTGAGAACAACAATAGTTTTTAGGGTAATTTAAAAAAAGTACCGTTTTTAAAAACTGTTCCAGTAATGTTTAAGGTGACACCGAACAAGTTGACCTCATCGTGCTGAGCAGTCCTGCTTTCAGATGTCGGCGACACGCAAGAGAGACGGACCTTCGTGCCTCTAGCTTTAAGGGCGCACACGCGCGCGGGCCTTTCGCCCGTAAGAACACCTGTTCGTGTGTTCCATTTCATAATCCCCGCGACTGTAATGAGCGCTCTTCTCCTATACTCGCTTTGAAAAGCCTGGAAAAGAAATTAAGTGCTGCTCAAGGGCTTCTATAAGTTGCGTAATGTAGCAGCGTATCATCACCTCGACTGTCTTGCACGTAGCGAATGGAGTAATTCCACTTTCTGACGTGTGACTTCCCAAGACATAAGGTTTGCCAAGAAAAGTGGTCAGAATGAATTAAATGAAAAAAAAAGTCCAAAGAAGTGCCATTAGCCTGCGGGATAAAATATAATTGTTCCTCCCGACGTGCCGATTACATGATACGTGTCAGGACGCCCATCATGCGGCACAGAAGCTCACGGTCCCAAACCTTGCTAGAAGAGGACGTTACTTCAGAGGTCGCGAAATCACACCCGCGTTACCAGCAGTATCACAACCTGCCATTTGCAACGTGCAGAAAAAAGAAGGAAAATAAATTGGCGCAGCAGAAAACGAGTTTATGTCGCCGAGTTTCGCGTACACGCCATGCATCTTAGAACTCATGGCCCTGCACCGAGAGATTTCGTCTTGGAAGCCATTTGAGGAAAATATTCTTCGGTTACGGTAAGTTCTTCGTGCCTACGCTGCCTGGAGGCCAATGGAAGGCGTGCACGGAATGAAGGCGTCCCAAGCAGTCATTTCAGTGGCCACCGATGTCGAAACGGAGAGAATTCGATCAACACATTCCGAGGTACCGTCATGCGGGCGCTGTGCAAGATGCCGCGCCGCGTCCACGTATTTAAGATAAGAAGAAGACCAGGACAAAAGAATCGGCAGTTTCCACTCTGTTTCTTTCTTACTGTCCCCTCACCTCAATTATTTCACTTCTTCAAGCTGCCTGCTATCCTTTATTTCCGCTGCCCCAGCTCAGGTGCCGCTGGCAGTGATGGCACATGCCGGGGTTAGCAAAGATCTTTTACCTTCCTTTTTGTTTTTATTTCGCATTAAACACCTACTGCTACTACTACTACTACTACTACTACTACTACTACTACTACTTTCCACTCTATAAGAGATTGGTGCTTTGCGAAAGGATTATGCCAACGCTGAGGCATGTCCGTGGTGTAAAGTTTTGTGTTATGATATGTAGCTCCCGTTTTTTTACTTTAAAATGTGCCAATGTTTTAAAAGTTTATTTCACAATTTTTTAAAACCTCAACAAATGAACGGCGTCGCGCCATGGCAACCCTTTGCTCTTTCAGCGTTCAGAGTCTTGATGCGCGAAGACGCGCAACGACCCCGGTCCCTCCTTGCACGAGGTCTTCACGTCCTCGAGACCAAGATGATATTTCAAGATACATTATCTTCTTCAAAGAATACACATTGAATTGATATAAATATAGGCTCCCTAAAACACCCGATACTGTCACATACCGGTGATGTCAGGCAGAAAAGCAGGCATAGAAGAAAGGCTGTGAGTGTGGATTGAGTACAACTCGAAACTAAACGCACTATTGGACCAAGAAGTGCCCGAAAAAACATCACAGAAAGAGCCAGACAAACTAACCCAAACCCGGCCGCTTCTGTTGCAATGTCGATGGCGGCGATATTGACAGGCGGACTAGACGGTCCCCGAAGTCCGAATGACGGCAGCTATCGGCTACGATTATTAGAACATGCCACAGAACTATCGGTATTGCCCTGACATCGTTGGGAAGTGTCCCCACCGTCACAGAATGAGGCGCTTTTCTCGAACGCTCTAGTAGCGTCTTGCGAAGAAGCCGAAGTAACTCGCCAGCATGGCAAGCACAAAGATATTTAGTGACACGCCGCTGGTAATGAACGACGAAAAATCAATGATACACATAAACTAAGTGGTCCTTCGCTGCACTATGCGAAGCTTCATGTAGATCGCCTTCGTTTAGGTGACAACGGAAATAAGCTTCTGGTAGCGAGACTAAGGGCAATTGGCAGTGAACGCTGAAGAAATCCACCCCGGCTGCAAAAGGGGAGGTACTACTGCTGACGTTTACGAAGGCGGTGGTTCAGCCTAGCGGCCGGCGATGCTTGACCTAGCGTTCAAAGATAACTGCTTGGACCGTGGCCAACGAGCTCACTCCGCAGGAAAGAGCTGTCAGAATAACGAAGGACTCGTAAGCTGATGCACGAGGATGGACAGCATTATAATTTGTTGTCCTCTTGAGCGCACTCTTCACGGACTAATGCCCCATTACTGGCTTTGCTGGAGCGTTGAAAACTGCGGGATTTTTGTGCATTTAGTGCCTCCATTTTGATTCTAGGTAGCGTATTTTATTTCTGTCCTTTTCTTCCCGGGTTGCAGCAGAGTACGCCGCTTTAGATTTCTTTTTCCTTTTCGCTTTCCGACCAGGTATGATCACCTCTTCAGATGGAGATAGCGGAGAGTGAAAGCACCCAGGGAAAATGTCCTCTAGCACGCATGAGCTTGATGCGCGAGTTTTCAGAGTTGAATGAATGCACTGGCGCTGCTCAGTCCAACTAAGTGACATTCGCAGGCTAGCCTATTAACAGGTTTCCGCCACATTTTCCCACCCTACCCTCCTTGAGGTTGGAAGAGAACGAAATACATCGAATAACTTAAATAATGAAGGGATTTAATATTAAGGTACTGTACAGATGTACTGAGTAATACACGGCCATCTTTCATAAACATGCACCAACTAGCGCCATCTGTTCTCTGCTACTAGCGGCCACCGCGCAACTCAAAGGGGAAATTTGTTATTTGTAGTTCTGAGAAACCTATAGTGGCTGTTTGCGAACATGGTCATTATAATGGCCGACTCTCCCTCTTCGATGCACATTCTGACCTATAAAATGCTTCTGACGCTCGCACTGAAGTTCCAAAGGGTCATTGAAGGTCATTGAAGGTCAAGGTTAGGGGCCGAACATTTGAAATTCCCGCGGTGATTCTGAGTGTTCAGCGCAAAGCTAGACGTGGTGGAAGCAGTGCAACCTAGAAGCGTTTGTGCATATTTCCTTGGCTTGAAAGAAATGAAAGGATTAGTGTGCACTCAGCTCAAGTGCAAAACCTGCTCATTCTTCTTCTTGCGCAATTAACTCGTGTATCGTAATGATCGACGTTAGGTATTGCTAAAAGTCCACCCTCTCTAAGCATTCTTCTCTTGAGCCCGAAATTTGGCAACCATGATTGTAATTAACTGCCGTGATTTACTAGATCCAAACACACGCCAGTCACGAGCCCAAAAAAAGCACTCAGGTTCTGTGACTGTGACCTGAACCCTGTACAGGATCAGCTAAACTGTACTCCGTTTTATACATCAGGGGCAACGCTGTCAAAGCTAGCGTTCTTTCTTGCGCTGCCTGCGTCCGCGACCAAAAAGTAGTGCGTTCCTTGAGGTGAGCGAAATAGCAAATGTTTTGCCTGCAGGCTTACTACATGAAGATTTGTCACGAGCTGCTTGATTAAATGTACTCTTATTGCTGGCGACACCCTGCTGCTTTCTCAAGCCTTAGACCACTCGGCCACAGAGCAAGCGCGGAGTAATACGCCTCCCTTTATTTTCCCATGCGGACTGCTTCCGTAGCTTTCACTGCGTTGCATCTAATGCAGGAGACGGAGTATAATGGAGACGACCAGAGAAAGGAGGACGCAGTCAAGGCGGGGTGCGTGCATCTATGTTTCTGCTCCCACCCTAAATGATTCAGTTGACTTTGTTTAGAGCAGGAAGCCGCATGCTGGGTTAAAACAAAACCTGTGCCTTCACCTCCCTGCCTTTCCTCCTCCTCATGTGCCTTCAAGCGAACGGTAAGTATACTCGTGTTGCATGAGCCTGAACGCCAGAATCCAGAGGCAGTTCTACGGGTACGGGAACATTCGTGATCAGAGCTAGTTGATGTTTATCGCATGCAGCTTACATACACACCCATCTGACTGCTCAGCAATTTTGCCGTGGTGGGAGTCCCGCCCGCAACAGCGCTGCAAGCGTTAAGCGGTTTGCGCTGTCAAGGCCGCTGCACGAAAAACAACCTCGCTCCTCGCAAGTGTTGCTTTTTATGCCTCGCTTGCTTAGAGAAGGAACGACCCCTTGCAGCTACTCGACATTATTGTGCCTGCATATGGATTTTGGGTTTATGGCACCCTAAGAATGGATCTATGTTTCCCATATTGAAATTAAGCGGTAAACAACTCCCACTAATTTTGTAATTACAGGAGCTAGCAAAAAAAAACTTTGTCGATTCCTTAGTCACGATGCAGAAGGATGACAGTTAAAGCGCTGTCTCTAGATATTATTTTTCCTGTTATTTGCTGCCTTCTAAATGCAGGCTTTAAAACAAGGTCTCAATTCCTTCTGGGCTCCAAATACTGAATTAGAAGCTTTGAAGTAAAAGAAAAATGCACAAGTTTTTATCTTCATTACTGTAAAAGGCGCGCGCAGACAGGGCTCCTGCTTAAACGCTTAATGTCAGGAGCAAGTTCGCACAATGCCAGGAGCACGCTCTTTTAGAAGCCACACAAGCGAGAAACTTAGCCAGAATCAAAAAAAAAAAATTTTCAGATCTTTGTTAAAGATACGCGATAACCCCCGCTTTTCATGTGGTGTTCCAATGAATAGTGAAAATCCTTTATTTCCCAGATGCTGGGACACATTAAATGACGCTAAGGTTATCAGGTAAGCGATGTGACTCTAATTTCACGGAAGAAAACTTCAAGATAAATTTAATTTCCTCATTTGCGGAAGAAATCATGCGAGCGAAAGAAAGGCCGAAGTATCCTCATTCTTATATTTCCTCTCCTAGGCCTTCTTCTCATCCGGTACTTGTGTTGTGCCAGTACGGCTGACATTTTCCTAGCTTCTAATGGTTTAGGCATGCCCTTCTCATCGACGACTTCAAAACGACGATGTAGGAAGCTCACCTCTTCAGTTTTTGGCGTCCTATGTTAATGACTGAAACGCTTTGTATGCAGTATCTTAACTCTGCGCCTTATCGATTCTAATTATTTAGCTAGTTACGAATGCAAGTCACAAACTGTATCGAGCGACAAGGAGAGGCAAGCGCAAATGGTTTTACACATACATGCTGCATATTTGTTCGCGACAACACTAGAGCCTGTAGCCCCATCGTGACCGAAGTGTTAACAAGGATCACTCTACTGATTCGCTTTTCTATACAGAGTTTTGATTCTGAAAAAAAAGGCTTTATGCACCAGAGTTTTTCATTCCCGCGTATTTCTCGCCAGCTATCGTCCAGACGTCATGAGCAGATACGAAGCATGTTTCTGCAAAAAATAATTTTAAAAAATTAGGCGTCTGGAACCTACCAAACTCTGGCTTGAATTCTTTTAGGAGGTTATAACCGTGTTTTGAACTCAAAAAGCACTATTCTTTTCGCAGGCTCTGCTAATAAAACTACTGCAATGCCTCAAGGCATCTTCATAACTCAACGCAAGAGGCAGTGATGCTGCAGCGCACCTTTCCGAACCTATCTTCTGCTTTGGTTAACGTGAGACAAATGAGTGCAGCATTCAGCAGGTAGCAGCATTCACGAGAGTAGATTTTTTTTAATTTATGCAAATACAGTTTTGCCGTGGAGCCGAGGCATAAGGTCACAAACGAGTCAGCTGAGTTGGCCTTCGGCACCAATAACTCCCCGCCCCAATCTGCCGTACACCCCAGGCCGGTCTTACAGTTTCTCGGCCAGCCCATGAATGCAGAAATTTGAAGGTACGACATAGTACACCGATAGCAGGGAAAGTGCCTCATCAGGCCCCCGTAAAATACCCCTCATACGGCTACCGTTGTGATCGAACCTACCGGCGTCAAGGGCAGAAACCGGAAAGAGAAATGAATTCCATTCTTTTCGCTGGAATTGAGGGCCATTTCATTTCAACGCAGTATGACACAGGGAAAAGGAAGAAGAGAGAGAAAGAAAATATATATCTGCATAGACTGCCGCCCTCACTCCTGATCGCGCCTGTTCACTAAATCGCCCTCAATCAATCTTTTCCCCAACTTCCGGTGCCCTCCTTTCACTTTCTGCCGTTTTTGACATTCTACACTTGGGTGTTATACTTAGTGAAGCTCCAGTTTCTGTTTCTTTCTTCTTTCCCGGCAGTCTGCGCACATCTCGGGAAATACTCACGATCTGCCCACCACCTCACATTTCCCGAGACAAACTTTGGCGCGGGCTTTTAATCAATAGATTGGTCGATCTGTTATTTTTTCCTTCCTTCTATTTCCGTTTCTTTGCGTCTTTTGCCAGCGCTGCCCATCGCCGGAGCTGAGCATTCTTTATTTTCCTCCCCTGCTCTCTTCTTCCTTCAAGCCCCGCCGTTGAGAGCTGTTTTTCAAACCACCTGTCGCCTCGCCCCAACTGACATCTTTTGTATTTACGTGCGCTCTTTTTTTTCTCATTTGCTGCTAAAATACAACGGTCTGTCCTGTCATGGCCTTATGTGGGTGTGCGCAAGACGCTCAGAAGAGGAAAAACCGCGCTAGAAGCTCGTTCCGGGCCGCACCAGAGATGCTGAGCACAGAAGTAATTCCTCCGAACAGAAAAAGAAAAAAAAAACACAGTGAGTGCGCGGCGTGGGTGTCGAGGGAGAAGCGTATGGCCCCCCTGAGAATACGAGTAAGGGGAAGCGGCGCATTCCTCAACCGCCTTTGTCGGCAGGCGTGCCAACTGAAGCTGGCGTTCCTCTGAGATGGAAGCACTGATGAGCTGGGCGATAGGATCGTCATTCTGCGGATCCATCAGTACCGGCCGCTAAGTAAGGAGAAAGGAGTGACGTGTCCTATGGTGTCAACACTCCTGCACTGTTTTTCTCTCTTTTTTGTGCAGCTTACTGGACAGCGTCATCGGACATTGTCCTTTCAGGAAATCGATAAAGCTTTCTCTTTTTGCTTTCAGCTTTATTTTGTATGTCCATTTCGAGGCAAGCTGGACGCGAGGAAACTGGGAAAAGTATTAAGGGATCTTTACTGCAAAGTTCCGGCATGGTTACGCCTGATGACTGCAGATAAAACACACTCGGAGCGTTTTGTTTAAATCCGGTCAGCATGGAGTGAGCGACCGATAGAATTGGCTTTTTTTTTTATTGACATGACTTTTTAAAGTAAGGCCACTGTACCGATGGTACAACCGGCTACAACTGCTCACTCAGTTGAACAAATGCAGTTTAGAAAGTTTTCTATACTGCTATTTGGTCGTACTTAAAAAAAAAAAAACTCTTGGGTCTTTTTGATTGGGACTGCGCGGACCTCACCTGAAAACTGTAGTTTCTTACGGTCATTTGTACCTCAATTGTTTGCACCAGAAGGAAATGAAATGGTATTATAGTCTTCCCTTCGCTCAGCACTTCCGACTTGAAAGGGACAGTCAGTTGGAAATGACTTGGAACGTTAGCACTTGCAAATGGATTAACATAGTAATCTCTCAATACGCCAGACTTCAAAGCACGTCACTGGTCTGGGCTTTTAATGTATCTTCATCAGAGCGTTACTGGTATAATCGAGAGGGACTGCGTTTTTGTTTTCACTACTGGTACAGTGGTTTATGGTTTATGGGGGTTTAACGTGCCAAAGCGACTCAGGTTATGAGGGGCGCCGTAGTGAAGGGCTCAGGAAATGTCGACCACCTAGGGTTCTTTAACGTGCACTGGCATCGCTGTAGACGGGCGTCTAGAATTTTGCCTCCATCAAATTTCGACCGCCGCGGCCGGGATCGAACGCGCGTCTTTCGGGTCAGCAGCCGAGCACCATAACCACTGAGCCTCCGCTGCGGCACACGGGTACGGTGAAGGGTTCGCGATATTGTGAAGTGCTGGATGCAAGGAACAATCGGACAAGTTAACACTAGGTCACAAGGATATAGATTTGCGCGGTCGGCGGTTGGTTTGTTTAAAAAAAATGTAGTTTAGAGTCTCTGCGCCGTGTTTGTGTCTTCTAAGCTTCTCTTCCGGGGCACTGTTGGTGAAAAACCAATATTACCCTTACGCTTCTATGACCTACACAACAGAACTTGGTGTTTTTAAATATTTTTTCCTTCCAAAACAATGATAGACTGGAATAACGTACATTCGCAGTTATTTGTAGACACCCCATAAACGGACAATTTTGTGGAAAAGTTGGAAGGGCATGTTATCTAAGTTGTTGTCTGAGCGTATGTTGTAGTCTGCTTATAGGCACTTTTGTTAATCCTCCGATTGTATACCATACCGAATCCCACTCTGCATGCTATGCAACTTGGAAATTGTTCCTTTGCGTTCCTGTTTTATTTATCGAATTTCCACGCTGTTAGCGCCCGAAAGGACCAACAGTATTTTAAATAAATAAATATATAGGGATCAGAGAAAAGAAAAAAGCAGCCTTGCGAAACAAGTGCCAAAAGCGTATGAAGCTCGTGAACACATTTAACGCGTCCTTCGAGGATCTCGCATGTATTGCAAGAATCGCAGCCACTAAAGCATGCAACTGGGAGGGTGCAGCGTTCATCTAGGGTGTCCCTGGCAGGATGATCAATGATGTGGGCGTGCATCACGTGAAGGAATGATGTATACGGTTGCTCAAGTTTGCCCGCGTTGCTGTCGTTTAGCATATCTTATGATTGCATCCCTTTCCATTCTACCAGGAATAATGCGGTAGCGATAAGCATCGAAGGCTTTCGAAATGGCAGGAGAGTCCATTCTGTGACTTCATTCCAAAGATTTGGTAATAAAAAAAAGTAGGGACAGCAATCTCGAAGCGAAGCTCTTCGCTTTTGATAAGAAAGCATTTCATCTTTGGTCGCCTCGGCTCACTCAGGAACTTTATCAGAGTGGCTCTTCGGGCAAGTTGGTTTGCCATGACGGAACATATAGCGCTAAGAAACCAGGACGAACAATGAAAGAGACCCGCCGCGGTGGCTCAGTGGTTAGGGCGCTCGGCTGCTGATCCGGAGTTCCCGGGTTCGAACCCGACCGCGGCGGCTGCGTTTTTATGGAGGAAAAACGCTAAGGCGCCCGTGTGCTGTGCGATGTCAGTGCACGTTCAAGATCCCCAGGTGGTCGAAATTATTCCGGAGCCCTCCACTACGGCACCTCCTTCTTCCTTTCCTCTTTCACTCCCTCCCTTATCCCTTCCCTTACGGTGCGGTTCAGGTGTCCAACGATATATGAGACAGATACTGCGCCATTTCCTTTCCCCCAAAAACCAATTATTATTATTATTAATATTGAAAGAGACACCCCGAGCGCGAACTTTCAGCTGAAGTTTATTCATTGCATGTGAAGTACTTATACAAGCTGAATATCGCAGAAAAAGCTACCGGGCTATTATGCCGTGAGTCACCACATAACACATACTTACATTTTATTTACATCATCAAGGAAATCAATTTTTTTTATTTGAGAGCGAGATAGATGCTGCACTAACACATTTAGCTTTCAGTTTTCGTATCTGTCTGGCTTCTACAATTTCACGTGTTAGTTGCTGTTTATTTTTACTCATGATTCGGCATTCTTTGAAAACTGGATGACACTCCACCGGCTTGCAATCCAAACAGTGTTCGGCAAGGCTTCCTTTGCCGTTCTCCAAGTTCCTATTATGTTCTGGGAGTCTTTCATTAACACGCCTACCGGTGTGACCAATGTAATATTTTCCCCACCACAAGGGGAGGGAATATACGACGCCTTCTGCACATTCTACACGTTTCTTTTGGTGCTTTATTGTGCACGTTTCTTTTTTAACAGCAAAAGGACCGGTCATCCTACAAAGTTTTGTTAGTTTAGCGGGTGCTGAAAGCACTACTTTAACTTTTGCACGCTGCCCGATTTTTTTTAGATTATGCGAAATCTTGTGGATATATGGAAGCACCGCTACTCGTTTATATTTCTCGGGCGGGCTTTCAACTGGTGACTGTTTTTTTCCAATCAAACTTTCGGCTACTGCTACCAAGAGTGCACTCGGATAGCCTGCTTCTTGTAACCGTTCAACCTGCTGGCAGAAACTATTGCTCATCATGTGCTGGCATGACTTGTCCAGCGCTTTCTTAAAGGCGGTTTTGATTATGCTTCGTTTGACTAGTTTTTAATGAGCTGAAGTGTACGGAAGCAATGGTATGTTAGTCCTAGGTGCATAGCTCCAGCATGTGCGATCTTCTGCAAATTTTAACTTGATGTCTAAAAAACGAGTTTCATTGTTAGCTGGCATGTCATCCGTCAGCTGAAGCGAGTTCAAACATTCTTTGAATACTGAGATTATCTCGGAGCTTGAGTTCCGAAGGTCGTCCATGGTATCGTCGATGGTACCCAGTGGGTGTTTTAGTCTGAAGAGTTCAGAAATATTCTCGAAGACCAAGATTGTAAAGAACTTTTCACTCATTTTTTGTGCAACTCTGGTGGAGACACGAGAAAGACAAGAAAGACATGATTACCAGCCAGTTTGGCCGAGATATTGCGCAAAAAAAAAAGATCGCTCCTTGCAAGTTATTTTTCAGAAGAAAGAATGCTTTCCTGTTGTGGTTCTGATGACTTCTCGAGAGTTGCGCGACCTTGATTTCATAACAGATTGGCACGCGAAAATGCAATCAAGTTTTTTTGCCCAAAGAGAAAAAGTTTAGCGCGGTTGATTTTATAAACGAGGTGTATAAAACTGGTGCAACGCTGTTCACTGCTCGTGGAAAGTATTGCGCTTCCAATGGGAATCATTACGCCGAACAAAACGCAGAGGAGCTTCTAGATTTCTTGGAAATACATCATTCAGAACGGGATGGTGGCAACGTAATTTCGTGTGTGCTTCCGGGTTTGCTCCTGAAATTAACCAATACGTACCTAAACAACAATGATTTGAACACTCCGCAATAAAAAAAATATCCTAACGTTCAGTCCTTGCATCATGTTACAATGAAATTTGAGTTGGATTGGGATCAGCTTTGGGCGTTGTGACTTTGGTCACGCTCGACACATATTGGAGAGAAATAAATTTCCTGCAAAAATTTTGCTTCCCTTCGTTTGTTACTATTTCGGCCCAGCGGACTAGTTGACTTGTTTTGCAACCACTTGAAAAAAAAAATGCATGGCGGTAGCGAAGGCTTATTTGGATAACCTTTTTATTTGTGTGCTATAGTGTTAAACCGCACGCCTACGGTGCGACGTATAGGTGCGCGTGGGCGCATTGGCTTAGAACTATGGAGCATGAGATGTGGTAATGGTCCAGGGAAAGTGTCGATTTTGAACAACCTTTTTTTTTTGCTTGATCTGACAGACATGACACTGAAAAATGGAAATACCACTACCTGGCATAATTGAAGCCACTCAAAAAATTTTCGGAGAGATTGTTGAATAACTGAGCTCATCAGCCAAAAGTTTTTGCTCAAAGTCCAAAATTTAAAAGTCACCTTGTTGCAAACATGGCCGATATGTGCAGACCAGTTCAGGTCACTAGTGAGATAAATACCAAGATACTTATATTTATTTGTTTCTTCTAAAGATATGGGGTCGAATTTCGTTTCATTGGCAATTTTCTCTACCACTGGTCAGGTTTCTCAAAATGGCTATTAAGCCTCACCTGGTCATCGGAACAGCAAGACTACGGTCTCACCTGCGTAATGTGCCGTATATTTAGCTAATATTTATATCAATGATATTGTTAGAGATGAGAAAAAGTACTAGGACCGATCCCTGTGTAACACCGAATCAAACATGTTTAGTAGTACTGGATGAACCATCCAAGGAAATAGGTTGTTCTCTTTTGATATAGATAAGCTTCAATCCAATCGTCAAGCTGCTTATTCTGCAATTTCATCTTAAACTGGAGTAATGACTTAGGATGAGATGTCTGCTCAAACCCGTTTATAAAATACACAAACAGTCAAATCAGTTGACCAATAGACAACAGACACATATACAAATCAATTGTCTGATAATATCGTGTACAGCTTCTGCAATAATTGTCAGTTTTAGTAACGGCGTCCAAAACCATGTTGATGGTGACCTAGAATGCCAGTTTTCTCAATGAATTCTATGAGATGACTAATTAACTATGATCAGTTGAACTAAGAACCTCAATTTTACCCATTGACGTGTCATAGGCTGTACGACTGAGCTGTGCGAGCTACGAACTGTCCCAAATGCACGAAAACGATCTGACTCAAATTACGTTGCATACGAGGTTCGTAAGTCTTAGCCTCATTAGCTGCATGCAGGTTTGCGGTTTTGCTTGTCTTTTCGTCGGACCTACTGCATGCGCGACTGACAGAGAGGAACAACAATTGTGTCGACGTTTAGCACGGCAGTGACAGGGTAGAGAAACTAATTGGCTGCGCAGTGCAGGCAATTAGGTTCTAGCCAATTGAATTACCTTGCGCACTCCAGTACTGACAGACTGCACTGTCAATACGGAAGTCCGTCAGCCCTAAAGCATGCTTTATTGCTCTGGTTTTTCTGTTTTCAGTGTCCACTTATCTTTTACTCCATTCTAAGGAAGATGAAGCTCTCCCTCTCGCGTAGAAAAGAAAGCCGAATGCGACCTGTCGTCTGTCCCGTCCCGACTTGGAACAATGGAGCTGGTATTTCTTTTAATGGATTTCACGTACCGTACTTAGTAAAAAAAAAGTTTGGATACGGTCTTCAACGCGATGTGATTTAAAGCATAAGGCATTTGCACCTAACGTGTAGTATTAAAATGCTTAAATAGACAGTTTTAGCTAAAAAAAATCTAAGTAGTGTTTCATTCTTGCCGTTTGTACATTTCTTTCGAGTTATCGACAAAAAAACGTTCTTTTTTATTGCGAAAAAAAAGATGATCATATAAGTTTGAAAATGATTAAGGGGGCATGGCATGTATCACTGAAAGAACACAGAACCAGGGTGAATAAAGGATAAAAATTGAAAGAGAGACAGCCCATACAACTGAGGATGATGACTGCAGAATGCAGATATTGCCACTTCCCCAATCACAGGCGCAAATACAAAGTCCGTGCTTTGCATGATGTGAAGAAAAAAGCATTCGCATCTCGCTGAGATGAAGGAACAAAATTACAAATAATTTAAAGGAGGATGTTGAACCAAGCCCAAAAAGGCTGGAGGCGTAGGCGTAATATGCGAAGGTCGGCTGTGTATGGCTGAATGCCGCCATCCTTAGCTTGCCGTGCAAAGCTCAAGCATTGTTTTTCGCCCCCCTTCTAAATCGAACTCCGTTTGTCCCCTCAACAACATTGCCTTGTCTTAGAGGGCGCTTACACTGATGGGCTCTGTCGGCAGAACTTCAGCTTTGAGAGAGAGAGAGAAAGGAATCTTAATGAGAGGAAAGGAGGAGAGATCAGCCTTGAAACTGTGGCGTGCAAGTATGGACTATGCGGTTCCTATGCGACTTTCGTAATGCAAGTTGCGCTCAATGTGTGAATTTCTGCGCTAGCTTTCAGTTTTCGAAGAGTGCCAGGTTCAGTGGAATTTAAATTTGTTGGTAAAATCCGTGTGTTCGTCAGCGGATTAATATACGCCTTCGGCATCTTCTTGCTTGGTGTTCGTTCAAATATCTCTAATAGAAAAACAGCAAGAATAAAAAAAAGATAAAGGAGGCAGCGAAGAGGAGTAGGAAGAAAAAGAACGGAAGAAAGGAACGAAGATAGTAAAGCGAAGGAAGGAACCAGAGAAGGAAATACGAAATAAAAAAGAAAAACAAAAGGACAGAATGTCGAAAAGCGATGGCGAGAAGTATGAAAAGAAAAAAAAAGAGGAACGCGAAAAGGAAAGGAACGAAAGAAGAAAAGAGACTGAGGGGGGGGGTTAAGCTAGAAAAGAATGAAGGAAAGAAGAAAAAGAAAGTATTGAAATAAAAATAAGAAGGTAAGAAAGCTAGACAGATGAATGAATGAATGAATGAATGAATGAATGAATGAATGAATGAATGAATGAATGAATGAATGAACTGTTTATTTAGAAAGGGTGGCTCAAGGCTGTTTGTTGAGGAATTTGGTTGTAAATAAAGGAGATAGGAAATCACAAAGAAAGGAGGGACTGAAAAAAGCACAGAAAGAAAGGAAGAACAAGGAAATAAGAAAAGAAAGGAAGCACAAAGGGTGAAGGGCAAAAAGAAAGAGCAAAAAAGAAGGAAATAAAGAGAGAAAGGTTGAGAGGAAGAAAGGAAGAAGGAAAGAAGAGGGAACGAAAAAAAGACAGAAAAAGGGAAGAAAGAAGGAAAAACATCCAGACTGGAAGATCTAAGGCTAGGCTACTATGTTTTTATTCAGAAACTGGAAGTATGCATGGTTTAATTTCCCGGCCCCTGTCTGTAGCAATGAAATCGGCTGGCAGCGAAATGCGGCTGGACAAAAGAAGATAGAAAGGAAGAAATTTAAGAGAAAGGTATGAGAGCAAGTAGTATTTGCAAGACGGGAGGCTGCCTTTGAAATCTGGCCCAACTATTCGCCTATCGGAAAGGAAAACATTGACAAATATATTGCAGTGTGTTTGCCTCGTTGTTGCTACCTTTTTTTTCATTGCTAGTTTTTCTCTACTTCTACTTCACACTCACACGACAAACCAATGGCGCTAACTGCATCATTCTAAGCTCTCAAAGTGCAGGGCTCATGTCCAGCCTATGAATATCGTGTTTTAGTTCCCTTTGATCTTTTTTTGAGCGGAAAAACTCACTGTGAGCCTAATACTGCGTAACATAGGTACCCTGCATACAAAAGCATACAGTTGAGTTGGTAGATAACTATGAAATTCAGTACACTTGCCCCCAAAACAAATGCCCTCCACTCACGCTAAAAGATAATGTGTTGGGGTGCGTTTCCTGCAGGCTTCTAAGGTTCGTCTGCGTAAGCAATCATTGAGCGCCTTTCTTGTTAGCAAATTATCGATGCAGAATTCTCACTCTTCGTTGTGTTGTTGCGTGGCTTTCCTACGGCTATATATCTCTAAAGCTGGTTTCCCTAAAATAATAATAATAATAATAATTGGTTTTTGGTGGAAAGGAAATGGCGCAGTATCTGTCTCATATATCGTTGGACACCTGAACCGCGCCGTAAGGGAAGGGATAAAGGAGGGAGTGAAAGAAGAGAGGAACAAATAGGTCCGTAGTGGAGGGCTCCGGAATAATTTCGACCACCTGGGGATCTTTAACGTGCACTGACATCGCACAGCACACGGGCGCCTTAGCGTTTTTCCTCCATAAAAACGCAGCCGCCGCGGTCGGGTTCGAACCCGGGAACTCCGGATCAGTAGTCGAGCGCCCTAACCACTGAGCCACCGCGGCGGGGCTTCCCTAAACGTGCGAGAATTGCGCCTAGTTGGTTATTCATCATGGTTTCCCCGCATGGAGCAATATTCATATCGTATGACTGCTTACTTCTCTTGATCTGTTTCCTTAAAGTATTCGTGCCTTTCGATTTCTTTTTCTTTTTTCATTTTCATACTCTCTATTCTTCCGGACGACGCGGAAAATGCATAAGTTTGCCCATATTGATGTCGCACTGGGTTCGCAGATGCGCAGAAAAAAGTTCTGCAATATCACGGTAATGGGCTGGTGCTACGAAATAACAGCGTCCTTAAGCGCTACCTCTACATGGCGGGAGCGCCCAGACATGAAGAGAGCACGTACCGAGTTCTGTCAATTAAGGAAAACCCGAAATCACGCGAGCACGGAGCTTCCAGGAAGCTTTTTTTGGTGCGAAACTACATTTCTAACCAGCTATCTATAGGCGGCTGATTACTCCGTCGCAATCGATGGACGAAGTAACCGCGGCAAGCGTTCATTGTGCCTGCAGTACCGCACCATTGCCGCAAACCTGGACACGTGCGACGAGATAATTATCTCGATAGTGAGCGGGAGGCGGAAACCAGAAAGGCTCTCAATTTATGCGGCACTCTCCGAAGCGCTGTTCTTCGCGACTATCCCAGCCGCCTCCTGGGACCGGGAGTGCCAAGAGACCCCCGGCTGTTGAGCTTGCAAGGCCTCCTCCGCCGCCGGCTCTGGTGGGCTCGTATTGCGGTTGCTCCTCCTAACGGCCCTGAAAGCGAGCGCGCAGAACTCCGCTGGTTGTGAACGCTTGTGGGCGGTATGCGCACGCAGAACAATGCGCCCGAAATAATGATGAACGCGACTGTTGGGTCTCAGGCGGCGCTAAGGTGCCGCGCGCTCCGCTATTTTTCGGGGATGCATTAATTACTCTTACCTGCATACGGACGGCCGTGACTTGGGTCGCACAAGGATAACAGGTGGGCATCGCGGGTGAAGGTAAACACCCTGCAGCCATTATTATTTTGGCATTTCGATTAGTATATGGCGACTCGAACGCATAGCCCAGCACTAGCGAATCTTTTATCAGCCTGATGGAATCAAAGCTCCTAATTGAAGCGCGGAGCGTTCTCCGATTCTTTCCCTTTCGTGGCCAAGCAGGTGGAAGCGATACGTGTTTAATTACTCTTCATGCAAGGATTGGAGCATTGCGAGATTATATGGGTGCAAGCAGTGTTATTTTAGTAAATATTTCTTGGTGTTGGTTGCTGTTTTGTTTTATTTAATGTCCTCACCCAATCCTGAGCCAAAAGCGACTGCCAAAAACTATACGTATGTGTTGCGCAATCCCTAGAAGAACCTAAGTCCAGAGACAAATTGGCGACCTTGCACTGCAGTTTACGTTTGTTAATTTACAATGAGGCGCAATTTTAGGGACGCGATAGTGTTAACACAAGTTTTCTTTGCATAGCTCTCACTACCACCACTATCGATACCGCTTACCACGTACAGCGCGCACCAGTGCGGACGCACTGATTAACCCTAACATGGCAGGCCTGCGTGCAGTTAGTCGGCATATGGCACAATCCCAAAACTCCCTCAGGGCGATCTGTGTAGAGGCGGCGCGCAGTAGAGGAGGTGGTATTCGCTGTGCTAAATACCTATATTCTCTCTCCGTCTGAATTTCTTTCTTTTTTTTCAAAACGCAGCAGGAACGCCAGCCTGCCTTAAATGGATAGTTAAGAGGATACGAAAGAAGAATAACTGGCTCGTCCTGCGGCAGCGACTAACCACTCTCTGCATCATGAGAGTCATCTTTCTCTAAATTCCGGACCCGTAGGAGGCCGTGCATATGCAACTCAAAACCTTGCGGGCTGTTAAGGACTTCCCACGTAGGACTAACACTAGCCCGTTACAAATACCGCCTTCTCTTGTTTCCACGAACCCTTAAGTGGCTCGACTGACCACGTAAGGAATGACCAATATGTTTAATGCAACTTGTTTGTTTGGTGTGTGACCTCCACGCCGCGTTCTCACCGTGCCTCAAATTCGCTTAATCTACTTTCTGCAATAATGCAGACATCAGGGTTAGTTGAATTTGTCCCAACTTTTGTTTTTGCTTTTTGAACAGCTTCTTTTATTACTTACGAAGCAAACGTTTTTTAATAGCCAGCTACATTGCTCCGTATTTCGTTTCACTACTTATATCTCACTACTTCAAGAGACGTGTATTTTATGATAGAAAGTGGAGCGATCAAGATACCACAGAATTTTCTTGTGGCGTGTGCATAAGCTTCAATGAGATATAAGACCGTACTGGAAACGCAAGAGCGAGACTTCTATTTCTCGTACGGTCCGTTCAACTTTGGTCAACAAATGAGGTCCAGTCTCACCGTCTGAATAACGAATCATTATGACGGTCGAGATAAGGCTTTGGTCCTGAATCTATCCTCAAGTGGAAGCAAAGATTTGAAAAAGAGAGAAAAATGAGGAAACTCGATTTTATCTCTAATACCAGGCTGCTCCGTCCTTTTGAACGCGCGACGACGCACTGCCGCGCATTGCTGGTGAATCTGCTAAGGCATAAGCTATAAGGCGATACTATTAGCAGGCTGTTGTTGCCTCTAGCGGAAGCAACCTCACTTCCGGTCTGGTAACGTCGCTTCCCTAGCTCCCAGACTATGGGGATGCTCCGGTCTGCTGACGTCACTGTCCTCCAACCAAAGTGCAAATTTTATTACATCTGACGTATTGTGGCCCCATGTGGTTTCCAAACCCGTGGCATTAAAACATTGTTGTGACGCCGTAAAGTGTTTCTAAAATGGCGAAATACTTCATTTCATTCTTTTCCAAAAACCTGAATTCAAGCGAACAAGGCTATTTGGACAGCTAGATTAGGCTAATCACTCAGGACGGCTCATATTTCTTGCGGCGCTGCAATATCTCCGCTTGGCGCATGGCGACCGAGAGGGCAGGGGGGGGGGGGGGGGGGTTGTCGCGAATTTGCGCCGAGGAGCTCCGTAACGTCGAACTATAATCAAAGATTGCGAAAGGAAAAAAGAAGGAAGGCAAGAACAAGTCCAAGCCGTGAAGCAACCGCTTCTCGATGGCAGTGCCAAATGGAAGAAGCTACAGACCAATGCGCGCCGCGAATAGTTGGCGCTGTGCCAGACCCCTAACGATGCTCCCCGAGGTGAGCAACTTAACGATGCGGCGCCAACGGCGGGTGGCCAACTCGAAAGAATGCGCATTTTCCGCATCTGTCCAAGAGAGATAAACTCGTGCATGGCGCTTCTGTGCAATTTTGACGGAATAAAACGGCAATCAAAGAAGGCAACCGGCCGGCAACTTGGATGGCCGCGTCTACACTGGACGACGGCGAAGAGAGGGTAGGCTATAAAACTGGCAAAGCGAGTGATCGGGAGCTTGAGAGTCGGGAAGAAACGGGATGCGTGTTCGCCTAACCCTAAACTCTGGCCTGCAAGGTGTACAAAGCGAACCTTGCTCACTGACAAGCCCCGCCGTTCAAAACTTTTTTCATGCACTGTTAGCGTTTTAGGGAGCATCACGCAATAAAACTGGGCAGTAGGGACTCTGCTGCGTGAGGTCTTTTAAATATTTTTTCGGTTGCAGGGCTCTCTTATTCTGCGTAACGCGCAGTGACAGAAAGTAAGCCTATCTGAGCGTACCATCGCACCGCTTTCCTTTTGTTTCCCAGCTGCGAGGTCTGATAAAGCAGTAAATGAGTCCTGAAAAACACTCTTGTTGTTCTGTCGTGCGGAACAAATTAAACGTTAGACTTTGCCTAACGAGTGCCGCACCGTTCTAGATCAGCGCAATTAGATTGTGAGTGCGGTGTCGACACCTTAGGCACATTTCTCTTTCTTTTTTCCTCATGTTCAGTATTGCAACGAGGCATAAGAAATAAGTACATAAAAAACGCCATTATGAACACAGGCAGTGTGCGATTGCAGCATCGCTTCGCCCATATCACATTTGAAGCTGTGCAGCCCGTCGTCATGCTCAATTGCTGCTAGGCACCGTGTCCTGACTGTTTTTTAGTGAGGCTTCCGTTTTAAATTGAGGAGTAAAGAAATTTATCACAGAGTTTGTCTGTTTAATTCTCTGAATGAAAACCAATGTACCCCTTTGCTGAGAAAATGTACAGCGAGCGCTGTCCACTCTCTGACATTCGGCTCTGTGCATAAACTGTTGGTTTTCCTCCCGTTAAGCCTCCCAATCTTGGCTCCCGACGCTGTTTAGAGCACTGCTTAAAATCTTTTCCTAGCTTAGTTACAGTGTTCCGGAGGGGTATTCATAGCGACACATTGTGTGCCGTCGTGTAAAAGGAGCTGTTAGACCTTGAGTAAGGTCGTGTTCAGGGCGTCAGCCAGGAGTTTGAACGGTTCCATGCTCAATTATACTCTGCTGTACGCGTCAGGGTGAAGTATATTTGGGGACATGTGTAAATTTTGCGTGTGCGCATCACCGACAGAATATCACTGCGCCGTTAAATGCTGATGTTCAAGGCGCTTAGAGTGAATGCTCGCTTTTCTGGAGGAGTCGAGGGAGTTCCACCCTAAATACGGCAAAAAAGAGCACAGTCGCGTTCACAAATCTCTCTCTTTTCACATACATTGAAATAGACAGAAGGCACATGAAGATAGCATTTAAAGGGGCACTTCTATTGCGATAAGAAAAAAATACAGGCGATGCATCGCATTGCGCAAAAAACACAAGATCGCACGTAATAATGATTTCCACCAAATAGGCCAAAAATAACTTTAAAAAAAACTAGAAAAAGCCTTAAGAACGAATATAATTGTGAACGGCGAACCTTGTCCGATCAGGGTGTCATGGTACCCTGAAGACACCGATGTTGTTTTCAGAAGGATGTAGCAGAAAGGAAAGGGGTTCGCTGCACAAATTACAAACGGCACTATCTTCATCACGCTTGAATGGTCCGGGTCATGAACTGGCACTTTTTAAATGACAAGCTTGCTCTGTTTCTTTGGCAGGGCACTATTTTTCTTATTTATTTTTATTTCCCGCCCTAACGAATGTCTCGTAGGCTGTTGCCCAGTTCAGTGATTCTTGACAGCGATCTCTATCGCATTGACATCCTCGTACATGAGAGCACTTTCGCTCTTGGCTGGCCCCATCAATAACTGCCGCACTCGGACAGAATTTCCTTCTTACGGTTCATCCTGCTTCGCGTCCATTCTGTCTGACTCTTCTCCTTCAAACCGCACCCTTCTTCTCTCTCAAGTTTGTCAGAGGACAGTCCGTAAACACTGTCCGAGCCCATGATACAATCTCGGCGACTCAGAATAACAGTTAAGCGCAGATAGTCGATCGCGGCCTGCTCTCCATTTACTTGTGTTTTTTTCCTCGAGGGTTACTGTTCATGGCTATATACGGAACTCTGGCTGGGAGCTCGGTGCAGAGGTTCCAGATGCACTTTTTTCATCCAGCATGGACAAAACCATTTGCCCATTTATTATATGGAATGCTTTTCAAATCGTACCCGTAGCGTACGACGGAGGTCTGGCTGAAGTTTGTGATACTCCCTTAGGGAAGAAAGTTCAAGGTTGCCGTGAAACGTTTTAACCATTATTCCGCATTTATTTTTGCCTGTGGTTGCCATTCGTAAAACAACGCGAAAGAGTGTGTTCCTTTTTTAGTGTAAAATAAAAATCGTCTAGCAGTTACATGCAGGAAGCTCGCCTGGCGCTCGGCCAGAGGCTTCTTAATGCTCTTTTCATAAACCAGTGAGTGCAGTTGAGGCAGCAGTATTTGTTTTTTTTATTAATTTAGCTTTAGAAGCTGTTTATTAAATTCCATTATTTGCTTGCACTGATTAGCTGCATTCTGTTAACCACCATGAAAGCGGTAACTTGAGAGTTACAAACAAAACAAATCCCGAACGCATATCGGCTCACAAAGACTGCCACAGAATAGAAGAATGTGCTTTAAAAAGTGGAGGCGAAAGCGAGGCAGTAAGCCTCAGATTTAAGGCAACGCACAAATAGTGATCTTTGTTTCCTTCCTCATGGTTAGCACCGGCACCAACCCGTTACAACTCTTGTTTAATTTATTGCTTGCGTCATATCGCGATCCTAATATTAAGAGAAAAGCACTTCCATGTTCGAAGTTGTGAATGCTTGCAGTTCCTCTTCCTCTCGCTCTGTACTTGGTTATTATATATGCCCTGGTAAAATTCGTTTCAGCAACGTTCCTGTTAGTGACCAAAAAAAACGATTCAGAAACACTGATAAGAACAGCCAGCGTGCTCCTCCAAAGTTCTGGAAAGCACTGGCTAGCGCAGGGGACACTGGATAACTTCTCTTAGCTATCACCGAAAAGAAATCAATTCTCGCGCCCTGACCCAGAACAATGACAGGCAGGCCCAATGATTGGGCCCATCGAAGCGTAATAACACGTCTTCCGCTCCTCGCCATCGCCTGAGCCTCGGCTCGCCGATGGCGCTATGCTTTTCACCATAATACTAGGCGTGCACTGAACGAGGGGATGCGGTCCCGCGGCTCTTGAGCCTCTTGTGCGAATGACACTTTGACATACTTGTATCGCAAAGCACACAGGCGACAACGAACAGAAACGCACACCACGCCTAGTAGTGGTGTGTGTTCCTGTTTATCGTCGCCTGGGTCCTTTGCCCTACCCGTATGTCATAGAATACCGACATGCAGAAGCAAAAACGAACCTTGTGAAGGACGCTGTGACTTCGCGTTAGCACTGATTTCATCTTTCTCTTTCGTGGTCATTTTTTGTCCTTTATATTTTATAACCGCTTTTACCCCACGACTGAGTCTGCCTGAGTGCTTCGTTCTTGGATGACGTTGATTCCTGGAACCTGGCCAAGAATTTTGATAGATGACACCGCGTTGTAGATCGGACGCGCTTTTAGTACGGAGTACGAGGAATGTCAAAGGGGGGAACTTTATTTACTACCGAAAAGGAAATTTATATTTACCTCTCCAGGGAACTTCAAAACGCATCAAAAGTGCAATCAGTTTAAGAGAAGAACGGTGAGGGAAAAATAAATAGCATGCTCCGCTCTCATACTTCGACAATAACTGCTGACTGCACCAAAATCGACTTTTTGCGTTACTGCATGCACTTTCACGTTCTTGTGCTTAATTTTCCTTAACAAGCATCACAACAAACCAAAACACGAAGGACGATATACGAGGCGTCACTTCGGATTTGTCCCCATCGTTTTTCTACGAGTTTTACTCTGAGGAGAGAACAACTAGATGTTAGCATGACGTCACACGCTCAGCCTCCGCAGGCCATCCTCCTATGAGGCGGCTGCCTTCTCTTCCTAAGTTCCCTTTAGCTCAGAAGAGCTTCATAATGAGGCTCTCGAGAGTTGTGACACTATCTAAGCAGCTTACGGTTCGTGGTATTTTTTTTAGTGCACCTGCACACTGTCGCGAAATGTGTACGAAGGTTCTTTGTGTGTGTAAGCGCTGTGTGTAGCGCTATGTGTGTCATTTCTTGTTCTCTGTCCTCGTCCTGTGATGCGTTACAACTAGGAAGCTTTCTTGGTACGACGTCTTTTCGTGATACCCCTGTGCTTTTAAGAGCGTTAGCTCTTACTCATCACGTTTCGAGATTTCGTAGGGTCTGCTACAACCCTGAGATCACAGCGCCATCTGTGGCAGCAACTAGAAAACAGCACATCTCGCATTGAGACTTGTAGCGCCATCTACAATAGCATTATAGAAACAACCACCTGCCAAGATGGCGGCCATTAAAATTGGTTGTGCCCTCCCATCCCTCCCATCCCATCCTACCTATGAAGCAAATGTCGTTTGGGGCGTATCTTGAGGGGGTGTAAGTCGACAACGTGTAGACGTACATCGTAATTTCTCTGATAGATGGCGCTAGGCGTCGATCGCTCCGCTAGGCGGCGTGCGTGCACGCGTAGCCGTGCATGGTGGCAATCTACCCCGTTTCAAAGGAGACGCTCTCATGTTCCATCCATCTATCCGTAATGAGCTGTCTCCCTCGGGAGCTCCCCTCAGATGTGGTCGTTTCTACGAAACGTTCACTACCAGTGTGTTTTTGAGGACATGGATGATCCCAAACCATCGACATCTTACGCCGTGGCCGAAGAAGCAAGAGATCAGACATGCTCGGATACTTCCGAGAACGCCCGGCGGCCGAAACCTCCCTTTAATCTCATTCAAATCAATCCTAGTAAACCAAACAACTAACGCTCGTTACTTCAACGTCTTCCTAACGGTGGCGGCCTTTTTAATTATGACGCTGGTTTGACTTACGAATGCTGCAATTTTTCTGTTTCATTTGTCGAGAACCGCGCTCTATACTCACGCATTAAACGAAAGCCCCGTACATCGTTATTAAGTGCGGATCTTGCACCACGGTGCTAAGAATATTTGATGGCGCAGTAGGTGTGAACCAACCACAATGTGAGAAATTCGCTGCTTTACGGGCCCATCCGCCAGTTCCGCGGGCTGCTAGTTTAAGAACCGCTGCTCGAACACAGCGTTGCTCTAGAACGTGGAGGTCTCTTTCCCGTGAAGCTTCCCGTTTAATTTTTTAATGACTTTAATTCTACTGTTTTATGCTCCTTCTTGAGGCTTTTTGCCTATATGTTGTTTTACAGTGTCAGCTGCTAAAGGTTCAGCGTGCGGAGGTTTCGTCGCTAGAAGGAAATGACGTCATGATCACCCGACTAGGAGCGTACCTATGAAGCAACTTGCTGACGTAGCCGAAAGTCAACATTCCCTACCCGTAGATTTCGTGGTCGTCGTCAAGTTTAGTTTATGGGGCTTAACGTCCCAAAGCGACTCAGGCTATGAGGGACGCTGTAGTGAAAAGCTTCAGATAATTTCGACCACCTCTGGTTCTTTAACGTCCACTGACATCGCACAGTGTACAAGCCTCTAGCATTTCGCCTCCATCGATATGTGCCCACCGCGGCAGGAATCGAACCCACGTCTTTTGGGTCAGCAGCCGCGCATCATAACCACTGGGCACCGCGGCTGCAGTCGTTGTCAGCCTGACTAACGTTGTCACATAGAACAGTAACATAACCAATTTAACTGAGCCTTCATCCTGGCCCAATTAGTAGATCATGTGACTGAATAATGGATTAAAGCACGGATAACATTTTCCTGCTGCAATTACGCGGGCGCCTGTTAATCTTTCCTAATCTTTACGTCTTTAAATTGGCCTTAAGATACTCGCTCCTACAAGTCCAAGCAGAAAGCAAATGTAGACATTCACATATTATCATGTACGGGACCACTACCCCCCTAGCGCGCGCACATAAACAGCATGTGCGCACACACAAACTCTGTCCCATAATTTCTTGCCGCTAAAATGAAAGTAACCGGAACACTAGCAAATCGGCGCCGAATGCTTAAAGCATGTCACACACAACTTTTTCTGACTGGCTCCGCTCCGACGCATCAACCACCGCGATAGCCCCGTGTATGATACTCAATGCAGCGGATAACCACTCGAACGTGTAAAGAGGTATGAGCACTCGACCTATGATTTGTTGACACCAGCAAATTGTGCGGCGAGAGTAGAAAGCATAGCTTCAGGCAAGATCCTGTGCTCTGGCGCCTTAGGCCAGCCTCTTGCTTCTGAAAGACAATAATAATAATAATAATAATAATAATAATAATAATAATAATAATAATAATAATAATAATAATAATAATAATAGTTTTATTTTGTGACCATCATTACCAATGCAGGCGAGACAGGCCGGTCTAAGCCTTTAGATGGCTTGTAGGACCATGCCTAAAAAGAAGAAAGAAAAAACAACAACAACAACAACAACAACAACAATAATAATAATAATAATAATAATAACGTCTTTATTTCTGTCAGTGATGTAAGAGTAAGAAACTGCAGGTAAAAGTCGCTTTAGAGGGAAGCGACTTGATTCAAGTATTACAGTAACGACGCGGTAACTCTTGAGACAAGATGGAGGCTTGGCACGAAACGCGACCGTATGGGGCCTACATAAAAGTGATGGGAAGAATTGTTCTCGCAAATGAGAATGCATTTTTCGTAAAATTATAGTAGACTCTGAAAAATCGCATGTTATGCCGCAGTTATAGTAAGGCTATGTTGTTTGCGCGAAGAATGCAGGACGCTTTCCCAAGCACTGACATTTCTAAACGGGCTATAAATCCCGCTGCTCTAACGGCGTCCACTTTGGTAGCACACAGAGCTCATCGAATCCGTCCTCCAAGTACAATAAAATATTCCGCATTGTGAACGAAAGGCGACTCCTTGCCTACACACCAGAACAAAAAGAAGCGGGCATCGGAGCAGATAATATAAAGCACTGTATTTCTAAAGCGCCAACTTGAGCCTATTCTGTCTTTTTCTTCCTTTTAGCCACACGCTGTACATCGGTTTATCCTGCATTTAAGAACACAGTCGCTAAACTCGCGTCTGACATGTTCTCTACGAGATTTTTTTGTGGGCTGAGAGTCGCCTGGTGTGTACCTGCAAGGCATAGAGCAGTGAACAAATCGCACAACCCAAGCTCGGAAACAGAATTCACGCAAGGATATGCGAGAACACTATATGAGCTACTCAAATGTAAAGAGAGCACTGACAAAAAAAAAGAAAACACGGAAACAAAAGATGGTTCTGCCAGTTAGGCGCCACCAGGCACGGGAAAGCAAGAACTAAAGCAAACACGCGCGAGACGAGCAACCCGAGATAGTCGGCGTGAGAAAGGCAAGTGTATGTGAACATAACATAGGCACGTCGCGTTCAGTTTTCCTGGTCGTATATTTTGCAAGCGATATGTACATAAAGCTGGACAGCAGGAAACTTGTTCATCCCAGTGCTTCTATTTGCAGTGTATATCTTGTTCCTACAATACATAAGATATATATATATATATATATATATATATATATATATATATATATATATATATATATATATATATATATATATATATATATATGAAGGGGGCCAACAGTCACCGAAACCAAGGACGCTTAGGGGAACGTTAATTTTTTTTTATCTTAATGTGTTATGCTTATGAGTGGGGTAATAATACTTAGAAGTTTCCGCCCTCACCGTTAGTTGACGTTCTACGTCACGCTCGCGGTATTACAGGACGTGCTACGTCCGCCGCTATGGTCGAGGGTGGCGCTGGTGAACACTCTCAAGGCTCGCTTACACCTAGTAAACATAAATACCCACGAGAGCAGCAGATTGGACAGCCGTCGCCGTAGCTCAGTTGGTAAGAGCACCGGACGCGATATTCGGAGGTCGTGGGTTCGGATCCCACCGGCGGCATGGTTGTTTTTTCTGCTGCTTTATAAGTAATTTTCTTTAAGCAATTTATTATTCTAAGTATTATTACCCCACTCATAAGCATAACACATTAAGAAAAAAAAAATTAACGTTCCCCTATGCACCTTGGTTTCGGTGACTGTTGGCCCCCTTCATAAATTTGTCAAACGGGCCCCTCATTTCCTTTAACTTGTCTGCTAATAGCTTAACGAGGGTCTCGGTTCTGGCAGTCTTGATGCCATAGGTAGCATAAGAGGGCTCTCGCACAGTTTCCGCCCTCACCGTTAGTTCACGTTCTACGTCACGCTCGCGGTATTACAGGACGTGCTACGTCCGCCGCTATGGTCGAGGGTGGCGCTGGTGAACACTCTCAAGGCTCGCTTACACCTAGTAAACATAAATACCCACGAGAGCAGCAGATTGGACAGCCGTCGCCGTAGCTCAGTTGGTAAGAGCACCGGACGCGATATTCGGAGGTCGTGGGTTCGGATCCCACCGGCGGCATGGTTGTTTTTTCTGCTGCTTTATAAGTAATTTTCTTTAAGCAATTTATTATTCTAAGTGTTATTACCCCACTCATAAGCATAACACATTAAGAAAAAAAAAATAACGTTCCCCTATGCACCTTGGTTTCGGTGACTGTTGGCCCCCTTCATAAATTTGTCAAACGGGCCCCTCATTTCCTTTAACTTGTCTGCTAATAGCTTAACGAGGGTCTTGGTTCTGGCAGTCTTGATGCCATAGGTAGCATAAGAGGGCTCTCGCACAGTTTCCGCCCTCACCGTTAGTTGACGTTCTACGTCACGCTCGCGGTATTACAGGACGTGCTACGTCCGCCGCTATGGTCGAGGGTGGCGCTGGTGAACACTCTCAAGGCTCGCTTACACCTAGTAAACATAAATACCCACGAGAGCAGCAGATTGGACAGCCGTCGCCGTAGCTCAGTTGGTAAGAGCACCGGACGCGATATTCGGAGGTCGTGGGTTCGGATCCCACCGGCGGCATGGTTGTTTTTTCTGCTGCTTTATAAGTAATTTTCTTTAAGCAATTTATTATTCTAAGTATTATTACCCCACTCATAAGCATAACACATTAAGAAAAAAAAAATTAACGTTCCCCTATGCACCTTGGTTTCGGTGACTGTTGGCCCCCTTCATAAATTTGTCAAACGGGCCCCTCATTTCCTTTAACTTGTCTGCTAATAGCTTAACGAGGGTCTCGGTTCTGGCAGTCTTGATGCCATAGGTAGCATAAGAGGGCTCTCGCACAGTTTCCGCCCTCACCGTTAGTTCACGTTCTACGTCACGCTCGCGGTATTACAGGACGTGCTACGTCCGCCGCTATGGTCGAGGGTGGCGCTGGTGAACACTCTCAAGGCTCGCTTACACCTAGTAAACATAAATACCCACGAGAGCAGCAGATTGGACAGCCGTCGCCGTAGCTCAGTTGGTAAGAGCACCGGACGCGATATTCGGAGGTCGTGGGTTCGGATCCCACCGGCGGCATGGTTGTTTTTTCTGCTGCTTTATAAGTAATTTTCTTTAAGCAATTTATTATTCTAAGTGTTATTACCCCACTCATAAGCATAACACATTAAGAAAAAAAAAATTAACGTTCCCCTATGCACCTTGGTTTCGGTGACTGTTGGCCCCCTTCATAAATTTGTCAAACGGGCCCCTCATTTCCTTTAACTTGTCTGCTAATAGCTTAACGAGGGTCTTGGTTCTGGCAGTCTTGATGCCATAGGTAGCATAAGAGGGCTCTCGCACAGTTTCCGCCCTCACCGTTAGTTGACGTTCTACGTCACGCTCGCGGTATTACAGGACGTGCTACGTCCGCCGCTATGGTCGAGGGTGGCGCTGGTGAACACTCTCAAGGCTCGCTTACACCTAGTAAACATAAATACCCACGAGAGCAGCAGATTGGACAGCCGTCGCCGTAGCTCAGTTGGTAAGAGCACCGGACGCGATATTCGGAGGTCGTGGGTTCGGATCCCACCGGCGGCATGGTTGTTTTTTCTGCTGCTTTATAAGTATTTTCTTTAAGCAATTTATTATTCTAAGTATTATTACCCCACTCATAAGCATAACACATTAAGAAAAAAAAATTAACGTTCCCCTATGCACCTTGGTTTCGGTGACTGTTGGCCCCCTTCATAAATTTGTCAAACGGGCCCCTCATTTCCTTTAACTTGTCTGCTAATAGCTTAACGAGGGTCTCGGTTCTGGCAGTCTTGATGCCATAGGTAGCATAAGAGGGCTCTCGCACAGTTTCCGCCCTCACCGTTAGTTAACGTTCTACGTCACGCTCGCGGTATTACAGGACGTGCTACGTCCGCCGCTATGGTCGAGGGTGGCGCTGGTGAACACTCTCAAGGCTCGCTTACACCTAGTAAACATAAATACCCACGAGAGCAGCAGATTGGACAGCCGTCGCCGTAGCTCAGTTGGTAAGAGCACCGGACGCGATATTCGGAGGTCGTGGGTTCGGATCCCACCGGCGGCATGGTTGTTTTTTCTGCTGCTTTATAAGTAATTTTCTTTAAGCAATTTATTATTCTAAGTATTATTACCCCACTCATAAGCATAACACATTAAGAAAAAAAAAATTAACGTTCCCCTATGCACCTTGGTTTAGGTGACTGTTGGCCCCCTTCATAAATTTGTCAAACGGGCCCCTCATTTCCTTTAACTTATATATATATATATATATATATATATATATATATATATATATATATATATATATATATATATATATATATATATATATATATATATATATAACTGGCTTTCATTTTGAAAAAGAGCGCCACGTGCGCACGTATTTCATACGTGCACTCTTGAGCGCCGTTCTGATTCTCCAAAAAGCAGGGCTTCGGTTTTTTCGAGGCACCGTTTCTGTTTTGTCTAAATTTGAAATCGTTTAGCGTTTTGTTTTTCATAGTGCTACTGAAAATTTGTTTTGCTTCTTTCGGTCAACTGTGCGGGTAGCTGTAGAGTCGAAATGCGAGCCAGGCCATATATGCACTGAAGGAAAAAAATAAAAAGGTCTATAATGCAGTGGAGATGGTGGAATTCGATAGTGTACTTCAAAGCATTTCTCAATCTTCGCAATACGTGAATGGTTCCAGTGGTCTGCACAAACATGATTCTCTCAAGTAAAGTGAGTTCTTTGACCTCAGACCTGTTTTTTTTTTTTACTGAGGCATGTGCCAATGGTCGGGCGTTATGAAACAGGACTAGTAATGCGACCACTTTAGATGGGAATTCAGTGAGGTCGCTGGTAACGCAGACCCCCTTTCTGCACAGCTCGCTAACCGGTCGTAGCAGTCGACTGTGTGCACACATTTTCAATATTTAGTAAGGTCAGCATTGAAGGTCGTTACCACTCAGCGATTTTGTAAATGTATTGTAAAATTGACTGTTGCATGCAAAACCGTGGACGACAATCGCCGCTCTGAGGCATATGCTTGGATAGGAGATCGTAAATGCGCAGACTTTTTTATGTGTTGGCACAGAACATATCTTTTTTCCTTCATTATGGATTAATTGAACCTATACTTAGACTTCAAATTTCTTTCGCATTCATTTGCGTGAAGACATGGCAATCGAGATGTATTTTCTCATGTTTCCCGTGGCATGCTGAGCGAGTACTCAATATAATAAGGCTTTCAGGTATTTTTAAGCTGTGCATGGCGCGGCAAAAGTCATGTAGTATGCCATTCCAATATTTATTTAGATTCAGTGCTCTATGTGTATCCGTTCGTTTTGATTGCTCTTTTCCTTTTTTCATTTTTTATATTTTCGTTTTAAATATTGCCCACGTCATATGGCATAGGTAAGTGGCATTGTTTTACCTCGATATTAGAAAGACGTATGAAAATCAAGCACCTTAAGGTAGATGTCGAAATACAAACCTTGCCTTCCCGCATTGGACAGGTAGGTGCGCTGTGCGCCTGGCCTACTGGGGACGCATGAATGCGTTCCTCTTTTCTGATCAGGAAATTAGCAAAAGGGTACTTTGAAAGACTGTCATTACCTAAAGCGTTTAAAATACAGCGAGGGCGGTTTTATTTCCATCCACTGTTTTTTCACAACGATAGAAATATATGCGGCGTTCTGTTCTGCACCAGAAGGTAGCTATAAATTCAGCTCTTTAGGCGCTTGCGGATTTTCGTTCAAGATCAGAGGGTGCTTGCGGTACGAACCATACCAGACCTTTACAAAAATAACTTTGTTTTTACCGCACGTCAAATTATTTCGGCCTTTTCCATCTTTCTGTACTGCTCCACACACAGGGCACGGTAGTTACTTTCCATCTTGTCCCCTTTGTCAGATCTGAATTGTGCGAACCGACTTGATGCGTACAACGCGTTTTCCGGGTTTCCCGTTCATCTGCCGTTGTTCAGTGCTCCTAATCATTTTCCGCATGAAAGAAACGTGTAATCTTCGTTCCCGCATCTATTATCACGCTATTGAAAATGGCAATCATGCTTTGTTTCTGGTACAAAGCTGCTGCCCGAAAGCCGCAATTTATTCAGTTTTGTTGCAGTTTTTATTTACACATATATGATATATTGCATTCAAACGATTAGGCTTTCTCTCGAAAATATTTTCTACTCGTACATCATTAAAACAAAAAAAAAAATACGTATTGAATGCGCAAAACTTCATGACTTTAGATTTGAGCACCTATACAATATTTCTGTTTTCCTTTCTGATCTGTAAATTTGCCGATCATGACTCTGCGCGATGGCTGACTGGCGTTCGTTGAGCACGAGCTCACGGGATCGCTGCCAAGGCGCGGAAGGTGCATTCCGGTGAAGGCTAATGTACAAACACGACCTTTTACAGACATTTTTATGCCCACTGAACGTACATAATTAACAACAGCTAATCTGGGTCAGCTCATTTCGGCATGAATATAGCCAGCGGGGTGTATCCTCGAGAATTAGAAAACAAAAATTTTTGTAAAAAAAACTTCTTATTGCGAATTACACTCATTGTTTTGAGTGCACCCTTCAGTTCCCTCACTTTGTCGTTATACTCATTTCTATGTGAAAAAAAAAATAATTTAAACCATTATTGAGTCGATATTTATGATGTCTTAATCCCCAACCGACGGGACTGAGGAACAGGAAAGTGGGAGTCGGGAGCTATGGGGAGCAACTCTTAATATCTTCAAAATGTTTTCTGGCTTGTGGGGAGCGCCGCCTAAGCTTTTCGAGCCATACTACCTCTCGCTACTCGGGAAATCAGGAACAGTCTATTAGTTCTGAGTAAATTAGTCCTGAAAAGAGAAAGTGGCCGACCAGACAGCGAGGTAGCGTGTGTGTGTATGTGCTAAACCTTTGCGCGGTAGAGCACGCCAGGAACATTGTCTGCTAATACTCACAGCAGCAACAATGAGTTCCTATCTCTGTTTAGTCCGCTCCTCGGAGGAGTTTCCTTTTGAGCTTTGAAAGTGGCCCCCAACTCAGTCCTTGTTTTAATTCCTGTCACAATGAGTGGGCTACTACTTCTCATAACGAAGCAAGCACTCAGGCTTAATGCTGCCACTAACCTTAGTCAACATGCTTTTGTTGCTGCATTTTCCAGCGTAAAATGAACCCAACCTTCCATCGAGCAAACGTATTATAACGATCAGTTAGTCCATCCAAGGCGATGTCCCCAGACGCTTCCTACTCCATGGAAAATTGAAAATTGGTTTGGACGAAATCAAATTACGCAGTAACTGTCTCACATATCTCGGTGGACACCGAACCGCGCCGTAAGGAAAGGGATAAAGGAGGGAGGGAAAGAAGAAAAGAAGAAAGATGTGCCGTCGTGGCGTTTCCCAAGGCGTACTGACGTAGCGTTGCTGTGTAAACGATAGCGACGTCTTCGTCAATAGCGACAGCTTCGTCGAGTGAGCGGTGTTCGCGTCCACGCAATCACTTTGATTGGAACTGGACCAGATTCCTCTGTCGACAAACCATTGCCACATTCGACTTCCCTCTCCTCCTCTGGTCCACGTAGGAGACGCCACCTACATCCCATCGCGATATAGATGCGGACAAGTAGCCAAGGCAGACTTCTTTTTTTTTCGTTGTTTTCACGATGTCATGTCGTGCGGATTGATAAAGTCTGCGCATGCTAAGGAAAATATAAACGGTCATCTACTGAAACGGAAAATTTGTTTCATTCGTAGTCTTAGGGCTGATTTGTCCGACTCACAATTTTTCTTCAAGCTCTCGCAAAGCAGGTCTTTGAGTTTCGAGGACGCGGTTAAGGAAGCAGAGCACGATCTTAGTGATCTGACGGCGTGGTGCTGCGCAGCGACGTCTCGAGGTTGCATTCTTGTTCAGAAAGCACGGCTAACCGATGGACAATGTATAGCGCACTGGTGACTGCAGCTCATCTTGATCCTGACCATAGCTTTGTGGTTTTACTCTAACCATACTTTTTGGGGATGATGGGGCTCAAAGATACCGCGAAGTGTGATCATACCCCTTTTCCCGTACTTCCCCCTCTCTCTATTCCTCTAGCTCAGCGTAGTCGGTCTGGGCATAGCCAGCGTGAGTAAGTTTCGTTTTCTCATCTACCTCTTTATGCTCAATGGTGACACTCATGCCTACGCCACTAACACCACCTAAGTTGTAGGTGGTGAGAGGAAACGCCGTTGAACAACTCCGTTTTCAGACGCGGCTGATGGTCTTCAGCGCATTGTCACCCACTGGATTGTTTAGGCCCAGGTTGGTTACAGGGCGTAATGGGTTCCGATGGAGCCGTCCCGTCTGCTCTTAGCCATGGCTGATGGGGCCTGGGTTCGACTCCACTGAGCGTTCCCACAAGTGAGGGACGTGCACGTGTATGGCGTCGTTCAGGACAAGGACGCGACATGTATGGGCACTGTTTGGGTGAGCCTCTTGATGTGGACATCAAAACAGCCTTGGGCACGTCAGGCCTTATTACTGCAATTACAACAAAACGACCCCAGAAAAGAAACTGGAAGGTGGACACGGAAAAAAACCTGTAACAGTTACGCTTGTGCACGAAACTAAGGTTGAAGAAAGTGTTTTTCGCTGACAGAGATAACAAGAGCTCTAACATAAAGAAGAGTGCACTTGTAGACAGGCGTTGACTCGGGGAAGGGTACCCCTGATGGAGAAGGTAGCACAGTCAGTGTAAATTACTTTTCCTACCATCTTTTTGTACTTTGCCATGGGCAACCACTTCCTCTCCATCGCAGCACCACATCCATTTCGGAAGACTGATGAGCACGTGAGAAGGAAGCCCGGGAAATAAGCAATACAGGACGGCGCTCTGCAGTCTTCGTAAGATATCTTTCTCGGCGAGAAAGCCCAGGCTACCACGTGTTTATGGCTCCCTAGATCAGTTTCATAAGGTCAAAGAGCGCCTTCTGAACGAGGCTCTACGATGTGGCTGATATCTACGTGCGGCCAGTCTGGCTCCTGTGTTGACCCGAAGACGGCTTGTGCCTCGGTCGTCCGGTAACGAGGAACGAAAGGCGGACAAAAAATGCTGTTGTGCATTTGCGTGCTGCCCTGTCCGACAGACGCCTAGTACTACTACATTTTGTCGGTGTCAACTGATAAGCTGAACATTCATTCGAAGGGTGCGGCGTTTCACGAACGTCACCGCACTGCGCATGGGAGGCGCCCATAAGTTTCCATTCACTGAGCACGCTGTCATCCTTCATTATCACTTCGTGGATCACTGCATATTATAGCTTAATACCATCCGTGCTATGGTTCACTCATTTACGGTTGGGGCAAGAAGTACCTTCGCAGTGACACTACTGGCCCTGGCTGATCATAATGGTGATCCTGTCCTAGCAACAAACAAGTGATAATAGCACCCCCATCCTCATCGCGGCCGCCTTCACTGTTTCTTTACGGCTTTTTTTTTTCACCGGGTTATAAACGGTTGTCGGGGCAGTATTATCGTATCATGAAATCTGGTACTTTTATTTGAGCTTGAAGGTCTCGAAGATTTGTTTGGTCTGAAAGAGACAACGTAATGGATGTCTGCAGACTTATTTCAGCCATATTTGGCTACCCAGAGTACACTGTTGTAGCGAGGTATCTGGGCTTTTTTTCTTGCGTTTTGAAGCCACCCCGGCCGAAATTCCATGCGGCTACCTTAGAGTCGGAATTAAAGCAACGTAACCTTTTAGGAGAGTAGAATGGTATCGTCTGGAAATAAATGTCGCTGATTAATTATGAACACACAATTAAGAGAACTTCGAGTGTGCGACGCTCTTCGTAGTGCCAGCATACGGTTAGGCCTGCACATTACTTCTTGTCTTCAGAAAAACTTCCTTTTGAAAGGTCACTAGCCGGCAATGTGAGCAGAAGTATTGTTTTTGTTGTTATTTACGACAGCGAAGTGCAGTCCTTCCCACTGCGTGGGCGAACGAGCCTCTAGTGGCTCGTTGCAATTCGCAAAAAAAAAAAGGCCGCGATGCTCGACGCACAAATAGGTTATATAAGCACGCTCGTATTATTTTCCTCTTCGGCGAGCCGCGTAACAACGTGGGCGCTGCCAAAGAGGATCTTCCTGCTTGACTGCTGAGCGGTAAACAAGTTGGCCCCACGCGTTTTGTTTATCGCCCCGAATTCAGGCAATCTTGTTAACGAAATTAGTGGCCTCACCTTGTGCTGCTCGGCACAGCGAGGCCACCGAGAAAGGAAATTAACGGGTGGCCCGCTGACGGTTGCGGACATACGAGTGAGGAAACTGAGAACTGCGTCCAAACAAAAGGGTGAGCAACAGCCAAATTGCGAACGCTCAGAAACGTCACGTCAGCGTTCTGGCTTCACCAAACGAAGCCGGGCAGAAAACTGGAGAAGTTAGCGTAGAAAATGCATTTGGAAGCCGGTTGTGCATTTCCCTCAGCCTTTTCTCGTCCGAGACAATGACGGAAGCTTTTTCTTTGCGTTGCGATGTTCGCACATTTTGTCTTTGCGCGAGCGTGCATGCCTGAGTTTGTTTAACCATGTCGGTGTGTGCCAAGCCGAGCCATAATTGCGCTTCTGCGCTCGCCGTTATCAATGCCGTGGAAACTGGATGAAGGTTGATTTTTCGAGCAGCTTTTCTCCTTTATTAATTACAGCACAGAAGCATTTCGGTGCACTGTGTAAAAACTGGTCCGTAAAATTGAATTTTCTCAATTTTGTAAATGTTCGCAATGCACGTTGAAGTTCAAAGGGAACTGCTAGATTAGTGAACTTTAAAAAGTCACAACTAAATTTTTCACTGGAAGTGGTTAGCAATAGAATTATTTATTTCGAAAGAAGCTTTATTACTTTGGAAAGTTTTCGGTTAGGCGTTATGGTGGTGTTAAGTGAAGGTCGTTTTAAGAATGTCAGTGATCCTGGCCAGATTTTATACGATTCGCATGCATACTAAACAATACGTTTTGTGCAGCAGTCTTTGGGGGATATCTGCCGCGAGTATCATGAGAAAAACTCACCATTTCAAAACAAATTGGTTTGAAGTTGCGTTCATGCCTACAGCATATGAAACTATATAGATCTCATTGTTTGCTGCTTCAATGTTTTTCAGTGTTTAGGGAATAGGTATCGGCTGCTTGTTCGTCTCTTGATCTGACAAAAGGGCTTCTGAGACTCGTGTTTCACTTGAAACCGATTAGCAATGGTCACATCATTTTATGCAACACCTAAATATTTTATTTTTATATACATTCTTTAAGCCAAAGATGTAGTTTATTGACCAACACGTGACCTTTCTTTGTGGTCTCGATAATTGTTTTCAGCTTTGTTCTATGTCTGCTTTAACAGTGCTAGCATCGCCATTCTAGACCTGCCAGCTTTTACATATACTTTTACTGGTCAAAACATCATACTAATATGGAAAAATTTGTGTCGTTCCTCGTTTCCGTACCGTATCTTCGTTTAACAGTGTGAAGGGAACGAAACATTCCAGAACGACAAAATTCGGGAAATACGTTCAACGGAATGTTTATGAAAGTTGGTAAGGGTGCCTGAGAGCGAAAATCAAAGCTGATGGGCCCTGAATGTTCCTGAATGCCGCAAAAACGTCGGCCACGTTACCCTTCTCGAAACTCTTAATGCCATATGACATAAGATGAGACACTTGACCAAATGACCTCATGAGAATTTTGGATCTGTACTATCACCTATCTCTCATGGACGGAATGCAGTCTGTGCATGAAATAAAGAAATAGCTGTAGTTTTTAGGCACCTCAAAGACAAGGATATTTCAATGAAGCTTTGTGCTACTGTCACAAGCGGAGCAGAAATGTCGAATTATTAGTAGAACTTATTGATTTGCGTCGCTGATTACTGTAAAAACATTACTCATTATGAAGTCGTGTTACCCCTAAGAATTTTCTTTAGATATGTAAACGACTGCTTTTCTCTCATTCGGAAAAATGATTTGCTTGTCTTTTCTTCTCATTTGAATTCGATTGAAGAAGGGATTAGAAAAAGCAAACGGTGCGTTTCTCTTGGTCGACGTATTGGCAAAACGAAATAGTGGAAATCTATCATTCAGCGTTTACAGGCAGACACCCACACCGGAAGATACCTTAAATCCGTAGAAAAGCAGAAAATCATCCGTAGAAAAGCAGTTGTCTTGCCCAACACGTGAAGCTCCCGTGTCGTCCCCTCTAAAAAGTTCCGCTATTCCGTACACACTGGAATAAGCGAAGCCTTGGCCCCCATTCTCCGGACATTCCAAGTTCACGCTGCCCATGCCGCCACAGGAAAACTAGGGCATGCTCTGGTTAACATCAAAGACGTTCTCCCCAAAGAAAAGTACCCTGGCGCTGTTTACAGCGTCCCGCGATGCGGTTCTGATATCGTCTACATCGGCGAGACTGGTGATTTTAAAAGGCACCAAAAACAACATTGCAATGATGTTAAAAACCGAAAATTGAACTCTAATGCTATCGCCGCACACTCCGTATCAACCGGCCACGATATCCACCGGGGTAGGGCACACGTGCTGGCAACTGAAAAGATTCTGTACCGTCGCCGTCACCTCGAATCATTATTAATTCAACCGACTAATCACACCCTCAATCGCAACACTGGAAATCTAAACTCTGTATACGCAGGCTCCCTGCGCCCTCTTTTCAAGCGTATTTAGTCCCGATGCACTGCCCAATTCTTCTCATTGTGAATAAGGCTCCCGTACGGGAGCCGAAACGTCCTTTTGTTTTTACTTTTGGTCGGCGTCCCTCTTTTTTTAAAGTTTTATTACTCATTATGAATTTCTTACTACAAACAGAAGCTGCAGGCTTTGTGGTATCGCTTTGGGAGGAGCAAGAGTATCGTGACATGCATAAACCATTCATGGCGCGTGCGCTTTCGTGCGCTATCCACCTTGCCAACTCCTGGGTCACGCCTAGAGCTTTTGAACTATTCCTCATTCTTGCGCTTAGCTTTAGAATCACGTCCAGCGGGAAGGGAGGCCTTGAAATAATAAGAAAACAAAGAAAAGCAGATGTACGAGCGTTGTTTGAGCAACATTTTCAAGGAGTCTCAATGGCGCCTCTTTCACACGTGGTACTTTTGACAGGTGGTACTTAAACATTCATCTCGGCTCTTCGTGTAGGCATCGCTGAGCTCCTGTCCCGCGCTGCTTGGGTGAACACTCTTTAGCGTGGTCGCGTGTTCTGTGTAATCTCCTAGCGCCTGTCTTAGAGCCTGCTAGTATATAGGAATCAATGCGCTGGCAATGCAGTCCTCTAATGCTGGCAGTGCATTACAAGCTCCTGACAGCCAGGAAACTGGTTAGATAGAATAAAGGGAAACCTACCCACAATAAATTCTACTTGACGCTAAACGGAAGACGTTGCCTGACAGTCTTTTTTTTTATTATTTGAGCCTTCCGGGCTACTTGTGCATGAATATTTAAATGTAGCGATTGAGAAAAATCGTCTCTTAAATGCCTCTTGAAAAAATGCAAAGCCAACTACTCAGCTGAAACAAAATATTAGGGCAACAAAACGCTGGTTGAGTTCGTTTTGCTCGTTAAACATAGCACAAAAAGACGAGGACATATGTATGTCTACCATCATGTCAACCTGATTTTCTGCGGAATGTTTTAGAAACAGGCGCGTGTGTGCTTTCGATTGGTCTATGAAACGACGTCAGACCCGCCGCTCGGATGAATCAGGGCGGGGCGCACCAGATTTTTCAAAAGCAATGAGCGTGCGCAGAGAGGCTTTCAAATAACTTCTCCACATAATGGCTGCAGCGGTAACAGGAGCAGGACGATAAGAATGACAAAAATCCGCGCGTAAAATTTCGTCCGCAAGCAGGTTCGCGTGAAAATGCTTTGAAAAGCAGAGGGGTCATATTTTATGAGGGTTAGCACTTAGCGTTACGATACCGTTCTTGATACAAAGCATATTTTGGTAATTCAAAAATTTATTTTCATTTTTTTTTTGTTCTGGGCGCTCTATTTGTGAAGCATTTTGCCACAAAGCTTTCCTAAAAATCGTGAATCGGCATTCTCACAAAAATTCTGTTAAAGCTTTTTGAACGTAGCTCCGAATGTGAGGCACGTTAAAGAAAAACCAGCATTCATCCAAAAAAATACATTGTGCACATAATTGATACATTGATAAACGTTTATATTAGATGCCTCTAAGGCATTCATAAAACACGCGTTGCTAAAATACTTGTTAACAAGAGGCTGTAGACAAATCATCGAACGGTAGAGCGACGGCCCTGTCAAGTGTTGCTTTCTTGGAAAACTGATTGTTTGCTACCGCTTTCGTACTGCACCGAAAAGAATAGGCACACAAGTCCGGCCTCCATTGAGACGCTTGTGAAAACGCGTTCCTCTCGATATCAGCTGGTTCGCCCAGTACCCATCTCTTGGCCGGCCGAGATTAGTGACACCCCTGCCTTACTCGAGCGAACTCTTATTAGTGGCAGTCACGCAATACTCGGGCTTGCCGGGGCAGCTGCCAACGTCCGCTGCAAGCAATTGTGCTGTCGTCGAACCCACGTCCGTCCATCACGGCTCTGTGACACGCTAAGTAGCGCGCCTCTCCTCGATGAAATGTAATGAGACGAACGGTCTAGCGTTCCAGGGAAATGACCAGCGGACAGGTGGCGGCGGGGGACTAATACATCGTGCCGTGTACATAGCGATCTTAAGCCGCGCCCGTTTGCTTCGTGTTTCGTAATGACATCCTGCGCGCGAGGTCACCCCATCCTTGACCGTGAACTAAAAGACTCTTTAAGCATTCTGCCTGCGCAGAATGCGACTCTTGCAGTCCACGTGCCTGCCTAACTTTTTTGCGTTATCGCTAAGATCAGGACGAGAATCTGGTCGTCAGTGTATGCATTTGTGATGCTGATACATGAAACTCTGAATGGACGATTGCCTCTAAAGCAAGTTAAGCCAGTCGATGCTTCAAAGCAGTGAGGAATGCCCGCAGCACGGCTTATGAGTGCACTTCTTCAGGAAGAACGTATAGATCATATGTTGTTTTCTTCTAACGAAGCCTGTGCGGTTATTTGTACCATCCGAAATATATATTAACATGTGCAAAATATGTAATGAGTAGTATCGGCATTTCTTTGCCGCATCTTTTTTCGCTGAGGTGAACAATGTTTCACCGCAGTTTGCTAGAAGTGTTACTGGTACTAATTTTCTGCCTTTTATTTGCACAAGAAATGGATTCGTATTTTACGTGCACTATACTGCTCAATAAAGCTCTTTGGACGTGGTGCCACTCTCGAAAACTTTTTTCTTTTCAACTTTAATTTTCTCTTTGCTGCTTATTCGAATTACTGAGACATGAAGCTGGCGGTACTGATAATATAGGAATGAGGCAGTCGTTAGTATGGCTGTGTTTAGTGCTAGGTTAAGCCGCGAGCTGACGACGTTTTCATTCTTTCTTCCTACTGCAGAAAAGAAGACTCGAAGCAGCGCATGCTGCCGATAGTTCAGGTGCTCCAGATCAGAGAGTTGTAAATGTAATTTAGAACCAATTTCTCAAAAACACTTCTTGTTTATTGCCCTTTCTGCTCACACAATCACGTGCTTAGTTTTTTCGTAAATGCTTGACAAAAAGATTTGCACAAGAAATGGATTCGTATTTTACGTGCACTATACTGCTCAATAAAGCTCTTTGGGCGTGGTGCCACTCTCGAAATTTTTTTTCTTTTCAACTTTCATTTTCTCTTTTCTGCTTATTCGAATTACTGAGACATGAAGCTGGCGGTACTGGTAACATAGGAATGAGGCAGTTGTTAGTATGGCTGTGTTTAGTGTTCGACTGGAATTAATCGGCAATGATCGAATCAGTTCTTGTGTCGGTCGCACGTTTAAATGAATGATGTAAAGAAAACTATGTTCAGGGAAAAGCACTTGCTTGCGCAGCGAAATGATAGGTTAATTTTTTTTAAATGTCTAGTTAGTATGTTTGTGTGTTGTCCGCGATTTTTGCTACTAAAAGCAATTTAGGATATTACTTTTTTGTGTTTTATGATGTTTAACATCACAAAGCAACTTAGGCTAAAAGGTACGCTGTAGTGGAGCGCTCCTTATAATTTGGATCAGCTGGGGTTCTTTAAATTGCACTGACATCGCACATTGCACGCGCCTCTATCTTTTCGCCTGCAAAGAAATGCCCCCGCCACGGCTGGGATCGAACCCGCGTGTTTCGAGTTAGCTGCCGAGCGCGATAACCACTGAGCCACCGTGGCGCAGCGAACAGATAGTTTTTAGGCCTATGTAGGCTTGTATAATGAATTAACACAGGACGTCCGTTACGTTTCGTACCAGAAAAGCAAGAGGCTGACGAGACCATAATGAGCTGAGAAACTCGCTCACATAGGCGTGCAAGAACAGATACCTGTATTCACATGCAGGGCGATGTTGAGTTTTTTATACACTTGTCTAAAATTCCAAGGCTAGCGCGCTCTGCCTAAACAACGCGGCAGATGTGAGAACAGACGGGACGTAAACACAAATGAAAAAGTAGGTACTTTGGATCTCCGTATTAGACAAGTGTGCCAATGTTTAAACTATGAACGACCACCGTATGCAGTGCTGCTGCGGTCCATGTCTATCACTCCTCACCTGAATACTTTGGTCACACTTCCAAATGCAGCACGTTTTCTCATATGATTCTCAATGGCTGTCTGTGTACCATTGATCAATATACATGCGATGACGCTTTCCGTAATTGTTGTACAGATTTTATGCTATATCAATTGTGCTGTAAATCCTCTTCACAACAACGCGATAATGCCTTCATTATACTTGGACAATAGAGAGAAAAGAACAGCCGCCGTAACACGAGACACACAGAAACTTGCATCACTCCAACACCAAGAACTTACTCTATGAACGAGTTCTTAAGTTACAACCTTCCCGTCTTGCTAAACAAATTAGGCCGTGACGAATTTGATATTACCAGCAATTCGAGACACAAAATCCGTGACTACTGCCGTGAGAATATCTGTCTGTGAAAGAAGCAGACGTATTAATTTCCGTGCTTATGGTTTTTGACACCTATACTGTATATTCTAGTTATATGCAAACATTTCCTTTCAGTGCATGCGTGTATTGCGATTTCTTACATGTGTGTTCACGCCTAGCGTAAGTGTGGGCCAGTGTGGCCTACCCATGACATTCCGAATTGATGTGAATGATGTAATCCTCCCTTCCCTTCTGTACTTACACTATCTCAAGGATTCGGGACCTTTAGTCAAGCTGTAGCCACAGCTTTTAGTCCCGACTCCTCCTTTGTAACAAAGGAAAATAAAATTAAACTTCAACTTCCCGTATTATACTCGACGACAGGTTTTCTTGCCAATGGAGGAAAGCCTACCGGGCGGGAGAGTAGGTAACTCTGTCATTCCGGCAGATAGTTCGGCCTCACGACGGCGCGACCGTGCACCCGGCCCTTTGCACTTTACACCGGGGCTTCTTTCGGTCATTGGTGTAGCTGGCGCCATTTCTGGAAGGTTACTGTAACATGGCGCGCAAGCAAATTATTTGCAATCAACGAAACTATTTTCCTTTACTTTCAAACCTCCTTTTACTTTCCGACGTACCTATACATTCTAACAGCCTCCACGTAATCTAGCCGTCTGTTCTGTTGAAGTTTGCCGGTCTTGTTAGAAATATGCCTTATATAAAAAGCACTGAGTATATACCATGTTTTAAGAGAAAACTAATAACTGCAGGCGAATGCTATATTCCGCTCTGTAGAAAGAGAATATATATGGTCTGTATAGCTTGCTTTCCAGTGCGAAAAAAAAGTTTTGACGGGAGTATAAATTAGCCAGCCGGTTTGTAGCTTGACCAGAAAATATTATGCCGTTTTCTGGCATACACCGCAGAGAATAGGGCGCTGGTGAAAATAAATTTAAAAAAATTATCCAGAGGATTAGGCAGGAATGCCACCCCTGAGCAGCAATTGTAGGCCAACATTAATGAAGGCTGCCTCGACTGACTTTATGTTGCAGATAGAAAGTAAAGCGCTGACTAGTGTCAATGCAGACGAACTAGTAGAGAAGGCCTCATTGTTGTTAACAATATTTTTTTTTGTTTTAATCGTGTCGGTATGCGCTACTGCAAACGTGGTGTTGGCATCCGTGTGTTAAGTTGAAATTCCGCCCTTAGCTAAACTTATTTCCATTAATGGCACGCGCCACGAATTGAAACTATTTTTCTTTTAAGAGTGGCGCGTCCGGCAGTGGTTTAAAGGTCGTTCCAGAAGAGATGGGCATCCCGTCAGCACCTGTGCACGTGAACAGGATTATGCTGCAGCCAACCGACTCCACTGGCCTCTGATCGGATGACACCCACTTTCCTCGAGCGCGTGGCTACGACAGCCATCGTAAACAAGTTGACAGGCGGTAGTCACAGAATTAATTCTTTACGTGCCGCCACCCGTGTCCTCGCAGCTGCCGAGGCATCACCGTCCAAGTATATCGCTTCCTCTTTCGGTGCGCCCGAAGGTGGTGATCTTCTGAAGAACAAGTTTTCAATAATAAAAAAAGAAACTTGTGAACGTACACTTTTCTTCCCTGAGCGCAAAAAGCATGAGCATAAGGTAACCTATAGACTGGGCAGAATGTTGGGTTAAAGGCTTGCTTGCCTGCCGTCCCGCGATCGCAGGCTTATTACTGGCGGTGTTTTCTTTCTTCATCGTGTCCCAAACAGCAGAGGAATGTCACTGAAGAGGAAGACCGCATGCAGATTCCACGGCACGTGTGCACCGATCGTAATTCAAACCAAACCGGGAAATCGCATGCTGTTCATGCTCGATACACGTGTTTTCTGAGCATGGAAATTGGGAATAGAGGATGTACGGTTTCGTCCAGTGCTTTTAAAATAATACCCTCATCTTCATAATATAGGTTCATGCATATAAAGAAGCGTACAGTTGTCCGTACACCTGTCTCGACCGCTCAAACAGCGCAGCGTGGAGGAGTACACTTGCATCATTTGCGAGTGCCCTACGGCTCGAAACGAGACTTTGACGAGGATGCACTCTGCCATGGATCGTGTTTAACTAGGCATATTTTTAAAAGGTATATCGAGCCCGCTAAGCAGCGACGATTGCCTTAAATGAACTACGGAGCGCGCTGTTTAAACCCCCGATGCAAGTGTGCGGAGGAATTTGATTTGTTATAAAGGTAGAGTAATAGTAATTAATGGGAACTAGGAAACGTACTTGCGACACAAACCACCGCGACTCTTTCTGTCTGTTTTTTTTTTTTGGCAATTAAGTGTTATTTCCTGGTGGAGGGTTGTCACGTAAAATAGAACAACTAACTGAAAAGTAAGTTTCATTACCTCTAAGCAGCACTTTAAAGACAGAAAATGAACCTCCCCGAGCACAAGCGTCAAGCAGGGCAAACGGCGCAGGTTGGCACATGCTGAGCGTACAGTGAGAACCCAGTTGTCTCCCGTTCGCAGTGCATCCGTGGCATAGTTCGTTTTCTCACGTACGGCCGCGGCGTAGCGTAGATTGAAATGTGCGCTTATTATCATCCGTGAAATTCACACCACGTTCTGATTACGCAGCACTTGCTGTATAATGGAAAACAGACACACCTTTGGAAAGATATGTTTCATCACAAGCTATCACAATGGCAACTGTGCAGCATTAAGAATGATGTTTCCCTTCACATATCGTAATATTACCACTGGCATATCCTTAGATAGAAACATCTCTGACCATGCATTTCATTGACAGAAAACGCTTTCAAAATTTGAGGGTGTCTTGCTTCATATGAATTTCGCAAGTCGATTTATGCAGAGGAACCTTCAAAATTCTTCTGTATAGACCCTTTCAGCAGCCCAGAAATCTGTGCATTCTTTGTGAAATATTTTTGTGGGCCCCTTGCTCGCGTCTTAATCAATTTGTGTTCGTCTTAATGATTGTAGAGAGATTTTTCTTGGGTACCGTCTATAGACTAAGTTGGGTTTTCCAGACGTTGTGATCGTGCGTAGTCAATTGTACAGTATTGATTACGGTTCGTTGCAGTCTATGCGAGTTGACTCAAAGCTATGTTATTTTGGTTGAACTGACCGTGGCCAACATTCACGCCTCTTCTCGTCTCGAAGACTGTTGCCGCCACCAAGAGGGTGTATTTAGTCATGGACCCATTTTAGCCCAATAAACATTTGCTGCCGTTGTCTCCCATTTTCCGCCTGTCCTCCCGTGTCTGGTCGTGGAATAGCCTGAAAAACTATGGTGGTCATAAGCACTGCAGCTTGCGCCTGTCGCAGGTGTGACGCTAATTTGTTTAGAGAACTGCGCTATGTGGATTCTAAATTATAACCTGCGAGATTTAGTTTCTGCTGGAGCGTAATGGATGATGACTACTCCAACCAGTCCATTTGTTAAAGCTATAGAAGAAAGAAAATGCATCTGCTGTCAAAACTGGATATCAGCCGCACTCGTCTTGCCAACAGGATATTTGCCCTGGCGCCAGTGCAGCTTCAGGCGCCACTGTGCATGTCCTGTTGGCAACAAACATTTCCCCGATGCGTGAGCGCAAACCGAAGACGATAGCTGCTTTACTGATTGATGACTGTAGGTCATGACTGCGGAACTAAAAGTCCAGCTCACGCTCTCTTATGTCTTTTGGTCAAATGAGGTTACCATCAGCAGATAAGGCACCTTTGAGCACTGATCGCCTTTGGCAGGCGTGGAACCTTTTCGCCTTGACTTTTGTGCGTGATATAACATATTAATGAACGGTGACCGCTTCTAGACTCTCGGGAGCATATATTGCTTTTGCTTAACAACTGGTGAAGAAAAATAGCAGAGCTAATGAACGCAGTTGGCTAATAATATTCTGAAATGGTCGAAAGAGGGCCTGTATTATATTTATCCTGTGTTTGGATATAGTTTTGCCTGTGACTGTATAATAGGTGCACAGCTTCACTAAGTGTTGCACAGTTCATGCATCAACGGCTTTTAGGAGAGAAAACTGAAAATGTGATTTTCTTTATTAAACGGCACACACGTTGAAGCATCCTCACGAAAAACACAGCTGCGGACCTCTGAGGCCTTTGACGTAAAGATTTTGTTTCTAACACCTGCTTATCTCAAATTGGATACTAAATAGAGACTTTAGTATGTATTTTACTGCAACGTGAGTAATTAATGTTATCTCTTCTGCCTGCCAGGAGTTCTGCGCGTAAAATAATTAGTTTTAATACCGGTAACGGCTCCTTTAATGAATAAAAAGATCACAAATCCAGCATCTCTTTTTCTTACGAGCAAAATGTTGTCATTAACCTCCCAAATGTACGCCGAAATCACATTGCCGTAAATACGAACAGTACCCAGACTTCCCTGTTTACAGTATTGAACGATTTTTTTGCTTTCAATTAATTTATTCGTTGGTCCCTTAAAAACCCGAAAGCATTACAAAAGATGGCGTGTCTACTGCGTTACCCAGAAAGACTCAGTGCTACGGTTTGTTAAGGAAAAAACAAGAATAAAATTAAATAAAATAAATGGTGGCCGCGGAGCATGTACATAACCTTACTCAATAGAAGAAAAGAACAACATAAGCTGAGGAAAAGAACAACATAAGCTGAAGAAACAAACAACATAAGCTGGCAACCACGAACGTGAAAAGGCAGTTAAAAAGTAATTCCTTTATCCAGAGGCTCTACCTCTATGCAGGTGCACATAATAGGGGTGCAAATGCGTATTAAGAGCCTAAACGAAGAATTATGCTGTTCGCAAGACAGCTTGTGGCATCACTTGCCTTTACACACTTGGAGCACGCTATCGCCTGTGCACTTAGCGAGTGTGTTGTGCGGCTAAAAATAGAAACACCGAAGGGTAGCAATCTTCCTGTCCGAGCTGCTTGCAGGAAGCTGCAAACAATAGAGCCTCGCAGAGATGCCTTAGCACGCCTTTTCTACCCTCCTCACAGAGAAAATGGGCCCCGTCTCACTACTGACTGTGATTCAGCAGGACCAGGCTGTTTGTGAAGGAAGGCACAGCTGCTGGCTGCATCCTCGCCATGGCGTAAACAAACTTCTAAGGAAGGACATTCTGGCGAACATAAACGGGGAGCTCACACAATTAAATTGTTCCTGCCGTTCAAGCAAGAAAAAAAAAACGGGAGAAAATGGCATACCCGGAAACAGTGCCCTCGAATAAAGCGGGACAAAAGAACTCCCTGCCAGTCAGCTCGAGAGAGAGTTCGATGCAGGGCCAACGGAAACAAATGCGGGCGATGCAAGAAAGGCGCCCTGTATTACAGGCCGATTCGCAATCGTATCCGAAACAAGCATGTGCAGCTTTTCTGAATAATGCCTGAATAATTTTACACCTTGCATTCTCACACTACAAGTCACTACTGTAGATATCTCTAGACGGAGTTAACATGCGTCTTAACCCGCGTGTCAGCCAGCTGGGAAAGAGCAGAATATATTATTGGAAAGAGTACTGCTCTTGCATATATACCTCAACGTCTCTGTATCTTACACCCTCGAGGGTTTTACGTCCCGCACTTGCTAGCTTCAATACTCATAGGCTCTTGTCAAAACGGCCAACATCTTTGCTCCTCGTTATACGCAGCAAACTTGTTGAGTTGCGACGTCTATAACGTAGGCAGCATGGGCATAGAAGCATTTTCCCGCGCGTGGTCGCTTATACCGTGTCAGTAACGTTCTCTGGGACGACAAACGACGGGTACCCTTTCACTTTTTTTGGCACCCATCTCATAAACAACTCGTACTCTCCACAAACTCAGTCCTTCAAGAATAAGTACCGTGCGCACGTATGCTAACAGTAGTCAAGCTGCGACTGAAATTTACGGCATTGCAGTATAGTGCCGTTCTTAACTGTGAGGGTGTATGCAGGGGACTTTCACCTCGGATGTGGAGGTTGGAAAGCTCGAAAAAATGAGTTGCGGGAAGGTTAGCGGGGAAAAAGGCCCTGCCGCACGTCGTATATTCAGGCGCTCTTCAGATGGGTGCGCTAAGGGCGAGGTCTTTGCAGTTCTTCTCTGCTTGTTTCCTTCCTTCTTTGTTCCTTCTTTCTTTCTTTGACATGGAGGCTTCCCAGAAAGGATTCATTGCACTCTTGAGAAGTGGCTGCCAAGTTACGCAAACTAACCTCGCGTTTCGTAAGACCGTCTTGAGCCGGCATCACGATGTGGGTTTTGAAATAGGAAACTATCTCTTTGTTTCTCCCTTCTAAATAAAAGGTTACATTTGTGTCTATTCTGTGTGCCACCTGACACTCCGCTCGTCATGATTATAATGAGACTTCACCGCTGATCTTCAAACAAAGTGTCGCTCTTTCTTTGTATCTAGGCAGCCGCGATTCACATTTATATCGGGGTTTCCTTAGTTCCATAGATCTAAAAATATTTAATGACTTAGTAAAGCTCATTTTGATTGGTGGTTCGCAAAAAGAGGAGCAAAGTTCTAAAAGAATGCTGTGTATAACCCGACGACCTGCAGAAATGCAATCTGCAGTCACGCGGGCAAGCTGCTATAAATGCTCTATAACAAAACAATTTAAGATTTCATTCGTAATTTTTAAACACACTGCTTCCATATGACCTCTTACTGCTTCCATAAGATTTCTAAACGCGTGCGCCTTCAACAAAGTGAATATTTGAGTCGTCATCGCGTGCCGAAGCTAGCGTTTAAAAGCAGTTTTCGCAATGAGAAGCAATATTAATCAAAGGCTCTACGGTGAAGCACGAGCGAGGTCCGGCCGATAGATCGAATGAGACACGTCATGATGCGCGGGTATTCAGAGCAGACTAAGTTTGTTCTGTCCCACACACACAAAGAAAAGAAAACGAACGCGAGAGGGGGGCACGGAAGCAACGAGGGAGATAGCAGTGATAGAGGGAGAAAGCGCAGGGCGAGCCTCTTCGCGCTTTGCGCAGCCGCTCTGCGCAGACGCTCTGCGCCGAGAAAGTGCAGAACGGCGTTGGTGTAACCCGCGATTTGGCGGCGCAGAGGTACCAGACTACCGACGTACCGAGGTGATGGCGCGTCCCTTCCGCGTCGTGCCGCCTTCAACGGTTTATTCCGCCGACCGTGAGTAAAAGCTAGAGCTTAATCAGAAAAAAATGCCAGCAGAGAAGGAAAGTTTCTGCAGTGACCCCTAGAATCATTTCAGTGTCCCCAAAGGAAAGGCCTGGGTGGCCACAACCCAGTGTTCCGGTGCTTGTTCGTGCTTCGTCCCCTGTCCTGCTCTTCCTGCGTTGGAGAACCAGTTCCAGTGTGGTAGAGAAGAGTCATTTGGTACACACTAATGTTCTTTCGTGGAGCTTCTGTAGGGAAGTTGAAAAATGGTGCATGGCCATTATAAGTTCAATGGAAAACTATCCGTAACTGAGAAACTTTGGAGGAATCATTCGTTGAACAACGATAATAGGTTCACTGTTATGTATGAGGTATATGTACAAGGCCTCGCCGCGGCCACCATCAGTGACCATTTGTCAGCTATGCCCATGACGGTAACAAAACCAATTCTTTTCTGTTTTGAGAAGAATAGGACGTTCACTGCCAGTAGCTTTATGATTTTCCGAGAAATTTTTTACTTCTCTCGTAAGTTTGGTTTATGGTTTATGGGGGTTTAACGTCCCAAAGCGATTCAGGCTATGAGGGACGCCGTAGTGAATGTCTCCGGAAATTTCGACCACCTCGGGTTCTTTAACGTGCACTGACATCGCACAGCACACGGGCCTCTCTAGAATTTCGCCTCCATCGAAATTCGACCGCCGCGGCCGGCATCGAACCCGCGTCTTTCGGGCCAGCAGCCGAGCACAATAACCACTCACCCACCGCGGCGGCCATACTTCTTTCATAAGTAATGGCCTAGAAAAGGAATCTTAGGCACCGCCTTTGCGACTTTTTCGATAGCCTGATAGATAGATAGATTGTTGCCAGGAAGAAAGAAAAGGAAAGTGCACAGGCCTGCTCACTGGCTCAAGCCTAGACACAATCGCTACCACGTGCAGATAGTAGGAGAGTTGAAAGATAGGATAGAAAGACAGGATAGTAAAGACGCGCTAAAGACAAGGCCGATCCCGGAGGTAGTGCAATACAGGACCAACCGGTGGCGGGAGTGAAGCATCCTTCAAACTCTCCGCCACATTTCCAAAAATAAGTCCAATAGGACCCGTAACAGATACTTACGGGGTCCGGACATTCGCTAGTGTAATTGGAGCTCTATGCGTGCCACGAAGTTCTCGGGTTGCTTCTCCGTCTAAATGCAAAACGAGTCGCTCTTATGCAAGTGGCGTCTACGTACCCAACTCTATAGGGTTTTATTGTGTACACAGTTGTATGGATATAGCATCTACGCTTTTGCTTTTTTCATTTTGAAATAAACAGCGCATCACAAAGGACTCTGAGGGAACGGGTACGCAAACAGCGCTTTTCGCGTGCGCTCATAACAGACGTTGAGGTCAGTAAATTCTTGTGCCACGGACGCACGAAGGGCAGTAAAGAAGAGCTAATAAGAAAATTACCTCACCTAGTCATGGCTTTTTAGTTGATTGCAGTCGTAATAGTACGCAAGTTTTAAAGAGAGCGAAAAACTTTAAGGAGTGGAAAGGCTGAAGTTTCCCTCCGTGCATGCGTGTTTATGTACCATAGATACTAAGTTTACAAGCGAAAATTATGGAGAAATGCTGAACTAAAAGATTGTCATACAACATAAGTCGAACACTCGGTAAGTCGCAGAACGCAAGATGCTCTGTGCATGTGCTTAGTAAGTTGTTAGTCTCTAACACATTCCCGCTTACATTCTTCGCCTGCGCAGGACTGACGCTGTCGATATTTGAAGCCGATTTCACCTAGCACTTAAGATCTGTGAAGTTGTGAATTAAAAAAAATTCTAGTGAGCTTGAGATTTATTGCAGTGATGAAATACAAGCAAACAAAAATTGTGCTGCCAATCTCACCAAATGCAGCTCCGCCAAACCGTTTTTTAAACTTTCAGGGTTGAACTTAGCGAAAGCTTTCGCTTGTTCTAAGCAAAACGTTAGTCAAACTAAGCTTTAGAACGTCGCATACAAAAAACGAGAATTTCCTCTATTCACTGGCGCGATGACATTGCTGTCTACTCAATAACTCACCATTGCCGGCGCTGTTTGCTTGCAGTCATAAACACCCACAAGCGTTCAGCTTCATTTCGCTCAGGCAAAGCTTCACAAGATGTCGCCCTAAGTGCTGGCACGTGTAAGTGCCCTGGGCAACGCCTGGACACGAAAGTGTCATCTCAGACTAGAGCAGATTTAGTCGCTTCTGTCGGCCTGTGGCAGCGTGTCTTCCGGCATTCAAGTACAACGGCAGAGTCTACATGGAGGCAGAACTTTATTTTGGAGCACTCAGTGTGGACGGAACAGCGAAAGCATATCGTGTCCCTTCAGATTCAAGAACGCAGCTCCAAGACAGCGGCTTTTTTACAGCCTCAAGTGGCGAGGCTATGTCCAGTCGGCCGGAAACCGTTGAGCAACAAGAAAAAGATAAACCTCACGTTCGCAGCTCGACGCATAAATGAAGTTTAGGGCAACGTTGGGAATACCAGCGGGAAGAAGATGCTCCAGACTGCCGGGTAGTGAGCGTAAATCTAAGCTTCGCAAAACAACGTTTCTCTCTTATAGTCTGATTGTCTAGGCGAATCACGCAGTGGAGGCGTCGCACCAGCGAAAATACACGAGTTCCCTAGCCACGAAAATGTCCCTAGCGGGCTATAAGAACTTTACTTTCCGTGCGAGCTTTGTTAGAAGCTTGTGCACGTGTGAGTATCCCTTGGAGTTGCTTACGATGCGTTTTTTTTCTCGCGATAACAAAAATACTTTTTTGGTTGAAGCAGTTGCCGCGAAGAAGGGTTCTGAGTAAAGAATGCCGATCACGGACATCATTTCCTAAATGGAGAGAATCTCGCATCGGTCTGCTAAACGTGCTCCCAGTCTTGTTTCCCCAATAAGAATGGTCGAGTGCCGACTGCTGGGGGTCGAGTAAACGTGAGGCTCAGACCGTGGTCAAAAAAAAAAAAATGCAGAGCGTCTAAGATGAGGTGTTTTATCAGAGTGCGTCAAGACTGCAGTCTGAAGCAGGATTTTTTTGCTGTCCCTCCAAGGCCCTACCCAACTACTTAGAGTCCCTGCCTTAAAGTCTACTTTTTCGAGGACGAATGAATGTATGGCTGCAGTTCACCTTTCAGAAGCTCTAGCATGAAGAGGAAGCCTTATGGGAAAGCACGCGACAACAGAACCAGACTGGACCTTTTGTCCCACTTCTTCTGAAGCTGAGCAAGTTTACTTTGTTTGCTGCGCAAGGAAAAATTTTCCCGGTTGAAAGCTCTTCTGCTCTCTCTCTCTCCCTCTGTTTTGCTTCTATGCTTGGGGTCCTTTTTGCACAGTTTTCGTTTTTTTTAATTTTATACGTGTTAGTGAGAAAGTTAGCTTCTATTTGTTCACTGTTTTCATCCGCTCATTTGTAGTTTAGCGCTTTGCGTGTCGTGTTATCCTTCGCCTGGGCTTTAAGGGTGAGGTTTATGTCTGGGCGGGGAAATTTTCCTATCGTTTTTATAAAGGCAACTAATGAACAAAGTTTTCGCATTCCTTATAGTTAGAAAGAAACGGGAAGCCTTACAGACAAGCTTTATATTTTGAGTGTCTGGGGCACTTCCGTTGTAATCACTTTCATAGAAAGTTCATAGCTTATTTAATACAATGTTTTCTGTTGGTTCGAAGAACTTCTATGCGCTGTTTGAAACTGGAGCCGTAAATTTTGCCATTCTAAAACTTCCCTGTTTCTAAAATTAAGTGTAACATCCATTCAAACACTTCAAGTATACTTAATGTTTATCTTCATATACCTAAATGTTCATATTGGCATGACGTAAAAGAACATATTGGACAGGAAATACATATGTATACATGTATACAAAGCCGCAGATTCGAACTGAACTCCGTGGTGCAATCATTTCTTTTGCGTTCGCTCATCAGTGATGGAGCGTCGTCAGCACCGCGTTACGCTCAATATTCTTCACAGCTGGAAATTTATGCTTTACTTTTCCTGTGTTTTTGCGTTTAGTGGCAAGCAGCTGTGGTGCCCTTGTCTTTCTTCCTCACTGTGCAAACAGCACGCATTGTGACATTAGCGAGATATTGCGCTGTTTTGATGGGATTGTGTTCGCTATTTTTCTGCCACGTTCGTTGAAGCTCAAGTTTGGTTGAAGTGTAAACAAGGAAAAGTAACACCGCTTTGATCTGTGCCTTTAAGTGCCTTAAACTATGAAGGCTTTGCACGTTAAGAAAAACTAACCTTTCTTGAACCTGTCATCAAACTGGCTGCTCGATTCTTCATGTTTATTTGCAGTTAAATCGAATGTATATTCAGAGAAGGGGATGAACTTGGGCATATCCGAATTCTGGAAATAGCCAGAACAGCTAAGTTTGACTTGATTGCTGATTGTAATAAGGAGAAGTGAATTTTCAGAACCGAACGCTTTTTTTCCAGGACGCAGAAAATGCCATCACACTTCTCATTTTTTTTCTATGCTAAGCCGCCTCCACACCTTCAGCTCCGTAGCTTCATACGGTTTGGTCACATGACATATCTCTGTTTATATTGGCACATTACGTCGTCCTTCGATCCTCCTTCGCTTGTTCCATTTATTTCATCTTCCTCGCCTCGCACTATTCCTCTGAGAACACTAGGACAAAATGTTCCTTATGGAACGCTGTCGTTCCTTCTCGCTTTCCAAGAGCAAGTTCGTAACGTCGCCAAATTGTTGCACTCACCCCCTCTCGCGGTTCGTATCTTATTCACCGCACGGATGGTCTCGGAAACATAAGCTGACCCGGCAGTGATAATATCGACCCCGCTGAGCGCGTTGTCACGGCTTGTTTATCGAACGACGTGTCGATACGTGAGTGGGCGCGAACAAAGCGTAGCTTTAGCCGCCCAAATACACCCGGAGAATTGGGCAAGTTTTCCTGAAGCGAACTTCCTCGAACGCCGGGAAGAGTTTCTGCATCACGATCCGGAACGTTCGCGAGAGACGCCATCGGAGGCTCTGCTGATGCAATGGAAACGTGGCGGCTGGCACGTAGGCCACGTTGTGTTGTAATAAAAGTTACGGGAACAAATGCCAGCCTCGTATCTTTCTTGAATCAATCGAAGTGCACGCGCACAGCGTTCCAGCACTGCGGGAACATGGGGGGTTTTTACGCCGCCAAGATATCAAAGACACGTTGCTTAAAAAGAAATTCAAGCCCGGGACTCCCCGCTCGTTTTGCTGCGTCCAAACACGTACGGTGAACACGAGTAGTAATCCTCAGCGTTTGCTCTTTCTTAAGGCACGCGTCTACTAAATGAGCAGCACGTGATTGCTGTACGCTTATTTTGGCATGAAATATTCCAAACTATCGATCGAACTGCTGGTTTATCGCTAAAAGAAAGTGCCGCAGCCTGTTGCCTCGTGACTTCTAGCTTCTCTGTTCTCAATCTTCGCCATGTGTCGTTAGTAGCGTGGTTTTACACCCCGAATAACGGGCAGAGCAACGCCGTGTCATTGCCCGGGCCGAGGCGCTTCCGTTACCTTCAATAAAGTAGTTTTAGATGGTCAGCACAGCTCTCCATTCGCAGCGACACGTAACGAAAGTCACACGCTGAACTTGAATAAAAAAAGCGAGATGTTGGGGCTTTCTTTGAAGTCGACCCATTGCCGCTCAGGTCACATCCATTGGACAGCGATTATGTAGACCGTGTCCTGAGCGCTGTCAGTCCTCATGCTGTAGAGCGCTATCAAATTTCAGCTCACAACGGTTCTCGAACTTAAGAGGAAATTACACGAAAGCTTCCATTAGAAATTGTTTTTCTTTTTTTCAGTTGGCTGTAGTCGAAACAGCCCGTGTCTGTCGTAGTGCTAACATTTTACTATGATAAGAATCGATTCCACGTACAGCTCCCATAAACCCTTTTAGTGTAGGCAAAAACGAAGGGCCGAAGTTCTGGCTTCTGTCGCTTGTAACGGAGCAAAGGAAAAATGTGCGGTCAGTCCACCATCAAGGAAAGAGCGTGGTTTGTGCCCAACCCGGTGTGCATTTACGGTCAGAGCGGTAGCTGTTCGACAGAAACTGATGCCTATCGTCCACCAGGTGAACGAACTGGCCCCACTAGGACGTAGGTATGAGGGCCAGCGATGACCTGTCTAATTTTCTTTCTACTTATTGCAAGTAGTACCAACAAAAAAAACCTGGTCGGCTACATCGACACAAGACACCTAGCGACGTCTGATTCAAGCCTGAGAAGTCACCACAAGCAATTTTTTTTCTGGGGAGGGGGGTGGGAGGGGAGAGGGAACGGAGCAATTGCTCCGACTGCTATTGGAAAATGCTACCTGCATGTTCAGTCAGGAATAAATTCGCCACTTGGAGTAAAAAAAAACAACGTTGTCTAAACATTGTTCCATACCACCCGCATTTCTTTGCGCGAATAACAAATCCTTTAAGAAATGCAGTGGCAGTAGTAACAAGATGAATGCAAATTGCAATAATGACGTACACATTCAAAACTGGCGACGTACAAACGCTGTAAAAAAGTAAAATTGATGTCGTTTACAAAATAGTGTACTGTGAACATTTGTTTTTTCAATACGCGAACGCGTTCTTTGAACGTTATAGGTGCCCTTAGATGCATCTGAACATCGCTCTCATTGTATCCTCTGCCACTCGCGGCTCTTCTAATTGCAGTAAAAAAAAAATTGTTTTCGTCTCATATGCTAAAAGTTGTTGCGCTGTGGTTGAAACCCGCTGATGTACGCTAAACGCGCTCGAAAGGAGTCCCGTTGTGATGTTGTTTGGCAATTCAACCTCATTGAAAGAATATTGTGGTTTTTAGTTACAGAGCGCGCTCTATTGAACCACACTGCTTAGATGATCAGTAACCCCATCAGTAGATTCCTTCAGCTCAGTAGATTCTTCATAGCCAACTGCTCTGCCGGCTGGTTGAAGGCGAGTCCAGCAATCCAGCTTGTGGGCGGGGGCAGGAATAAGGAAAACATGGTAGGATTTCACCGCACTTAAACCGAGTAGGACGTGGAAAAGCACTTGATGTGCTGTGTGATTTACTTCTCAGCTTCTGTGTTTCTCTTCCTTGCTACATGTGCGTCTCGCCTGCACGCTGAGCCTGAAGAGCTGGTGTGTTTGTCACGAGGACAGGGAGTGATTCCGGCGTCGATGGCTGTCGCGCGTCGGGAGCGGGACGGCAAAGAGCGCCGGCTTAAGAGTCCGTTTCCTGGGCCAACAGTGGTGGGAAGACCTAGAGAGGACACCTGTCGGAAGGAGCAGCTCCGCGGCCGCTCTCCCAGCGGCGGCGCCAGCCTCCCCCACTTTCCCCACCTCGGGAAGGGGTGGCGGGAGCCGCGCGTGGGGAGGGGGTGCCGGTTCCGCGTGTTTAGGCCGCAGCTTCGCAAGTCCTCCGCCGCTGTCACTCCGTCAAAGGACAAAGGTTGAGGCTACGGTGTTCTAGAAGGCTTTGTAGTGACAAGAGCTGAGCGGGTTTCGACAGCGGGCGCTGAAGCAAAAAAAAGCGGTCGGTCGTGCGTGGCGCTGCCGTCGAATACTGGCGGGGAAAAGCTGGCCGTCTGCGTTCCTGCGTCGCTGCAGTCAGGGAGTTTGAGCGTTGTCGTTGCGAAAGGGTGGCGCTTTAAGCTCGTTGGGATAATAAAAGCAGGCAAGCGTGTCCCTCGGAGACATAAAAATATGCAAAAAGTCTACAAAACGCTGGTACTACTCCACACCCAGCCGACCGCGAACATGTCGCCTAAGCGGGGCACGCTGAGGATGCATTGCCAACCATAGGCACAAAGGACAAAAAAAAATTATGGGGCAGGGAAAGTGCACTGCAGAGCAGTAGGCAGCCAGCGAACGCGGGCAAAGTCGACGAACAATTACAAGCGATGAGCAGTGAAGCTCGAGGAGGAGGTGAAAGAAGATTGGCTAAATGAAATGGAGGTGAAACCCCTCGGCAATAGCACGAAACGACAGTAAAGCAAGAATGAAAGGGTGTGGGCAAAGAGTAAAAGGAACGAACGGTGCTGTTGGAAAAGATAAAGTGGAACGTTTGGATCGGTTTTTGGGGTTCAACCTGGGGTTTAACCTCGTAACGTGAGTCGCTTTGGCACAAGTGACTCGGGTTACGAAGGACGCCGTAGCCACTCTGTATAATTTCGAACCCCAGGGGTACGTTCTTTAATGTGCTCTGAAATCGCACAGTACACCCGTGCCTTCGCCTCCATCTAAATGCGACCGCTGTGGTCGGGATCCAATCTGAATATTTCGGGTCAGAAGCCTCTCCAGTGCGCCCTACAATTACTGATCAGCCATCACGGCGGCGAAAGAAAAGGGAAGCGGGTCAAAAAAATACAATAAAGCAATGCTCATTAAGCACGAAAAGGAAGGCAATAAATAAAACTATGGGAAGAGACAAACAGATCAGAGACTTAGCTCTACGTCCGCCGACGCGGACAGAAACGACATTTTCCTTTCTGTGAGAATGAGGGTGGGCTCGCTGATGCGGCAGAAGTAATTTGAACGGTTTCATTTAGTTCTTTGGTAAGGCGGCCACTGTTATTTCGTGATCACTGAGCAGCTCTCAGACTGGCAGGCAGCCGCAGTCCCTGCAGTGACACCATTAAGGCGTTCGCCACGGTCCCTTTAAAACACTCTTCCCATCGCTTGAGCGCCAATACAAATTGGAAAAGGCGAAGTTTTCTGTATATATTTATCATGTGAACATAACAGCTGTTATTTTATTAGTGAATATGTCCCAACTGAGAATGTACGTCCAAGCCCGAAATGAATGCTCTAGTAAAAGCGGAAGTTTGTTGTGTTGTTAACTGCATCAAAATTACGATTTTATAATTCTAAAGTTGCATTTATTTGGCTTGCAGTTACGTTAACGTTAAACTGAAATTTTGAAAAACAGTCATTTCTAAGACCAGACAGGAGCTAAATGAAACTCAATTATAAGGTCTGCATTAATTAATCAGTAGTGAAAACTAAACCTTTGATAAGCGAGTATTAGAAGAAACAGCAACAGTATGGGCTGCCCATTATAATTAATGGCGCAACCAATTTAAGTGAACTTGAACAAAGAATAAGCACTGATATCATCGATAGAAAATGGCGCACTATAAGGCGATTTGCATTAATGAAGGTAGTGAAGGGCCTTCATTTTGAAAATAGTGGGCGCCGTACTCCCATGCAGCTGATGCTACATCCTCCCGTTCCATCAGCCATGAAATGTCCTACTATGGAAGGGTAGCTATAAAATCTCCTAGTAGCGTTATAAGAACGCCTTGAGCGCGTGATATTTTAATAGCATTATAAAATTTTCACGAATAAAACTACAGCCAGAACGGTGGTGAATTATTATATAGGAAAAAAAAGCAAGGATCCAGTGTCCTGTGTTGTGAACCTCAACGAGTGTAGCGAAACAGTAGAAGACACTTGCGGACTCATCGTTCATGCGCTATCCTATTTCGTCTGAGAGATATTTCACCTGGATTTTCTTGAAAAAAAATAACCAAACAATGCCCCGGAAAAACCAACATTGCCAGTTGCTTTTTTTTCAAATACAACAAACTTGCAGGCAAAAGTTGTAGGTTATTGTTTTACCATTCCTAGGGCTGCCCAGGGTGTCCTACGAGGATGACGAACGTCGAAGAGGGAGGTAATTTTTGGGCGTTGTTCCTCTTAAGCCGCTTAGGTGCTTGTGAGCGAACAAAATCAATTCCGCCAGGAACAGAAAGGAGCGCCGGGCAAATTTTCGAGGTAGCGGCCGCCATCTCTTGCCTCCCGTTGGCGCCGTCACTGAAACACGGCCACTGATTTCCTTTTAAAAGGTTAAAAATTATTATCCATTGGCTTTTTGCATCTTCATTGGCAGCCAAGTGGTGAAGCATTAAAAAAATGTGATACTTATGTAATAACGCCATAAAAAAAAGCGCGACTGTCCTGTCGGCCCCTCGTAGCCGCACAACGCGCGTACCGACGACGCGCTTGTTTCTGCTCCAGGAGTCTACGCCAGCGCCGCGCCGCGGCAACCGCTTCTAAAGCCTCACGGGTGGAGTGCCGCTTTGCCACTACAAAACCTTCTAGAACACTTTAGTTGAGGCTTCACATATACCTCGGGGTGTCCGGCTTCGCTAGTACTAGGAAGTTCCGCTTTCGCGCTAAAAGACTACGGTGAGGGCTGCAGAAGAAGGCTGAGGGCAACAGAAAGGACAGTGTTCAGGATGGACGCGTGTGGAGGGGTTGTTACTGGAAGCGTTAGGAGACCTACCGGAAGATCTTGAGCATCGAGCTCTGGGGAAATTTTTAGTGTGCATTAGACGGGGTATTCCTGGTGTATTTTGTCAACTATGTGATTAGGGGAGCAGGGTGTTTTCTGCTTGTATAAGTGAATAGTTCTCTTTCGGACATTTCTTATAGCGTCGAACTTCGTCATAGTACGTCTGCGTCGGCAAGAAGTTTGCATTTACTTGTGTTGTCAATAAGAACAACATCATAAGCAAGGTAACTGTCGCAACACTGCCAGAGCCAACGCGAACAAACTCCGAAAATAACGTTCGTCTAGCGTCTATAGCTCTGCTTGCCGCGTTGCGTGTGCAGGCGCGGGAAAAGTCCGCGACACACGCGTCTAGCTGCCACACGGGAGTTCAGGGAATCGGCGTCCATTTTGTGACCTTAGCGTGCGCTCTCATCGTCTCTGCCGCTTCCGTCTGGTCGAGTGTGGGCCCTCAGGTGAAGGAGGGCTCAGTGTTGTATCCCTCCAGACATTGTCGCTACGCAACGGTCGCAAGTGCGTTGATCTTCTCTACTTCTTGTATTGCATTGCCACGCGCACTCCATTTATATATTGACACGAGTGTGTTCTTTGCTGGTGTCCGGTGAAAATTAGTCTCATGTGGGTACATCGTGGAAACTCTTTCTTGCTTCAAAAGCGAGCGCGGTGATCTTTTCTACTGCTACATCAGCAGTACGAGAGACAAGAACCTTGCACATAAGGAACGTTTGTGCAAAAGGCGTCTCTTTAGACTTAGGCTGACGCGGAATCATGAAAACTAATGTCTTTACTTTGGTCCTTGGCAGGCGGTGCTTCTCAGGCAAGACTTTCACTGTCAGAAGACTTCAGTCTTTGGACGGCCATTCCACTTTGGCCCGCGATCATCTGAGCACTTGAATGATTTTCTTAATTCTCTAAATTACTAACTAAAAGATTAAGCACTCCCGCCTTCATGTCCTGCAGCTGCTGGGGACCTCCATACGCTGTGAATTCCTTTTTGCATTGTCGTGTTTAGTTAAACACGATTCAGAATTTTCGCTGGCGAAAATCTCATGTCTATGCCATAACCGCAGCTTGCTGAAAATGAAAAACAGAAGACTTCTTGCAATGACTTACTGGAAAAGGTATTTTCAGTGAAGCAAACTAAAAGCGTCGCAATATAACCGTATGCGAATAAACTATTGATGGAAAAAACTATGCTTCCCTTAAGCGCCATTCTCACGCTGCTGGGGGAACAGTTCCACCGGCAACTCGCTTTCTCAGAGTCCGTGTAATGTAGACGATTCCGCAAAGGAACACCGTGGCGTTGGGTGCTGTCAGAGAGCACTACATCTATGAACGGCGCCGAACGAGCTGGTGAAAATCTCCCGCTCAACTGCGAAGCGAATACCAAGAGATACATACTCTGCGCTACCTGCGCCACAGTGGACACGTCTCTCGAGCCTTTATTTCAGATAACACATGCTTGAGGCATAATCAGAGTGGAAAAATACTTTAATGCGGCTTGACAGAGCTTGTGCTCTTAGAGCACCTAAACACGAAAGGAAACAACTCATCACAGATCACACCAAAAAGTCACACTCGAGGAAAACAACATGAATATTGAGTGTTCTCAAAAGCGCAATAATATAAGATGATGATTAGTATCAGCAAGCCCAATTTGATACCCTCTTAAGATTTCTTGAAAAACGATGTATTACCTGCATAAAGCTGCTGTCGATAACTCGTGCATTCGATATTATAAGTCGCGCTGTTCACAAGGGGTGTAGCAAAACGTCGTAGGTTGCTAAACACCTTTACGTGGCTAAGATCTCGCGTATTTTTCTCGGGAATCTTGTCATCTCCAAAAGGGACATAGCTACATGCCGGTAAAACACCGTTTTCTTGAAATCACAAGTAAATTGGTGTAAATTCCCAAATAGTACCTGGCTACATTTTCTCTCGTTCATGTGCCTGAATCAAAGCTGCGAGGTTTTTCGATCTTCTATAGATAAACGGTGCAAATAAAAGAACATAGCATACTCACCGATAGCGCACCTTATCCGCGGAATCACACACGTGTTTAAAGAATACTGCTGTGAAGGCTGCACTTAGTGGTATAGATCAACAACCTACGGCCGTGATACAGAATGGCGGATGACATTAGTTGTTGGTTCAGATGTAGAAGTTAATGTTCGCGCCGACTAGCAGTTTTTGATTTAACGACTGCAGTTGCAACAACTATATGGTCCTGTAACTCTGCATCTCCCATCATTGTCACGTCATTGAAATCTGCCCTTTCACGGTTTGTAAGTGCATTACTTATCGCATGAATTCAAGGGCAGCGCCGCGCACTCACCTCTTGCGCAAACAGCAAAATAGAAATATTGGGTCAGCGCTACCCATAGCACGCAGTAATCCTTGAACGCCTGTGCCTCGACAGGGCCCGTAATGCGTACCGCTTGAAAGCTCTTGGCACCCACTCGAACACGAGGCGTCGCACGCGCGGTCTGGAGCCATTCAAGGAAACCTCAATATCTTAACGTTTCGTGCTTTAAATACCGTTTAAATTTACCCAAAGCAGAGGAGTTTACTCGGGAAAAAGTCAAGCGAATGAAGACACCGCATCCCTAAAAAAAATTGCGTCGAATCTCGAAGGATGTAGAAGCTGCTCTACCGCAATGCACGTTCCTTGACCTTACAAGTGTACCAATAAGCGAACTAAACTGACCGTGATTTCTTCCTTAATATGTCAGCAACCACTTCAGGCTTATAAAAATCGTAGACACCTATAAAATGAAAAAAAAAATGAATGAGGTGCATAGTTTAGCGGCAGCTGTAAAAGTGTAGCTTCCAGCAGTTGTAGGCTGGCTATCAGAGAGTGCTTGTATTCTCCCATTGCAGCTAAGTGGTGGCGCTAGGAGCACATAGACCTTGCTGAACCGGGAAAAAAAATACGTGCTTATTTAGAACTCCAAGATGTCCGGGAAACGGTTACTTAGAGGAAGGAAAAACAGAGTAAAAACTGATGAGGCTCACATTTTGCACCAGCTTCGGGAGCTTAAGATTGAGGCTGAAAACTTGCGGACAGTAAAAAGAAAAATTTAAAACTCGCACAGTTTTGAGGCCTTGTGTCTGCTGAGTAATATATGAGGAAAGCGAGGGCGAATTAGAGTAGGATTCAGCACAACATAATCTTCTCACACTTCCCGAATTAGTTTCGGCTTCAAATTACGACGTACTACGTCTTCGTTATATCCTCTGTGTTCGCTATATCCTGTTTCAAGTTACGACATATGCCTTCTAAAATACCCTCGCTTCTCTGGACTAGGTCGCCGATTGGTGTAGGAGATGGACTGCTTATCCATTGGGCTCTGCCCACGTTGGTTCGAATCCCATCCTGGTCGAAATTTCTTTCTCTTTCATTTTATTTGATTGACAGAGGAAGCGAAAACGTCTACACGTTCCCAGCGGACAGGTGTTGCCCACACTGATGAGGCAAGGAAGGCGTTCGCCTTGAAAAAAAATCTAGGAAAAAGCGGGTAATGAAAATGGGCATGAATGCCTCCTTTTTGAGCAGCGTGCAAGCGAAGATTAGCTAGTTTTTTTTTTATCACATTGGCGATGGGGTGCGACGTGTTGAGTGCCTTTTCTACGAATAAAAAAATTTATTGTTTACAATAACTGAGCCTGTGTGAACGATTCCTTGAGCGCCTTCAGACATTCCCTGCAATTAGGAAAAAAGCTTCCCGTTTCAAATTATCAGGGCAACTTTAACAGCTCATCTAATGTTCGAGTTGCCACTTTATTTCGGGAAGATAATGTGCCTCCTTTGAGAGGGATTTTTTAAAACCCCTGTTTGAAGTTTTGTGCATTCTTTGATTTGCGGTTCCAGGCAAAAGAAACCAAAGAGCGATATTCGCCGATCTTTATGCTTTTGCAACAATGACCTAGGCAAGCGGCTGATATGATGTTTTACTCGCCTATTTGCACCCTTATCTCATTCCTTCCTGCCGAAGTGCGAACTCCCAAATGGACCGTGGTTAACCAAAGCGCTTGCTGCGGCATAACAACACCTAAGTAATGGAGTAAACTTTTTACGTATTCAATGCCATTCTCTGCTAGGAACATTTAGAAAAACATTATGCCTCATTACTTCCAATTCACCTTGAACTGACCCAATAATTGCCAGATATGATCAGCGACTGAGAATTGCGCACAATTTAATAAACCCAGAGAAAGTGCGTTTAATTAGCCACCATTCATATCAAGAAAGCGTTTTCAAGTGAGCGGAAATATATTGAATGGCAATCGTGGAAAGAAACTGACTGCCGCCGCGACACTGCGAGAAAGGTAGATTGAGTCAATCATGTTCCGCAGTGCTGTAATTTTCGTTGTATTCCTGGTGGGTTTTATGAAGTTTACAGTCAGTAATTCTCTTTGGCTAAGGCATCGGGCAGAAAGGTGAGGAATATCCAGTAAGATGGCTTCTGGAAATTTAACATTTCAGTCCTAAAACATTCGCAAATTCGTAAGAGGATAGAAAACTTAATAATAATAATAATTGGTTTTTGGGGAAAGGAAATGGCGCAGTATCTGTCTCATATATCGTTGGACACCTGAACCGCGCCGTAAGGGAAGGGATAAAGGAGGGAGTGAAAGAAGAGAGGAACAAATAGGTCCGTAGTGGAGGGCTCCGGAATAATTTCGACCACCTGGGGATCTTTAACGTGCACTGACATCGCACAGCACACGGGCGCCTTAGCGTTTTTCCTCCATAAAAACGCAGCCGCCGCGGTCGGGTTCGAACCCGGGAACTCCGGATAAGTAGTCGAGCGCCCTAACCACTGAGCCACCGCGGCGGGGCATGGAAAACTTGCCGTTCCCGATTTTTGAATAGCATAAAACCGCTAGTGCGGCTTGTCATTTTTCTGACAACGCAACAAGAATGGGACGCGAGTCGAAAGACTAACACGAACAAGCGCTGACTATCACCTGGTCTTGTATTGAAGAAAGAAAAGCGTATATATACAGACACTGAAATACTTATCAAGACAAAAAAAATTGTCTGCAAGGCACGTGAAATGTCAGATAACTCAATTCCCTCCCGGATAACACAATAGAAGGGCTGCTGATGTACATCGTACCCTTGTGGTGAATATAAAAGGCCCCCATTACCTCGCGTATTAGGTTATCGCCGTGTCGGAACAGGATAAAATAAAAATCAGTTGATTGTCAGCGCTTCTTCGTGTTAGTCTCTCGTCTCGCGTCCCGTTCTTGTCGCCTTGTGAGCAAAGCGAATACTAACCAACTCGCCCAAATTTCCGGCTTGCTGTACAAGTGCGGCATTTGTTTACTGATTAGTTAAGCCTCGTATTACGTTAGTTTTCGTCACCTGTCGAACTGTCAGAATAGTTTAGTTTATGTTTAGTTTATGGGGGTTTAATGTCCCAAAGCGACTCAGGCTATGAGGGACGCCGTAGTGAAGGGCTCCGGAAATTTCGACCACCTGGGGTTCTTTAACGTGCACTGACATCGCACAGTACACGGGCCTCCAAAATTTAGGCTTGGGTTTTGGGTTAGGGGGATTTAACGTCCCAAAGCGACTCAGGCTATGAGAGACGCCGTAGTGAAGTGCTCCGGGAATTTCGATCACCTGGGGTTCTTTAACGTGCCCTGACATCGCACAGTACACGGGCCTCTAGAATTTCGCCTCCATCGAAATTCGACCGCCGCGGCCGGGATCGAACACGCGTATTTCTGGCGAGCAGCCGAGCGCCATAGCCAGTGAGCCACCGCGGCGGCTCTAAACTGTGACGGTGCGAGGTAGCAACCATCTAGAACTCTAAGCTTAGGATGCACGATTTTTAGTCAGTAATTATTCCCATTAATTCGAGAACACTCACAAATTGAATGCTAGAAAGAAATTTAAAAAATGAACACGTTAACGCAGAGTAATACTGAAAAAGTGCTTGTTGCGACCTGTCATTTCCTTCTCATATTTTGCTGTGAACACTCGTTATTTTTAATTTCAAGCTGTGTGCTTTGCAGGGCGTGAATCTTGCACGAAGCTCAATCGCAGACTGAACCTTAAGTGACGAGCGTAAAAGAAGTAAGAATGCAGAAAATGAAAAGTGGAACACTTATGCAACGTTTTTGTAGGCAAGCTGATCAGTCGTTAGCCAGTGTTCGTAAAGTTTGCTTCTTCAACGTAATTTGCCTTGGAAAAAATTTCATCAAATCAGCCCGCCTTTTTTAATTTATTTAAACATCTTACTCATCTCTCACTTCATAGTTTTAATGCCCTGAGGCAATAAACATCGCTTCAAAAAAAAAAGAACAAATAACCCGTGAAGCGTTAATGTTCATAACATTTGTGCAACACTTTATGAAGAAATGTGTGCAGCATATTATGAAAGAATGTGTAGCGCGACCTAGCGGACAGATAGAACACAAACACGCACAGCGCTACACATTTTTAGATACCCTGTACCAACATGCCCAAGTGTTTGTCCTTTAGAGCTGTAGTTTAGTTTTATTAGCGAGGCACCTTTTAAGGACGCCACGAGAAGATAAATCAGCACACAGGGAATAAATGGGGCAATTTATTAATGTTGTCCTTGCTCCCAGTGCGCATTGCTCATCCCATGCGCAAGTTCTCAAAGTGTGACTTGACGTTTCCCAATTTCATTGTTTCACTGCTTTGTTTCACTCCTAGTCCCTAACGCACGCTTTTGACATCTGTCAAGAAGTTTCACTTTTTCAATTTTTGAGTGGCGCAGTGCGACAGTGTGTCGTCTGCTCATATTTTTCTTTTACGTATATGGTCACCCGAAGTGAACCTGTCGAATCTACTTTTCACAAGTTCACACAGGGTTTCATAGTGAACGCAAGGACTTTAAGGGCTAGCGGTGAAATGGGATCGGAACATCGGAAACAGTGTCGGACCAAAGTTACTTCCCAACTCCCGTTAGTCAATTTAGACACCAAGCAAAGTGAGAAAAAAAAGAGAAAGAAAACAAGATGTGAACAGCGCTCCCAAGATAAAACGCCCGCCCTTCTCAATTCGGAAAATTGCAGCTTTACACCAAACCATCGGGGATAACCGATCGCTTTCGGGTTCTTTGTTGGCAAAAAAACGCAATCAGTGACTGTCGACTCCAGCCGTCTGAAAAGAATGATGTGGTCTGGTGCTTTCTTGTGTGTGCTGTTTTATTTTTCTCTTTCTTGTATTTGGCGGTGGTCGATCACGCCCTGCTTTATCTTACGCTCGGCGAGTGGGCGCAACTCCGTCACCTAAGACGATGTATGTTTCACACAGTACTGTTCTCGTCTGTAGCGGAGCTTTACTTGGCTAAAAGTTTCAGCACATGCCGGAAAGATAATGCCGGCGTTCGCAGGTGGATCATCACTCAATGTCTTGCATTTCTGATTTTTTTTTCGTTTAAAAGAATAAGGAGAATGCGCTAGACATTACCAGCAGCACAAGATCTGTGGAGCCGCCTCTGTAATGTGTTACTACAGGCGCGATGAAGTTTTATATTAGACAGACAAAGGTGCACTTGATTTAGTGACCCGTCGCCACTTAGAAGACAGAAAAAAACTGGCTGAGAAAGAAGCCAAAAATAGAAGATACATTCATTGGAAGGCGGATCTCTGGTGCCCTTCGAGAGTCTGAACTAAATCTGAAGTTACTCTTTACACGAACTTTTTACAAGTCATCCGGACTTCTACTTTTTCTCTGGCGAAGCGAACAGTCAAAGCGATAACTTGAAAGTCATCATATTATGCAATGGGTGGCCGTATTTCACGGCTGCTTTGCAGACAACGCCACGTGCCTGAGAACTTCATACCTGCTTTGACGGCGGTTTAGTAAAACATGCGAAACACCGATCCTTTTCATTTAGCGTTAGTTAGTCTGGTATATTTTACTGCTGCACAAAAAAATTATGAAGACTACTTTGAAGAGGGTTGGTGTTTGGGGAGACGAAATCATTCGAAATGATATCCTATTTGTAACCTCGGCCGATATGTGCCGTTGACTGATATGTTCCTTGACTAGGTGTCTACTGAAAAATGTCTCACTGAACATTATATATAAAATCTCACCTGAGTATTCTGCACCTGTAAAATGTAGTTTTTTCTTCTCAGAACGATACTTAGTGCACCGCTTATATACGAACTCTACGGAACTGTTTATTTTTAGTGGAGGTATCTCTGTAACACATTTTACCAGTTTTGTCTCGTGGTATTTGCACATGGTTTTTTATTTGGGCGTCGTGCGGTATCTTTCACTTTAATATGCTTTTTAAACACTGTCTCAGTCATTTTGTGTTGTGACTAAGAGCAAGTGCTGACGTACTGCTTTTGATCCTTACTCAATCTTGTAAGGTTTGAGGTTTGCGGTTTATTGAGGTAATACATAGTTCTTGCCATTGAGGCAGGGCAAAAGGAGGGAACACATCCTCCTGACTGGGCCCTGGCCTCAAAGGGCACCGACGGTGCCCTTTGAGGCCAGGGCCCAGTCAGGAGGCTGTGTTCCCTCCTTTTGCCCTGCCTCAATGGCAAGCGACGGTACAGCAACAGTGGCGCGTCAGCAGTCGCTCTCCACAACAACCGTTATACAAGAACAAGCAACATTATCCAGAATATTGTAGTATGTCAAAATGTACATATGAAAAACAGAAGATAACAGTGCTGTGCAAAGAGAAAAAGGTTAGCAAATTTAAAGGCAATCAGCGAAAAGAATGCTCTGTTCAGGGTGAGAGTAAGAAGTGAAAAGAAAAAAGAAAAAAGATCACCGGACCGCGCGTTACAAAAATCATGCAGACTATAATATGAAATTCCAGCATTCACGCTTAAATTTGCGAGCTGTTTTACATTTCTTTGCAATACCAATCAATTTAGGGTCAGAATTGCAGATTAGCATAATTTGATATTCCACAGTTCCCTTTCTATAATTGGTACGAGGACGCTCTACTAAACGAAGAAATCTCGCCAAGAATGTGCCCACCTTTGTTATATTCGGAATGTAACTTATCGATCCTGGTTTTGATGATTGCTTTACTTTCATCATTGTATAGTTATTTTTCATACTTACGTTCTGATTTTAGCGCCTAAAACGCTCACTCTTACTGTGCTTGTCCGATGGCACTCATGTGCTGATAATGCGGAAGTAAAAGTGAAAGGATCAAGTTTCGATGCAGCATATACCGAGCTTCGATACGGGACTGCATAGTTCTTCAAGTTGCACTGTTGATTTCGCAATTGCGATCTCGAAACACTGTCAGAAACTTAGTTTGACGAACGTGCCCACTGAAACGTGTTCGCTACCTTTATAGATATAACACAAAATTATAAACTAGCACGAAGGAAATATCCTCCTCTGGCTAAGGGCCTCGATAAAACATTTGAAGTTCAGATCCGACGCTGTGCAAACACAGATATTGCGATATTGACCCAAGGCACATGTCGTAGACCAGGAGACTCCTTTGATAGGGAATGCCACTTCTATGGCGAGATCTCCAGTCTACATCATATGTTCTGGGCCTGACAGGACAATTTAAAATTAGTACACATATGTCGGCGAACGAGCGATTGGCAGGAGGTAGCTCTGATGAGCTCGAAGCTGTAAGATAAAGTCCAGCTCCTCGACCTAGCGAGGGCGAAAGAATCTGCCAACTGACTCCAGGACTAGGAACCCTGACCACCTCAGTTCCTGGCTCCTAAACGAGTCACTCAATCATTCTTACCGCCACCGCCTACCAAATGGTATAATTAAGTGCGCGATCACATTCCATATGCACAAAAAAAAAGATTCGCAGTCTATCGCGTGGCAAAGAGTTGTTATAAGCATGGAATGCAATGCAGGATAGGTGAAGCGCGTTTGAGGACGGCTAGTCAATAGTGGTAGCAGCACTCATGACAGAATCTTTGACTACTGAGCGAACCCTCGTCTTTGGCCACTTGTGCCCTTCGAGCTAGGCAGCGTGCATGATCTCTCTGGAGCTTCTGTGGTGTGGGGCGCCTCCGCCTTCAGCCGCTTTGCTAAACTGGACAGCGTGTTCGCGGCTTCCTTCTCTGCTTTGGGGGGTTTACGTGCCGTGGCGTTCAGCGGCTTCTGCTTTTCGTGAAGGTCAGCGCGCTCAGCGTCTCTGGCTGCTTTCGTAGTTTGATGCGCACTAGCGCTTCCCCCTCTGCATCAGCTTTGCGACGCGTTTGGCCACCTTGGTCGCTCTCTCACCTTCGTGTGCCAGTATTGAAGAAGTTTCTTGACTCAACGAGCACATTTGCACAGTAATTGTAAAACATTTTATTCGCCGGGAAGAGCTTGGCAAGAGGTCGCGTTAAGTGGTCGAGAGTACATAGCCCTCGACGACTTTGTCAGCCCACTCCACCGCCAAAACTTGCGTTCTGGGGTCAGAGCTAGCCAGCACGGTCTCCCACCGTTCGAGAGAAGGAGCTGTAACTAGATCACCCGGAGGTGGCTCTATTTTGCAGTCCCACAGGATGTGATCGTAGGTAGCACGTTGGCCACAGTGTTTGCAGTTTGGGTTGTAAAGATCTGGATAAATGTGCGCGAGGAGTGCTGCGGGAGCCGCACTGCTGGTTTCAACCGCACGGGAGCCTACACCTAACGGATGAAAGACGAAGAAATACGAGTGCCATAGGCCACGTGATGTAACACACCGAGAAAGAAGCTGGCACCGACGCTGTTTCGGATTACGCTTAGGGCAGAGTTTTCTTTATGGGTTTATACTGTTGGCTGGCTATCGTTGTGACAGAAAAGGTTGGAAGTGTTGAAACAAGTTCCGCTTCATGTTCGACCTGAAGTTCGCCATGCTTTTCGGAAGAAGTTTGCCTGAATTTGCCGAGGATGAGAGCTAAAATCAAGCCGCGCGTAAAATAAATAACTGATCGAAGCTGTGTTCTTTTGGTGAACTAGCACAAGTCCACGTAGAATGAAGTTTGATACAAGCGCGATACTTAAAATGCACGATTATGTAAATAAGCTGAAAGTAGCGCACTGCTCAGGCGCGGTTTCCCGAACTCTTAGAACACGGCAGTGAGCTTCTTTGTGTTTAGGTTTTAACAATATTCTTCCCTTTACTTTACCTCCTTCCCTATGTTTATGCAACTTTTCAATACGGAAACGTTTCATTTAAAATTTGTTTGATTTCATCTTTCCTTGAGCAAACTGTAAGCAACATTTTTGCTTTTATTTATTCGAAATTTTTTCAACCGTCTCCTAGCGAAGATTTACAGGGATGACACCGGAGAATATTCATATAGCCACCGTTGGAAGCACGGCGTGACGAGATTGTAGTTGTGCTCCAGAAGAAATTTCCGCTGCGTTGGTCCCAAAGCATATCCACTGCTTTTCTAAACAGTGCGTAATGCGGAGTCCCGGAGGAGAGTCGGCCGCAGATTTCTCAAAGCACAATGCTTTTGCTACAGATCGGGAATCTTGGTGAAAAAGTGGGGAAACTTCTTGCTGGCGTGTGTACTTTGGAAGAGAAAAAAATGAAAATATAAAAAGCTAATGTGACGGAAACATCACAAGGCGCCTTGCGCAACCCAGCACTGCACTAAGAAAGGAATTTTTTCTACAACGTTCATCGCTGCCACCAACCTGAAAAACAATTCAGCTCGCCTAAGCCAATTTTTTTTTTGCCTCGTGGCGCAATGTACATCAAGCAAACAGGTTTTCCTTGCTGGAAGCTTTGCGCCGTCACTTGATTCCCCTTATATACTTTTGTGCTCGGGACTGGAAAACGGTTCCTTGAGACAACATACCTTTTTTCCAACGTCGCTGAGAGGTGTACTACGCGTAGAAATTGAGATGTTTGTCGAGTGCCTTCAAGCCTTTTACCTCTTGTCATCTCGATGTATTTTATCTCCTGAAAGCACGCGCCATCTCTTCGAGTCCTTTCTCGTTTATTGCTCAACATCTTCCATGATGGTGCGCATAAGAAAAAGTTCAATAAATACAAAAAGAATCCGAAAATACAGTTCTCTGCTCGGTTCTGTTATCTGCGTTGTGCGCTTGAGTGCGGTAGAAACTTTCGCGCCAAGTACTTTCTCGAAGAAAGTTATTGTTTACGAGAGTAAATATCCATCGAAGAAGCAGCAGCACTCAAGACAGAACTTGCTGATGTCGTAAGCATGCTTGAAGTGATAGAAAGGGAGTTGTTTTTTAATATGGGCTTGTGTACGTACTAAAGACACGCAAAATGTATGCGGCTATCTGCAAAGGTTATATTCTAGCTTGCCTTCTGAAGCCAGGTCTGTATTCGTTTTGCAGTAACGGTAGCAGTTCACAAATGGTAAACATCGTTCGAAAGCTATACCGATGATAGCTGTGATGCGTATACCTCTCTTTAAACAACGTTTATGTTATTTTTTACATCGAAGACACATGATTTTGCCTGAATGGCAAAGTGACCTCGAAGGAACCAGTCCTTTTGGCGTAGTTGTTAGGTCCGGTGCCCAAGATTCAATGGTTCAAGTCCATTGTTGTTGTGTAACAGTTAGCCATGCGACTTCAGGCTCGCAGAGTGCACGAATACTTGGCAGTTACAGATTTCAGTGTGCAGTCTTTAACTGGGACATCAAAGCGAAAAAGCTGACTTTCCTCGCGGCACTAATTAGTGGGCTCTAACCAAGCAGGAAAAACGTGCGGTGCCTACTTTAATAAGGCATAGTTTACATCACCATGCTTACAGCAATGGCTAAAGGATTGCCCAGTAAAGGAACGGCTTACTTACCAGCGCGTTTCCTTATGGGAGGGAAACTCGTAAAGATTGACTGCTGGTTGGGATACTCACAAAGGTGCACCTAATTGTGCTTCTTGCCTGGATAAGACGAAAGGGGGCTTCAGCAATAAAGCGCAACGCATTTGTTTCGTTGATCTACCTTAATTAGCAGAAGTGTAAGGCTCAAGCTTTTCCGGATGTTTCTCAAACACCTAATGGTTTCTGAGAATACACGTCAAGACTCACTCCCGCTTTTCTCGATGGAGAGCCTTTTGCGTTGTGTCGAACAGGACAATGATGGGCAGCCGTAAACCCCAGTCACACAAAGGTAACTGCTCAGTGCTTACAAGACGTGCACGTGATCTTCTGGCATGCTTCAGTGCATTCTCAAACAAGTACTTGTTACGAGCTCACAAGAAACGGAGGACCTGGTTTAATCCAGCTCGTTATAAATGTACCCACGCAGCGCAGGTGATTGGGCCAATATTGGAGATGGATGGTTTTACACTGGTCCTTTGTAGAACCAGCATTTGCCAATGTCGTTCCAATATTGGGCCGGTTACCTGTGCTGCTTGGGTACTTAGATTCGTCAGTTGTAAGCTACATGGTAATAAACTTACAGTTGCCACTATACGGGCTAACTCGAGGGCAGATTAAACGGGTGTAAATGAAGATCAACGTTAGAAGATTTTATACTTAACTGGAAGTAACCGTGCCTGACGTGATGGCGATGATGATTACGTATTTCACGAAGTTCCCAACGGCTCCAGGCAAGGAAATCGTTTCCCGAGCCATTCGCGAGTAGTGCAGCATGATTTCAGGAAAAAACTTGCTGCCAAAATCTGGGGGCTACGAAGGACGTGCATAGCCCGTAAGCGCGGCTTCCTCCGGTTACGTCGGCGTACTAACTGGCATCGACGACTAGCGAGCGTTCTTCTGTTTTGAAATGAGGTTAAAGGGCAGTGCCACTAAATGGTAACACGGCTGCAGGTTGCTTCGCGCAAGAGGCTTAGTCACGAGGGCGCAACATTTCGCTTCGACCTACTCTGCCCATCCTCTGTAAGACGCGATATTTGCGCAGTGAAGAAGCCCTCGCGTGTGGCTGCTCTTCAGCTGAGCCGTTGTAAGTTATATGTGCAAAATTTTCTGTTTCTAACGTGTCTGGTTTTTTACCATAAGTGTGAGACATGTCAGACCAGCCTGAGGAGATGAAATCTGTCACTGGGCAGTGTCGCTCTAGTGGTGTTCGTGAAAGGTCCGCGAACTAAGAGGGACACCATAACAAGACTTCTTTTCAATTTGTGAAGCGTCTTTCTCGCTTCGACTAGGAGGCACAGGCGAAGTAAGTGCTGATGTGTTAAACCTAAGGGTAATCCCGCCTGCCCTTCAAAGCCACTACCACTGGAACCATCATCTGGTGCCTATCTTTGGTCATGAGGACTTAGGCAAGAGCGTTAGTGTCAGCGTCGCTGACAAAGCGCTCGGAATTTCTCTAGAAATAAAATCACGCATTTAATAGTTGGCTATGTAAGCTCATTCGCTGATCTTGTTACCTGGGAATGCTAGGTGGAGAAATTTAGGAATGACAATCCCTTTCCACTTTGGATCCACAGCAGCTAAACCAGCTTAGCGACTCCGGATTAGCAGGAGGGATAACAGCGCATGTGGGATGAGCGTGAAATACTAATTCCTTTTCTATGATTTTACGCTGGGCGCGCTCGAACGCCGATATTAGGGCAGAAAAACACGAATGGCATTGGTAGTACTCTTCTTGACATTGACCGCACTTACTTCCAAAGTACAGCGTTTCACATTCAGGATAGAAAACTGAATGCATGGTGCAGTATAAATGCATTACAGTTCCAATTTGTTAATTTAGCATTTAGCATATAGATAAAGAGAGAGGCTCGAAACTATGAAAGGAAGGGCTTTTTTTCGAGCTTTGTTGTTAATTGGGGGGTGTCGGCAGGCGTCCCAAACTGAAAGAGTCAGACGTAAGTTCAGAAACGCTTTCCAACTTATGCTAGGCTTCGTGAAGTGCATAAATGAACAAATCTGACGTCTATCGCTGTATAACTGAGATGACGAAAACAGAATGCCTAGCGCAGCAATGCAGGCTTTGAAAATTTCTGCCGTAGGCGCGGTCGGCAGCCTGCGATACAAATTCGCAGCAAAGTAATTATTAAATTGCTCAAAGCATAACGTGACCCCTAAATAAATCACAGAGTCGCATTGCTCGCAGGCATATTCTACGCCTGAGACGAGCTACCACGCCCAGCACGTGTTTCGCAGTACCGGCGCCTCCATCCGTTACCCTGGGGCAACAAAGCGACACTGCACACACATATATATTAAGCTGTCACACCTTCTCTGATAAACGGCGTCCAGAAGACCTTACCGAGCAAGAGGGCGTTACCAGCAGCACGTGCTCGTGGCACTCGCACACTGACCGCTGTCTGAATACGGCCCTCAGGCCACCCTCTTTTAAACTCCACACTCCGGTTCGCAGCCGTAAACAGATTCGATATCTGCGAATAGGCGCGTTTTACGAGCACTGATCCGTTCAGATTTATAGTCTTTCTCGCATTTACTGCCCAGTTGAGAGCATTTCCCTCTGCGGTGGGCAAATTGTCAGTGGAGTGGAACCATTCCCGAAAATGTTCAGGGGGACGCTGGTAGGTCTTGAAAAATCACTGCGTAAAACTTATCGCAGTGCGCAGACTCCTGCTACTTTCGTATCATCCAGAGGAAGGCGTCCGCATTTTTGCTTTGGTGCCGGCGCCTTCAATTTCTTTGTCGTTCTTCCTGGTTGAGAGCCAGACGGGTCATGCTTCATAAATATCAATGGAACACTATGGCGTTATTGGCGTCTTAACGACAGCTAAATAAACGACCGCAGGACAAGAACCTCTCTGGCGATGGTGCAATACATTTATTGTGAAAGAAATCCGGGAAGAGAGCCATTTTGCCGAGTGGGAGTGCTGCTGAAATTGAAATGAAGTGAAAGTAACACCAGGAGTAGTAATTGGCGGCGACGAAACTATGCCCTTGACGTGGTGCTCAATGACGCATTGAGGTCAAAGGGTCCCGAAGAAGGAAACTTGGCAGACCCAACTGGTTTCAGATGCATCAACCAAATGGCAGAACCGTACAGAAGCCAGCTGGCGAAGATACCATTCCTGCAGGATTATCTGCAGTCTATATCCTATTTTCCAATCAGGTCAATGCAGTTCTGCACGCATTTATACTCAAGTACAAAATAGCCCCGGAGCCGTTATATCCAATTGAAACTTTTTTATCCATATCTGTACACGCACAGACGATAATTTCGGGCTCGGATAGTATGTATATATTTGTGAATTGTTAACAATAAAAGTTGTTGGAAGTTCAGCGCTCGTCATTGTCTGCTCTGCATCGATTGTACCCTTTTTGCGCTGCTGTCATTATTTCTGACCACGTTTATTTGTTGAAAACTGACCAGAATGAAGCATTGCCAAAAAAAAGCACCGCTCACCTTGCGCTTTACATTTTTAGGCTTGAATTGACGCAAAATAACAGATATTGTTAACATATGAAATCGAGATGTAGAAGAATCTGTTGACCGTCATTGTGCGCCAGGGTGCGCTCAACACAGGGTGCTCAACGTACAATCGTAACCTTTGCCGCATCCTCATTGTAGTCGCTCTGAAACCCTAAGGGCTTCTTCACGGGGCAATGTTTGGCTGGAACAATTGCTTACAAAAATGATCTTCCATATGCATATATTGTATAAATTTATGCATGGGCTTATCTTGTTACTCACGCTGGTTTTTCAGGTTTATTTTCGCATGCTCCCCCTGCTAGGAGGCATGGGCCCGTAGTACATAAAGAACGATGAATATTTAGTCCAATAATGCCTTTCTATTAATTAGCATCATTGTGCTCTCAATAACGCCGCCGAGCTACAAAAGTGATACTACTTCGATTTGAGCAGAGATGTAAACAACTTCCGAAAACAAGTAACACGTGCCGTGCGTTCACCAGCCAGTCCCCTTGCTGCCGAAAATATCGTATTCTTTCAATGGCTTGCGCAGATGCAGGATAAGGTTTAAATCATATCCGCAGACGTCTTCACTGTCGTGTTTCCATCCTCCTTCTTGTCACCGCCATGAATTTCCGCCTGCATATCGCTTTTTACGCACCGAAGCGGCAGGAAGCAGCTGGTGTTTTTGAGGGAAGAACGGAATCACGCGTGCTGCTAGCAATGTTTCTTGCTCTAACCCTTTCATCCAAGAAATATCCTTCTCACCTGGCAACAGCAGTTCATGTCATGCAGGCCAGTGACCTTGTGTATCATTATGAATCATCGCTGTCAGCGAATAAGTTGCTGCGTTCAGAATATTGGACGTTATGGCCACGCGCTGCTATTGGGGTTTGGGACCTGAGTCCATAAAATGTGCTCAACTTCGACGCTGTTCATTACGTGCACTCTAGCAACGACCGATTCTGCCTTGGATTTCATTCATACTATATAGCCTGAAGGTGCCAAAACACAAAGAAAAATGCCAAAAAGAGAGGTACGTGACAGATTTGTTTATTGGTGATTGTGATCTCCAACTTGTTTGCTTTTTACCGTGCCTTAGTAGGTAGGTAGTGGTGGATGTTCTCCAGAACTCACAGTGCGGCTGCTTGTAGGGTATTGTGACTTTTTCTGTGGCATCCACTGCGATGTGTGTTATTCCCGACGTGCTGCATCCAGCTGCGTCAAGAACAATACCATCTCGTCGGGAAGAAAACATGCAGACTCTTTTTCACCAACCTCTGCGTGACATTAAAGGCGTGTGCCAGTTAGGTCACGCCCTTTAGCTTATTTCTGAAGCATACACTGCGAGGAGAGCTGTTAGAACACCCAGAGCCTTGCATAGCACCCGAAATTGTTCGAAGAAGAGACATGACAAAACTCCATCGGATACCGTGGGCGTCACGTTCGCTCTAGAACGCGCACCAGCGCCTGCAAATGGTGGCTTTTGTTACAAGAATGACAAACCCCCAGAATTCCACTCAGTACCATCAGTACGGAAACAAAAACCCCTGTAAAATGTAATCGCTAGCGTTTGCCAACAAAAGCATAAACGTATACAAGAAAAAGGAAAAACATTTGTCGTAATATTGAGCCTATAAAGCCATATTTTGGTCACCTAGTGGTCAAAGGGCATTCACTTCTGCCATGTATTAGGTAGGTGATAAAAAAAAAAAAAACTATTCACATGTATACTGGGCAGTCTTTCGCTTTCCAGATTTGGCGGACACCTACTTTCACTGCATTTTACACCTATGACTGAAGGGTTGTCAATTAAAAAATGCCGTTTTGCACTTAAACAAATCTGACGCAGCTTACGAATAGCAACCTTTTGTATTTATTTAGTTGCTTTAGGTTCTTACGTAAAAAATTTGGAGCAGCTTATGCTTTCGCCGAATTAAATTCTTATTCAAGCCTTTGTCTAATTCAAACAGAAAGGTAAGCATTACCGCCGTCTTACACAATATTCATGACGGTTTTATATATTATTGATTCTCACTGAAATTATTCACTTTCCGAAGATTTGAACCGATTCTACCAACTGCGAGGGGATTTTCAGCTTCGAGAAGGCTGCGCTCTAACGCAATCTTTACGGCGTGTAACTGCCAGCCATCGTAAGTTCCTTGCTTCCCAGGAAACGAGCGGGCAGTTCAGAAGAAGTTCTTGAAACGGACTACATTATATCTACAGACAGTCTCGGAAAGAGGATCGGAATAGGACTTTCGCCCATGGAGTGATTTATCATGCCTCGTCTTGTTTGCGCAGAATAATCACAGCGTTTGATACAATCGCATAACGGTTCAAGCCATGTCTTGAATAATTGGTTTTGGGGGAAAGGAAATGGCGCAGTATCTGTCGCATTTATCGTTGAACACCTGAACCGCGCCGTAAGGTAAGGGATAAAGGCGGGAGTGAAAGAAGAAAGGAAGAGAGAGGTGCCGTAGTGGAGGGCTCCGGAATAATTTCGACCACCTGGGGATCTTTAACGTGCACTGACATCGCACAGCACACGGGCGCCTTAGCGTTTTGCCTCCATAAAAACGCAGCCGCCGCAGTCGGGCTCAAATCCGGGAACTCCGGATCAGTAGCCGTGTGCCCTACCCACTGAGCCACAGCAGCGGGTACTATGTCTTGAACGTATAGATTTTTTTTCTTTTCCGAATGGGTAACTTGTTCAACAATGAAGCCATATCGAAATTTCCGTAATTGATCTCTTTAACAAATTGTGTCTGTCGTAGCTAAATTTTGCTGCATCATTTTTTTTTGCATACGAAGCACGTCACTTCCTCTTCACGTGTACGAAAGACATCTAGCTTGCATTTTGACTTAATAATTCTGTTTAGATTTAATAATTTTGTTTACAATAATTACATTTTTACCTAATAATTCTGTTTAAGTCCTTTTATTTATTATTATTATTATTATTGTTGTTGGTGTTATTATTATTATTATTATTATTATTATTATTATTATTATTATTATTATTATTATTATTATTATTATTATTAGTAGTAGTAGTAGTAGTAGTAGTAGTAGTAGTAGTTGTAGTAGTAGTAGTAGTAGTAGCAGTAGTAGTAGTAGTAGTAGCAGTAGTAGTAGTAGTAGTAGTAATTTTGAAATCAAAACTTTTATCCCTTTTCTGTTCATGAGAAAGAATCCTCCGGTGTTGCGTTCCGGTCTGTTTTCATTTTAATTACCTGAGTACAGGTGAGTACCCACCCGATTCTTGGCCGATCACCCAGTGTGGGTATGTACCATCTTTTAATAGACTAAAAATAACAACATCTAGCTGCAAACACGCCTCTTTCGAGGTTCCCAAAGTCCCATAGCAAGACTTTCCGGCTGCTTACCAGAAATACCAGAAAGGAGTCAACTGTCGATCATTGAACAGGCAAGGCTCCTAGGTGGCCCTAGGGTGGAACGCTAGCAAAATGGAAATAAATTCGGCAGCTCGCCATCCGAGCTCCACGAAGCCGGCCTGACTTCAGGTGCAATTGTGCGAGGCATATAACTGCATAGAATGTACACTCCGTATACTATCTTGTTAAGGTTCTTGTTCGGGCATGAACGGTCAAATTCAAATGTCGATCATGCTCGCCGATTAAGTTGACAAGCATTCCTTGCGTTGTTACTGTGAACCTGACAAACAGACCTGGCGGGCTGAACACTGAACAGTAAGAACTGGTGTTTTATACGGAGACGGAGCCATATGTGTACGCGAGTGATGGTTGTATGCACACCCAACGCGAAAATCTGAAATACGCCTTTTTTTGGCATAGTGACAGCGCACTAGCTTATTTTTTCCCAGCGCCAGGTTTAAAAAGCAGCATGCGAGGTCAAATAACGGGTTGGGTGAGGTGGTAAACTGCGACGGAAGAAGTATAGTGACGGGCAGCAAGGATTCTGGGAAGCACGTTTTTGGGCAGGCTGCTAGAAGGCTTGCATGACGGTTGCAGAGAAATCCAGAAAGATGTCCAATATGTGTTGTTTTTTTTTTAGAAATGAGCCCTGCAGTATTTTTTGAACACAGAAAATAAAGTCGGCCAGTCTATCAACTGCGTTTTTCATGAACATCTGAGATAAATATTAGAATTCCACACTCAAACAAAAACGCTCAATCACGCTCGAAACTTGGTTCGCATCGTCTTACCGCAACCAGCCTACGTGTATTAATTTTGAAACGGCTATTCGTGAGATACATTCAGGGATGACATGAGCGTCGCGCATAAATTACAGCGGAACAGATGCATAACGAGCTGACAAAGTGTGGCTCTGCAGCCTCCGCAGCCCGGACAATGCCGAGCGATATGCCTTGAAGTAGCCGCCTCGTGACGTAAAAAAGAACACAACACAAATGACGACACTCTAAAGTCAAGGATAACATTTCACTGGCTGTGGTCAGCGAAAGGACGTACGCTTTTTCAGCGTGCTCGGATTTATTACACGAGAAGGTAATGTGCGAAAAGGGCAAAGTGCGAATACTGGTTCACTACCACTCGACTTCTACAAACCGCGCCCTCAATTCGTCTGTTACGCTGCAGCCGGCTTGTTTTGTTTTTTATGTACAATAACAAAAAAAATAATGCGACCACCATCCGTACGAATGATTCTTCCTGGAATAGATTCATGAAGGAGTTCCCTTCAACATTCAATGCACGCCCGACATTTTCGAAATTTCTGCAAGGCCGTTTTGAAGTTATATTTCTTGAATAAAGTCGCGGCAACCGGATCGTATCTTGGCACGCCAAGAACCATGGAAGATTGCGAATGCGCACTGATGAAAGCAAGTATGTTTTCTCAAGAAAGTTTCCGTGAGAAACGGAATGCACCTCGGAAATCTAAGAATAGTGCTTTATTCAGGCCCAGCACCAACCACGTGGCTTCGCCATGAGTCTTCCCGCCTTCTAAAGAAAGCACGCAATCACAGCTATCTCTTCTTTTTTTATTGCGAAAACACTGCTACAGGGGGTTAGAGCCAATTTGAATCTTGTGGCGTCTCTGACAATTAGGGTGTAGAAATAAAATAAACAGTACCATCGACTGGGTTTCGAACCCGCGGCGGCGCGAAAAGATCGTCTTCGCTGGCCACTGGACGAGAGCACTATGCTATTGCAGCAGCCGATCACGCCTTGTGTTAAACTGCAACAAGTTGTCGCGCCGTGCATTGCACATCGCCCTCTTCATCAACGCTTAAGCTCAGTGTAATATCGTCGCCAGACATGCACCGACGAGCCAGCAAAACAAATCCATGACTCAACCAGTCTAACCACTTGATTTCGCTCGTCTACTCGGTTTTACTACGTTAGATCCCTACCACTTTTTTTTCTTCAGATAAGCGACACAGGGTCGATGTTGATCCCGGGCAAGTAAGGCCTTCTCATGCAAGGGGTTGCTTGGCAGTTCAAATGCGTCGCACACGACGTTTTGACTTACTGCGAAACATCATATGCCTCGCGTATAAACGCGCTTAAGCATCAGAAAATAACTCCAGGTAATGACATTGATTAGAACAAAAAATTGGAGGGGACACTTAACCTCCGCCTTAAAGGTTCGACTCAATAGCGCTAATGGCTTAATGCCCATATACGTGGAATTGGTCATTCTCGATTTCACAGTCATGCATCCCTGGGAGTACTCCTACCTTTCATGGCGCTGGACTGAAGCGATTAAGCAATGCACCGCTGCCCTGTGATGGCAGGTGCTGCCTCAGGTTGGGCGTGTGCGACCCAGGCTGCGTGAGCAGTCATTTATTTAACTGCCAGCTGCCACGGTGGTCAGTTTGCTTACAGTCCAGTGGGTAGGTTGTTATGACGCCACAATGTCACGTGACCTATGCGGCCCAATTAGGTTCCGTCTCCAGGAATTTTTCGCTCACAACGAGGACGACGACGTATTTTCTGCAGAACGGAATCCTTAACGCTCCCGCGTTAAAACAAACACATGACGCAACAAAGAAAGGCTACCGCGCTCACGTCCAAAAAATGTGTATTCCGAAAACTGCTAAAGCCGGCTAAAATTCGTCCTCAATCAAAAGCTCCAAATATACGAAATTTCAGACGCAAATGTGGTATTTTTAGCCCTCAAAAGAAGCTCGCAAAGAGACACAGAAGTCTTTGGGCAAAGAAGCTCGCAAAGAGAGAGAGAAGTCTTTGGGCAAAGAAGCTCGCAAAGAGACAGAGAAGTCTTTGGGCAAGATGAAAAGGACCGCATCGCTCTCATGCCTCGATGGTGAGAACCGTCGCCCACGCGTAGGCTAGGCCCGGAAGAGAAGATGGGGGCGGAAAGGAAGCCCGGCGACTGACGCAATGAAAACGGGGTGCGTGCTGAAAGGAACTCATTACGGGTGAACCTAGACAAGGAACGGAAAGATCGAGTGAGCCGTTTGACAGTTGATAAACAACCGAGGTAATGAAGCCCAGCAATTGGGGAAGCGGGCGCAGCAGCCCTATATTGGCTCTTCACTTCTTTCAGCTTGCTCGTGCCAGAAATAGAGAGACCAAGGTGACAATAGTTAATGAATTTAATGTGCGGAAGCGGCACTATGGGTTGTCAGCCACGCTGAAATTGCGCATTAATATCCAGCTCTTTCAAGTGTTTAACGCGCGAGTAAAATATCATCGCATAGCTGTTCCTTCCATTTCACAACCATCGGGTGGCGCCGGCAGCTTTTAGGCGCCCGCTGAGTAACGATACCGTGCCCCCGAGCCCAGGCGCTATCTACCCACCGCCGCTTTCCTTAGGCTGTGCGTGGTGAGTGCCTTCCGTTCCCTTCTCACCCCTTTTCGTCCATATTCATACCATGCCTGGCTGCGTGCCTCAGGCGTCAACGGAGAACGCCTTTTGTTGAAACCTAACTTATCTAAATGCGGCCGCAGTCGCATCCGTGAGCTGATCTTGCCCAACGCTCGAATGTCGAGTATTCACTAAGCAATTAGCCGTCGCCGCCGCTCATTTCTCTTTTTACGAGGTGTCTGGAAGACACGAAATATTTTATGTTCCCCTAGCAACAGCGCACAACTTTATAAGACTGGTAGCCAAGCGAGTTCAGCCTGTAAGAGATTCACACGACTTAAGTGAATATTCGCTGTCGCGACTTTCGGAGCCTGTTCATATATCATCCAGTAAAGCAAGTGTCTCGATAATTATTTCAATATCTTTAACTCTTAACGTTCAGTTCACTTTCCCTGAATGCGCATATTGGAGTTGTCAGCTGATGAACACACGCTTTGAGGGTCTGTAAGGTATCGGTGCAGTTTTTCTCAAATTTCCTAAACAGGTGCAAGAAACGTTCATGGTCTCTCGTTTTTATTTGTCTTTTCCTTTCTCACAAAGCAGTAATTTCTTTTAATACTGGTCTTCTATATTATTCTGCATATACTTCTAACAATATTCAACAAGTTTAACCTTATCCCCTGCAATATTTGCCTAGAAGGCATGCATAAGTGGGCGGCTACATCCACATGCCAGTTTGTTATGCCCTATTTCCTTATAGTGAGGTCTGTTCAGTAGTATCTAGCAGCAACAGTGCAATTCCGCCATCCGGAAAAAAATCTTCACGGTTGCGCAGTGCTGTGCAAGCCGTCAGTACCTGCCTTTAATTTGATAGCATGCACGGCCATCGGAGGAGTGCAGCATTCCGTGGGTTCTAGATCTAAGAGTGGTGCGCCCGTAGGAAAACCTCCAAACGATAATTTCATAAGGAACGCTTCATTCCCTGCATATATTACAAATGCTGAATCCCATGTGACAAAATATTTTGACGACAACTCGTTAAATTTTGCTTTGCATACAACACATCGCCTGCTTTAAATCGGGAGGCAGGAACGAGGCGCCATCGCATTTAAACCAACCCTGAGAGCTTTAGACAGTTGATGAGAGCACTAAGCCTGTGAAACTTTTAAAGCCTTAGCGGTTCACCTCGCGGGCAGCCAAATAAACAAAAAAAGGCTTGTACTTGTAGTCCGTTAGCAGGAATTCATTTCTACACGCGGATTAATTAACAAACCAACAGACGTTTAGTTCTTACCTTCTACAGATTTTGCTACGATAGTGATAAACCCTTATCGGGTTCGAGGTAGCGTGAAGAGTTTCAAGTACGAAACGAGTTTATTAGTTTTAGATGCGCCCTAGCTGTCGAGAAAACCCTGGACAACGAGTCGCTCCACCGTGGCAGTTTGCTTCGCTTAATGTAACGTGATCTCTGTGGCGTGTTGTTAGCCGTTGCCATGGTGCGTTTATAGAGGGAGGCTATAGCCCTACTATCGACGCCTTTCAGAGTGAATGTAACTTCTGCCGCCTGCGCTGTACTCGTTGTGATGTACAGATAACAGTGCGACAGGATGGCGTCACATGTAATATGATTCAGAAGCCGAGGACCAATTTCGATCGAAGCGCACCATATCACGCTGAAGAATAGCTCTGTGGACTGGCGGGTTACGTGAATTTATTTGTCTTTTTTTTTCGATTCTAGAGCTTCCGCGTCTTCATTGTGCGATTAACATACAAAGTTGAAGCACTCGCTCAGTTTCGCCGCTGTTTCACAATAGACAGGTTAGGCGGCACTGTAGAAAACTCAGAACGCATTTAAACGAATTCCGTCTTTCCTTCTCTATACGTCGTGTTCTCTCTGTGTTCTGTTTTCTCTTTACCCATGTGTTTACGCTCTCCACGGTGATCTGCTCAAAACGTCTCGTAAACACGCCCCAGGAATATTTTATCTCATCTGAACGCACGAATGGAGGCACGAAAACACCACGACAATTATGTTGCCACAGATACTCTTTTGTGCCGCATGACTGGCCTTTATGTAATGAGCTGTTTCCGAAAGAATATTGGCTACTCTATCCCATAGCCGTGTTTATGAGAGCAACTGTTTTGCGATGACCATCCTTGTAGTGTTCTTTTAGGTGGATCTTGGCGGTGCTGTGCAGCGGTTAAGTTTAGGAACTCTACTGACTCCATGCATTGCGGTCAGAATTACAAGAAGGTCTGTCGCACGCGGGCGGGTTTCTTACGTGGCTACGCTTGTCGTAATTACCTGTTGAATAACTATATTTCGTTCCTCCTTTGTTCCTTTCTTTCTCAGATGATTTATTTTTCATAGTTTCTGTATTTATTATGCCCACTGTCTCTTTTTTTTTATCTGTCCTTCCTTTTCTCTTTTCTCTTCTTGTTTTCGTCTTCACTTTTCTCATTCTTTGTTTATATATTTATTTGTCTTCTTTCTTTATATGTTTTGTTATTCTTCGCCCCGGGTTTCTTTTCTTTTTCCCGTCTCCATTCTTTTCTTTTTTCGTTTTTTTTTGCCTTCGTTCAACGAACCGTACATGACCAGCAGAGTGTTCACGATAATCGGCGCGCAAGTTATGAGACGCTGGACGAAAATCCCTTGGGGTCTACTGACGGGGAATGCTTATGCCATCTCGCGATTGGCCGTACTGGTATAGGGTTATGACCTACTGACCATGGCGCGCCTTCGGCAACGGTGACTGCTGATTGTTTGCCTCGGCGTATCTTGTGTGCCGTCGGCGTTCGTTGATTAACGAGCGACGCGGTCTGCGGGACGAACCATGCTCGCTCTGAGGTCAGGCTGCCCGCTGGCTGCCCCGACAGCATAGGACGCGCTAAGTATCAATTAGGGCACAGTTGTTTTCCCGGCGACATGCAACACATTCCCCCTTTTCATTTTCGCTCTCAGCGCAACACGAACGGGACACAAGACGAAGGACTAGCACGAACAGGCGCTGACTATCAACTGGTTTTTTATTGAAGAACAAAAAGCGTATAAATACAAACAGTGAACTACTTATCAATTAACAAAAGTTATCTGGAAGGCACGTGGGAGGTCAGATAGGTCAATTCCCTCTCGGATAACGTTATGGGAGGGCTGCTGATACATTTTGTGCCGTTGTGGTGGATATAAAAAGCCTCCATTACCTCGCGTGTTAATTTATTGTTATGTCCGAACAGGATGCACGTGTTCTTGTAATCTGGAACACATTGGCACTTTTTGCACTGGAAAGACGCCTGGGCAAGGGGGTCCCCTTTAGTTATCCTTTCTGCATGATCCTTTTCATGCCTGCATTGGCATTGCCTGCTGTGGGAGCCTGTGTGAGACAGGGGGTCATTTTTCCTGGTGTTTTCATGCTCCATCAAGCGTTTGTTAACGCACCTGCCAGTCTGGCCCTTTTGATGAAGCCGCTGTTTCCTTGTTCGAGGGTAATGATGATTGTTTTTCTTGTTTCTTGAGCAACCTTGTCGCGTCACACAGCTCTCTCAAGTGACCAAGAGGTGACATTGAGAAAAGGAAAACTTTTTACCCTGGCCGACATTTTGGCTGGCTTGAGCAACATATCGAATCAATAGCGTCAGCGTGCTTTTGATGTAACTGTTGAGTTTTAGACTTACGAAGGTATCGCTGGCGCGTGCGTTTTGAGCGGCCGTGAAAGCAGCTTTAAATGTTTTAACCCTCAGTTGCTTGTGCGCGCTGTTGAACCTGTGGGATGGGGCTACTTTAGCACCGAGGTCACTCTGTTTATGATTAAGGGCTAGGTCATCATCCGCGTACATTCTATACAAAGCGACTTGAGGGGAGGCGGGAGGAATTCAGCGAACGCGCTGTCGGCAAGTTTGGGGCAGTATATGACAGTACCTGATGTTCTTGTATTCTTATTTTCCTGCATAAAAAAAAAACTAAGAACTGCGTCGAACTGTACGTTGCCACAAACCAACGTGTCCTTCAGAAAGCTGTGGTGAATTTGTTTTTTTTAAGCTATATGCAGGCATCTTTCATTTTCATTAGCAGCTGCTTGAACGGCTTCGTTCATCGCCGCTTGTTATGTACTGCACAGAAAGAGAGAGGTTGTTTTCGTTATCTCTGGCGTCATTAGCCTCCTTATTAGCTTTACATGTCGCTCGAGATGTACAAAAACGCAACAGCGAACTAACTTTGGCACCGCGCACTGCTTGTGCAATTAACGGCCTGAAAATTTCGAACGGCTCCTAGTTGCCGGCTGTGAACGCTCTGGCATCTCTACTTACGCTGGAGTTCCTGCTAATTTACACAAATTCTGCTCGTATTCATAGAAACCTTGGCTCGAAAACTACCCCCCCCCCCCCTCGCCTGCCTGTGAGTCACACTACCGCTAGATGTATGGGCGGTCAGCTCCCCAGCTTCGCTCGGAACCTCCGTACTCCGATGCACTCGAAACGTCAAAATTCGCACTCCAATGAAGTCTGCATGCAGCGCAACAACACGCCCCTCAGATTTCGTGTTTTACTCGCTTTTTTTCAGCCTGCGCTCTTGCTACGTTGAGCAGAAAGCATGCTTCTGTGCGCATAAACAACGACGTTTCCAACTATCGACCAGCGCTAAAAAGTCCGCCTCAGCGCTCTGGAGCGCCTGGCACGAATTCGTACTGAGGACTTCTTTATTGCGGCCATGTAACGAACCGGCCCGCCTTTTCTCTGTTTTAGACTGCGTGCCGGTCGTCGCTTAGAACGACTCCAGTCACGGCGTGTCACCATTTATGCTGGTGATTATGCAAAGTGCCGCACAGCCTTAAGAAAATGTGAATTTCATTTGAATTCTAAGTGAACAGTCCAGAGGCAGTACGAGGCAGCTGCGTTTGAACTTCATGTGAACCAAAAATTGGTCCTTCCGTTGAATTCAATCTCGATGTTCTCTCGTTCAGCTTTCCTTCAACTTCTTTCCGATATAACCCACAAATTCGGTCTAAAAAATACCGAAAAAGCGGCCGTAATATCAGTTAATAAAGCAATATAAAAAAGTAGAAAAATAAAGCTGTGCATCACCACGATTCGAACCGGTTACCTTCAGACCGCTGCCTGTCAAACCGCCCATTTCGTACCAGTGACGTTCCGATTTCTAACCTACCATGCTATCCACTATACGCCACATCACCACTTGGAATGAAATCTGCTGCTGGAGTTCTCCACTGTTTGGCTGTTTTCATGGAGTTCAAAATTTTCAACTGAAGTTAGATGTTAGTACCCGCCACGGTGGCTCAGTGGTTAGGGCGCTCGACTACTGATCCGGAGTTCCCAGGTTCGAACCCGACCTCGGCGGCTGCGTTTTTATGGAGGAAAAACGCTAAGGCGCCCGTGTGCTGTGCGATGTCAGTGCACGTTAAAGATCCCCAGGTAGTCGACATTATTCTGGGGCCCTCCACTACGACACCTCTTCTTCCTTCCTTCTTTCACTCACTACTTTATCCCTTCCCTTACGGCGCGATTCAGGTGTCCAACGATATATGAGACAGATACTGCGCCATTTCCTTTCCCCCAAAACCAATTATTAAGTTAGATGTTAGTCGCGAAGAAATATTACAACTCCTTTCAGGATTCCTGTGAATGTCATCGACATTCACAATTTTTTAAAAGCGAAAAAACCGCGCACTCTTGTGTTATTTGTTCCGCGTCAATATAGCTACACACATTCCGGCGGTGGGATCCGAACCCGTAACCTCCGAATGTAGCGTGGGTTCAGATATCCCACCGCCAGAATGTGGTTGGTTATTCGTCGGCTTTCGGCTTTAAAATCAATTATTTTTAAATAATTACCATATAATCTCTCATTGATGAACACCACATATAAAAAACACTCCATGCACCTTAGTTTCGGTGACTTCTATGTGTTAACGAGCGCCTCATTTCCGTTTAGCTGACGATGGCCTCGATCCTGGCACTCTTAATGCCATAAGTAGCCTAAGAGGGTTATCCCACAGCTTCCCCGTGGCACTCGCGGTAATACAGGACGCACTACGTCCGCCGCTCTCAAGGTTCGCTTACACTACTCCTAAATAGCACCGAAAGCAGAAGATTGGACAGCCGTTGCCGTAACTCAGTTGATAGAACGCCGTAGGCAAAATTCGAGGGTAGAGGGGCGGATCCCACCGGTGGCCGGCGGTTGTTTTTTCTTCTGCTTTCTACTAAGTTATCCTTAAATAATTACCGATTATTCGTCTACTGATGAACACCACAGAATAAAAAAAACATCCCCTGTGCACCTTTGTTGCGGTGATTGTTAGCTCCCTTCATAAATGTCATAATCAAAGCCTCTTTCCTCTTCACCTTGTCTTGGCAGAAGAAAGGAAGTTTAAATGGTCATTTGAAAATGAACTTCTTTTTCTGAGATGAACGGAAGTTTAAGCAAGGTCAGACCAAAGTGAACTTTGCTATCAGAAGAAAGGGTGTCTAAAGAAACGAAATTCAAAGTGAACGTCTTTTTGTCTCAAGATGGAATGCCTAGTTCAAAATGAACTTCGATTTGTCGAAAGAAACGGAGCCTAAACAAAGTCAATTCAAAGTGAACTTCCTTTGTTTAGAAGAAAGGAAAAGTCCATAGAAAGCCTGTTCAGGAAACGCAAAGGAAAAACAAAGGAAGCAGGAAGGCGAAATTCGTTTTCATAAGTGATAAACGCACATCGTTGACCGTGAATGTTCGCGCCGCAACTTCTGCGCTGCAATCACCATCAAAGCGAAGCTGAGCATCCTTTTCCGCATTGTGCCTAAGGTGCAATTTCGAGGCTGGGCGCCAAAGAATGGGTGCTCGCTTTCATCCCACCGCGCCGTCATCAACGCACTAGGCAGACAAGCAGCAGCGGTGGTCATTTTGCCGAGGCCGTTACACTACCTCCGTGTGGGAACAGGATTCCTTACCGTTGCTGCAGCATCAGTGGTCTGCTGTTGATCACCGGGAAAGTAAAGCGAAATTACTGACACAGAGTTCTGTGTGCAATTCAGTGTTTCTGGGGCATAAAGAACGGTGCTGATGAAGAAAGGTCAGTAGCAAATGCATTGTTACCGACATGGAAATGTCGCACTCCGCAAACTCTAAGTTTATAAGCGTACTGCACCATTTTATCCGACGCTCGACAACCCCCCCCCCCCCCCCCCCTCGCTTCTTCCGAACTCTGCACTTTTCTGTGGTATTATTAGAATCAATTTCTAAACTTTTATTCTCACAATAGACCACTTGTTGCTATGCATCAGTAACTCTACGCTTACCAGTACTTATCGGTGGACTGCTGCCTCCAAAAAAAAATATAGTTCAGTGGCGGTGATAGCAACAAATTCACTGTCCGATCGTCGGAATAAAAGTGCCAGTGGCTCTCCTCTGTCGCTACCTATTTAAAAATGACCGCTCACGTACAGGATAGCCTTCTTAAACAGCGATAAATACTCTGTATACATCGACAAAAGCTGTCACGTCCGCGCGTGCTCCTGTTCGATCCAGAGCGGTCTTGTCGCGTCTCGGGTAGCAGACGAAGTAATATGACCGCGTGCAGGCGGCGATAATCTAAGTACATTAGAAAGCAAGCCCAGCAAAGAATCGTGGCAATGTTTTGCACAAAATTAATGATTTATGCGGTTCTTGTGCCTTTCATAGGGGGAAGTTGTTATTGCGTGCATATGCGCTTCTTACCTTGAGCGGATACATTGTGAATCTTCCGTCTTTAACTTTGTTAACCGAAACTATATATTAAGTGTTTAGTGCCCGCGGATGTTCACTCTTTCGTAACCATTAGTGCGCAATGACTTATTTTCATTATATACCGCATAGTATATAAGCTCTTCCATGCCAAATTCAAATAGGCATAGTCTTCTTCTGATTAACATTATAGCGCCACTTCTGCGAATATTTCGTTCGTATGTACTTTTAAAATTCAAAACAGCGCTAAAAAATTGCATGCATTGAATTTCTGTTCTCTTACCCAGCAGAAAATATAGAGATAAACAGCGTCCTTAACTCAACGCGAAGTCTGGTAACTGGCCAAGCTCAAACAGGAACTTTGCTTCGTTGATTAGAGCTTAATGTGCGAAGAAGCGGAAGTGGTGTGCTCAGCCTGATTTCCTTTGAGATGTGATGGCAGATTTGGATTTCGATGGGGCGCAGGAAATCGTTGAGGGCGACTGGAACTTGCGGCTTGCAAGAAATTGCACGGATCGCATGCCTAGTCCCACACTTATATCTTTATTGAGCCGGGGTAGTTGAAGTTGTTAATATCCAATCGTCATTGAGCACAAAGTGACCTTGAACGCTCGCTTCTCAGTGCATTCCCAAGACTTTAAACACCTCACTCGCTATTGTTGCCTGCAGCTTTACCTGTGGCCACTGATATGGCAATAGAGTGGCGAGTATTGCGGTATTTTTGACAGCCCGAATTACGAATGCTTGCTATATATTAATTTGAGACCAATATAAGTTTATAAACAAAAGGCACTACTTTCGGTAAGTTCTAATGTGCTGTTCTAGGTGATTCATTTGCACGCAGTTGTTCTATCTATTCCTTTTTGCTAATTTAAATTCTTTCCCAACCCTTACTTATATTACAAAGTTGGTAGATAAAAATGCAACATTTTGTTGCATTGTTCTGGAACATTCGCTTTTGATCGGCAAAAATTGCACTGCTGTGTAACGTACTCGTGCTGTTCCCTCTAGCGACTGTGCACGGTAATGAATTTATGATATCAAAAAGTGGATGCTAATTGAGCTAAGTGCACATTTGATTTCTGCAACATCGCTCACGCTGTCGAAACCTGCCGAAGAGGAGCGCCCCGGTTTCTCTTAGCACTCAGCTTAGCTTTCATCCTCGTGTTTGCAATTGTGTCAATAATACTGGCCGCTAAGATTTAGCCCCCCCCCCCCACCTCCCCGCGTTTTTCGATGTTTAATCAGTAATAAGCAAGAAAAAAAGCAAAATTTAAGTCGTCTTCTGCCGCACGAACCTTCGGCCTTCATCGCAAAAAAAAAAAAACATTTCTTTTTTGTGTGTGTAAACTTGATTTAAATAGCGAAATGAGTGCAAATTGATAAAGAATTTCGCAGTATCAACTGTGATCCTAACCTATAATTTATCTATTGTGAAGAAAGAATGGTGGAATGGGGCGGGGGGGGGGGGGGGGGGGGGGGGGGAGCTGTGAGCTGGCTTCTGCGAACGGACCTTGAATACTGAAAAAGGAGGAAACATTCCTTTCCGCGTTTTGATTATCTTCCATTTTCTTGTTTTGGCAGTTGGGACGTGGTATAGATACACAATGCCTGGCGGAACCATATTTTAAGAGCAGCGTAGAGCTGAAAATCCCACCGAAAATGTTACTCAGGGAAATCCTGGTTAGTATTTCCATTACCGTGTGTTTGGAAAGAAAAACTATGGGCTATGATTAGATAAACATCACGCGGATTAACTAAGTGGAGAGACGCGACAGGCAAAGGGAAGGAAAGTGGGGTACTTTCCAAAAGAGAAAAAGTGATCAAAGTGGTTCCTTAACGCAATCTCATGCGTCCGCAGACGTAAAACGAGAAGCCGCTAGTAATGTTAAGACCAAAGAGATGTCGAAAGTAGTACTCGGAAAGCCTTTTATGCGCTTGTTTGCAGGGGATGGGGCAATCGCTGTGCATATGCTTAGCGTAATCAGCACCCAACTTACACGGCCTCTGAATCGTATTCTTACGCCACCGATTAACGCCCGGAAGGTGAAAAAAATGCAATAAAACTAAACGAAAACTTGGGGCTGCTCAATCCCTTATGGGTTCGGCGAAGTCCGTGCTTTCGCGGTCGCTGCCGTGCATTTTCATTGCCGAGCAGCTCTCCTCGGGTGTTTCCACGTGACGGGCGGCAGGCAGCCTCGGGCGTCGGGGGAGATCACAATCGCGCCAAGCTTCAGCAGCGAAGGTCAGCCGGGCGGTTTTATCGCTACCACCAATACCACCACCACTGACGACGAGCGCCCAATCGCGTGATCGGAACCAAGTCGATCGCTGTAGTGCGCCGAGCAACGCGAATCCCGGGAGGGGTGTGTGTGTGTGTTGGGGGGGGGGGGGGGGGGGAGTGTTCTTCTGTGCGGCGGAAATTTCGTTATCCTCTTTGCACTAGGCAGCAACGGTTGCAGCCTTGGTCTCTGCAAATATTGCTTGGACGCAGAGGTCGGATGCGCTGATTGAAACGTATCTGGCAAGTTCCTGCCAGTCTAATGACGCATGCAGGGCCGTATATATCAGGACAGAGGCGAGAGAACATTTCGCAAATCCTTTCAACAAGTATTGGCCCATCAAATTGTTGCAGGGCGTGCGTGGCATCTTTTTATACACAAGAGATTCACAACATGAGCCAAGTTTTGGTTACAGTGCGAAAGCCGGTTTGCGCAGAGGAAAAAACTGGTTACTCAGTCCGGAGCACGTGCCTGTCTGCTTGCGTGCGCTTTGATAACAGTGCTTTCGCTCGAAAATATATTCGTGCGTTTGGCGCACGATGACCTTAGTTGTCTGTGTTCCTTGAGGCCCAGCACAACACAAGAACATATTCTAATGTGCTAAGGCTCCAGGACAGAAAGGTAGACAAAGGAAATTAAAATATGAAGTTCAGAACATCATTGTGTTCAATTGAAATATGGAAGACAGAACAGGCTTAGCGCTTTTGAAGACATCAAACCAGGCCCCTGTGCCTGAGAAGTTTCGCATTTGTAAGAGCGACGCGCTGACACTGCGAACGCGCCCCGCCTTTTCAATATTTTTCGGTGTTCACCTTGCTGCCCTTCTCGTCATCACGTCCCGCTGTGCTATATCGCCTCTGTCTCTTCAGAATAGTCTCTCAGAAAAACTGTTGCGACACTCACCCCACCACTTGCCTCGTGCAGTGAGAAAGACGCGTGTAAGCAACGTTGTCTCCAAATCTTGTTATTCTTAACGCCTTCTGCACCTTTCATAAGCAAGCAGCCGCTAACTGTGCTGTTAAGGGCGAAAACTAAGAGTACGGCACAATTATCGCTCAATTGCGGCTGAAACACGAGAAAATCTGATGGCGATGAAAGGACAAGGTCGCCAGCCTTACGTGAGTGCAGGCAACTTAAACCAAGGTGAAAGAAATCAAGAAGAAAAGCAATGCACTTCACTATTTTTTTTTTTCCTTTTATCGGATAACAAGGGAGCTGCCGGTCTCTGCCTGGCACGCAACACCTTCCCGTCGTCCTCGTTGTCTCGCCAACTCACTCTTTTTTCTTTTTTTCGGTTCTTCTTTCGCGACGTCTTCTGAGCGAATTAAAAAAGCCACGCGCCGCTGCTGCATGCCGGGCGCGTGCCCCTCTCGCGACCATAGAGGGATTCGGAAAGCCTTCGCAACAGGAGAGCGAAGGAGGCTGGGGGAGGATGAGGTGGTGTAGCGTAGTCCGGGGGCTTTTCGCGGCCTTGGAGTGGTCCGGTTATTAATGGTCCTCCGATAGGCGACGAGAGACACTCGCGCCGAACGCACAAGAAGAGTCTTGAGCCCGCACGGAGGAAGCAAGAAGGCAGACTTGCGTGCATTGAAGAGGACTCGAAGATCTGCTGTCGCGGCGGCCTTAAAAAGAGGGGACCCCCTCATTTGGCACCCGGAAGGTGTTTCTCACTATCTTTCCGCGGATATCAGTGAGGGCGATTTCCTTTGTAGCCATCTGAATTGGCGGCTGTTGTGAGGCAGCTTCGCAAAGTGTTCTTTGTGTGCACTTTGGTCGGTTATACTTGTTGCTGCTATCTGTTAAGAGATCAGAGCTGCTTCAATGGTGGCTACTAATCACTTTTTATGCATTCTGCGCGCTCGTCTCGTTTAGCTCTGGCTGGAATTGAAAATAGGCATGTGGTCAGGATAGACAGTGCCACCTCGTATCAGGGTTGCGAAGAGAACCGAAAGTAGGCGTAGATAAGTACACAAGTGCTTCCCCTTGGATATTGCTTCGGTGTTCCCTTTACTCGCGCATGCGGAAAACATGAGAGAGTTTTTGTGCGCAGTTTCGAAACAAAGAATGGAAGGCTCTTCAGGAAATCGTTCTATTACTCAACTCCCCTTGCCCAACAATATCGCACATGTGTTTTTTTCATTCCGTGTGAGGGTGGCTGAGAGGGTGGGAGAAACGGCATTGCAGAAGTAGTATAACTCGTTGCATAGAAAAAAAAAAGCTCCACAACTCTCAGATATGATAATCCTGTGACCAACCGGAATGAAACGCGTTCGTGTCTACCTACTCACCAATAGTTACTTTCACATTTCTTGTCTTCGGAAATTTCATCTTTACGGTGGTGCGTAGACTAACTATGTGTATTTGTGTTCAAATTTGATATCAGTTTTACCATTCTGTTTTGTTCAGGCAAGCTGGCCAGGGAAACAATAACAATCTTGTGCAGGGTTCAAATAGAGCTTCAGGAAAAAATGTGGAGCGAAGGGCAAATGTTCTCCAGGAATCACGACAAACCAAGGAATTTGTTTAAATGAAACCGCTTGGTTATTTTTGCAGAATAATCGCAACCTATTCACCAAAGCATTTAAACCCATTCTTTTTGAATAGTCTGTGAAACGAAGGTTCAAACGATAAATTTTTAGTGCGTTTTGTAATTCATCCTTTTGTGTCGTTATCTATAGCTTATATTCCGTTCTTTGGCTGGTGTTGTTCTCACTATGGAACGGGACAACATGGACTGCATGCCGAGACAGCTCTTCGTGACAAATAGAGGGAAGGCACAAAACTAAAAGGCGAGGATATTCTGCCAAATAGACAAAACCAAGACCACCTGGAACGCCGGTGATGGGAAGCGAAGCAAATAGCTTCGCAAGAGGAATGGAGCATTTTTGTAGCTGCAACTGCTGGGTAGCACAGTCTGCACAAAAATGAAGTCGAAGTAGATAGTGCATTGTGGTTGTCAGGCTCCTCCAATATGAGAAGGAGCTATCAGTTGGCAGAAAATGACCAGTTATATGTGATTTCTCTAATAAAGTTGACCATCGACTTCCGGATATTACACGCCAAGCGGAAAGCTAGTTACGAAACAGGAGGAAGGGGTGGCTTCTTGTAGATAATTTTTGAGTAATCATTAATCGTGTTTTCAATCTTTGTTTTAGTTCATATTGGACTGGCCTGTGTCATATTCTGGAGAGCAATAGTGGGGCCTTGCATTACAAGAGCTCACCAGATTTATGACTCCCATATGCCGCTTGAGACGTTTATTTACGAACAATAATGCAAGCTGCAAGAAAAAAAAAACATTAGTAAGGTGCTACTGGCTTCAGCAATTATCTAGATAAATCTTCTACAGTTATCAAGAAAAAGGCACCATTCTAAAAGAATCTGCACATGAAATAATATACACAAGGGTGAAAGCACAACTAATTCAGAAAAACCAAATCGGAAAAGATAGACTTCCCAAACTAGGTACAGTCAACGCTTGGAATTAGTCGACGTCATCCAGTTCTACCCGCTTGATCTGAGGCCTTTCCACTGGGCTTTCCGGTAAAGAACAAAAATTGGCATTTAATACATGTTCTTTCTTTCAACAAGAATCAAAGTAAAGGCATTTGGGCATCTTGTAGCGTAACGAGATATACCTATTTGCAACAACTTGTCAACGAAATGTTCAATAATTTACTTGATGCGCTCAACGTAGTCTTGATTTGCGTAGGCTTATATGAAAAATAGTAACTTACGCCGAGCAGCGCCAGCTATACTAATTTGCAGCCCAACGTGCAACCTACGATTTCTGGGAGAGTTAGCCTCATTAGACGATTCTCCGAACGAGGCTGGCTAAACCCCACCAACAACGCGCGCCCGCATGCCCGCACGCAGCTCCTGTGATTCATGGGTGTTTCCAAAGTATCAGGTATGGAGATTGTCTCCCGCCCTGTACGAATCTCGCAAAGCCTGCCTTTAACCATGTGACGGCAGCCATGGAGAACACTTGTTCTATTTATTTTGTTTGTCAATGGTTTTATATCCTTAAAGTGCGCACTTTCATTGTTATTTCTCTACTTTGTTTAGAAATTACATTCAAATAACGATTGCTCTGTAAGAGTCCAAGAGTGTGCTACATTCGTTTTTTTTTTCTGTGATTACAAGTTTCAATTAGGCAATTAAATTGCTCAAAATTTGTTTCAATCTGTGGTATAAATGTCGTTCTGTATTTTTTTGTGCGTGTGATCCTAGTTTCTGTATTGCTATCCGCTGCCGTGTACTCGGGCGTTGAAAGCGTTTTACACGTTCGAATCTGGCCAAGCATGCTATACCAATATGTTCAGCATTACACTAATTTCGGCAGCCGTGACACTGGCCAAATGCAGCGTACTGAGGTGCTGATAGCAGATGCGCAGCTGACCAGCGCGGCTAAATACTCTCCACAGTTCTGTTACTCTGATGTCTTTGAGCTTATTCATTAGCTAAGATTTAAACTTTAACACCACTTTTGTAATCTTGGCGCTTCCGCCAGATAGGAAGTCGTGTTGGTTAAATGTGTTATGCATAACTATTTTATACAATGCAATAAGCTTCTCAGAGAAGGGGATGTTATTTTTAGGCGTTAAATATTTTGCCAAGAATTTTTGGCCAGTAGCTTAATCAAAAGACACTCGCTATTGTTCTCTACGCCGATATATTTTTTCTTAACATAAAAGAAATGTTATCATAAATGGCACGATCTGCCGAACTCGGGCAGGCGCCGGTTAATACTATGCACATTTATACGACCATTCAGTTTTATGGAGGAACGGTTAAAACGCACGTCACTGAAATAAAAGTTCTGTTGCTCGGACGTTCGAGCTTCAGTGACAAACAGAGAATACGTTTTTCAAGATAGCGCTATACGTTTTATGTCCACTGTTTGCGGCAATTGTCGTCATAGTTTCGTCAGCGCTGCGTCATCGACGGTGATCGTTCAAGTTCCTTGCGTAAGTTTCGTGTGCAGCGTAGAGAAAGGTGACGGCAGACGTGCTCACGTAACTGGCGAACTGAAACGACTCGTAACCCGTGACGTTCACGAAGGTGGCGCCGCAATAAAAACGGCTACCAAAACTGCGTCACCAATGTTCTCGCTTTTTCCAGCAACGTGTCGGATCCACCTGTGACGTTTGTGGTCGCCTCTTCAACGTCACTTTCATTCTCAATTTTCAAGCTCGGTGGCCAGTTTTCTCGCATCCTTTTTCTCGTCTTTCTTTATTTTTTCTAATACACGTAATCAATGCAGAGGCTAATACGTGGCGATGTGTTTCAAAGCTGGGGCCGCATTACTTATAGAAGGCATCCCCCGCGGCTTGTCGCTTTCCCTATTCGAGAGAGGAGCCGCCGCGGCACGTGGAGTGACCGTCGTCTTGGTTCCCTGCCAATAATTACCTCTTCATTTATTCGGCAAATCGACGACGAAGCCTTCTTTGGGTGCGAAGTTAAAGAAAAGTGCTGAACATGTACCTTGGGCAGAGGGCTCCTCGGCGCTACTGAGCCAGCGCCTTGGGTGAGCGCGTTTGGGGAACTCTGGACTTGTGCTAAGGGCAACAACAGTAGTTGCGCTACGGTTGTGCATCGTTTCAGCATAGTTGCGTAAGTGTTTCCGGGTGGCTGATTTTCTACGAATATTGCTATTACTGGCCGGCCTTGGAACTGGATACTACAAGGCTGGTTAGTGGATAGGCTGGAAGGCGCAGCAACGTATGAAGGCACTAAGGCGAAAACATTGTGCAATTGTAAGAAGGGGAAGGAGCGAGGAGGTAGAACTGTGTTGGCAAAGCCCCCATTAATTAATTCATTGAACGAGGTGGATGCGTGACGTGTGAAACAGTCACCAATAGGCATCCCACGGATACACAGATCTCAAAATTATGCTTTAATAGTGACAGTTAGAGAGTACGCCACCTTGTGGTGAGCTCAATATTAAGAGCCGAGAAATTGGATGGCTTCTTGGATTTAGTTTGATTATGGCATCTTCTGTGTTTATTTTCTTCAACAGGGGCTCAATCATTGGTGCGAAAGTCGGCAAAATGTTTGCATAGTTAACGTAAAACAAAGCAATTTGTTCACTTAAACACTACATACCCTGTCCCTGAAAGCGTTTATTGGCGACGCATCCAAATCTACACAGCCTAAACACTTCGAGTTGTACGCCGCAGAAAGTACTCTCTAAGTGAACTTAATAGCTTCCTCTTAAAGCATAGTTTACTGGTAACATAGGGTACTTAAAGTACCTTTTTAACATAACTGCACATTAACAACGTCAGCGAGTGATGCAAAAATATTTTTGAACAAAACACTTTTTGGGGGGCAAATATAGTTTTTATAGATGGCTGCAGCAACAAAATCGACGGAGCGGAGGAACCGCGCAGCGACCAACGTATCAGGCGACGGTCTTGCGGCCGAACTATTGGCGGGTTTGCATAGTTACAGACGCTCCGTCCCTTCCTCTTCATTAAAAAAAAAGAGGTAGTCGTGCAGAATAACGACATGCACCTGCCGCAATGCCCATTCGATGATTCCGTGTAAAGTCGTCCGAAGACCAATCTGGAGCTCTCTGACGCCGTGCTCCGCTGCGCCGCGCGCGAGCGACATCTAGCGGGGCGCCTGATTATCTCGAACCAGGCGCTCTCGCTAGGCGTCGTTCGCGCGCTGTGCCGCGGGACGACGGCGATCGAGCGCTTTAGACAGGTCTGTGGACGACTGTACGTCAAACGCGGCGCGTGGAAAGTACGAAGAGAGAGAAAGAGAGAGAGAGAGGATCAACGGAAAGGCAATGACGTTAACTAGGGGACGCCCAGTATGCTACCCTACACGTGGGAAGGGGAACGGGGGGAGAGCTAGATATAGGAGGAAGGAAAGGGAGATAACTTTTCACGTGTCCATAGGCCATTACAGACTGAGCACACAGTGCACACACTGAAAGTTTATAACCCTGAACTGAATCCTGAATCCTTCAAGAACTTGAGAAGCGCCTTCACAGCTGTTCTGTGCGATGAAAGTTTAGTCAAAGGGTGAAAGCACGAAGCGTCTTGAAGGCTGAACCACCTGAGGGAAATATATGGGCTCATTTTGTGATACAGTGGTCTTAGCGTTTCAATTACGTCATGCTACCGTTTTTACTACCCCTGGTTGGCCCTTTCAAAGTAAGAAAAATTCATAAAATATAATTTACAATTTGCGGCCCGACATCAAATGAACATAAAACGTGGTTCTTTGCTAACTTATCTCTCTTTTCGGTCCTATGTATGCAGAGGGATCATGAAGTGCGGAGTAGATTTCAATTATGGAGTAATTATTGAGAACTATTTGCCAGAGCGAAGGCATAGAGCTGCACAGGCAAGCTCTACGGCTTTCTCAGAAGCTTCTGACACCGAGAAAAGTTTCTCCTTAACAGGGCATGAGCCTCAAACTACCGGCTAATCGGGGTAGCCTGTCTACCACGTGAGCTCAGTAAGAAGGCTAGAATATAGAATGGTGAGGGCGAACTAACAGTTAAAAGCGGAAGGAGTGTGCAGTCTGGGTATGAACAGGAATTCGCCATGATGGGACTGGTTTCGATTAGGGGGTAACTAGTTATTATCATCCGAATAAGCACAGCCACACATAGACGCAGCAAAGCCGCGCAGCTTGTTTTGTGAAACTTAACAATTGAACAAAAATTCGTCTTGGTGCCGGGTTCGAACCCGGGACTAACGCCTGCCTGGTGCAGCCCCTCTGCCGACTAAGCCAACCTAGAAGACTAGCACCTTGCCGGACAAAAACGAATTCATCAACAACCGCAGGTAGGAACAGTGGTGCAGCAAGTGATTTGTTGGAGGGAGGGGAGGCATTCTTCAATGTAGATTGTATATATTTCAGTTGCGTATATTAAGTACTCAAGAGCAATCGCTTGAGCGCAGTCTAGCGGGGCACGCCAAAAGAAGTTCGCCCACTGCAGTTTGCGCAGTTCGGGCGGCGCACGCTGGACGTTCGATCGATGAAACGACGCAACACAGTGTCCTTGAATGGGGGTCCAGAACGCGTTTACGAGCTGATCGTAAACGCTTGGTCTTTTCCTTTCCGGTAAGAGTGGTGGCGAATGGTGGCGTGGCGTATTTGTCATTGCATCTCTTAACTAACAAAGGGCACTCTAATGGAATCAAAATGATTGTTAGCGATGACACTAAGCCATCACAATATCGGGCCCCTTAAATCTTTCGGAAGAAAAAAGAAGACAAAACAAATCTTCATTTTTAGAACTTTCGAGTGTACACTAAACATGCCAGAAAGGTCTCCACACTTCCCAGAGCCCTTATTCTTGCCTAATGGCTGTGCATTGCAAAACAGTATTCGCTGTTACCCTGGCTGCGATGCCTGCAGCATCGCGCCAGTCCGACAGCAGTGCCTGTGCAGGTGCCGGCCTAGCGTGAGCACGCTGTAACCTTACCGCGAATCACAGCACTAACCAACTCCCTCCTCCTGTTTCCCGCAGCCGTGTCGGTGTCCGTGTCGGCCTGGACGCTGGTGTCCATCTCGCTGGAGCGGTTCTTCGCCATCGTCCGGCCGCTGGAGTCCCGGCGCTGGCAGACCCGCTCGCACGCGTACAAGGTGATCGCGCTCGTCTGGCTCTGCTCCATGGTCACCATGCTGCCCATCGCCGTCCTCTCGCAGCTGGTGCCCCTGCGCGGAGGTAGGTACCACCAGTGTGAGGCGGACGCCACTCTTCATGTCGCACGTGTCTCTGTAGCCGTCCACCCCTTGAGCAAAGCGACACGTGCCTCCTGCCACTGTACTTGGTCTCGTTACTGGCTGCCCCCCCCCCCCTGTCGGAGCTACTGCTAGCGTTACTATCTACAAGTAATCTATCTGTCTAAACTATCTATATGTAAACTACCTCAACAGGTAACAACAGGATATCAAGGGCAACGCGGCAATTGAGCTACTACTATGGTACATCTTTGAAAACTTTCGAAAGCGCTGCGACAGGGGACACAAAGAGAAAATCACGAAGGACAAGCGCTACTATCAACTGAAGTTTATTGGAAAAAGACACAAGGTTAAAAGGCCTAACAATCTGGTTCGGAGGTAATAACAGAGTGGGATTGACCCGCGCTGCTTGCTATATACGTCTGTATATTATGGTAGGCGGTGTAGCGGGAGCGCGGAACTAATCCTTCATACATTTGAGGCGCCTTAATAGTTAAACCTTTTCCTCTTGGCGCCAGCCAAGCCTTCTAGTTCACAGCCTGTAAATTGTATGACTATCTACAAACCGCGTGTTGGATCCGTAATGCTCTGTAAATGCAGGAGGCAGCATTTTCTTTTGATAAGAGTTGAAATGACAAATGAAATGCGGATTTTGGTTCTCAAAACAAGACAAATTGTGAAAAGAAGACAAAGGGTGTGGATAAACGAGGCGCAAACATCCAAAACTAGAGGATACGCCACTGATGCCGTAGTTTAGTTTGGACAGCAGAGCTCGGGGAATGAGGAGGTCTGAGTTTGGATCCCTCCGGCGGCATGTGGTCTTTTCGGTGATATCTGCGAAATAAATAAATATCCTCTACGTGATAACTGCACAACAATTTTATTGCTTTAGCCAACACTACATTAAAATGAAAAGAACCTTTCTATTGATGTCATTGTCTAAGCGTCTGTTGGTTTCTTTCTTACATAAAAAGTATTTAAATCTCAGCACTTGGCGGAGACCAGATGGCGCCACCGGCTGTTAGTGAACATAAAGTTATTGTCCTGGCGGTATTTCAAGCATCTTCGGTGTCACATACAACACGGGCCTGTTGGCCAAACCTACTACGAATGAAGTTTCCCATACCAATCATAATGATATGTGCTGCATGCTTATCACAGTATACATAGGCTAGAAAGTTAACATGGCAGTTTTTGTAACTTCGGCAATGTACGCTGATGGCCCAGTTTATAATCTGCAGGCTTCAAACTCAAATAATGATCTATATGCACGACACCGGAGAGCGCGCATGTCAGTTTGAGCCAGGTCGCCAAGAATGCTGGAAAAGCAAACTGTTCATCTCACGTTTGCCGTCAACATTTATCTTGTTTCGCTTTTTCGCTGTAACCAATCAGAATGAAATCCTTTTGTGAGAAAAAGGAAAATGTATGACTTAGTCGGTGTTAGTTTTTTGTATAGCTTAGTTTCTCCCGATTGGGCTCCGGCTGCATGTCTGTGAGGCTCATTCCTAGCAAGTTTGAAAACATAAAGGCAGCAAGCACCCTCGTTATTAATGACTGCGTCGCCGACAGCCATGAGACACAGTATTGGGTGCCGCTATGCTTTTCAACCTGTTTGTAATCATAAGAAATGGACAGACTTTGAGCAGGTAATTTCCCACCGTAATGGCGTCAACTTGAGAGTGCAGTGAAAGTTGCGCCCGTCGCTTTCTGTCCTGCTCTTTGTCAGTGTCTTCTGCGGCATCGCACATACATCGTAATTCTTTAGTTGGATATTTACAATTCAGATGAAGACTGATTATTTGGTAGATTATGTCAGAAAAAAGTATATTAGTTTGAGAATAAGTCATATTTCGATGAATTAGTGGGTGGACTAGGAGGATTAGTGGACTTAGAATTCTACCGTCAAGAGCTCTTCCAGTATTTATCGAGGCACAACCATATCCGACCTTAAAAGAAACGCATCTTCGAGCTGAGCTCGCAGCTCCGAAAGGTTGTGGTTTTTGGCTGACGTACACCATTAACGTAAATATATCAGGATAAGTAAGTTGCACGCAAAACATTGATGCAGTTCCACGGGAGCCATCAATGTTTTTGTATTACCTGCACGTAAGTCCCTTAAATACCTTTTGTAACATATTTTTCTCCTAATTTACAAGCTGCATCCACAGCCGCAAACACGAGATCACAAACTCTTTTCTTTGCTGTGCTGTGAACCTCATAATCTCCGATTCAGTCACATACATTATTAGGCCGCCATATACCCTTACAAAAAGCAGACAGAAGGCATTGTATAGAGCGATGACGCTCCTTGTAATGTAATAAATGTAATAAAACATAAATGCGCTTGATTAAGCCCAGTGTATTACATCGCGACAGAGAGATGGACACTCTGCTCGGTATGTTAAGGTACGTAAATAGGTTTAAGCTCGTGCCACACATTTAGTCGCAAAGAGAGCATTATCACAGCACGTGCAAGTGTGCAAGTATACCAGAAAAAAGAAACGACTCAATACAGTGTCCTTGACTCAGCCTTCAGAACGCGCTTACGTGTGTATAACAAATGCTTTGTCCTTTCTTTCACGGCAAGCGGGGGGGGGGGGGGGGTGCAGTGGGGGCGTAATTTGCTAATGTGTCTTTGGCTGAGCAAAGTAGCACGCTAATGGCAGCAAAATGACTGTTAGCCGTGACCCTAACGCAAAACAATGTCGTGAAGATGTGTCGGAGCCCTTAAAGCTTTAGAATTTGCGGCAGTTTGTATGCAAACTTTAGTCCTTTGAAGGTTTTGTGAATTTAGAGACAATATAAGAGTACTCGCAACATGAGTGGGGGAACTAAAAGAACTTTCTCGAGTTGCGCACTGGCGCCAGCCGGCGATAAACGCAGTCGGTGTTTTTCTACTGACCGGCTTGGGAGGGATGGCTGTTGCTAAAACTTCGAACGTTGCACTAAGAACTACTCAGAGAGATTCCTACTTTGGAAATGCCTATTCCCAAGTGTTCACTTTACTCGGCCACTTCTGCTGTGGTCCCTTTTGCGGTCGCCCAGACACTTCACTCCAACATCGATTTCAATATCACAAGCCTTCAAGGCACGGCAAAAAAAATTTTGTGGGACGATAAAAAGAAGGAAAACTAAAGTGTCTCTGGCACGACAAAGTCTTTTGTGTTGTATTTTTTTCCGAGAGCTACAAGCGGTACAGCGCCGGACAGAGATTCATATTTGCGCCGCTCGCTGCTTTGTTGTCTGTGTCTCTTTTTTTTTTTGCTTTCTACGCACCCTTCCGCACTGCATAAAGTCTAACGGCGCGTAGAAAAACGCCATGTCGTAAACAGACCCAGAGAAAAGTTCTAGCCTGCTAGTTTTTTATTTTTTTATTTCCTCGAAACAGTCTGCAACGTAGTGCGAACCAACTTGGTTCGTACATCGGCCAGGCTATTTCTGTGCAGTTTGGCAGACGCAGTCTGCTTGCGTTGACCTAGGTATCTGGTGATGGGCTCGCCTTTATAACTACTCTTTTTTTCTTCATGCACCGAGATTTTTTCGATTCATCGAGTATGGTTTAAGTGAGACAGGGGACCCTTCAGTCCTTATGCGTGCCAAAGCATCGCAACAACCGCCGCACACTAGTCTGAAACCGTCAATGTCTTTCTTGCTGTCAGCTTCATGATCAGGTAAAAATGAAGGGCTACTAGAAGCGAGGCCAAGATGTCACAAAATCTACAATGTTTTGTGTTATGCCTTTCTGTATGCCTATCTGTTTTCATCGACACAGCCTCGTCAGCTTCCGTTTATTTTATTTCCCCGTATCCTTTCGTCATGCCTCGTAGGAGGTCATCTCCTAAATTGTTAAGCAAAATTCGGACTCTTCCTGCCATATTCTCACGCTCGCTCGAATTGAGTGCATTTATGGGTCCGAAAATTTGGTTCCATCACTATCTATTAGGCTTAAAAACATCAGACGGCAAAGTTGCGGCGAACATCGAAAAACGTATCATGACGTGGAGAACTCAAACGCGGGTTGACTGCGTATCCCAGCTGAAGCCGAAGCTTATGCAATGCTGTATAGAACTGACGACGCGAAGCACGCTACGAGGCAACACCTAGGTTTCTTATCGTTACCAGCCAACTCCGGGTGCCGAACTGTCTCGCCACCCGCGTCGTCAAGAGAATGGTCGAACGCGCTCTGGCACTGGCGTGGCTCACATCGACGTGTTCCAGGCGATGTCGCGTTGTAGGCGGCATGGACGTCGCCAGAGTAGTGCCATCTCCGCGGCGATCAACACCGAGCTCTTTGCCCCCGCATTCGTTATCGCTCAATGCGAGTTCCCCAGCTGGCCGTCATTGCACACAGGGTCCCGGTAATAACATAACGCTTGTCGTTAGGCGTAGCAGCATTGCCTCAGGCTTGCAAGCTTGGTGATAAGGTTCTGAAGGATAAGGCATATTTTTTTGTGTTCTCCAGCATCGCGGTGGAGTCAAGGTTTCAACGCGGTTGACATAATTTCCTCAGGATATGACATCGGTTGCGAGTGTAGATAACCGCCTTGAATTACTAAAAAATAACCAAAAGCTTCCTTTTTTTGTCAGATAATGAATAATATTTCTCAGAGGACTGCTGACTATTCGTCATTCATTTATAATAATGTTATACTGAAACCATCGAAACAATATCGATAAAGGTTGCTCTAAAGAACAAAACGGTCAATTTACTTTTCATATCATGGCCCTAAACGAACCTCGACCACAGCTGCCTTTCTCGAATCACACGTTTCGGAGCCTTGCAAAGTACTGTGGATCAGGTGACTTTGTAATACCATTTATGCTGTAACTTAATGCACGTCAACCGGTCAATTGTGTTAGTGTGTTTTCTTTTCGTTTCTTGGTTCACACCTAGTGCTGCTCGAATCAACATTTGCTCTGCTTTAAAGGGGATCTTGTGCTCTATGTTTCCAGTATGTAAACCCGAATGTAGACTTCACTGTTCTGCGCATCGGTCTGTAGTGCGCTCTTTCCTGTTCGTCACATCCGTCTCTTTAATTTTCACACTATACAGCTCTAGGAGCATTCACAGAACCAAATCACAAAGTAGCCAGCCTGCTTGAGACCCTTCCTGAAGACAATTTTCACTTGCCTCACAGAGTAACGCTATGCCTACTTTCTTCTCCTCCACGCGTGTCATGCAGAGCGTAAGAAGTGCCGTGAGGTGTGGCCCAACGTGACCTCGGAGCGGGTCTTCAACGTGTACCTGGACGTGACGCTGTTTCTGCTGCCGCTAGTCATCATGTCGTTCGTGTACAGCTGCATCTGCGCCACCCTCTGCCACGGCATGAAGCTCGACAACAAAAGTACGCTGTGCTGCTGCTGCTGCTGCTGGCCTGTTGTGAGCCGGGCCTTGGCGCGCCGTTGCCGGGCTTGTGCAGCCCCGACGCCCGAAACCGAACAGCACCCCTCAAGTGAGACTGGGCCCTTCGCTGCGCTGGCAACAACCTGGACTAACCCCCGCCGACACTAACCGATTCCCCTCGGCTACTGGCTCCTGCACTGTCCCTGCACTCTCGTGTGTCTCCGGGTCCCCGCGTAGTTACTCCCTAATTTATTTGTAGAACCCTACGCGTCCAGTCGGAAGAACTATTCTAATTTTGACCATTAAGAAAGACCCCATTTGATGAAGCACGCATGTCCTAAGGGCGGATGTGCAATGCAGCGTTCCGTCGCTATTTCATCAAGAAATAATTCTGGATTGGAGAAGCCTGCAAAACATTCCTCTTGGGCCTGTATTCTAAAATACGCTGTGGCGGACGCAGTTTTCTTCGCCCGGAACTTATAACATCAATCGGCTTTGATGGCCTTGCACTAGCCGTTGATAACATGCTCGATAATACCACACTGTGCTAAGGTTTTCTGTCACGGATGTTGATATCAATTCGACGAGCGTAAGCGTAGAAAGATGTTGATAGGATACCCCAGATTGCTCACAGACGTGTTTTTGCCGACGCCCCTACAGTCACCAGAAAGGGCTCTCAGACTAGCTGAGAAGTACCTTCATATTGGCTCCTTCATATATAAAAGTATCGAATAGAAGAGACAGAGATCAAGCCACGCTTCGTGTCCTTAGGGTTTTCCTCGAAGGAACGCCACGAACAAAACAAAACCAATAGTATGTTTTCTCCCATTGATATTCAATAAGCACTAAAAGCATGCTTTAAGGCTGTCCTATAATATTAAGAATTTGACACTTGCCAGCATTTTTTAAATTTTAATATTTTATCAAGTTTATATCGCTGTCAAGAAACTAAGCTCTGAAAAACTATTTACTCTGCGATGCAGGATTATACAAAAGCAGAAGTTGAGGAGCAAAGAGGATGCAGTGGTCCATGTTTTGTTTAAATAAAACGTAAGGTTCGGTAAGAGCATTTTGAACCCTTCTAGACTTCAAACAAAATTTAGATAAATTTCGATATGCTGATTAGCTCTTCAGCAGAATTCTAGTGTGCGAAGCACATTTGTGCCAAGGACTTTTAGCAGCACTCAGCTCTATTTTAGCAGAGTATAAGCCCCATAGAAAGCCCTTAGTTAGCTACGGAAAGATTTAGTTAGGGAATCACCTCATATATTTTCATGTCTTCATACATTTTTTCCATGCGTATCGGAGGTTCGCACGGAACGATGATACATTTAGTACCCACGGCCTTCTTTAAGTCACTGTTTAAAAGAGTAATGTCAGAGATGTGAGACATCATTAACGCCAGGGCTTGAAAGCATCAGAAAGAGCTAGTAACTAATATTAGTTCATCTAGTGCCTAGGAGTAGCACCTGCTTTTCTCTTTTTAAACTCTCGCAACTGATTGCTTAAAACGAAGAAGAAAAGAGAAAGATATGTAGCACTTTTTGTGACCCCAGCACCAAACAACAACTGTCTCAAATATTGTTACAAGAAGTTAAAGTTTGCATACTTATTGCTTTGTAAGTACTTTTCATCTCATAATAGATACGCTAATAAGGCATATACATAACGGAGCAGAATAAAGTGCACTGTAGCAGTGGGTGTCAGTAGAATCTCAGCTCCATAAAATTATTAGCACTACTTAAAATATGCTGTGCTTATTAATGATTTGAAGCCAGTGTAATCGTCAATCTAAGTATATTTTGCTAAGATTTCCGTCGCCGCCTTAAAAGTCAAGCCGTGACTTCTTTTGAAAGCTTTAGTTTAGACAGGATGCCTTCATCCTTAAGTTTATCCTGCAGATAGCGATGGACAGAAACATTGGGAAAAACACGGTAGCTAAAAATATTTTCAGTGGGCAAAATATTATGCTCAGGAGAGAGACGTCATTCTGGGTGCTTTAAAGGGAAAACACCAGTTTTTAGTTTAACTTAATGAAACAGGTATTGTACCGAGACAAATCAGTGACAGCTCACGCTCGGAAATTCTGTCATTGCCCTAATTTTTAAAATTGCTTGAGTATAACAGATCACATTTTTCAGGGTGTCCATAGCACAAACGTTCACCCACGAGCACATTCATACTGCGCATTAACCACATTTCACTGAACACTGCAGTAACCTCTGACTATAAAATGCGTCTTTTATGAGTACTCTGCGAACCGACCGACCCAAGTGATGCCATCCACGAATCGATGGCACGCAGGCAAGCTCTCGTGGCAATGCACTTAGCTGGATCCCAGTCTTTGCGCGACAAAACAACATAGCACACCATCCAGCCTTTGACTTCTCCCACTAATGTTCCGTCGGTCCTTCAAAGTTTACTTTGGGTAGATCTATAAGCAGCCGAGAGTGTCGTGGTGCTATTGATCGCGGCTAGCAGCGTTCGCCCGTCAGAAGCGGCAAATGGGTTTGGACGAGCCCTTTCTCACGAGTCAATATTATTTCCGTATTTGCGCGTTTTTTTCTTGGGAGCTTTGACAGAACATCAAAAGGAGGAATTTGCAGCTGAGAGCGACCTCATTAGTCTTCAGGGAAACCTCTTGGTGGAAGACCAAGAAGCAATTGCAAAACTTCGCTCAGTGTAGTGTGCCGAAAACTTTAGGGCAGTTATTCCAAAAGTCGGTATTTTTTTCGCTTCTTAAGGCGTAGATTTAAACATTCTACGCTGGCCTGTGTCTCTAATGCGTTAGTAGGGAAGCCAGAAAAATTCAACGCACCGCGAGTGTCAGCAGGTTTTTATCAAATCAAGAAAAAATGAGCATTAAACTGTCGCTCCTGATGCCATCCATGCGCAAGAAAAAATTTGACTCATGGGAAGGCTGTAAGGATATGGTAATGCCATATATTTTTGCTTTTCGAACGCAAGGATCCCGGATGTTAGAAATCCATCTGTGAAGCGAAAGCCAAAATATGAATTGAAGACAATCTAAATGAATTGTAACTGACGCGCTGGGTAAACAATCACAGACCTTTTAAGACTTGACTCTAGATTTGTTGCCCTTATAAGGTCATTGCATTTCTAGCTGTGAGTACTCTTTTAGTGTTAAGCCTCTTGAATACAGTTATGCCAAAAGTACGACAGCTGTGCTTAGGCATGAAGGAAATGATTAATTGGGCGGAAGCAGTCAACGAAATACAGCAAGCTTCGATACATTGTGTCGTCTCATTATGCCGGCAGAAGAGGGCATGATGCTGCCACAGTTTTCACTATCTGGGACGCAGTATAGGACATTTGCATTCTAAGTCACAGAGGGCGTTCACTCGAGGAAAATGGCAGCAGGGCTATTCCGCGTGCACGCTCCAGCCGAAGCTAAAAATGAGCTTTACTGAAGAATAAACTTCTCTCTGGCGCCGTTATGTGGCCCGAAAGGCACTGTTTTTCAAGTCTGAAGCTCAAGAATAAAAAAAGAGTAGACAACTTGTACAGCTACAGCGGCTATAAGTTCATCGACCTATAGTTTCTCTTCATACCTTAACGTTTGGTTGTCAAACGGTAAAGTGTAGAGAACAGTTCCTGCCATTCGACGGTAAGAAAGCTGTGGGCACACGTGAAATATATGCTAGGTCGTTTCATCCCATCACCACAACTCTCAGGAATGGTTACCCACCGTATACCGATCGCAAAGGAGTGCTGGTCCGCAGATACGAAGCCGAGCCGCAGGCGAAGCAGAAAAACTGCTTTACGTCACGGTAGGCAATACGCACTTCAGTACTGCACCCGCATTTCGTAAACGTGAGTTCGTAAAACCACACGAGCTGTGCGGTTCAACGTGAGCTTTGCCGGCAACGATCGCAGCCGACCGGCTCCATCCGCTTTTGGAAGCAGCGGGATCGCAGTGGTCTGTTGTTTAGGTCTGAGGTAAATCAATTATTCAGCGGGACGTGTCAGTGACCGACGGTTCTCACGTACAATGGTTTCGCGTATCTATTGTCCTTCCCTCGGTTGGTTCTAGCTTCGCTATAGATTGAAGGTTACATCTCTCAAGGTTCGCTTTTTACCCGAAAAAAGGCGCAACTGCACCGTCACAAGTGTATTAGTACCTAGGAGCAAGTTCCTCTTGGGGTCTGAAACACGGCGTACTGTAAATACTGCATGCCATATAGTTTCAGGGTATTGTAATAACTCTGTGTCTCGTGATGTCTTACTTTAGCTCCTATCCAACTTTTTTTTTGGTGTTAGTCTTGTATTATTCATTTTCCTAAAACACTATTACACCGGACAGTCACATCATGGCTGCCATAACAGTGACTAACTCTTTTGAATATAACTTTATTTAAAACTTCCACCAGTATCGCTGGGACTTCTGCCTTGGGTACGTCGTGGTTGCACTAGCCTGCCTCATATATTCTCTTTCCCCTTGGCACTGCCGCCTTCCCTAACCACCTTGTTTCCAGCCTTTCAATTTGCCTTTTTTGTTCCTTGTTTTGCATGCAAAATGGAAACTATTGACTGCAGAGCAAATTGTTCAACAATGGTAACTTTTCTTACGAATTATGGGTGACCTTTGAGAATGTCTAAAACTGCATTCTAAAGCTTCCAACATTAAATGAGACGATTACGTATTATTGAAACACAGAAGCAGCAGTTACTTGTCGAGGATCGTTACGAAGTTTTGCGAAACAACAGAGTAATGGAAGTCGAATTAACTGATGTGCTGCTGTTCGGTTTCATCCTAATTCTGCTGTCGTCCGGGCAGAATCAGGAAATTCGGAAAAAACTTTGGAACAATGAAGACGGAATGAGCCGAGAAATCGACTCCGTTAAGATTCCCTAAAAATATTACATAAAGCGCAGCTGTCTGAGCTTGTTTGAAGAGGGTTATTCTATGAACACCACAATTGCACAGTCCTAGCCCTGCCTACTCGCTCCGTGCAGCGCTTCACGCTTTATTACACGTCAAAAAAAAATTGCCACACTATACTAGGACGCAAAGATTTAGCCATAGTTAGAGGCACATAGCGGCACACCTCACTTGCGTCATCGAAGCTAAGCTAGCAAAGGAATCGCGGATAACACCCATGATTATCACCACCAGCCCTCCCTGCCCTGAATAAAGTCGCCTGAATAAAGTCTGCCTTGTACTCTCTGTTCTTATTTCGGCTTTTACGATGTGCCGCAGAATGTGAATTTGCAGCACTGTCATTGTAATTCGGCAAAACCGACAACAAAACTTAGTAGAGTTATGTAGTCTTCAGCACTAGTAGGGCGCCAGAACGTCTTATGTGATCCCGACTGGAGCGAATAGCCGTGACCATGAGCACATTAAAAGATGGCGGTGACTTAACCTCCTTCGCATTAATATGCTTCTATTTTTCTCCTTTACTCTTTCCACCTTCCTCCATACTCAAGCAGACGAGGAACTCATGTCTACGGCTGTGGTCCACGAAGAGTACCACACCAACCCCGACATGCCGCAGCTCTTCGCTCCCCCTGATGTCGAAGCCCGGCTCCAGAAGATGCCCAGACGGCCGTTCATCTTCAGGGGAAACTACCGGAAGGTACGTACGGACTGCTGCTGTGATACCTTTGTTCTGGTCTGCGGTGCTTAGGTTTTTCCGACCTGCTTCACTGCACTATCTTGTTCATCCTGCAGAATAATTGGTTTTGGGGGGAAAGCAAACGGCGCACTATCTGTCTCATATATCGTTGGACACCTGAACCGCGCCGTAAGGGAAGGGATAAAGGAGGGAGTGAAAGAAGAAAGGAAGAAAGAGGTGCCGTAGTGGAGGGCTCCGGAATAATTTCGACCACCTGGGGATCTTTAACGTGCACTGACATCGCACAGCACACGGGCGCCTTAGCGTTTTTACTCCATAAAAACGCAGCCACCGCGGTCGGGTTCGAACCCAGGAACTCCGGATCAGTAGTCGAGCGTTGTAACCACTGAGGCACCGCTGCGGGTCGTCCTGCAGAAAAAAAAAGACGACAGAAAGCTTTTACCTTGCAGCATAACCTTTATAGTAATACGTTGAGACGCCCATTTTTTGGTAACCAGAAAATTTTTTTCGGATAGTGACAACTTTTTGTGCACAATTATACTGACTGCTTTCGTTATGAAAAAGTAGCTGTATCGCGCTACCTAAAGTTTTGTAGTCTCGACAGCGCAAGTTAACTCGCCGTGATGGAAGGCTGCTCAATTCTGAACGAAATGCTGTCGCTTTTACGGGACGTGGCAGCGACAGAAAATGTTTTTTGTGTTTTCAGCAAGATTTTACGTTGTTTTTACCTTGTACTTGACGCTTCTTTAATACACACTGTCGTGTGGTGGAAGCCAGTGTGTCACTTGGCTCTTCTTTTGGTGAGACGATCGTCTTCTTCCTTGTTGGTTATGTTTTTTTTTTAACCTCTTCTGTGACAAATGGAATTGGTGCACAACAGAATTATGAATCGCGACGATGAAATTCGTGTTGCGAAATTGGTATTAAGGATTTTTGGGCTTTCGCTCACCAATGTGCAGTGTGATTTCGAAAAAAGAATGTACGGTGAGTATTTTGCAAATACTCCTTACTGATATTTACTTTTGCGCGTAAAGATTTGCTGAAGATGGGTGGAATTGAACTCCAGAGTGGTGACATCTTTTAACCGAGAAAAGATGTTGAAGAATGAGGATGATGAGGGAACTTTTATTTCTATGGGCTCTCAGTTCATGGCGGTACATTGAACTATGGAGTCCCGCTAGTAGCTAATAAACGCCTAAACATGCGCCACGGTTAACAACGCTCCTGTAAGTTTCATGAGAGGTTGTATAGACGGACGCCTAAAAGGGTGCAGAGGGCTCGCACATGACAACGAGGTAGTCATCACTAGTTGATTAAACAGAAGCCAAGTACTAACTGAGGGGCGCTCAGGCCGACATTCTATCTTGCATGGCCGAGAATCAGGCGGCTTTGCGCGCTGGAAACCTTATAATTGGTGCGAAATTGAATTCCGGTCTGTTTCCCTAAAAGCTTCTAGTTTCTGTTTGGCTTCTAAGTTTCTTGGCAGTACATCGCATGAACCTCCCTCTAGTGATAGTTGGGATATAAAGAGCCGCATTTACCATGCATCTTGCGTCGGCCCGGTGGCTCAGTAATGGTACTCGACTGCTCGCCGGGAAGACGGGGGTTTGTTTCCGGCCGCGGAGATCGAAATGCTAGAGGCTCGTGTAGTGTGCGATGTAAGGGCACGTTAAACTACCAGGTGACCGAAATTATCAGGAGCCTTTCACCACGGGACGTTATCGCCAAGATATACCCATATTAAACCCCGTAAAACGCTTTAACGAATTGAGATAATCAACGCATTGCGGCGCTGAGAAAGTTTGGTAGTTGGGAAAAAGCTCTCCAGGACTGTATGTTTGTACTGTTTTACGCCGGTTGATTATTTTGCCCCTCTTTCATAGGAGGTCTCTTCTCCTGATAACAGAACCGATGATTTCCATTACTTGCTAGCTGTCATCCTGACGATCACAAAAGCGGTTACCGATAGAAAATTAAAAGCAGTGCATCGAAAAAGAATCGTTGCTTATCGTGGCCGCTGCTGCTTTCTTTTCTGGCGATTCTTCTTGTGATTTAGGTCTTCCCATTCGATGCCGCTTTTGACGTCGGTAAACAGGCAGATTTAATTCTGTAAAGAATCCTTGCCCAATACGGGCCCTACTCTCTTTTCACACTCTTGGCCGAGCAGTTGGCCCCTGTGGTGAAACTCGGCCTTAACATTAAACCGTTTACACTGCGAAGCTCCACAGTGATAAATGTTTTTATTTTTCTTTCTTCTAAACGATAAAAGGATAAAGCGAAAGAGAGAATAACGTAGTTAGAGATCAGAAAAAGATCAAATCTCACTTTAGACCAGCAGTTTGACGCTCTAAAAGGACACTAAGCAGAAATTCAAGTTGGCTTGTATCGATAGATTGCCGCATTATAACTACGAACACGATACTTTCACTGAAAGCGGAGTTTTCGTGAGATGGAATAGGTAAAAAATTTAAGCACACGTGTCACACCATCACCGGCCGATTTGAGAAGTAAACTGCGTGCGTCAATATAATTTTGTTTGAATCTGGACGCTAGAGGCGAGGCTGCACCGCCGCAGTACTCAGCCGGTGTAGACGTCGCAAGTTTCAATCGACTACCGGGAAAATTTTTAAATGCAATGTTCTCAGCAACATATTCTTCTTTTGTTCCAGGACAAACATCGAAACATTCCAAAAGAGCCGTAGAACCGATATTACTATGCACATAACTTGGCCAGAACTCTCCTCAAATTTTTTAAGCGTCAATTGCTCTTTTCTCAGTACCTACGTTATAGCGTAAATCACCTCACGTTAAGTATACCATGCTTGGTCCACCATAGAAGCCAAAGGATGTTGATTGCAACACTTCATCATCATCATCGTCATCATCATCATCATCATCATCATCAGCCTGACTACACCTACTGCAGGGCAAAGGCCTCTCCCATGTCTCTCCAATTAACCCTGTCCTTTGCCATCTGCGCCCACCCTATGCCTGCAAACTTCCTAATCTCATCCGCCCACCTAACCTACTGCCGCCCTCTGCTACGCTTGCATTCTCTTGGAATCCGCTCTGTCACCCTTAAGAACCAGCGGTTATCTTGCCTACGCAGTACATGCCCTGCCCGAGCCCATTTCTTCTCTTGATTTCGACTAGGATGTCATTAACACGCGTTTGTTCTCTCGCCAAATCTGCCTGCTTCCGGCCTCTTAACGTTACACCTATCATTTTCCTTTCTATGGCTCGCTGTGCTGTCCTGAACTTAACCTGAACCCTTTTCGTTATACTCCACGTTTCTGCCCCATAGGTGAGTACCGGTAAGATACAGCTGTTGTAAACTTTTCTCTTGAGGGATATTAGTAACCTGCTATTCATGATCTGAGAGAACCTGCCATATGCGCTCCACTCCATTCTTATCCTTCTAGTTGTTTCCTTCTCATGATCCGGAATCGCCGTAACTACCTGCCATATATAGACGTATTCCTTTACCACTTCCAGCACCTCATTGCCAATTGCGAACTGCTGTTCCCTTGCTAAACTGTTGAACATTACTTTGGTTTTCTGCATGTTAATTTTCATATCCACCGTACTGCTCTGTCTTTCTAACTCATTGATCATGATTTGCAGTTCATCTCCTGAGTGACTCAGCAAGGCAATTTAATCAGCGAATCGCAGATTATTTACGTACTCTCCATTAACTCTTATCCTGAACTGTTCCCAATTCAGGCCTTGGAATAACTCCTGTAAACAGGCGGTGAATAGCATTGGCGAGATCGTGTCTCCTTGCCTGACGCCCTTCCTTATTGGAATTTTATTGCTGACTTTACGGGGGACTTTGGTAGCTGTACAGTTCTTATATATGTCTTCCAGTATTTTGACTTAAAGCTCGTCTACACCCTGATTCCGCAATGCCTGCATGACGGCTGAGGTTTCCATTGAGTCGAATGCTTTCTCATAATCAATTAAGGCTATTATATACAGGGTTTGGTTATATTCTGCCCATTTCTTTATCATCTGATTGATAGTGTGAATATGATCTATTGTGGAATATCCTTTACGAAAGCCTGTCTGATCATTTGGTTGATTAAAGTCGAAGGTTGGCCTGGCTCTATTATCGATTACGAACACGTTCTTTCTAATTATGAGACTATCTGGGGCTATCTTCTACCAAAGCAGCATTTACGCAATGAACAGAGCATAATAAATCAGGCTACGGAGATTTCTATTAAGGGAATGCTTGTTATCTAGGTCAGTGAGACTATTTCTGTTCCTCTCGCCGGCGTCCGTATGGCCTGGTCATAGAATTTATTTTCTCATTGTATTTTGGTCCTGCCACAAAGCAATTTGTTGCAACTCATTTGGAAGAGGGCGCTGTGCAGACAGCACAAACTGTGGAAAATTGTCATCGCAACCTGAGAAATTAATTATTTTTATTCGCTGCAATTAGTGTGCAAGTTTGTTTCGAAAACTTAAAGGCAGCGGTATTCAAGGACTACTATATAATTGAACATTTTAACTTACGCGCCTGTGTGTTAAGATATGTATGTCTAATATTTCAGCCCACACAGTTCAAATCCCCATACGAGTCCGTGGCACTCATAATGAGGCTCCTGGCTAGTGCGACGCAGCTCGCAGTTATGGCGTATAACACTCTCCTGACAAGAATGTGCAGTTGTAAGCAGCGGTGATAACTTATTGTTTCGGCCAGCGAAACTGAAGAACCACTGCGCCTGGCGGCGTGGGACGAGCGCTGGTTTTTTAAAGCAATTGCTGCTGGAGTGAGTGATGAGACAAGCCGCTGCTTCAGGCTGCGCATGCGGTCAACCGCAGCTCTACCACACCCCTGGCCGAGAGTGATAATTTATAAACCATCGCCTGTGCCTCCACATTCTTGTGAGGTGAAGCGCCATATGCAATAGCTTAGTCACATCAGGAAGGAGCTTCACGCCGAGAGCCGAGACCTCGCATGCGCAATTATACGCAGAGCGCTGAAAATTTAGACGTACATAGCTCAGGACATAGACGTGTTATAAAAATCGTAAAAATAAGATAGATTTCGGATACTACTGTCTCTAGTTTTCAATATAAACATGAAGGCTAAATGAAGTTAATGAAAAGATAATTATTCGATCTTAACTAATAAGCTCACGATTACAGCTATTCTTGCACCTCCTGTCCGCCTGTCCGCTTAACCGATTTACAAGAACGACTTGTCTTTACTACGCTTGTTGTTGCGTAAGAAAAAATCCGTAAAGCATAACTTTCAACAACCACTATGCTTCAAATAACGTTTCCATGGTTGGCGGCAAGCAGAAGAATTGGAAGCCATTGGCAGAGGTCTCTTTCCTGCAGTGAAGTCAACTGGCTGTGGGTAGTGTTGTTGATAGTGATGACGTCATTATGAACGGCGTCGCAGCGGCTTCGCTCCCTTTTGAGTCTAACCCATACCACTTTAACATTTACGCAAACTGCGATAGTTCGCGGCACCTTGGCTAAACGCCTGATTTCAACTGCCTGTACAGATCTTAATGGCGTGACTCTAGCAACCATGCTTTTAAAGAGATTAAAACTGCATGTTTTGTGGCACGTCATAGGAGTGCTGCTGGTTTTCGGCCCACAGTGGTGGAACACGTTTTCATGTCAGTAAAAGTGTGATAGTAGCACCCAAAGCTGGAGTCGCACATAAGATTGCGCACGAGAAGTTGGGAAAGAGAGAAGTGTAGTTTTTTTCAGCAGAGCAGAGCGTTCATTCGAAGAGGAGCTACCAAGCAAAAAAAAACATGTAAGTTCACTTCCTCCTCAATGCGTAGCGGTTCGTGTCTCCACATATCTTCCTGACATTTTGAAATAGTGCCTTCTTTGATATGAATTGAAATGAGCGCCATACTTAATCGCTAAGGATTGACGCCGAAGCTTCAGACTTTACTATGGAAGGTGAATGTGAGAAATAAAATGCTTGCTTCGGCGACGGTACTACCATTACAGAGTGACTTTCTTCCCTATTGCGCTGTAACAAATTTCCTCCTTGTCGGACATAGGCCGCTTCCTCTCTTGTCGAAACTCTCTTGGCCTGGTGTGCTTGCGTTTTGAAAACAGCTTGCAGCGCAGAGTAATTCTTATCCTCACTAGAGACAATTACTCTCGCCTTCGTGAACAGTCGCTTTTTGCTAATAACTTTGCTTATCCTGGACTTCGCATACAGGACGAGGAAAATGCGTAGAAAATTTGCTGTGCTCTCTGCAATTTCTAGGCAGCGAATATTGAGCTATTCATTGAATATGGTATACACTCCTGCATAGCTTGACAACCTGAGACAGAATTCCAGAAGTCTTTTCAGTGTCTTTGCCAGAGTAACCTTAAGGATGCCGCGGCATAAAATTAAGCCATGATTGAAGGGTAATTAACAATAGCAACAAAATCATGGATGGTGCAACTTTCCTGATATAACGCACTGCTTGCTCTTGGGGCATCAGGTGGCCAAGAAGCTTTGCGTTTGCATTTAGTGTGGGTACTTTTGAAAAGGACAAATTATTTGTCGTTAAGCCACTGCATCGAACGTAACGGTGAGCTGACGAGAAGTACACCATTATTGACAGCCGGTGTTATCCATGAAAAGAGTAGGATGCCAGCGTTCTCCCATTATTTCGTAATTTCGCAAGAGTATCAAACTTTCTCCGCCATGGAAAATTCCTTCCTCTTAACGGGAGACGCATGGGCGGCGCTTGCAAGTATCGACTACACGGTCGTCGTTTTTATTTTTGCCAAGTGGTGACGACTTTTCGTCCAGTGCTGTTTGTTGGGATTTGGGAGTGAACGAAGTCTTAGCATGTGTGCTCACATTTCGTACAACTCATCACATACAATCTTAATTCCCAAAAGTCAGTGAACCACTCTAAGAATTTTTTGGAAGATGAGAAAGTTACGTAGATAGAGCAATGCACATGCCACTGCTAAAAAATGCAAGAAAGCAGCTGTGTTGATTTCAAAGTTTGCTTCCTTGATGCAGCTTCGTTAAAGAACTGGATAAAGTTAATGGAAGAAGATACCTTAGTGTTTCATTACTTATGCTGCCTCAGAGAAAGGCTGATCGGGTATCGCAACTGCTATCAATGGGACCACTGTTGGTTGTTTCCAATGCCTACTTTTCAGCGGGAGTCTGCTAAGTGTGGTTTGGGGGGCTGCACACAAAGTTTACGGACAAAGAAGGCATACACGCAACACAGGCGCTAACTCCTGAAGGAAAGATTCCCAGACGACCAACGCGAATCTGAAATGAAAGGACCAACAGGCGTATGTGCCAGAAAAACGCGAAAGAAAACAAGGAAAGAGAATGTCGAACCACCGGTGTTTAGAACTTAGGAAGGTAATCAATTTTTTTGGACAGAGAGTTGGAAGGCATTTTAAGCATTAATGTGTGTATCTGTTCTTTGTACGTCGTCTTGGTTTGCGCTACCCTCCGTACCATGGATCACCATCACCGACTTGGCCATGTCTAACATAGAGAAAACTTATAGCCGAAGACTATAAAAATAGTTCGGAGAATCGTGCCATCTTTGGTCAACCGCACTCCTCACTCAAAACGGAACGCACATGCGACTTGTGGTCCTCAACTTCGAATAGCTTAACACAGCTCCTTGCCCACACTGTCGTGAAGTCAGGACAGACACTGAAAATATCTATAGTCAAAGAAGAAATCTGTAGTTGATTCTTCGTTTAAAAGAAAATATTTACAGTCTGAAACTTTCTTTAGAAAAGAGAAGAAAAAAAAAACAGGGCGCACGTCGAACTTCAACTGAAATTTCACTTCGACAAATGTTTATCGTTCGTCCTATACTATCTTCTTTCTTTGTACTCATGTAAATCGCGAAGCATTATCTTCGACTCATCATTTACATATATAACGCAACCATTACCTCCCCATATTTTCCATACCCTCCCCCCTTCATAGCAGCGTCCCTGGTTCTAGATTGCTCGTTTTTTTTTTCGGACTTCGCTGATCACCAAAGTGCCATAGCGGCCTAATCGGTCCTTATCACTTCACTTTAGTGCCTCCCTGTAATAAGGATGTTTTCCTTCCTCCTCCTCCACGCAGAGTCGGGCCTCGAAGCGGCGCGTGATCCGGATGCTGTCGGTGCTCGTGCTCGAGTTCTTCGTGTGCTGGACGCCGCTGTACGTGCTGCACACGTGGACTGTTTTCGACGCGCAGGCCGCCTACAGCCGCGTGCCGTCGGGCGCCTTCGCCGCCGTCCACCTGTTGGCCTACGTCTCCTCCTGCTGCAACCCCATCACGTACTGCTTCATGCACGACAAGTACCGCCAGGCCTTCCGCAACGTGCTCGCCTGCTCGAGCGCCTCGGGTCGCCGACGTCGGCGGTGGTCCTCCACCAAGAGCCACGACCGCTTCGTGTCCCTCAACAGCATCTGCAGCAACGGCAAGAACGCGAGCGGTAGGTTCCCGCTGTCACCTCGCTGCCTGTAACCGGAGTAAACAGAGCCGCTTATTGCCCTCCTTGTAATGTGCATGCGTTGTGCGAATGGGCTCTTTGCTGCTTCAACTGCCAGGCACAAAGAAGAAACAGAGCAAACCCAAGAGGGTACACACAGGACAACGAGACCTATGTTGTCCTGCCTGCTCCTCTTTACTCCTCTGCATCGCTCCAGCTGACAGTACGAACAAACATATAGCAGTTGGCTTAGTTGCAATGTTTGTTCTCGGGTGTTGAGATTTGAGCCACCGCTCTTCTCTGTCGCACGTACCATTCAGACCCACTCCGGTCGTGCTTTTTATTTCTGTTTGCTCACTGTCATCGTGACGGTGTTTGTATTTTGCCGGCTTCCGATGCGCTGCTGGCGCTTCTATAGGTGAATGCTGTTCTGTCTTCTTTCAGATAATGCCCGTCGCATCCTCTTTACATGACTGCACTCTGCTGCTTGTGTCCCCAAATCTCTGCTTGCCTTACTCTTTTCTTTCTTTTCCGTTAGTCACTTTCAGCTGACGACCTCTTCGTTCTCTTTTAAGGCTTCGTTTATTTTGTCGGTGTAATAAAAATGATTTGTTTATGGACCTCGGATATTACACGTATGTTACGGCTCGGCGCGCATGTAGCGGACATATGCTCCGGTGTCATGCGATCCGGTTGAACGGACTCCGCATAGTAGGAACGTTTAATGGTGCTGTAAAGAACCCCTGAAAGGAGCGTGTCTTTGCGAATCCCTCACTCTTTAATGGCACCTTTCATGTGCTTGTGCACCGTATTAATACCGGCATAAAACAGGCAGCGGCTGGCGAAGGAAGTCTGAGCTTCCCTTTTCATGACGACCATAATTTGTAATTTTCCTCGCAAGTTTTGCTCTCAGTTTTGCCCGCGAATAAAAAAAAAGACATTAAATGAATAGCACGGACGTTAGCTAGCTAGAAAGAAATTATGATTGATATACCTCTGTGCTGTGTCTCTATGGAAGGACTTCGCCTGCAGAGAACTCCCGTGTATTCTGTTGTAACAAACGTGCTGCCGCAGGGGTTTAGAAGACCATTGTCTACCAAGGATTAGAACATAAATAACTGTAAGGTATCGCTGAGTTAGATGTAGCATAATTATCTCAAACGACAGCTAAAACAAAAAGGCGATTTTGGAGTAACCATCCGCTGCTGCACTTGGAGGAGGAGTCAGTCAACCTGCACGCATACACACAATGAGGACAACCGCATTAAGTTTATGTTGATAGAAAACATTGAGTTCATAGCTTTTTCTCTGTATGCTTATGCTTGTTCCGCAACAAAAATAGCACATTTATTCTTGAGAAAAAGTAGATTCAAAATGTTCTCACCTCTCCGTTTAAAGGCGTGACTTCTACACCAAAAGGAATTCAGAGATCACTGTTTTGAAAGGAATAGCAGAATGACTTAAGGTCAGAGATCGGCGCCTGTAAACTCTGTCCGTAAACTGTGTAAATGATGGCGATACCTGAATTTCCTTTCATGGCCTTTCCTATCTTATAACAGGTTCGTATTCGGTACGAGTATCCTATTTGTGACTATTACGCGGTTACCTACTGATGCCGGCGAACTTTGCTTTGTTCTCAGTGTACCTTTTATGACCCAACGACGGCTTCTTAAAGAGCTTCTTAACACGGCTCTCGCTACTCAATGCAAAGAGATATGCTTCCCGCATATTAGCGTATCGTCCAGGGATCGTCTTTAAATGTTTTTGGTATTCTCGATTTAATGCAGAGTCGACGTTAGTTAGTTCCACTTGCAGTACGCCTCTTTTCAACCTCACCTGGAACAAGCGGGCGATAAACGTGAAAAAATTTGCGTGCAATAAATTCTAAAACTAGATCTCTTATTCCCTCGCTCAAAACGCCCAACATTTAAGAAGCTAGATGTAGCTTTCGAATACCAGTTTACAAACCATCGAGCCAAATTCGTTGTTGATTAAGTTTTAGTTAATATCTAACTCGTTACCATTGAGCCTAAATATACTGATCCCGAGTATTTCAAAATATCGGATATACTTATCATACAGATTATCTCCATGAAAATTCTGTGTAAAGTTATAGGACAGTTTGGCAGCATATCCAGCTTGAATTGCGCTGGTCTTTCGACACATCGAACTTCGCGGCGCTCCTAAAAGTGCCTCTTCCTCTAACGGCACTATTCGACCACTTTTCGCGCTAAGAACGGTCGGCTTCTCTGCCTTGGACAGCTGCTGGCAGCGCTAGTTATCTGAAACCGCATGACGTGATGAGCGTGGCGTGCGCTTCAGGGTTGCCTACAGTCTCCACATAGCTGTAATGCGGTGAAGCCAACCTAACTAAAGCCCACCGGCGGCCCTCACCTGGCATGCTTGGCTACTGAAGACGCCGGGGTCTATGAGCGATTATTCTAATTACAATGCACTGGTAACAGGATTAGTCATCGTACAGGAAGCAGTGGTTGGTTCCAGAAACCGCCGCCGACGGTCGCGAAGCGAAACAAGTGAGACCTAAGAACACCCAGCGAGCGACGAGCTGCCAGCCCGCCGGCAGGCAGCACGTCGCTACAAGAAGTGCGTGATTGATGTGTGTGCAATCTAGGCTGTAGATAAGCTTGCTTCTAGGCTCTAGATAAACTTATATATCATCATTATTCATATATCAACTTGTCGATATATCATAGTATTTCCCCATCTTCTTAGAGCTTATATATCCGGGTTCGATTGCAACATCACACCATTGGAAAGCCAGTTCAGTTCGGTTTGGCGCGCCGTTTCGGCTTCTTATTTGGCAGCATCCGAGCGGCGGCAGCTCTTGCTAACAACCGGTGGTAAGTGGGATTTAAATGGAGAAGCGGCAAGTGAAATAATAATGTGCCCCACAGAGAGATAGTGGAAAGGGCAATGAGAAAATAATTTTTTTGATAAAAAGCTGTACTTGGTTCATTTTCAGTCCTCCTGACACTGACGATTCGGAAACATTTCTCAGCTTGCACTTTTTTTGCGACTTCGACCCTTTGCTATCATAAGCATCCAAGAGTCGCTAGCGGTTCTTATTTTAGGCAACATGAGACTTGCCTGTCGGCGTGGCCACTAGTTATAGTAATCGTACACTGATATTACTGGCGCCGCAGCTTCCGCCCCGCTATGACGCATCTCAAGCTTACGCTTTCCTGAACTTCGCTGTAGTCCAGTCAAGATTCTTTGCCGAGTGGAATGTCCCTACCGCCGTATTAATTGATGCTGTTGTATTTCTTCAAAACTGTGCCTCTTAATATTGTCGTTTCGCCGGAGTCTGTTCTTGAGAGCAGACTGGGCCGGCTTCATCTTCAATCGTGACGCTAACGCTCTCGATTGAGTATTTCTCGGAAAATTTATTTTACTAATCCGGACCTGAAAATAAACTTTCTTCTCCATAATACACACGTTTGAATGGGTTCAGCGATCATCGATTCATTTAAAGTTGGAGGACCATATGCCGTGCCACTCTATCAATCGAAATTCATAAAACGCACATTCAGTGACTGGAACCTTCTTCCCACTTTCATTTCTACGTTTGCAAATTATGCTGCGTAGAAGACGGCAGTGTCCGAAATTCTTTATTAAGGAAACCACTCATTCATATTACATCCTGTGGACCATTACGGTATTGGAATAAAAAAGAAGTGAAACTTAAAATGCAGCCACTACTAAGAACAGCACAGAGTCAATGTATACAAGTGGTAGCTTGGAATAACTGAAGTCCTTAGTGATAGCTATCTCTCCTTGGGCCTCCGTACAGAACTTGAAGAGGTGTCATCAAAATTTTACTTTAACTGTCCAGAAGCTAGCTGCGTTTTTCATCGCCTTGTCGAACCTTTTCCCTTGGTCTATCCCTCCTTAATGCTTGTCACACTTGTGCTAGCACCTATCGCTGCTATCGAGCTCACATGCACCCAAAGCGCTGCCCCCTCCAAATCGCTGCCCCCCCCCCCCTTCTTCTTTAAGCAATTCCTCTTTGAAGCGAGCTTTCCACCAGGCTTTTATTTTCTATTTGTGCATGCGCTGCAGAAACCCTTGCTGACAATAAAAGTAGCATACAGGGGTGTTTCTTTACAAGTGTGGCACCGAATTTAAAATTCATTTGCCACAATTAGCATCTGGTTTACTGATCATCACCTTCTAAAATAAAGCACTCATAAAAGGTGTTTTCAAGTTTAGTTCTGTATAATATAATTATGCGTCAACATAGAGTGCGAAATTATACGGGGGATTTTAGTAATAAGAAAGCGGCAACCGCAACTTTCTTGCCATATATTGCATATAACCTACACAACCGGAAGCACTTTACTAACACGGTCGCGATTTCGGTGCGACAAAAATAACAAATCATTTTAGTACTTTGATATTTTCGTTCCTATGAAAAGAGCGGGTGATTGCGGACGGGTAATGATTGTTGAGAGTCCGTTGCGGTGTTGCAGCTATGCCCTCTCAATGTGTACCCCTGAGAATTTCGAAATCATGCGCACCCATAGTATTCGCCTGCCGTTATTAAAGCTACGCATTTTATGTTAAAGGTTTGTGCTGTCGAGCCTGATTGACTTTGACACGATCTTGAGGATTCTCTACACAAAACTTGGTGCATAAATATTATGGGTCATGCAGGTTATGTACTACAGCTAGAAGTAATTGAAACGTAAGTGTAAACGGTGACAGCCTGTTTTGATGTTGGCTCCTAAAGTTCTTCACCCCTGAAGAGATATTCTCTGCTTCTTAGGAAACTATTCAGCGTCGATTAAACCACTTTTAATCTTACTGAAACGCAGCAGCTCCTACTGTACATATCTTACTGAAGCCTCGAGTGATAATGAAGATTATCTTTTCATGCATTGTGCAAAATCGTAACCAAAATATTACATATTGACTTGCCGGTTGCAGTTGATGAAATTATCCGCTTTCCTGAAGAGTTGCCCCCATATGCATTTGCCCATACTTAATGATATAGTGAGTGATGTTTCCAAGAATATGTTACTGCCAGACTCTGGCAGTAACATATTCTTGCAAAGTAAGAAAGGTTTTCCTGGTATGGTCGACCATATCAGAAAAATCTTTTCTAAAAATGTAGTGCGCCTCAAAACTTGGCCAAGCTGCCATGGCCTTTTCTTTTTCCCAGGTATACTATTCACAATACCAGGAGGGCTCACGTTTTTGCATAAGCGAGCTTATTCTCTCAACAAGCACACCGGTCCACTGCCGTTAACCTGCCACTGTTTCGAGTAATCGAAAGTAATGTAGCTTTTCAGGCCAAAAACGTAGGTGTGAAACCTCGTACATGGTCGCCAAGCTCTCTTCGCATTTATTGCTTCGATAATGAGGGAAACACAGATAGCATACATTCGCCATAATGAAAGCACGCATACTTGTCAAGTGCGCATGCTGATGTATATACTTGTGAGTCGTATACAATGGGCAACGCAAGCACAGCATCTCTTCGGGATAGAACAAAACCTAGCCCTTGAGGACATATTTTAAGTGTAAACCCCCCCGATATGGTCCAGGTTTCCACTAAAATTACTACTCGAATATTCTAAAAAATGACCGGAAAGTATGTCAACCATAATGAAGACAACTAGGGCGATTCGAGTCGGTCTTTTTCAACTCGATCATAGCTGCACCATATGCCGAAAACTGGTCGCCTGTTAGCTTCATCTTTTGCTGATTGACATTACACCACTTAAAAGAAAAGGTTCGAAAATGCAAAGAGCTAAGCTTATTATCGTGTAAAGTGTGGATTTTTGTGCACAGCTTCGTGTACAGCTTGCTTTGTTTGAGGAGAGAGGCAAAAATTTCGGCGTTCGGTGCCATTTTTCTTAACTTTAAAACACCACACCCCATCGAAGTATAACTGGAGTCCACTACGACGTCTCTCAAAGCCCTATGCATGTGCAGCCGTGGCACCTTAACACTCACATGCTAAATACCGCGAGAACTAGGATGATAGTAATGTTTTGTCAAGAGTTTTGGAAGAAATTATAGGGACACTGAGGAGAAATTGAAGTTGGCTTGTATCGATAGAATAGCAGCTCCTGATCACAAACACGCCACTCTTACTGAAAAAAAGCTCTTGTAATGTAGAAAATTGCAAGAACCAAAATACAGGTGGCGCCGCCACAGGCCAATCTCGCAAGTACAAGCGTGATGACTTCCTAGGACAAGAGGCGCCACCTTGGAGGAACTTTCCTTACTTCACGGACGCCACGAATCTCTGAGGCTGGCAAAGGAAGGTTGCGCACCACACCGCTAGCCGACAGAAATCACGGAGTCTGCGTTTACGTCACGTATTACGTCACTCCGTTCTGAGACGTCATAAGAGTTGCCGTGGCGTCATAAGAGTTCCCTGAGTTTGAATCAGAGCGGCGGGAAAAAGTTTTTCATCTTCGAATCCAAATTTCTTTGAAATAAATGCATCTTTCGCGCCCGGACAAGCGGCAACAAAGCCATGAAATGCCGAACGATCAGATTTTGCTAACAAAAAAAAATTATAGAGTTCTCCTCAGTGTCCTTTTAAGAAAACAAGCAACAAAAGTGGCTAAGTATCCCACAAGCCTACCACGAAAGCTAGCGTTGCCCACGAAACAATAGCTACACAAGTAAAATATGTGTTCGCTTTCCTCTATAGTAAACATTTATGCTGACGATAATTGCGACGCAAAAGATCGCATGCGGGCGCAACTGAATCGCTTGTCACAAAAGTCTTGAGTTCCGCAAAAAGATAAAAAAAACTGTGTAAGTCATAACAGTTTTGTTTACCCGGCTCGAGCGTACCGGCTGAAACGTATGCGATTACCCCCACTTCCGAAAAAGAAAAAAGAACACAGCAAAGGGTTTCGATAAGCCATTATCGATCGGCTCGCTGCGTCCAACGTCTGACACGCAGGAAGATCCTCGATGCGGCGCTGCCTGTACAACGGCAGCCGACGAAGCCTACAAAGTCCCGCGACCGGACCGACGCGGTCGCAGCGGCTACGCGACGCCTCCGCGAGGCAGTCGCCCACCTCCCCCATCGACTGCCCCGCGAGGCAGGAGGAACAGCCAGAGATGTGAAGAGCCGGTCTCTCATCCCGTAATCCAGGAAGCGTGGCCGGAAAAAAAGACCGTGAGGTAAAGATGGGTTGAAGCGATGAAATGGCACGCCTCTCCTCTAGGCCAGCTCAGCCGCCGCTGCGCACCAAATGCGAGAATGTTGCTTCCGGCTTAACGACACCGCTCGCCGAAGGCTTCAGCCACTGGCTGCTCCTCGCTATGTCTTCACTCTTTCTGCGAGAGCAACTGTTTCGGCACTCACGCTTTCATCTCACTCACCGCTTTATCACACCGCTTATGCGCCACTAAACCCAACACAACACAACGCTTTATTACGCTACTATTTCATTTTTATATCTATATTTTGTTTTCCTTCTAACTGGCGATAGGGCCGCCGTGGTGGCTGAGTGGTTATGGCGCTCGGCTGCTGGCCCGAAAGACGCGGGTTCGATCCCAGCCGCGGTGGTCGAATTTCGATGGAGGCAAAATTCTAGAGGCCCGTGTACTGTGCGATGTCAGTGCACGTTAAAGAACCCCAGGTGGTCGAAATTTCCGGAGCCCTTCACTACAACGTCTCTCATAGCCCGAGTCGCCTTGGGACGTTAAATCCCCCATAAACTAAACTAAACTAACTGGCGACATTGTGGGACTGAGAGACACATGTGCAATGAAAGCGCGAAAGCGAGCACCACTTGCATCCGAACTCAGGCTCACGCTCCTCTTAACGCACGGTTGCTTTTTCTTTATTAGTATCCAGGTGCACATAATATATTAGTAAGCAAATATTGTTTTGTATATGTAAGCGTGAGAGCGTAAATTGAAACCTTTAGTGTATGTTTACAGCATTGTGCTGCGCATACGAAACAATGAAAAAAAAAAACGAGTGATTTCTCAGTAAACACTGGAAGTAATTGTTGCCGTCTATGAAAATGAGGACGTTGTCACTGGCAATCTACACCTGTGGTTAACTGAGTCGTTTCTCATTTTTTTTCAATTTCTTCCGTATTACGACTTGGGAAGTTAGGACGCTGAGGCACTGCCCTTCTTCATACGTTACACAACTCAGAGTAAGCGCGAACTGAACTCTTCGTAATTTAGGACCTTCAAATAAGCTGTCAAGGAAAGTTTAAGACCAAGGTATTGCGGAAGGTGGACCACAGCCACTTCGTACTAATTTCAGGGGAGGTCCAATTTCTCCTTCACGTTAATTAAGAGGCCCCTTTCTGTGTTTTAATGCTGTATTCTTGCAGTGGCTCCATTTCTGTCAATCGGTGTCACGAAAAAATGAGAAACGCTTTGCTTTGTTAAACAGTGCGGAAAGTCAAAACACACGAAAGAAAGTACACGCAACACAAGCGCTGACTCGCAACTGATTTTTATTCGGAGAAACGGTCCATAAAGGCTTTCGGTTACAGAAAGAAAAATACAGCAAACACCAAACGTAAAAGAAGAAACAGAAGAACCATCCTGCTCTTCATAAGGAACCTATGATGAGTAGGATGACCTTTTCTCTTTTCCTGCATTGTTTAACAAAGAATCAGTATTAACTCGCCGAAATCGCAGCCTTAATTAAATGCATTACCACACTTTTGTTTTCTAAAAAAAGTAATTTGCACGTAGAGGGAGCAAATAGCGGTCGGAGTTTTCTGATGATAGCATTAAGTCCGAGGGTAAGGACAAAAGCACAATTAATCACTGCCAGTAATCTTCACGGGACAAAACAAAAGAAAAACCAGCACTAAAATTAAGGAAAAAAGATCCGTACACTGATGACAGTGATTTTATTCTACCATAAGCACGGGTCGATGGTTGCCAAGTTCTGTCGTTCGAAAGACGGGCGGCCTGTGATTTAAGAGACAGTATTTACAACAAGGATTTAAAAACACCAACTAGGAAACGGAGTGCTTCTTAGAGCCACTGACAGCCGGATTAAACGAGCAGTACTTAAAAGCGGAAGGAGGCCCATTGTGTTTTACTCGCCTTTTCCTGTAAAGCTTATCAATTATGGTCCAAGAGTCACTGAGAGTCGTGCTCTTTCATGAAAGTTGAGAGCACGCTGGCCACTTCAGGTTTGATGGAACCTTGTTAAGACGATGAAAAATATCGATCGCAAGCAAAACACCGACCCCGGTGTTCTTGTATGCGTTGCTTTAATGCTGATTTTTGCCGCGAACCGCCCGCTTGCAGGTATGATAAGTGGCATGAAGGCGGAATCGTGCATTTTGTTTTGTTTGCTTGTGTGCAGAATGTTTCTATCGCGTTGAAGACGCAAAAAAGGAATCAATACCAAGCATAACTTTTGAGTACGCCCCGAAGCGGGGTTTGGGAGACTCCGGTGCACTCAAGGTACTCGTCTCTGTCAGACAACGATCAATGAGCTTCCAACTGAGGTTATTAACTTCTTCGTGCACATCACACGCTTTCTTGTTTTTGTTAATACAGAGCAAGGGACGTAACTGGAGCCTATTGGAGAACGTGAGCTTCGCGATCAAAGGGAACTTTGTTGCCGGGTGAACACAGCGTATTCTCGGGAGTATCGCAAGGGTAAGAAGGGCAGCATCCAGACTCACTTCCCTTTGGCCATGCCCAGAACTACGACGCCGGGTTTGCTGAAGGGTCCGTGTTAAGCTGTACATTAGCCTTTGTATTTTTGTGGTTGTTATTGTTCACGCCCGCATAACGAAAAATTTGATTCATGAGGACTGTTTGTACGCAGAGGACGCTGCTCGTAATTTTTTATCTCACGATCTCCAGGAGCCCCATGGCGAGTAAGACATTCCCGGGGCTTTTTCTCAGCTGTAAGTGCGGCTGAAATCAGCCATGAAAGCGTTACTTGCTCCGCTCGAAGTACAGAGGCGTGACGCTTCCAATACCTGTACACCTCGTGATTACCTCATGGTTTCGTTTCTTGTAAAGACGAAATGCTCCGTTGCCATGCGGAATCAGAAGAGGTAATCGCCTTGATGGAGCCTCATGTTTTGACGGGCCAAAAAATAATGCTGCCATTACCCGTGTTAGTCAGCTTAGGGCATAGCAAACGCGACCCTCCAGAACATTACAGCACATATGGCGCCCCGGAAAGAACAGTACAAATTACGCTTATAAAGAGTAGCTGTTTTCCTTTTCCTCCTTCCTTCTCATAAAAGGAAGAGAAAATCTTCAGATGATGGGAAGAAGCGATGTCGAAAGGTGAGCGATAAAAATGCATGTTATGAGAAAAGGCGTTCCTAATAGTTCACCGTGCTATTTGTTCGAAAGCGTCTTTTCGCCTTGTCGTTGGCGATGAGATTACCATTGCGTTATTTCACGAAACATGTGGCGTGTTTCGCAATATGCTAGACGAGTTTCAGTCCAGTGCCAGGTGTTTCACTAATGCGCTCTGATGGGCTCCCCACGGATTACAATCACAAGACGCATTGAGTGCTTCGGGGCGCCGAATGGCAACTTCTTCCTAGTACGCCGCGTGGCACCGTGCTCCACTTGCAAACACATACATGTACCAGCCCCTGGAACGACCGTACTGAATGACAAGGTTGTCCCCCATTCGCAAAGACACCGTATAACTACGAGCGAAAAACGAAAGGAAACAGCGCCACGTCGAGCCTCTGCGGCGTCCTAATAGACACAAGCATTCATGGGGTAAGCCAGAAACTCGCAGACCGGTGCCACTAATGCGTCTCGCACATTACGAGAGCCTGTGTTCCCTTTTATAACATCTTTCAATGTTGCTTCAGTTGTGGTCGCTGTGAAGAGTGTTGGTGGGTTTCTTTAGGCAGAGGCAACAGCGCGCCAGGTGTTAACATGGCGCTACGGCCGCTTCTTACAGATTTTCTTGCTTGGAAGCATTGTATGAGGGGCGTTCGAAGCTTCTTTTAGTTTTAACCTCCATGGTGCTTTGCGATCTTTTCTTCCTAGTAGCACATTACTACATGCGATACTTTTCAAACCTCTCCGCAAGGTATCAGGCAAGGGTTACACGCGCCTTAGACGCTCTTACTCTGAACATTGGAAGCCGCTGCTATGCATTCCTTATAGTGCAAACATTCGCAGCGCTTCCCTGGGGTTGCGATCTCTCCCGTCACATCGCTGCACTAATGAAAACAGACCATTCTTGCAACTGTAGAAGTGAGCTTAAAGCACGGCAAAAAGTTTCTCCACTCAGGAGCAGGAATACTTGTAGTGATATCTCTGGGACCAAACTCAGCATACAAGTTGTCACGACCGCAGTACTTTCCGTCATCGCGAAAAATAGCCGACTGCGTGGCACTTGCACAAAATTCTCTCCTTGCGAGAACCAGGCATAACACAACAGATCTCGCCGTTAACAGGTGCCCTTTTCATCATAACGGCTAAGTTTCTGGAGTAGTTTTCGACTTCAAAGCTACTGAGTTTGTTTTGAAATACTGTCGCGTGAAGAGTGGTTTTATCTATTCAGAAAATAAAAACAAAATGCATTTTTGTGTCTACACTTTGCTACATAGCCGGAAGAGGTGATCCTCTGACACGAGAAAATACCGGAGTATGATACCGTTATGATATCACAGCGCAACCAGGTGAGAACGACGAGAGACACATGTAGGACTTAAAAGGTGCTGCTTACCAATTTTTTACGGATCCGAATATGACAACAAGATAACCATATGAACTGATAGTTCTTAGCAAGAATGAGAGTGCTTTTTTTTTATTCTGTCCCTGTTAACTTCATCTGTTAATTACTTGAAGAATGCGACTGATTTGACAACTGTTGTCTTTCCTGGCATACAAATGGCTTCGCTTTTTCTCTGCACTAATCTCTTTGCTTAGTTTTCGCCTAGCCCACTGCTGCAAACGCTTCACTCACGTTACTTCTGCTTCCTCTGTCATATAACTAATATTTGAAGCTTTGACATGTTTCTTTTATTGCGCAAGCGTGCCTTGTGTGTCTGGAATGTTTGCCTCTATTCTGAAACTACACAGCCTTAGAGGTTAGTGATGTTCTCTTTCGCTTTACTTTCAAATAAAGTTATTAGTGTCCTGTTTAGCTTTCAAATACAGACTTACTGATATAGCTATTGTTTAAGTCCGCAACAAAAAAAACTGCCGTGATGTGACAGACATTTCGACGAGTGTCTTATAGCTTATAAGGCGGAAGATATAGACTTTGTTTTAGGTGGCGTCCGCTGCAATCAAAAGTCTTTTTTGATCACTGATTGTACTGCGTGAAAGAAAATTAACACCAGTATAGTCTTTCCAAATGTAGTCAGAGAACAATCCTAAAATTTTTGTTAGCAGTTTCGGACAACTCTTTGCCCAAGGTGTGAGATTTTAGTTGCAGTTTCGGACAACTCTTTGCACAAGGTATGAGATAGAATTAAAAAGAAACACTACAAATCGATTTTTCTCGTCCGCAAGAATGCCCATAAAAGATGACTAAAAGTGTGCGTTAATGGAAACTTTCTCGCGCGCAGAAGCGCTTCGAGCCTCGCTCTGATTGAGCGCGTTTCAGCTTAGCCCGCTTTAAAGGAGCACTGTTCTGTATCGATCGTCTGGTAACAAAACCTAAGATGCTATATTCCTCTGCAAACGGAGATTTTTTGGCTACATAATACCGAAGAATGAAAGACAGATATCGCTGGCACAGGCCGTAATTTTGCAAGGACACTTCCATGGTGTCATTGTCCGTTAAACGATTCTTTGAGCCTCGACAATCCTGCTATTCGCTTCAAAGCCGCTATCACAGAGTCCGTCATAGACACTATGTCTTCACCCTCGTCCCGAGTCCAAATCGAGTGGCGGAATAGAATACTCACTTTTTAACCGAAAATTGCTTAGCAACGATAGCGTCAATTGCTGCTCAAGCAACGTGAGCAGAGCCTTAAAATTCAAATATTTTAGTAATAAAATTTGCATGGAGTTGTCCTTCGGGTCCCCTTAAAGAGCGTGCAACTCGCTTCGATTTATTGTTAGCGACTGTGGCATACATGCACTACTTTTACTCCTATAACTTGTTTTACAATGGCACAGTTTTTTTAGGCTTTACTAAAATTTTCGAGGACGCAATTAGGATACTATGGAACTGTCATTTCAAGGTGCGGGCCATGCCTCCGGATGAGCGCATCATATGCTCCGTAAGGTTTTATTTTCTTGATTTTGCGGATAATATGCTGCTTATTCTTACTGCTTTTGTTTTGCGCGGTCTTTACGTGATTTGGTTTCATGCTACAAGAAGAAAATACCTCCTTTCCCACACCCACATAGGCAGGGGATCATTACGGAGCACGCTCGCCAGCCGACTCTCCAGCCTCAAAGAAGAAAGGGAACTCAGCGATGTCAACGAAGCCAGTGACAAGAAGCACGGTAAAAATGCAATCGTAGAACGCACGAAACTAACATTATAAAGCTTGCCTTTCCCCACAAAGCTGCATCTTAGAGGTGCCTTGCGATTTCAGCCTGTATATATTGAGTAATAACCTGCGGTGGTGGTGCTGCATGTTTGAAAGCAGAGGAGCTGTCAGGGCTTAAAGGCTTATCGTTATTATGCCGACGAAAAGTTTCGGATAATTCTAAGTTAAGGAGCAAATGTCATTAGTTTACTTACAGTAAATTTTCTCTTGACGTATAAATGACAGCTTAGCTCATACTTGCCCTGATTTAAACAACATATCTGCGGATGGTAGCATATTTTTCGCATGAAATTTGTTTTCACAATAAAATTTTGCATTGCGTCACAAAATTTGACACCCGGCTTAACGGCAACCGCTCAATATGCACTAAAAGACAAATCCAGTTATTTTGCATTCAAAGTAGGGAGGCCTTTCTATTGAATTCCATATCCCCTTTTGAACTCCGGGTATTGGTTATTCCACATGGTAAGTTGCCCGGTGTTTATTTTTCAGAGATTCTACTATGTGGTGATCACTTGTATAAACTATTGCAGAAGTGAATTTTCGTGTGTGGAAGGTTTAAACCGCCGCCCTTATTTTCCTCGTCAATAACTTTAACTATTGGTTAATATTACACTATTCGGGTACTCCTCATACCATTTTTAATGAGGCACCGGTATTTTAAAAAATATTACTAGGCTGTTAAAAAGCTGTGTCCACTATTCAATTCATTGATTTAACAATTGTAAACCTGAAGTGACCTTCATAGTCGTATTACAAGAGGGAAAATGGTTTACATTATACAAGATAAATGGTAAATGAATGGCACTGTTATAGCATAACAGTGTCAATGGAAATTGTAAAATGGACGGTGCTTCTGTGGACTGTGGCATCGGCAGGCACGCCATTCGAGTCGACTGCTGTCTGGCCAAAGAAAGAATATAGTTGCGCAGTGGTAAGTGCATGAGAAGGATAAACGTGGCTCGGCATGACTAGTGGAAAAGGAAGCGTGGTGAGCTAGTTTTTTTATCTGCGACGGATAAAAGATGAAATTTGGGAAACACGCGTTCTGTACATTTTGCGCCGTATCTCAGTGTCAGGCAGGTAGCTTTAGATTTGTTGACAGCGACAGTCGAATGATAAGAGTAATCAGAGTGGATGAATGTAACTGCAATATTTGGCACTGAATCATGTGTTTTTGTCAGATAAGAAATGTGAGGCTCCCATGCAGCGCATGCATAGTCGTGATTTAGATGAACTAACGTTATGTATGCAAGATGCCTAATTGGTAGTGTCCTAATTAATATTTATGAATGCATCGATTCTTTTGTTGTACATGTTATTACAAATTTAGAGCTAATATGATGCTGCCTAAATCTTAACTTTAAAAAATTAATAGTAGGCGTTTGTTATCGACCCCCTTCGGCTGACACATCCTTCTGCAATCACCTACACGATTCTCTGAATCAGATTGGCCCGCGTTTCCCTGAAGCTGAACTTTTACCTCTAGGTGACTTCAATTTTCCAAATATCGTCTGGTCACATGATCACCCATTTTCGAATCCCTAGTCCACTGAATCTAATATATTTTTTTCGTTTGTTCAGACTTCGACTTGTCACAGATCGTTAGTTCTCCTACACGTGTAACACAAAATGCCTCATCAATTCTCGACCTTATTCCTTCGACATTAACAGACAACTTATCGACTGTTTCGCACGTGCCGGGGCTGAGACATCATGATGTCTTACATTTCACGATAACGATAACTCAAATTAAAAACAGCACACAAAAAAGAAAATTTCGTGATTTTAACAAAGCTGATTACCGCGCGATCAACAGCGAACTCTGCTCGCTTCAAGATGTGTTCCTGCCATCATATCTTGTTCGGTGCATAGATGCTAACTGGGCATGTTCAAACATAAAATTTCTGAGTTAATCATCCAATACGTCCTCCTTAGAACCGCGTACACTAGCCACAAAGCGCCTTTGTATAACGCTCATCTAAACAATTTATCGAACAAGAAAAAGCGTTTATCTCAATCACCAAAACGCTCTTCAAAATTATCGCATTTGTAGCGTACAAAAAAGAGGCAAAATCTTACGTCACGTCTTTAAGGTCAGCTAAGTTTTAATTGTTGAACACTACTCTTCCACGGTTACTAAAAAAATATACAAATAGATTTTGTAGTGTCATTCGAGGCAACACTAATAAGAGCGTCTTATCACTACTCACCAGTTCTGGGGACTCAGTGCCGCCTCATCTCTGTTCAAAGTACTTAACACATTCATTAGGTCATTTTCATCTACTGCACTCACCACTCGGATGCCAGTTTTGAATCCTACCAATTATCAGATCATGGACCCCATAATATCTGAGTAGACAGGTACCAAAGCTATAATAAATAAATTAAAACCCAAATTATCTTGCGGAATTGAGGAGCTCAATTTAAAATTTTTTCAAAATACGGTGGAATACAGTTCATTAATACTAGAGTGAATTTTTCACAATCGTTTAACTCTGGCACTATACCTCATGACTGGAAATCTGGAAAAGTAATCGCCATCTACAAGTCAGGTCCAGCACATGATCCCCACAATTACAGGCCCAATACTCTTACATCTGTACCATGTAAAATCATGGAGAACATTATATACACGCCACTTGTTAACTTTCTCGAAAGTAACTTTTTCTCAAGTGCCCAGGATGGATTCCGTAAACATTTCTCTTGTGAAACTCAGCTTGTCTCCTTCACTAGTTATTTGCATGCCTATCTTGACTCTTGTTTTCCAATTCACTGTATATTTCTTGATTTCTATAAAGCTCTTGACAAGGTAAACCACGCGCTACATCTTCATAAACTAAGCGTCCTAAGCATTAACCCTGCCGTAATTGATTGGATTCGTGCTTTCCTCATGTCCCGCGTTCAGTTTGTAACTTCTAATGAAGTTAACTCACCTTCGACCCCAATACAGTCCGGCGTTCCGCAAGGATCGGTTCTGGGTCCCCTCTTATTCTCGATTAACATAAACGACTTGTCTTCTTGCCTTTCTTCCAAAATTTGCCTATTTGCTGATGACTGTGTATTGTACCGTAAACTTACTGATAATTCTGATGTCCTATTAGTTCAGAATGGCCTTAATAATATTAACGAATGGTGCAGTACATGGTGCATGCAATTAAATATTAACAAATGCAAATTAATGATGGTATCTCGCACTAACTTAACCAATCCCACGTATACGCTTAATAACGTCTTAATAGAATCTGTGACATCAGACCGCTACCTTGGTATAATTGTTACCAATGACCTGTCTTGGACATCACATGTTAGTTCCATCAGCGCTATAGAGACAGTCGTAATTTCGGTCTTGCATCATTATCATTAAAATTAATTATGTACACAGCCTACATTCGTCCACAACTGGAATACGCATCATCTCGGATCCCGGCCAAGTAACTCTCATACAGTCCCTTGAGGCAGTGCAAAATCGCTCAGGCCGGTTCATCTTAAATAACTATCAAATGACAGCCAGCGTTGCCAATATGAAAGCATACTTGCATCTCCCGCTCCTGTCAACTCGAATAAAGCTATCTCGCCTCTCAATTTTTCATAACATATACCACCATAACTCAACATTGCGCTCCTTGAGGGTTCAACCCCCATCATATATTTCATATCGTCGTAACCACAGTCAAAAGGTCAATATTCCACACTCAAGCACGGCTGCCTGTTCTAACTTGTTTCCTCCCCGGACCTGTAATGATTGGAATAACCTAACAAGTATAAGTCGAGAGGAAAAATTTAAATCCGCGCTGCTAAGCTCCTTTCTTGCCTAGTGTTTAACCCTTTTTCATTTGTCTATCTTCATTGTATAGTGTGTTCCTTGTTACATTTTATATCTTTTGTTATATATTTGACACCAATGCCGCCTTCTAGGAATTACATTTTGAACTTCGTTGTTATAATTTTAATTTTGCTTTATTTTGTTTTCTTCGTGTCCTAACATTACTTTGTATACATTTAATATCTAAACCTTCTGTCTTGACATTGTATAACCTGTATCCGCCCCTCCCCTCTCTAACCTGCATCTGTACCCTGAGAATATTTTAAATAAATAAATAAAACAGAAGCTATTGTCAAATTACGTCGTAAAACAGGACACGATTAGCTTCCTTAGTAATAGCCGTAATGTGGACGGATATGTTTATTCCCATGTATTTCCGTTCTGATATATTGTTGCATTCTTACGTCAAGCATGCTACTTTCAATGAAGACAGTGCTTTTATAACGTAGGAAACGCCAAGAAAGGAGGTGCTGGTGTCGTTATCACCGGCCGGTTTCGCATGTAAACTGTGGCGCGTAGACGCATATTTTAGCTTCGGGGATTTCAGAGGCTCGACTACAGCGCCAGTAATTTTTAAAGCGGACGTCACAAGTTTAGATGGATTGGCAGAAAAAGTAAATTTAAATGCAATTTTCTCAACTGTAACTGCTTCTCTTTCTGGCGGACGATCATCAACATAGGAATATGGAGAGTTACTAAGAACTAAAATTGTGTGTTTTTTTTTCTTAGGGTTGTTTTTAATTGCCCAAACTTCTCGTATTCTTCATGAACCATGTCGGGAACCTGCACCCTACGTAAACCAAACCTGGCCAATAATTGCAGTGTCGGTCGCTTTCAAAAACTGTTGTATGTGATAGGCCGGCGCCATGAGATTTGTGTCATTGTCTGTTGCGACTCATCAGTGCAGAGACATAAGGTGCGACGAATTATTGTATCCTGCTACCAGGGCACGGAATTTTTCAGCAGTGCTAGCACGAATGCTCAGTTCTTCACTGGAAGGCTTCCTTACCCAGCCAGTAGTGGCTCTCGTAACGTATGACCGTGCTTTGAACTTGAGAGTGGACGTCAGTCTTCAAGCACACGTTAATTTCAGCCCATTCTGTTTCGAGCGCTACAGCGTCCTTCACTCAGTGGCCTTCGAAGTTACTTGAAGTCGCAAGTGGCTGCTTAGATGTGTTGTGTAAAACGCGCTGCTCGCGGTGTTTTTCATTTGCTTCGCATTATGTGTCGCTGCAGCACAAGTCGACACGTGAAAAGGAAACTGCATGAAATTCACATTTCCTTGACGACCGATGACCGTCCAACCGGAGGAAAGGCTTCAGAGTCCCCTTGACCTTCGTGTTGTCGGCATGTCCATCATGCTCATTTTCCCGACACAGCACGTAACAGCTCTTCCGGGAATAGTCACGCAAGCCGTAAACACACTAAGGCTAGTTGCTGTAGAAGAAAAGGGAGGGGTGGCTGCTGTTAGATTGGTCTGAATCGCTTTGGCATTCGTCTGCGACGCCTGAGGAAGCGGTAAGAATCTCAGTAGGTGTGGTCGCAATTGAATGGAGAGGAAATGCGAAAACATCCTTATGCTGTGCGATGTCCGTGCATGGTAAAGAACATTACTTAGTCTAAAAATATTCGGAACCGTTGATTACAATGTGCTTTATTCCGAAACTGCAGTGCAGCTTCAAGGTGCCAGCCCTCAGACAGCGTACCAAACAATACTAAAGAAAAGAGTAAGATGAAATGCAATGCCACACTGTGCCATACTATATCATGCTATACCGTACCACAACGTACCGTACCATACCATACAATACCATAACATACCATACCATACCATATGTTTGAAATTTAGCTGTGCCGACAGCGTCCACATTTCTGAAACATAATGCCCATATCTCATACAGTTTAACTAACTATATGAAAAAACCTCTGGTCGCTATGCATTTATCAGGAACATGAAAGACCCTGAAGACGCTGCGCTTATGATCCGCTGCTTATCAAACTGGTTTTTAGCAAAAAAATCTTGTTCTGCCGGTCTGACCGAAGCAAAATTTCAGCATTCCCGAAAGCGCCTCTCCGTCACCTGAACTGCACTTCAAAAGAGTCGTACATCTGCTGACTCGTCGGTTGAGCGAAAAAGAAAAATATTTCGCACAACATTCCAACGCGCAAAAGGTGAATGTTTGTGTGCTCGCGCTTCGCTCTTAATTTATTCGCGCCGTATTCATAACTTTGCCAGGACCTTCAATTAGCAGAATTAATCGTGCCTCAAACCCCGCAGAATGAACGACCTGAGGAAAAGCGGAGGGACATCCTTGAGCCGCGGGGCACGGGCTACGGCCAATTAAGCTTTCGACAGGTCGAGCCATTTGTTCTTGACAGCGTTCGCTTCATGCAGCCTATGGGGACGCACCGCTTTGTATGCTTGCGCCTGGGGCGTGAACATTGACTCAGACTTTCTTTTCTTTTGCAAAGCTTCACCTCACTCTATTTTCCTATAGCATTGAAGTCCATTGCGCTGTAAGCGAAGCTCAACTGGACGGTACATCTGCTGTATAGAATCTCGCGCTTTTAGGTCCTTAGCTGCACGATAGTTATCGTAGTGGTTCATGTGATATTTTTGTCTCTGCAATGAGGGAATGATGTCTTTGTAGCAGCGAGCCGTGTTATTATTATATACATGGTAGCGCAAGACAACAAGGACGAAAGTCTAGAAGACGGGACGAGCGCTCGAGCTGTCTTCTAATCTCCTTCCGCGACCATGTATATGCGAAAACTAAGCAGCACAACTTCGGTTATTTTATGTCATTATTGATGTTACACTGCACAATCGTCGCAGGTAATTCCTCCAAAAGTTTTATCTTTCATTTCCACACAATGTCATCATGCCTTCACGGATAACAGCTCCCCCAAACATCGCGTATACCTTTACCTCTTCGGGATAGGAAAACACGAAATCTAATTCTACAGATATTTATTCGGTGCTGGTGTAATTTGCGTCTTCTTCCGTTTTTTGTTTGTAAACGCCCATGTCCAGGATTTTTTATGGTTCCAAAAAAGGGAATCTTTATAAAGGCGAAATGCAAAAGCGCCTGTATGATGTTTATCGTTAGTGCACGTTAAAGAACCAAGGTGTTTGAAATTGCATCAGAACCGTCCATTAAGACGTCTTTCATAGACCATGCGCAGCTTTCGTTCGTTATACCCCACTTTCCTTACCTCACTTCCCAACCACTGTCTCGTACGCGGTAGTTGGTCTTTGCCAGAGTTACTCTTAGCGCGTTACAGGCAATTGATTAGTTTTAATGCGACAGCATTTCTTGTCTCATGCTGCGGCCTGTACAGGAGCTCTCATCAGAGCGTGTCCGCACGAACGGTCAATCATCCATTATAGGGGTAAATAATTGGATGGTTGCATAAACAAATATTAATTAATACGGATTGGTAGTTAACGGAAGAAAAAATAATTTGTTGAATTAGTCAATTACTCAAGTCATTGGTCAAGTTGAATTAGTCCACAAATTAATCATTTTTTGATGGAATTGATAAAAAAATTAATGACTGAATTAAATAAATGAACAAGTGCATTCACATATGTGAATAAAATTCTTAATTGGCCGAAATACCTAAATAGGACAATTAGGGAGTTCAAATATTGGTTGGTAATTCAACCGAATTCATGAGTTACTTAATTAGTGAATTAGGTTATTAATCAATAAAAACCACTAAATAATTGATTAATTTGTATTTTGTTGTGCTGAATAGACGCTCTAGAAACGGGACGTACGTCTTCGGATGTGGTAGATGCGAAGTTAGAGCGAAAACACGACCTAGAAACGTCAAAGGCGCAAAGAAACGAACACGCAGCAACATAATCGGCGGCAGTAAGAGAAAAGCTTTCGCATTAATGCACCTAACAGATTTAAGCGCACCCCTGTAATTTTTTAATTATATTGTCTTCATAATTTGTAGCTCATTCCTTACATTTTGGATCAGCGTCTTTCGGATAATTCAATAATTTTTTCTCTAGCTGATTACTGTAATTCAGCTAATTTTTCCGAAAACTTGTCCTAACCAACGGTATTGTTTCGAAAACCTCAAGTTGGCGGCAAACACTGCCGCTAGCGGGGATGTGTTTTTCGTGGCAGAGCAGCGACGGACCAGCTCCGGAGAAACATCCCACACACTACGACCAGCTCACGGCCCTCTCTTGCGGTAGGGCCCGTCCCTAGAAATATCATTCTCACGTAGCCGCTTTGTAGGGGCCGCCCCTCACCCCTCGCCTTCCTGTAAGGAGCCGCCGGAACGTACCTTCCACTGCACCCAAGTTTCAGGCTTCCACACAGAGCATCAAGGCGGGAATATAGTCAAGTAGGCGAGTAAAAGAAGGGTTGTACTGAAAGCAGCACTACTGCTAGAGTTTATTGTACTGTTATCAAGAAACGTTTGTGGCCCCCCTAGGCTCCTCTAGTTCAAAATATCAGCGCAGAAAACAGGAGGCTGAAAAGGCAGACGCAGCTATGTGTGTCCTTTTGTCTTAACCTTTCTTGCACTGTTTTTTTTTCAGTATCTACAAGTGTCTGGATTAAACTTCTACTGTTGGTACCTTTAGGTGCCATTGTTGAGGCGCTTTACAATGCATTCACAAGCGCAGACCGGCAACGTCTTATCAGAGCGCCAACAAAAAAGTAAAGCCGCGCTTCATAAATCGCTCAGACCCGATGACATGCTTGGGTATCGGGACCGAGGTCTTCACCGCATGACGATGAACTCTGCAGACGACGGAGGGAAGCCTTCAGGAGGGTTGGTAAACTTGAAGGTTTATTTACATATTTACAAGAGAAGCAGGGAGACCAAAAGTCAGAGATGAAGTGCCGTGAAACCAGCCAAATCGCGGCTTAAATACAGTGGATATTCCCTAGGCACCTAGCTAGGGAAACCGGTGGCTGATCAAGCGTCCAATGAGCAGACACACTCTTCATAGTCTCTTCCCTAACCCCGTGACCGCTCCGCCCTCACAAACACGTGCATAGGCGATAAGGAATCCTGGCGCCTTGAGGTCCTGGAATGCTGTTTCCGACGGATTGACCAGGTGCATAAGGCCGTTGGCTTTGCAGGCGGTGATCCCCTCCGTGGGAAAGATGCGTCCTGACGGCCCCGTGAATTCCAGAGGGTAAGATGAATCAGCCGTGTCCGCCCCCGCTTTGTCTGGCCGCGCAGGTGCAAGCGAGCGAGGAGGGTCCGGCGCCTTCGTTCGGGTCTTTCTGCCGGTCCACGTGAGGGCGCAGTTCGGGAGAAATGCCGCATTCCATACTCCGGACGAAGGGATTAGAGGCCTTTCGTCACAGCTCGCCGTCGCCAGCAGCCGTTCCTAATCCTCTTCTCAGGACGACAGCACCTTTGGTCGAACATAGTTCGATGGCGCCTGCCGGGCTCGTCTGTTCCCGCGGTCGGGGACTCCGATCACAACACCGAGCATTGAAGGACGGCGCAAATACGAAGTATAATACGGAAGTTTTTCATAAGTAGCAGTGCCGCCATACCCTCCAGCGCGCACATCGAGAGAGTGCTCAGTGTCGCTGCTGATCTCCTGACGCGCAAACGTGGCAAGATTAGCCACGAAAATTTCAAAAATCAACTTCCTTTGAATATAGGAACGCATGAACTTCATCAGAAAACATATCAAGCAAATCGCACATGTTCTTTTTTGTCGGAGTATATTGGTATTCTAGTAATAAATGTTAAAACGCAATTAACGCAGTACTAATCGATTACGTTTATACAATTGTTCAGTCATTTTGCTGCCGTTCTGATTATTGCAATTAATTATATTTCAGGGAATTGTTTTTGTAATCGGCTACTTCCTTTTTGTGACGTTTCCGAGAGTGGTCTTTACTCACGCAATGAGCGTACATATAGCTGTGACGATTCCCCAATGCAGCAGACGCCAAGGACACCGCAGGCGCCTTCTCAGCGGCACCCAGCTGCACGGGGAAAAAGAGAGAGGGAAAAGATAATAAACGTTCCCCCGCTTTTCAAGGAGAGGGGCCAGTCTGACTCCCGCCAACAACGTGTACTGTCGGTTTACGGGGCGCTCTTCCCGCGCCCTCCTTAGGGCACGTCGGTGACCCGTTTCGGCGTTCGCTTCTAAGCTCAGCCCTTTACAATGCTATAACAATAGCTCTTAGGGGCACTGCGCTTCATAAAAGTATTGGCTGCGTAAATATTTTCTAACAACTGCCCAAATCGGTCTATTCGCTTGTCTTTTATGGAGCAACGCGGTAGCTCCCTGATCGATAATAATAGAGTTTATGCAGCTCTTTGTGCCTCTAAAATTTCATTCTCAATATTGTTTCTCTTCTCTTTCTAGTTCTTCGTTTTTCTAATTAAAAAGCAGAAAACTCGCTCCACAGGTTCCTTGTATACTAGGGTACCTACAGAACAGGCTGCATGCTCCCACTCCAGCGACTCTTGGCCATTACGTGTAGAGTAAAAGCGATTGCTGAATATACAACAACACTAGACCTTTAAAATTATGCTGTAGTGATTTTTATCCTTGGGGCATTACTTAAGAACTGCGACACACGATTGACCCAGCCAGCACAACGACAATCCAAAACTTGTTTAGCGCTGATAGGGTTATAGCTGTCCGACATGTCCGATCGGACGCGTGTTTATAGTTATGGCTGAATGTGGAAAGCACTGCTAGGAAAATTTCTTCAGTGATGCGTGCTGGTACTGACTTGCGTTAGGAAACTGCTAAGCCTAGCTGCTTCTGCCATGTGATCAGGCACGCATCGCAGTCCAATCGATTTATTAATACTAATGGTGCCTTGCGTTGATCGTTCACGCATTCAAGCTTCGTTTACGGCCAGATGGGTGTTTTGCACTTTGTTTTGTTTCTTCCGTTTTCCTATATAACCTTACCACGGGTACTATGCAAAAGAGGACAACTTAGGCGCAGGAGCTCGGTTTTGAGGTTGAGAGGTGTTCAAAAGCGAGGTTGTCTGCACTCGCAGGTAATTTTCATTCGACGTGCGCCAAAGTGCACGTGCCGTGCAATGGCACCATCGGGGCGCTATCGTTTCATGGTGAGCAGCATTTCTTGCTGATCCACTCTATGCTCAGCAGTATCGTGAAACGAGCATTTGCGATAACTGACATTTTAAACTTTTCGCGCTAACTGAGCTTACATAATTGTCGGCTTCAGCAGCGTGTGCCTGCAGGCGCATGTTGGGGATGCAAATCTTTTGGTTTAATAATATTTTCATTGTCGAAATCTCACATGAGTGGCGAGGAAATAAACGGCTCAGACGCGCATTCATGTCTGCGTCCATTATTTCTTTTTCCTGCCGCAAACTCAGGAGGATGCGAAGAGTTCAGTTAATCAGTCATTCAGCTAATCGCAGTCATTATAAAAAGACGGCCTAGTCGGAGAACAAATACCTTAGTTCTCGAAACCCGCCTTTATACCGTAAGTTTGTAGGCGGCACACTTGCCGCAAACCCGTGTCGTTCGCAAACTCAGCGGACTAACTGTTGATAAATAGACTAACGGGGGCACGAACCGCAGCATAGCTGCCCCTGAATATCGCAGTAGTAGACATCGATTGCAGTATGCTCGATTTTTCGATGCGCAGAATGTCGCGTAAATTTAGCGAGAGCACCACCGCTGTCCCTGCCGAAGCGGATGGACTCCAATATTAGCACGAAAAAAAGGTTTCGTGGAACCGAAGTTTCAGACAGCTGAGAATGTGCATAAAAATGTACTACGCGCTTCAGAACTTCTCGATTGTGATTTCTGGGAGTTATGTTTAAGCAAGTACAGGTAATTTCATTTCGTTGTCTCTTGTTTACGAGCCTATGTGATGCTCAATAAGCATCGCCTACACTTAGAAAAGCAGTGAGGGGCAGAGTCAGTTTCTCGTCGCCGGTGTCCGCCAGTAACAGAAAACGAAATGAACCATGGTTTTCTATATTTGTTTTCAGAAAGCATTAATAAACTGATGTTGTCTGGTGCAAAAAGGCCAGCTTATGCGCAAAAATCGAAAAAAAAACAGTGATTTTTGGTTCTGATGTATACATTGCTCGATACTTCTTTGTTGGCCAGAAAAACGCAATTTTGTCCGCTGTGCGTTTGATTTAACGCCTACCAAAACTTGTTGCAGAAGGATATGGCAGCAAAGTCACTATGCTTTGCTCTGAACAGCAATATGTCTGAGAAACCTGCGAGCGGTGAACCCACGCAATTTGTTTGCTTCTTAAATACGGCTTCTATTTCCTGTTCTGAGCTTTCGGCTGTGGTGGTCCGTCCAAATACGCTCTTGGTTCCTAATCGATAGGTCGTGGGTTCGAGTCTTGGCATACTCTTGTGTGCGCTTATTTCTGGTTCCTTTATTGTGGTATGTGCGCTCGGTGCTGTAGAAAACTGTCCCTCCCTAAATTCCTAAATTATCCCGGAAATAACGCTTTGTTTGCATATTTTGTCGCCCCTTTCCACAGAAACCAACGGGTAGACATTTTGTAGTTAGTCCTGACAAGAACTAATGGCTGTGGCAAATCACTTAGTCCCGAACAGGGCTAACGGGTCACCCTTCCTTTAGTCCTTTTTTGCTTAGAGTGATAGGGGTGTGCGGTTATCCTAAACTTTCGAATAGTTAACCGGAAATTCTCCTATTCGGTTCGCTGAGTGAATTAAATTTTTCATTTTTGAGGTTGTTTGAAAGTAATATAATGTGTTCTCATCTTATTGAATAGTTTTCAAATAGCTAGTACAAAGTTCGAATAGGGCGCGCCGTAGCTTTCTTCAGCGACTGTTTCACAAAAAGAGCCCACTCCGAAGACGCACCTTCGGACGCCGTACATACTTTATTGTGCCGGTTATACGGGATACCTTTAAGTTCTACGCTTGAAGTCTACGTCAGCGCAATTGCTTTGCAGAGAAAGAGGTACTACAAGATTTAGCGTCTCCACCTCACTGATCAAAATGTCAACTTTTTGAATGATCCTGTCTAGAGCAGAATTAAGAGCAAACATAAAGTTTATTAAGGTCAGACACCAAATTATTCCTACTCATGTGTACATGACAAGATGGTGTCCAGAAATACTTCTCCATAATGTCCCTCTTGATACTCAATAAAGATTAAGAATATATCTTGTTTTTCGCCCTAAAATGATTTGAATGACCTGAGCATTTCACCAGTGATATATGGTGAGTCTCTCCTTAGAAAATTGCGCGTAATGCAAGTGAAGGGAAAAATAGAATCCTTCTTTCATTACTCAAGCCCCAGCTCCTTTAACTTACAATGAAAGAGGTTTCTTCGTTGATTAATATTATTTGTAAAGTTGCGAAGCGCTTTACTGTTACTCAAAGGAAAGTTTCCATTGGAGTAGAGAGCTTGGAAAAGAAGTTTGCATGGGAAACACTTGACACTCTCAGGCAAGGGTCATAAATTTTGGAATGAAAACTTGGAGCGCAAGAAGCCTATTCTTTTTTTTATGTTTGCGGGCTTGTACATTTTAATGCGAGAGCTTTCAACTCTAAAATTACTTATTTTCATTTCATTGTATTGATTGTATGCATTAGTCAATACTGTTGGCTTTATACGCTGCTGAAAATGTCTGCACAATGAAGTCAGGAATTAAAGTACTATAAAAAGGGGGTTATAAGCTCGGGATAATAAAACCTATAGAAAGCGTTCACCTCTAATGAACGCTCTTTTTCTTGTTCCTTTCTTTGAACCGTGACCTCTGGCTTAAGTGCAGTTGCTTCCACTTTTTTTGCCCACTTTCGCTTCCTTTTTACTCTTTTGTCGATTTACCTTTTTGATTTTCTGCTCGGAGCTGACGGTTTGGCCACAATTAGAGTGCCGTATTGTGCAGGCCTTTATTCTCCCCCAATATTTTTTTATCGCCAGCCAAACAGGCTGTAAGAGCCTTTCATTTTACAAGTCCGGGAAGCCTCTGTGGGCATTTATGTGCGATCTTTACGGTTTTTTTGCGAACTATTCGTTCTCAGTGCACTCCAAAAATCACAACGTATTTAAGGGAGCAACCCAATATGCCCGGAGGCTCTAAGCCTTCATTGAGACGTGCACGCCGTCTCTGAGACGCGACACTCTTGCACAATAGCAGTCATTCACGAAACAGAACGTGGAAGAGAATATTTCTCCTTTAAAATTGTTGACGTATCTTAGCAGGCAGCTCAGGGATGCCTCACGGAGTGACATATAGTATGGTGGAGCTGCCATAAAAAGAATGTAAACCAATAAGCTCCTGCCTGCACCACTGACGTATAACAGGCTTGACCCAATCGTAAAATAAATGAAAAGGCCCGAAGGCAATCCATCGTTTTGCCACCCGTAGGTGGAAAAATAAAAGAAAGGGGGAGGGGGGAATGCTACAAGCGACCCATCGCCGGGAGAACGGGCCCGGGGAGACTCCCCTGATCTCCCCTAGGACGTAGCGGAGGGGGTGGGATGTAGGGTATGGGAAATTGGAATTGGGAAAGGGTTATGGGAATTGGGATGGGAATGGGGACAGCGAGATTTTGCTCTGATCCTTCATTTGACATCGACTCCATTTCTGGCCCGCCTGGCCATGACAGGTAAGGGCATCGAGCTTTTCCAATGGTGCGGCTCCCCTACGGGATGCACGACCACCCACTGGCTCCGACCGTCGGAGACAGGAAAGAAAGAAAAAAAAAATTCCTAACTTGGGGTCCGCAGCCACCTGCTCCTCCACGATTTTAAGGGTTGGATCGGACCGGCCGGTTGCTAGCCGTCGACTGTGTTTCGCGGTTACAGTCCTCGCTTTCCTCTGAAAAGCAGATATATGACCAACGTGTTAGCAGTAGAACTCAGGGAACTGACGAAGAGGAAATGTGGACAGCTGAACAACTCAGTGAGTCTACAAACCCCGCCCACATTATTCGCGAGCACGGAAAGCATGCGAGTGCTTATGTTTGAATACCTCGTAGTCCCCAGGTAGCTGGAACGGCGCACTGTGACACAGAAGCCCCGGGACTTTGTTCAATGTGTACGCGTAGTTGTGCTGAAGGATCTCCATTGTTTCCTGATATCTTGCGTGGCGATCCTGACGGAGGTGCTACTAGGTCCAATAAGCGAAGGGGGTTCAGTCTCGAGCGTTTCACGAGCAGGAATAAAATTTATTGGGCTTTGACCTCACGTCTTTATTTTCCGTTTGTTCATTGTTATCGAGAGCAATAAAGAAATATTATGCGTGCTTGGCTCGTTTCTTTATCTGCCGTACATTTAAAACGCCGCGTCGCCGCTTCATGGATCACGTTACAGCTTCCATTTTTGTGAAAGTATAGCAGTAATAGAGAAAATTGCTGCTGTAACTCAAATGCAACAATGACAGGCAAATCAGAGATTTATTTCACAAAAAAATCCTCTTTTTGAAAAGCGACGAAGTCATCCACAACGGCCTTCACCTATTTATCAGCATTTTGAACTGTTTGCTTTACAGTGTTGCTTTAAGTTGAAATAGAGATGCAGAACTAACCTTCTTCGGAAGCATTCTTAATGCAGTAATGAAAGGTTGATCACAGCCGTCGGATTGTTTTTTTGTGTGTGTTTTCATAATTACAAGGAATATGAGAGATTCAATTGCATTTAATAATGAATGTCGGACATGAACGCATCTTCCTTCGTCTTGTGTGGCGGACGTTCTTGTAGTGTCCTATTGGACATTGTATTAGCCCAGGTTAGGACGTTCAGGCTGTAATGCTCAGATGTTGCCTCCGCACTACGAAAAGATTTGAGGCAATGCGAATTCACGTGCAACATTGCAAGCTATAGCACTAATAAAACTCATGTGAGGGACATGCACAAGCTTGGACGTCATAATTGAAGAAGTATTTAAAACAGCATCAAGCAGGTTGGCAATACCGGTCGACTGATTATTCAGTCAAGAAATCAATCAAGATAGAAGCCTGCAATCAGTGAAACTAATAACTGTTTAGAAATTTGATCACTGAATCAAGACCTAGGAAGTCATACAATAGTTGCTGACATAGTATAAGAGAAATCCCGAGCGTACTACCACTAATGGCTCAGTCTAGTCAATTGTATCAAGCTGACCTACGAGATGGGTTGGTGTCCAAGTTTGCCCAATGAATGTGGTGCTGCTGATGTACGTTTTTGCTCTCTGAGTCAGTTGAGGTTAAAAGGAAAAATCCCTAACACGTGCGACACAATTTGTATTCATCGTGATCAACTGTCATTTATTTTAACGTTAAGAATTCAAACGGCAGTACATAAAGGGAGATGTAACACATAAGATATGTAGGCACAGGAGAAAAGAAAGCATTTAGATCGATAATAAAACAGATATGGCAGCGAATCAAAAACAAACATTACACGCCCATGAAAAGGCAGACGGTCGCAGGCAATATAACGGTGAGAACAGAGTGAATAACTTACTCAAATGACACTTAAAGACGCTTGAAATGGTCGCTGTCCATAGAGTGGTATTTTTCCGGATTATTTGCAGTAACAACTAAGTTATGTATTTTGCTTCGCTGTGGGCCGAGGGAAACACAATAGAGCACCATTGGTTTCTTCGTGTAATTCATGTCATAAATTTGTGGTCTTTCTTTGAACTGCAGTGATTGCGAATAGTCTTAAATTATTCTAGATGTGGCTGCATGTCATGTCACTTCCTGCGTCTTCTCGTACACCGGCGCTTTATAATCTTGACCGCCTATTCGACTGCACCCACTCATGACGCAGCATTTTGCTTATTGTTATTCCCGCGCATGAACATCAGAAGTACTTACAGCAGATAAAATGCTAAAATTTTCCTTGCAATAAACTGAAGTATCGTTTATGGGGTTGAACGTCTCAGGCTATGAGGGACACCGTAGTGGAGGGCGCCGCAAAAGAACCACCTGGGGTTCGTGAACGAGCACTGACATCGGACAGGTCGCGGGCCTCTAGCATTTCGCCAGCATCGAAATGCGACCTCCGCGGCTGGGATCGAACTCGCCTCTTTCGAGTCAGCAGCCGAGCTCCATAACCACTGAACCACCGTGACCGTGGCGGCTAATAAACTCCAGGACCATTTTTACACACCTACTCCCGTGGATGTACAGGAAGTTTTGCCCGTTCAAAATTTTTCGTTGTTCTGGACCGAATCTTTTTTTTGTGGCATGGCCAAAAGAGCATGTGTCTGCGTTCAGAATCGGAGCTTGCTTTAATTGCACGTGTGCTCTTTAGTTGCTTACTGACATACCTCAATTTGCGCTGCATCATTTTTGCCACTTCGTTTCCAACATAAACCGTTCAATGCGGAATGCTGTTTCAAGCGAGTAGACAAGCCTGGCCACGTCGTTTCAGCTCATTTGATGTGCGTGGCTACGTATAGTATGATATAAGTGCAGTTTAGTATAAGTATAGATAGTTTAGTGTAGGTTAGTTTAGCGTAGCGTAACCTGCACAGCCAGCGAAAAGAGCATAGAATCGGAGGGAAGTGACCAGGCGTCAAGAGAATTCCTCACTGAGCGAGTTTGAGTTCCTTGATGGTTAGAATTCAGCGCAAACACACGAGAACCAAAAAAAAAGTTTGGTCATGCGTAAATTTCATTCTCTGTCATCCGTCCTCCTGTGTTTGCGATGAAATCTACCTATGAAACCACACTTGCGTCGGGTTGGCTACGCTTCTCCAAGTTAAAACAATAACAAGACGAAAAGGTGCTTAAAAAAGAGATGTCAACGAATGAAGAGCATCGCAGATTGATGCAAACGAAATTTTTAAGCTGCCGTTCAAGTCTGTAACTTAGGGTACTACTGTACAACTACAATGTCGTCGTGGGCAAGGGAGCAGTGAGGCCATGGCCCAAGTATTCTAGGCTACGATAAGGGCCTTACGTACAGTGGAATAAGTTCGCCCGAAAAGAACGATAACACTATTCCACAATAAGAAAGAGTGGCCGCACAACTCCCATGCCCAGAGCCAACAGCGGCTGGTGGTTTTGTCCTCCCCAAGCGTGTGTCTCTGGTGGCTGACTGCCGCGGTCTCTGCTTCTTTTGGTCGTGCGCAGCAGCCGTATGCAAGCCGCCCGCGACATCGGTGGCTGATGGGGAGTCCTCGTCTTCTTGCAACATGTCCACTTACTGCACCCGGCGTGTCGATGGCGCCCACGCAAGCGACACCGAGTCCTGAGCGGGCCCGCACCCCACTCACCGCCGAACAGCACCACTTCCGCCCGGAAATTACGTGCGCACCGGTGCGCCGTCAACGGAGCCGCGCCCCAAGGTGACGCCTGTGCGAGCGCTTGTATGGCACTTATATGGCACCGCTACTGTTCGACCACCATACCGTCTTTAGTTCGTCTTATTGTTCCCTCTTGCATACGTGCCCCGCCTTATATAAAGCAAAAGTACCTAGGAGCCCTGACATTAACAGAAAACAGGAAAAAGGTACTGAGCATAAATGTATGTAGAGGATACTACGACTTTGTGTTGACTAGCGTGTCGACTTTAGCAATAGAATTCTACTACATTCTAGACACTCTTTAAAACAAGCGTAGCAGTAGCTACTGACACCCTTTGTAATGAATGTATTTTTGTGTGTCCTCCATCGTCACACACAAAAAAAGACTCGTGGTGAAGAAATACAACATCGTGTAGAACTATACCCACGTGCAAGAAAACTTCTTGAAATTTCAGTTTCTTTCATTTTTGGTGTTTGATCTGTTGACATCCGCAGCAGCGAATAAGGCTGCCGATTCATGTTCGAATATGCGTCGCATTGAAAGCACGGTTAGCGCACGTATCACCCTGCTATGGCTTAGCATACCTTCATATATTTGCATATTTCGACTACGTGGTATTGAATTGGTGCATACATCCCACTGCACTTTGCTGGAAATGTTGCATGTGAGCCCAAAAAAAACGCTATTTCTCTGTATCAAAAAACATATTGTCATCGCAGAGCCCGCTAGTTGAACCCCTCATACCTTTTCAAGCCAAAAAATTGGAATTTTAGCAGTACCGAGAAATAATTATATAAAGGAAGTGAAATCTGTGAAGGATAGTGTGCATGCATTTGACGTTTTCAGTATTTTCGATTCAACCATATGCATGGAATATTTTCTAAACTTTCATGAGATGTAGCCTTTAGGTATACCGCCGATGAGAGAAATTTTAATGCACCATAATAGCGTGCTGGCCTAGTTGGCAAATCTAGATAGGTAAGACTACATACAGCAGGGTAAAGGACAAGAAAGGGGCTGAGAGGAGTAATATTATTTTAATTTATTTCTTCCTCTCTTTTCCTTTTTAACACAGGCATCCGTCGCCGCTGGAAGAGTCCACCGTTGTCAGCTAAACGCTGCATTGAGCACAAGACTGTAGTGCGGAGATGGACACACTGTGCTGACCTCCATGCACCACTGCTTCCTTGTGTATGTGTGGCTTATACCTCGCGGCTGTAAACGTGTGATATTCTGCCGCACGAGTGAGGACATAGCGCGCATACCTGCTCCATTTCTCCTGGTCAACTCGCGACGTGTCGTGTTTTCATTGTGTCGTGCCAAGGTACTCAAGTCATCTATCGTCAACAACGGACACCTTCTCTTCTCTGTGTTCTCCTGGTCAAAAAAAGCATGAAACTTGTTGGGTGTGTCATCAGCATAAATAAAACCATCATCGTCAGTCACTACTGCTGCAAGTTCTATTACTTTGGAGCATTGTAGCCACCTTGAAGACAACGTGGTTATAGTAAGCTGAGCTCAATAAGTATAAAAGAGCAATTTTCAGTATCACCTGCTAGCTTTAACTCTCATGTGTGCTCTACTGCTTTCTGGTAAAACATTTCAAGTTACTGTACATTTATCTTGCCTCTGGCTCGACGCTGACGTACACTCATTCGTTCGTCCATTTTTTTCAATGAAGGCCATAATATATTTCCTCCCAACCACATCGTCGAGAGCTGTGAAAGCAGCAACTACCATTGTTTAACCAGGGATGCACTTGCAAATTTCGCGCATGTATGCACTACCTGACTCCAGCGTACAGGTCTGTGCCCATGCCCCCGCCGGCAGTAAGAATCTAAAGCGCAAGCCAATTGCATAGGAGTACTACAAAACGTAATTCCCTGATAACATCATGACCTAAATTTTCAAGCAGATGGTGTACTACTCGCAGATCGAGCAGTGACTGACTGCAATTATTTACTGTGTTGCTTACACCACTCCAATATTGGTCAGTAATTGCCCCGAAGCCACCTTCCTTATTTATCAACCATTGAAACCAAGTGTTATTCGTTGGCAGCCACCATGCTGCATTCTTGACAGCCAAAGCACGTAGTCGGTCACTTCACACATTGGTCATCCACGCTACGCCAACGCAGACCAACGCAGACCAACGGAATGACCGAGCGCCTGAACAAAACCATCGGCCATATGCTCGCCATGTATATATGTCGATGCCGAACACAAGACCTGGGACGTAGTGCTGGCTTACGTTGTCTTTTTCTACAACACCGAAGTTCAGCAAACCACCCAGATGACGCCTTTTAGGCTCGTCCATGGCAGGGAGACCACGACCACGCTAGACGCCATGCAGCTCAACGTTACCGAAGAAGAGAACGTCGCCGCCTACCTCCAACGCGCAGAAGAAGCTCGAAGGCTTGCCCGATTACGAATCAAAGACCAGCAGCGAACCGACGCCAGACGGCAGAACCTACGAAGACTCAATGCGGTATACAAGCCAGGAGATGAAGTCTGGGTTTGGACGCCCATTCGCCGCCGTGGATTGAGTGAAAAACTTTAGCGCCGCTATTTCGGCCCGTACAAGGTTCTCCGTCGGCTAGGTGAACTGGACTGTGAAGTTATCCCTGACGCCATGACTATCCTAGCGACGCCTCGTACGACCAGAAGTCAATGTCGCCCGTCTGAAGCCTTATTATGGGAGCTAAATTACGCTGCATTTCCACATTCTGTGTTTATTTTCGCACAATCCGTTTATTTGTACTAGTAGCAATTTGTTTTAATGCATCGGGTCGATGCTTCTTTGAGAGGGGAGTAATGCCGCGAATCTTTGCAGTGTTTGTTCATTCTTCAAATCTGCCGCCACGTCGCTTGATCGCTTTGTTTGCGATGCAAGACGCGAACAGATTTAACTCGATTGATCGCATCCAGGCAGAACTGATTCTACGTTGTTCCAGAATGTTCTAGTAACTTTCCACGCTTTATCTCGAAATTTCGCTATCAGCTTTAAATTGAGCACGGCCGACAGCGGCTAGCATTCTGTTCGACAACCGCCGAGCAAGCTTGTTGCTACGCCTCTGCCGAGTGATTCAGTTCATTGTGGGCGCAAGTCAGGCCAAATAAAGAGTTTTGTTTAGACGCCATTTTCGCTGTCGTTCTGCTCCCCGGATTGCAGTCACCTTTATGTGACGCTATAATCATCGGTCTCAATCCATCAAGGGCCCGCCAATTACGCCGTAGATGTTCTGTGGTCAATTGGAGCACCTTTCACACCATCGTCAAAGATCCCTCTCTGCAGTCATCTACACTACTTGTGGACTGCATAAAAATTGCGCTGAATAAGGGTACGGTTGTCACCTGGGCTGACGTCAATCGCCCGGAGCCGGATGTGGGTCTGCTTAACCTGTGGGCTGCTCGCCGACGAGCGGAGATGGCAGCTTCCCGAGACCCGACTTCTGCGCAAGCACGGACAAGGCTCAATTAATTTACTGCCAAGGCTCGCAGATATGAACGCCATCTCTCGCGGTGGCAGTGGCATGCGTGGTGTGAGCAGTTCTCGACAAAGTTATCGAATGCTTCGCTCTGGCGAACGTTCCGTGCAATGGAACATGGTTACCGTCGTCCGGACGCAGTGGCCACAGCATGCTTCGCAGCTAATTTATCTCTGGATGATTTCGCCAGAGAGGCAGCGCGGAAGTTTTCGCCGAAGTAAGATGTGTTGCCTCCAAAGGTCACAGGAGCCCCCTTGGCTGCCATTCCAGCATATGTCGAGAAGCTCACATCTGCAGCCGACGCCGATGGAATTGCAAGCCCATTTTCTATGCCTGAATTCCTTGCAGCAATAGATGAGGCCCGTCGGAAGACTGCGTCCAGACCGGACTCTATCCCCTACGAGGTTTACAAGAACTTGAGTTCCGCTGTACACCCTCAACTCCTCGCCACCATTAACAATGTATGGATAGAAAGCGTCGTACCAGAAACCTGTAAATCGGCTATTGTGATCCCCATCCCAAAGCCGGGAAGTCGCCGACAGACCTCGGAAATTTCCGGCCTATATCGCTTACGCCAACTTTATGCAAGCTTAGCGAAAAAATGCTTGCCACACGACTGTTATGATGGCTTGAGTACCATAGTTTCTACTACCCCGTCCAAATTGGATTTCGTGCGTCCATAGGTACAGAAAATGGTCTGGCTGTCTTGGCATCAGCAGTTCTGGCACCTACTCGCAGACACAATGTACGTACTGTACTGGCCAAGGACGTTGAAAAGGCGTACGATAATATCAGTCATGCTGCCATCCTGGAATTGCTTGACGTGCTGCATTTCCCCGTCAGAGGGCGCAATTTTGTAGAATCCTTCCTTGAATAGGCCGACACTTAGCCATGCGCCTCAGTAGTGAGGCCGTCCTCTTCGCGGCGTTCCCCAGGGATCGGTGTTATCGCCAACATTATTCAATATTGCTTTTATCCCCGCTGCTTGGCGCTTACATGATGTCTCTGACATTAAGTCCTTATTGTATGCTGATAATATAACGGTGTGGAGCACTCACAACGACCTGATGACTCAAGCAGCAGGCCTACAATCAGCCATAGCTATTACGTCGACTTTTGCTTCTTCAATTGGTCTGCAGCTTTCAGTGAGCAAAAGCACGTTCGTGTCAGTCGCCAACCGCAGGGGGCGCTGTGAACTGGCTGCAACATCAATTCGTCTCCATCTATCCGGAACTCCAATTCAAGAAAGTTCGACCGTAAAAATCTTGGGCTTGACAGTACACGAGCCAGGAACAGGAACTGCTTCGATTTCTCGGACTAAAAAGCAAGGAATTCAGGCGTTTGGTCTTATTAGACGCATTGCTCCTAAAACAGGCGGAGCCCGCTCTCATACTGCACGGCAGTTGATGCGGGCGGTAGTGCGACCGCGCCTCGTTTACCAAGCCCCATTCCAGCATTTGACGAAGGCTCAACGGGATGGCCTTGAAGCTGTTAATCGAGGGGCACTGAGAATAATCACTTGCTTTCCCCGCATCACCCTGATCGTGGCGCTCCAAGAACATGCGTAGCTGAATGCACTAGATGAGCTGGTGCAGCAACGACGCGATGCTTGACGGCGTAAGTCTAACCTTATACACACAACGTGTTCACTCTGGGCATATGCTTCATCGCACTCCATTCTACAGCCGGCAGCCCCGCCAGTTCTCTCCCCCCCCCCCCCCCCCCCCGGCGTTTTGTACACCTAAGCGACAACAAACCAACGGATCTACGTCGGCCATAATCTACCCGCGCGGCATCGTCGTTTCGCGAACAAGACTCCAATCTGCGGCATGGCTCCATCGTTACATACGTTGACGCAAGCATCAATGTCTGCGAAACTACAATGGCAGTTTACTGTCGTTGCAAGCGTGCCCTGAACAAAACATCCAGGTTTCGCCTATCAGAACCCCCTTCCTCCTTCTGTGCGGAGATGCTTGCGGTTCAAGAGGCACTTTGCTCTATGGTCGCCGTTCCCATGCTACTACCTACGGCCCGCATTGTCATTCGCACAGACGCCCTTCACGTCATACGCTTACTACGACGCATCAGTCGCATCCCAGAAATCTGCCAAAACATCCATCGTCTAGCGGCACGCATCCAGCAGCAAATCCGTATTGATTGCGTCCCGAGTGATCTGCTCAGCGCACAAAACCGTGCAGATTCTGCGACCCGCCTTTCGACTCCAACCTCGTCTTTGCTTCGCGACCTCACTACGGATGACACCACCCTCCCTTTAACAAGAAAGGAAGACCTCCGGCGCCGCACACGTGCTCTAATCCCTCCTTGTGCGGTAACCCTCGCCCGTGGTCTTACCCTTGCAAAGGAGGTTGCGCTTCGGAGAATACGGGTTGGGGTAGCCCTTACTCCATCCGTGACACGCAAGTGGTCGCAATTCCAAGATTTATATCACCGCCACGGGTGTCCAGTCTGCAAGATTAGAAATATTTATATTCATTTTTTTTAGTGAGGCAGATATTCAGCACGTGCGGGGGGTTTTCCCGGTGCTGAAGCCGACGAGAATTCGGCACCTGGTGGCAGTTGGTCCCTCACCGTACAATCCGGATTCATGTTTCGCTTGGACGCAGGGACCATATCATCGTTTCCTCCTTGATTTGACTAGATCATCCAACCTTTATTCATTTATTTACGCACCCTCATCATCCTTCATTTCATACCTTTATGCCCTGAGGGAATAAACATCGCATTAGAAAAAAGCCTTGAGAGAATCAAATCACGCTCAAGCCTTAGTATATTGCAGACTTTATCACGACTGAAGCAAAAATAAAGTGGTTGAAGGGGTACTCGTACTGCCTCTTCTTAGTAGTAATTTCATAATAGCACAAGCTGAAAATGTTCTAGAGATTTTGCGAAGGTAATTCGTTCAGATGCTAGAGAGTTATGATTACTGAAAACCCATGACCCAACTTGCTCAAATTTCGGTTTTGTTGTCAATAAACAAGAAACTCAGCCGTACTGAAAAGACTTCCTCAGTAACCTCATAAATTAATGGTCGCATACTTCTTCGGCACACTTATGCTCAGTGTACGTGCAAGGACTTAACAGTTCACGGTGGGAAGCGAAGCATAAGAAATTGTCAGGTAATTGATTTGTTTAGTGCAGGTAATTACCGCAGACCCTAAGGAGAGTTAAATTACCAGAAGTATTGGAAGAGCGCCAAAATACATGTCATGAGTTTCAGCTCTAGTATCCCTAAAGAAGTAGGTGATAGTCTATGGAGGCTGAAAGGAAGTGTCGAAATTTATTTGATGGCAGTGCAGCATTCTGGGGAAATAAAAACGGTGTCTAAAGTTAAGAGATTGGAAGATATTAGACTGAGTAAGCGAACAAACATGAGCTAAGATCAGTTGATATCAAGAAGAAATGAGCATAGGCTGGGCATGTAATACATAGGTAAAGTAACCGACAGAACGTCAGTGTAAGAGGATAAGTAATTAATTCTCAGAGGAGGCAGTCTAGCTGAAGGCAGCAGAAAGTGAGGCGGGCAGAAAGGATTAAGAAGCTTGCGGGAATAAGGAGGCCGCAGGTCGTGCGTACCCACTTTAATGCGTACCCACACAAATCCGTTATTAAAAAAATGACACAACAGAACTCTTAAGCATTGAGTAAATTATACTTGGCCACTACGGAATGGAATGCACAGAGATAGACACAAATATGCAAAAGAACACAGAAAAAGAAAACAAGCTTGGTAATATACTCCAATTATTCAAGCAGCACAAGCTATAAACTTGCTCACGGAATGAAAGAGGATTGTATAACGATGCAGTTGAATCAGGAAGATTACTGCGAAGTAAGATGGCACGGGGCAGTGCTGATGAATTAAAAGCCTTTGTGCGTCCCAAGATGTGTGAAGAAGTGACATGATTATGCTATAGTCTAGAAGCGCGCCGTGGAGTGTAAAGTGGCAGGGGAAAGACCTGTCGGTATATACATATTTGCGCAACAAGCATATAAGCGAAACTGAGCGGCGATATTCTAAATGTGGGACTTCATTTTCTTTTTTCGTATTTGCAACACTAGAATTGTGGCTATAGCTGTTGAATATGAACCTGGAAGCTCTGTTTTGAAGGCGCCGCAGTGGCTCAGTGGTTATCCTCGGCTGCGCTGACCTGAAAGACACGGGTTCGATCCCGGCCGCAGCGGTCGCATTTCGATGAAGGCGATGTGTTAGAGCCCAGTGTGCTGTGCAACGTCAGTGCACGTTAAACAACCCCATGCGGCCGAAATTTCCGGAGCCCTCCACTGTGGCGTCCGTCCCGCGTAGCCAAAGCCGCTTTGGAACGTTAAAACCCATAAAGCAAAGCAAACTCTCTTTGCATTGCTGATAACTTTGTGATCAGATAGTAATGATGTCGGGATCATATCGGTGACGTAGATTCTATCTGGAGGCGTACATAAGTTACGTAAGCTAATTTGTGAGCATAAGGAGGCACTTTTTGAAGATTTCAGCGGAGATAACCAAGTCAGCGATATGCATTAGCCCAGATGAAGGTGTTATGGTTGGACCAGGGAAGGTTTTGGTGTTAAACAAATGCTCAGGTATTTTTGCGATGAAGTCTCAGACGCAGGAACATTATTTAAAAAGTAAAACAGCTTTAATTGGCGTAATTACGGCTCAATGACAATATCTTTCATTTGAAAGGGTTTAGCGTCGTGAGCCAGTTTTCATACCACCTTTAAATATCGAATCTTTCTGAAGAACGTCATGGTAATCAGTTGACTTTATTACGCAACAAATTATCCAATAACCAGCGCAAAAGCGCAAACAGGATGATGTATTAGTTGGCAGGTCATTAATATAAATAAGGACCAACACAGGACCGAGATCAGAGAAAACTGCCTCGTGGAACACCTGACGTAACACAAGCAGATGAGTAGGAGAAATTGTTAACGAAGGTAGAGTGCTCGCAAAGCGAGAGATGATAGGGGACCTTCGTCCAAATCAGTAGACTTTCAAGGTGGATCTAAAGCTTCAGCAAGCGTTTTAATTTTTTACCTGCCAGTGTGTGGTCTTCCATCAGCAATTTACCAAGAGTGTAAGTACGTCGGAAGACCTCCGAATTTACAGGAAGCCACGCAGAGATAGACTTTCGTACTAAACCTATCGTACAAAGATTTATTTTTGTTTTAGGCCTCAATGAGTACGTAAAAAGCGTTGAATATAAGGAAGACAAAGAAATGGCAGCGAGTATTCTGAATTTTTTCTCAAGCATTCAAGCACATTGAGGAATGCCGAAAGAAGTCCGAATTTTTTGTACGTACATCAAGAGGGAACACTTCAACTAGATGGTGGAACGCAGATTGCTCGCGGGATTGCAGACGCAGAAAGGCTGCATGGAAGATGCTCCTACACAATCTGTGCCCAAAAAATTGGCATAATTATAAGTGCGTTCCGGCTACATTTAAACGCACAATCTCACAAGCGAAAGAAAATTATGAATCCGAGCTTTTTGATTTCCTAACCAAATCTGGAAATCGTCGCGCACTTTTCGGATTCTTAAGACCGCGGAAAAAGATTCTGGTTTCAGAAAATTCACCCTCATGTGTTTTGACCCCGCAAGAAGCAATAGAAACATTTGAGACAATTGCCAAAAGATTAGAGCAGCGTTTCTCGTCTGTACTTCCTTTGAGCTCCGCGTTTGTGGCGTCAGTGGACCAGATACAGCATGTCCCCTCTATTACCCTTCCCGAGCTTTCCCCGATAGTGTTGTGGTTACCATCTGCTGCTCCTGGCCCTGACAGGGTAACATCAAAAATATTAAGGATCCTCTTTGAGGAGTTCCCTGCCTCCTTATTGAAGCTGGTTAATTTTTCATTCAAACATGCATGGATTCCTCCTGAGTGGAAAATCACCAAAGTGATCCCTTTACCTAAAACAATGGAGGTGAATATTCTCTGGATACTATTAGACCCATTTAATTAACATCAAACGTGGTTAAGTTAATTGAAAAAGTCATACTCCTACGTGTTTCGCAGTTTGTGGACCGCAATATTATCCTTAGTCCCTGTAAAATTGGTTTCCTGTCAAAAATGTTCCATATGGAATGCTCACACCGACCTTGAGAGCCGTATTCTTCTTGCGCGGCTCCAAAAATGCATGCTGCGTTGGTGACAGATGTAGCCAAAGCTTATAACAGCGTTGAACACAACATATTATTGCAAAGATTACATACTCTGCAGTTTCCGAATTACTTACTTGCGTGGATATCTGCGTTCCTTGAAAACAGACAGGTTTTTGTATACTAAATGATGTCAATTCTGGAAGATATAAACAATCCAAGGGTGTTCCACAAGGGGCAGTCCTGTCGCCTGTGCTCTTTAATATTCTATGAGCTCTATTCGCAGCCGTCAACACATTCGCACGTACGTCTATGCGCACGACATTGCATTTTTCGCTGCTGTAGCTGACATACAATCTCTCCATGTGTGCACGCAGTCGTACCAGAATTTGCTTGAAAGTTGGTTGTGTGACTTACGTCTCACCTTAAATGTGAACAAGTGCGTTGTACTTGTTTTTCAAATTAAAGATCCTGTTCATCTGTCTCTCATTTGCCAGCGACAAAATATTCCTCAAGTTAAGGCATTAAAATATCTTTGTGTCATTTATGATGACAGCCTCACATGGCGCTCTCACATTGAGCATATTGCAGCGAAAGAGCCTCGTGCTGTAGGCATGTTGCGTAGATTAAGTAAACCCCGGTCTGGAATGCGGAGAGATGCACTTTTGCTGATATATGTTTCATACGTCCGAGTAGCTTTAGAATTTGGATCTGTGCTGTTTTTCTGGTACGGCTGCTTACAAAATTCGCCAGCTCGTTCTTTTGGAGCGGGAAGCGCTTCGGATGTGCCTTGGCCTCCCCAAATTTGTGGCCAATAAAGTGCTTTATCTTGAAGCCAGTATTCCTCCTTTATAATCTGGATTTCAATTCCTAACTGTTCAGACGTTTCTATGGATATATGAATCTGATTTACACCGCTCCCTGCCTGCTTTTTGTTGCCAGCCGACTTCCTTTTTTGAGTCCACTGGCCTAGATTTCATACCCCGCAGATTGTTATGGTGCAAGATTTGCTTGATCCTCTAAATATCATTTCGTATAACATCCTTCCGACAAAAAACAGTGGGTTCTCTGTAGAAATTGTCTATGATGACATTTTTCCGAAAAACGCTAAGCATTTACCACCCCACAGTTCAAATGGTTTATTAGAAGATCATTTGCAAAGCATACATATTAGCTTAGCGATAGGTACTGACGCCTCACAATGTGATGAAAAGGCAGGGGCGGGAATATATTGCCCGCTTCTAGATTGGTCTTTTTGTGTGCGGCTTCCCGACTACACCCCAATTTTCCAAGCGGAGTTTCTGGCGGTGGTGCTTGCTCTTCGCAAATTAGAGCCAGCTTTCTCTTCAGTGGCTGTCATTACAGACTCTCTTTGTGTTCGTCCTTTGCTACGGCTGTGGATTCGCCAATCATAAACACCTTCTGTTTATTATTCCCTCCGCATTTGAACCTTGTTCACATGATATGGGTGCCAGGTCATAGTGGTGTGACAGCCAATGAACTTGCGGACTGCCTTGCAAATGCGTCCCTGAATGGTTTTGTGCTACCTATCGTTCCGGCTACAGCGGACATCACAACAGCGAGGTATCGAAGACAGAGTTTGTTAAGAAGGACAACTGAATCTCTTTTAAGATCTGATGATTACCTGCACCTGAAGTATTCATGGAGCAGGCAATCAAGCCATTCACGGCAGTTTGAGGTATCTTTATCAAGGCTCCGCTGCCAGATCCCACCATTACATTTTTATTTGCACAGGTCTGGGTTGGCGCTTAATCCTCCCGTCTGCGTATTCTGTGGTGAGCACGAAACCGCAGACCATTTTTTGTTGCTTTGTCGCCGGTACAACATGATGAGAAGACGGTTTTTAGAGAAACCACTACAACAGCTTGGCCTTGGTTCGAACAGCCCAGTCATATTGTCGTTTGGAGCCACCATACTTGGGTACAGCCATAAGTCTGTTTTTACCGCCGTCCAAAATTTTTTCATGAGATGAAATCGGCTAACTTGGTAATTTTATTTTTTTCAATAACATTTGAATTCTTACTATTATCATTATCATTTAACCACTCGGCTATAAAGATCAGTCTCGATCTCCTGCGTGCGTTATGCATTTACAGTTTTATTTCGCTATCCCTTTTTGTTTACTTCTTCCTTCCCCAGCATTCATTTTATTTTCGTCCAGGAAATATTTATCTGAAAAACTCTCTGTGCCCCCCCCCCCCCCATTATTGGCCAATCCCCCTATGTGAGCATGTGCCATTGTATGAGGGTAACAAGAAAAACAACAATCAAGCAGTTGTGGCCAGTTTGGCGGAACATGCCTAGGCTCCTACTAAGAACAGTGTTCTCATTCCTCCAAAGGCACAGATCAGCCCATGACAGAGGAACGCAAGCAAGACTAACTGCGAAATGAAAGGCGGAAGGGCAGTGAACGTAGGCAAAGGACAGAACGCTGAGGCGCATCACCATTCAGGCCAATACCCCGCAGCGACGCTCATCCTGTGCTAACTACCCGCAGAGAGCCACCCATAAAAGGCGGCGTCTCCTGTGGTCTCAGTGCGAGGCTGAATGTGTCGTCACTGTGTGGGTGACGACCCCCTGCACACCGAAACTTCGGCCCCAGGGAAATCTTCTCCGACACTCGCGCGACACAAAAAGCATCTTCGCCTCGCCGCGCTTGTCCGGGTGTATGTAGCGGCGAAACGCGCAGCCTTTTTTCTGGGTCGCAATGCGGTTCATTAAATTGACCCACAGACCAGAGCGCTAACGAGAATTGCGGAAGTAGTTGCTAAAGGGATAAAGTAGGAACAAAAAGAATTCAATAAGTTCTCTTTCTCTCTTTCTTACAACTCACGCGTAGATTGTAGCTTGAAAGAGAAACTGAAACGGTTTTCAAATTGCATGTAACGCTGTGGTTGGGAAGAAGGAACCTTCAAAATCATGCGTGTAAATTTGTTCTTAATTCTGTTCGCAAAAAGGGCCGCAATCGCTTATTAAAAACCCGCCGCCGACACGCCCTCGTCGCTTCCGGAAGCGCCGGATTGGGGACGGCAGAAAGGGGGAACTGGCGGAAGTGACGCCATTTACGGGCAGTCTGCCGGCCGTCCTCCTTTGCTTGATTCCTTTCGGCCCGCGCTTTCGTGAACGACGAATCAACACAATCCTCTGCCAGTGCCGTTTGCTTTCTCTGGTTCGGGCGTCTGTGCCGAGTGCGTGCAGCGACTAGTCGTCATCATGACCTCGTTTAGCGCAGCGTTCGGTTGCGCGAACACTGGCGGCCGAGACGACGTGGCGTTCCACACGTTCCCAAAGGACCTGAAACTTTTTGCGCGGTCGGTCACTGCCGTGAAAAAGAAAAATTCCGTGCCTACGAAACCAACTGTGTTGTGCTCCGGCCATTTCCGCGACAGTGACTATCATGGAAGCTTGGGAACGATGCGGGCACTCGGTATTTCAATTATTTCGGCGCAACTGAAGCCAGGAGTCGTTCCGTCAGTGTTCCCACACAACAGAAGCGCTTCGCAACCTAAAAGAGCGGCCTTCGCCGAAATAAAGAGGCGTGATGTAAGTGTTTTAATGCACGTTTGTGTATTTAGCGGTTCCTTGTTTCTGTGGTTGAGCGTTCTGCGAACCGTGTGTAGCCATATGAAGGACGCAGTAGCGAAGGTCTCGCCTACCCGCGTTTACATCATGCATTTCCCAACACTGAAATGCGGCTGCTGCAGCCAGGTCAGGTCCCCCTTCACCGAAATCAGCGTCCTAGAAATCAGCACCCTAGGACCATAACCACTGAGCCATTGCGGCGGGGCAATCGTTCGGTCGGAATACCGTTGATGTCGTAGCAGTAGTGGTTGTAGTTTCCGGCACCGCGCGTCGGAAATATTAGAGAGTTTTAGCAGAGCGGGTTTACTGCCCGCTCCGCTCGCAGTTCCCAACGGAGATACAGCGGAGCGTCGCCAAGAATAGAGTTTAAGCGCCGCGTGTTCCCCGTCCGCTCAGGCGAAGAGTCCTGTTACGCCTCCTTGTGATCGTAATTGGACTTACCAGAAAATGGTTTTAAGCAACACTGCCTAATCTATGAGGGAATAAAATAATAATAGTTGATTACGTTTACTGTATATTTTTTACAAGAGCGGCAGTTTGGTCTTAGCAGCGATGTTTTCGTATTACGGAAAATAGAGAAGTCTGCCTTTGTGAGAGCCAAGTAAAGACCACGCAAGCCGTTCCTTGGAGCGCGTTGTCGTGATCGTGTGTGATCGTTGGGTGCGCCTGCGAGCATCGTGTTCGAGTTTTCCCCGAGTTTCGTTCGTAGGTTATCCGACGCCACCTGTTCGCGATGCAGAAAAGCATTCTGCAAGACCTGCTCCTGCTCTCACAGTTGAAGTGGTCCGAAATAGAGGACTTGTTATGTCTACAAGTGTTCGTACAAAATCGCCGTGGCTCGCTTTCCGAGCACGGGTTCATCAACATCGATACGATGGACAGTGGGGTCCTTCGAACTGCGCTTAGATTTGAAAAAGACGATATACGAAGCGGCAGAGGGCATTGCTAATTCCCGATGCGCTTGCCACTCCGCAAAGCGTGACACTGCCCGGGGATGAGGCCCTTTGTATCACTTTACGTCGGCTTGCGTATCCGAACCGCCTCCGCGACCTCAAAGGCGTTTTCTGGCGGCACAGTTCGACTATATCGCCAGTAACAAACACCGTTCTTCAGCACCTCGAAGAGAAGTTCTTTCATCTCCTGGATGATGTCAACAATCATTCTTGGCTGAAAATTTACACATTGGAGAGGCACTCTCAAGTAAGAAGCAAAACGCAGCAAAATTGCCCAAATGGTAGTTGCATACACAATCGCCCTACTGTTTTTAGGCCTTTCACGCCAAAGGAGCCCCGCAGAAAATTTGTTGGGGATTTATCGACGGTACGGCGCGGCCAATTTGCCGGCCGTCGAAAGATCAAAAGATCTATTTCAGTGGGCAAAAACACATCCATGCTATCAAATACCATGCAATCATGTGCCCGAATGGGATCATCTGCCAGTTAGACGGATCGTATCCAGGCAGCAAGCATGAAGCCGGTGAGTCTGAAAACTTCGGCGATAAAAGCTCTAACAAGCATACATTGTGTAACAAGCTTCTCCTAAGCCCGCAGCTTGGAGGCTTTTCTGTGCTAATTTTGAGTTAAGGTTTATTTTTATACCCTTCCAGGTAACTTCGGGAAGAGCGATGTGTACGCAAAGTTGAAGAGCCTGGTCAAAGGTCAAAGCTATTGCATATACCCAATGGGCCTTCCGAAAAGACTAAGCTCCGCCCCTTGACCATTCTTTACACTAACATCCGCAGCCTTCCACCTAAGCTTGACACCCTCGCCAGTCTCGTACGCACGACGGAGAGCAACATAATTGTACTAACTGAAACATGGCTAAATTCGTCCATAGGAAACTCCCGAGATACTTTCCGTGTTTCCAGATTTCAATTTCTCTCGACATGACAGGATAAACAGGCAAGGAGGAGGTGTACTAATCGGTGCTCATGAGTCATGTCGTTGTTCCGAGATTAACCTTGCATCCCCTCTAGAATTGCTTTTCATTGAATGCCATGCTTCCTTCCCTCCAGTTATCATCGGCGTTTGCTATCGACCACCTGATCTAACAGATTCCTTTGTGGCTCACTTCCACGAAACACTCCGCGTCATAGCCACGTCACATCAGCACATTCCCATTCTTCTTTATGGTGACTTTAATTTTCCCGATATTACCTGTTCCGACCTCCCTGCCATTACATCCAAAGATAACATCGAAAGTGACTTTGTTAACACGTGCCTAACCTTTGGCTTGTCCCAGCTCGTATCTAACCCTACCAAGCAAACTAATCATTCTTCTATTATTCTTGACCTAGTATTCCCTTCCCACCCAGATAACGTGTCACCTCTGCTTCATTTACCTGGGCTTAGTGACCACTCCGTAATACTAAGCACATTTTCCTTCAAACTGCCATGCCTGAAAAAGCAAAAAAAGACACTAACCTTATGAACGCAGAACTGTCCGACTTTTGGGCGTGGCTGGTCCTTGACTTCTCAAGCCGGTCTATTGAAACTAACTGGTCTCTCTTCAAACACAAAATGCATCAACTGATTGATAAGCACATCCTTACTATCACCATCACAGAAAAATCATCGTCACCGTGGTTTAATAACGAACTGAAACACCTCAACAACAAAAAGAAAAGACTTTTTCGAACAGCCAAACGCCTGAATACCGCTTGCGCGTGGAAAAGGTATCAGTCTGCGGAAAAAATATTCCAATCTTTAGCAAGCCAATCCAAACGTTCCTTTTTTTTCATCAGTATTACCGTCTATGCTGCGCACCAATCCTAACAAGCTTTGGAAAACTATTAACCCTACCCGCCACAAACCTCTAACATTACACAAAGATGGTAACATTCTCATACCGGAACAAGAAGTCTGTAGCACTCTTAACTCTTTTTTTTGCTCAGTTTTTACTAAAGAACCTGAAGGCGAATTACCATACTTCCCTGTCTTTGATCACCCGGTTATTCCAGACATGCTGTTCGATACCAGTGGAATTATGAAACTAATAGAATCAATGAAAGTGTCCTCTTCATCTGGTATTGATGGCTTAAACTCTAAAGTCCTAAAAATACTAAGAACATTGTTAGTGTCATCTTATGCCACGTTTTTCAACAGTCTCTAACATCAGGTGTGCTGCCAGAAGACTGGAAAATAGGTAAGATCGTCCCAGTCCCCAAAAAAGGTTAATCTTTTTCTTGTAAAAACTACCGCCCGATTTTCCTCACAAGAATTTGTTCAAAACTGATGGAACATGTTATTTATTCTCACATCATTAAATTCCTAGTCTCAGTCAACTTTTTTCACCCTAACCAACATTGTTTCTTAAAAGGACTTTCCTGTGATTCCCAACTAGCCCTTTTCATCAATGACCTTAGTTCGCATCTTGACTTAAATATTCCTCTTGAAGCGCTGTTTCTTAACTTTGAAAAAGCCTTCGATAAAGTACCGCACAAAAGATTACTACTAAAACTCTCGCGTCTAAACCTTAATCATATAGTGATGAACTGGCTTCAAAACTTTTTGACTAACAGAGAACAATTCATCTACGCTAACAAATCGTCGTCCCCTCGTTCTCCGGTTACTTCAGGTGTTCCTCAAGGCACAGTGCTCGGTTCCTTGCTTTTTCCCATTTACATTAATGATCTTCCTTCCAACGTTACCTCTAACATAAGGCTATCTGCAGATAATTGCGTAATTTACCGCCCGATTTCTACAAGCTCTGACTCCGACACCCTTCAACAAGATTTAACCCGAATTGAAACCTAGTGCAAGCATTGGTTAATGTCCCTTAATATTGCTAAAACATTTTTTTATGATTTCTTTCCATCGCAGGCAATCCCACATTCCCTCTAGATATGTTCTTTTTGGTTCTGAAGTGCGTTTCGTTCTTACCTGTAAGTATTTAGGCATTACTTTAACTCATACCCTAACATGGTCTTCACATATAACGAACATCGCTAATGGCGCTAACCGCACCCCTGGCTTCCTACGTCGAAATCTTCGTTTTGCTACCCCTTCTATTAAATTATTAGCTTACCAAACTTTCGTCCGACCTAAATTAGAATTCGCTTCAGCAGTATGGGACCCTCATCAGTCGAACCTCTCGCTAACACTTGAAAAAATACAAAATCGCGCTATCCGCTTTATTTACTGTGATTATTCATATTATACTAGTGTGTCTTCTCTAAAATCTAGAGCCTCTTTATCTAGTCTTGAAACAAGAAGAAAAATATCTCGATTATGCTTGTTCCATAAGTTTTATCATTCATCTTTAGGATCATCGATCATATCAGCAGCACATCGTCTGTCCAGCCGCCTTCACCACAGCAAGACAGTGTACCCTCCCCCTGCAAGAACCGCATCTCATTTACGATCTTTTTTGTCAAATCATCTCGGGACTGGAACGATCTGCCGACGGAAGCCATACACCTTACCAACGCCACCAAATTCAAGAAAAAGATTGAGGCCATCATCTTGTAGTCTGTCATGCCCATCCCTCATGTAATGCCCCATATCCGGGGTCTTTGAGGCAATAAATAAATAAATAAAAAAGTAAATAAATATATGGAGACCCGGCGTACCCGCTGAGGCCCCTCCTGATGAAGCCTTATGGCGGTGCCCATATAATACAACGACAGATAGCTTTTAACAAAGCCATGAACACCGTGAGACCGGCAGGTGAGTGGAGGTTCGGGAAGATTGTTGGAGCGTTTACCTTTTGTGACTTCAAAAACAACCAAAAGATCTACCGCCAAAATGTGCCAAGGACCTTCAAAGGTAGTGCCCTCCTCGCCAACTGCCACACATGCTTGCACAGTGCCCAGGTGTCACAGTACTTCGGCGTCAACCCCCCATCACTTGAAGTGTACCTAGCCCCTCGCTAATGCTACTCTTTAGCATATAAATTGGGTGGCATTTGTCTCTTATACCTTTGTTTACAAGGTTCCCGCTGCACTGGGCCCCTCGAGCTAGAGTCGGATACAACTCAAGAACGAAGTGGCTTTTCCCTGACAAAGGACCACCTTCTAGCCAATGGTGTCGACCGATTGTCATGAACCTGCTAGCATCACAATGCAAGGAGGGGACTACCCCCTTTCATCTCCCACTCCGTGCATTGCCGTGCTAGCAGACTCATGAGAGTCGGCCGAAGCCATTGCTTGAAGGGGGCCTTTAAGGGGAAAAGCCGCTTCGTTTTCAAGTCGTCTCCAATTGTAGTTGGGAAAACAGGACTGAAGAGATCACATTGTTTTAACCAGTGTGCTTATACGTGTCTGCAAGCTAAAGGCCCGCGTAATGTGCGATGTCAGTGCACGTTAAAGAACTCCAGGTTGTCAAAATTTTCCGCCGCTCTCTACCACGGCGTTCTTCATAGCTTCAGTTGCTTTGGGATGTTAAACCCCACAATCCACAACCACATCATTGCCCCTTGCAAGCAGTAAATTAATATTCCATCAAGATTTACTGTGAGTGATTGCCTGCACATATTGCAGGTGCTCTTGATAACTTCACGCAAAATGGACATGACCCCGCTATTTATTATTCAAGCCCCTGAGGTACTATCTTCTTCCAAAAGTTGCTCCTGCCGGTGCAGGTGGCAAGCAGGCGACTGTGCTCCTCTGCCCGGCTTTGTACTTCAAGGCGGTGCCTCTCTTCTTCAAAAGCCACTTTCCTCTCGTCGAAAGCTAGCCGCTGTCTTGATAGCGCAAGCTCTTCTCTCCTCATCTGATATTCGTAGTTCTCACGGTGGGCCAGGAGCTCCAAGCCCATTGCTTGTAGCCCTCGGACACCCGCCGGGATAACAAAAAGAAAATCTTAGTAATGTTGTTGTTTGAAAACACATCAGCATGCGGTAAAACACCATAATTTAGTGCTCAAAAGTCCTCTGTGACTTGTAATGTACTCGCCTTCTCCAACTAAAGGATGCATGTACAACAGGGAACTGTAAACATACCAAAAACAAAATAAGCTGCATACATACATTTGTACACCACCCCTTGGCCTGTATACTTCTGACGGAGGGGTGTAGACCCTTTGTCAAAGTGCTGTGTGGATGTTTATGCATAGGGTTTGGACATCAATTTTTATGTTACAAATATTCTTACTTATTTCAGTATTTATTTCAGGTGACAACTTTCTTTTCATTTTTCAGCGAATGCTATATATTCGAGTAATGAATTGCTGACTTTTTTCGATGATTTATTGTGCCCATCTTGTGCGCTAAAAACTAACTTGTAGTCTATCTCGGCGTTCACTTAACACCAATTAATGCACAAATGGTAGTACATGTAACTGTGCTTCATATTTTGTCTACTACTTTTGGGTGTGTATGTGTGTGTGTTGACTTCTTTTCCTTGTTGATGTTTCGACAAATAAAACGAATTTGACAAGGTGAGCATTATAATTTTGCCTAACCAATTCAGCAGCAGCTCTTTCGTGGGCATTTATAATTGAATTACGTCTACGTAGAAAATTATTACACATGCAAGAAAAAGTTTCAGTGTTTTAATGTGTAGGACATAGGTTTTGCAAGCATACAACACACAGCCCACACAGCAACACACAGCATACAAGCTTTCTCACAGTCGAAAGCGCCTCCTGCAAGGTTAATATATGCAGAACTACTTGATTACTACCAAAACATACTGCCCGCAAACTGCTTTAGAGCACTGTGCAGAGCTGTCTTACCTGTGGATCCACCCCACCGGCACAGCTCCTTCTGTTGGGGTTCTTGTGTATTGCGCGTGCCAGACGCAACACTGCTGTCCATAGAGACAGCAGCTCCATTTTCACCAGCTGTGTTGTCCTGCTGATCACTTTGTGGGGACAACGGGCTCTCTCGGGAGAGTGGTGGCCGCTGCTCAGACTCACACAAGGTCATGAGCAGCTCTGAGGCTGTTAACCCACACTCTGTAAAAAAAGCATAGTGCCAAAAGTAAATGTGTGATTCAAAAAGCAAAGATGCTTAGGTAATAAAATGGGATAGTAAGGCATAAAAGTATTTCACAGTTTGTAAATGTGGTACATTATGTACACATACACCGTTAGGCAGCACATTTAGACCACATTGAAATTCGTCTTGTGTTTGTATGCACTTAATAATCATTGCAGTCCTACAAACCCCTATTGAATGCCAAGGAACATCTCAACAGCCAGAGCCTCGCACTCGAGGATTCGCGTAGAAATATGAGAGAGTACGACTACACTTGCCGTTCATCTGACTGTCGTCAGTCTGGCTGGGCTCCGCAACAGACAAAGCAGGGTCTCTTACTCCCTGGGCCAACCTCATCTCAGCAGCGGCCGATATCGGTGTTGAGAGCGCTTTGCGCTTCACACGTACCGATGCGTTGCTCTTCATTGGCCAAATTTTCGGCGTATGAGCAAGTTCGCGCGCCATATCGGACACTTCCTGAAGAAGCTGCTGCAGCTCATTACAGTCATCTTCAGTGCCAGATCTGAGAAGGAAATACGAGAAGCGCCAGATTGGTTGTGTGTTAATGCAGGTCAGATACTAGAAGTAGTAGTAAGTGCACTAAGAACAGGAATGCGCACGAACCAGTCCACTACAATCAACGCGATCACTATTATTGCCGCATGCGAATAGAAGCGAACAGAGAAGGACAAACAGATCAAAGGAAAAGCCAAAATACACGGGCGTCGTAGCCACCTCGTGCGCCGAAACGACAAAGTCGGCTGCGAGAAACCTAGGCAAGTAACGCTGTCACATATATTAAGGAGCCTAATTTAAATTTTAAAGGACAGGTGTGATGAAGACGACGTATATTAACCGAGGAATAAAGAAGAGGAAGAAGAAGCATTCGGGGAGGTGGAGAGAGATGATTGGTGGAGAAGCATTCGGTGAGGTGGAGAGAGATGATTGGTGGAGAAGAGAAGAAGAAGACGCTTACGTGGACTAACGCCGAGGCTCTAAATTGGCGAGGGAGAGCGAGGCACAGGGGGAACAGCAGAGAAGGGGAGGCTCCGGCGGGTCAGGGACGCATCGGCTGGAAGAGAGCGACGCCGGCTTCTGCTCCGGTGAGCTCGCGTTCTACGGCTTCGCATTGTGGTCTTCCTGCCGCGCCTGAGCCCGTTCCGGGGAGTCAACGGAGGACGCTACCATCTGCTATGGCCAGGGGTGTCTCCAGCGATGTTGCCGCCCATCCGGGTGGTGCCCCCAACGCCAACAACACCGGCATCACCTCCACGGGCGCTTGGACAGGGAGCTTATACGACGCAGGCAGCGACGCCGCCAGTGACGCCAGCCCAAGCCCGTCGAACGCCGTCTCGACGCCGGCTGCTGGATCCATACAACGCCGCAGCCGCATCGAACCAACCTTGAGCACGAACGCCGACCGCTAACAGTAGGACGCTAGTAGTAGACGCTCGTAGCAGTGTTCCCGGGTCGTGTGTATTTATAGTCTTTGTGTTTGTGTGCTTGTGTGTGTGTCACGTAGGCTGTATTAAATGTGCGTCTGTGTGTGTACACCTGTCGCTTAGTCCATTCTTTCGGTCCGAGTGTTCTTCGGGGAGATCTGTGACAAACTAACAGAATACTCCCACGCAACACAAAGTTATACCGGAGTCCCTCAATATTTTTACTGGTCATGAAATTTCGCCGTCACGCTATGGGAGAGCTTTGTGCGCTGCCATCTGTGGCCGCAGTGCGGCGCGGCGTGTAGCGGAGGGGCATCACGGAGGCGACCGAAGGCGGCAGCTTGCTATCGGTGCGGAATAGCGTGGCATGTGAGCTCACAGTTTTCGGGTTCTCCCTGTGCTGTGTCTCATGAAAATGTGCCCTGGGTGTTCCTGAAAGTCAGGCCAGGATGCCGCGTACTTGTTGTGTACCTGGATGACGCTCCGGGTACAGGGGAAATGAATAAAATGTGTCGATGTTCTGTCTGCCCAGCGACAGCGACCGGCGTGAAAAATGTAAACGCGCCATACCACGCCAAGAAACTTCCGGCTTCAGTTTCGACTCCCCGCATATGGGCGTCTGTGCAAAGCACTTCGATGCGAGTGACATTGTGCGTGCAGATCAATGGGTAGTTGATGGCGTGGTTGTGACGTCGCAGCGCGATGTGCCAAAACTTTCGCCGGATGCTGTAGCGAGGATTTTTGAAGGCCTCCCTGCGTATTTGTCAAATCCGAAAAAGCTCAGAACTCACTCGCCTCGACAGCCCAAGGTTACCATGCGTCGCCGGGAACCGTCAGCTGATCTGGAGAGCTCGGGCGCTGCAGCGACGATGCGCTCGAGTTCGACGGGGGATATGCAACGGAGACTGGCGCAGGTAATGAAAGTAGACATGCGTGTGCCTTGTTGCTTGCGCGCTGATTGCATGTACGGCGCACGAGTTATCTATGAGCGAAATTTTCACTTCTTTCTTTTACGTATAGGCACTGAGGTGAACGGAAGCGGACGTGCAGATGCTGCCTGTCAAATGGAGGGAGCATTATGAAACTTCTCGCAGCTTAAAAAATTGAAGGCACATATCCGTTGCTTGGAGCAACGACTTCAGCGCTGCCAACTGAAGCTCGCCAGGGTGACACCTCAAGAGGCTAAACACTGAAAAACTGAACAAAATTTGGGCAAGCTGTCAAAGCGTGAAAAGTTAATTTTTGATCAGCGTTTAATGAAAGTGAACGTGAAGTCGCCGAATGCAGTGCGGTAAGCTTCAAATAGATATGCACATTGCTCAGCGTTTTATTTATTGAGATTTGCGCATTTTTCCTGCTTCGCTACGAAAAAAAATCTTTGCCAACAGGTACAAGAAGGAATGGCTTCATGACTGCATGCTGCTGAAGATAAAATCGATATCGGTGTACACATTTCTTCATGAAAATGGGTTTCTTCCCCTGCCACATCCTCGCACGTTGTACAGTTATTTGAAGAATCTAGAAGCAGAGTTTGGACTTGACAAGAATTTGTTTCATATTTTGAGGGAAAAGCTCCAAGGTCTGCCTGAAAGGGAACGTCGAGGTGTGCTTTTATTAGTTAAGGTTTAAAACGGTGACTATTTTGCATTTCCTGACGCTTCACTCTGTATATTTTCTTCACTTTCATGAGTTTTGATGTTTGATGAAATGAGCGTGAGGAAGAGTGTTCACCTACGAGAAAGTGACATGAGGCTTCTGGGTAAAGTTGATTTCGGTGAATACACCAGGGAATCTGATCACTTGAAGGATGGCAATCACGTTTTGGTGTTTCTGTTACGGCCATTCCTGGGCGGTTGGTCACAGACCGTAGGAGTGTTCTGTGCGTCTGGTGCTGCTTCAGGCACAGTCCTTGCAAAACTCTTGTTGGAGTCTATTGTTCACCTTTGTAACACTGGAGTCGTTACAGATGCAGTCAATTGTGACAATTCCGCATCTAATAGGTCAGCTTAGAAGTTACTAGGTAAATATTTTCCTGTATAGCACGTATTAGTGGTATTAAATTTGCGAATTGTATGTCACACATACCATGGAAATTTTCTTTAGGTGTCAGTGGAGAAATGAATGGACTGCATACCTCTTTTCAACATCCATGTGATCCCGGGAGTACCATTTATGCTGTGATTGATCAGCCACACAGATTTAAGTGCATACGGAAAAATCTGGTGAAAGTTTAAAAAATTTTGGTAAGCTCTTATAGGCATTGAAAAAAAAGGCTAATTGTTTATTGATGCATTTACCTTCTTTTTTTGAACAGCTGCCTGGTGACAAAGAAGTCTCATTTTTACTACTCGGCCTTGCTGGAATATGAGGAGCAGCAGACTGGGCTACGTGCTGTCCCAAAGCTCACAAAAGCTCATATATTTCCAAATCCAATTCAGAAAATGAACGTGAAGCTTGCAGGGCAGGCATGCTTACTGCATGCTTTCATTTTTGGTTAATGAGCCTTATAGCATATTTCTTACTTTTCAGTTTCTGAGTGAAAGTGCAGCTTCAGCCATGGAATTATACAGCAAACTAGAGAACTGCAGGAACCTTCATGGATCCACCGAAACTGCTGATTTCACAAGGCGCATGAAAAATTTATTTGACTGCCTGAACACTAAACGCACAGAGCAGGTTCTGTTCAAAGAAACTGGACATATTGCATTGAGTAGTATAGTTAGGGTTCTTTGCTATTAGTAATAGGCTACATTTAGAAAAGATTTGTGCATTTTGGAAAGAAAAAAACTTTTTGTTTTCAGACTCTCAAAGGCAACATTGCATGGCTCGATGGTTGGTCTGCTTATATCAAATCTTTGCCAAAACAGCGATAAATTTCCTTCCTCAGCAAGCCAACTTGTGCGGCTCTCAGAATAACACTGCATGGCACCGTGTCCCTTATAGAATGTCTCCTCACTTCTGGCTTCCATTACGTTCTTGTAGAAAATATTGGACAGGACCCCTTAAAGGTAAGCCAGAAAGGTCTGCCTGGCAGAAAACGTAATGCCAATTTAAATTGCCTGTAGTGCTCGCTTCCACATTCTTATATATATTAGATATTTGATGATTATAAAGTGTCTTGCGACGAGTGAATGCATGTTTATGTCCTCTTTTTCTAGCAAGTTTTTGGCATAGCTACCCATGTGGCCGGAGATGGAGGTCAACCAACTGTCCAGCAGTTCTTGTTTATCTATCCTACGCTGAGTGTCAACAACTTGGTACGGCCTCCGAAGAGAGCGTCAGTCGAAGGTGAAGCATCAAAGTTGCTCCTCAAGTTGCAAGATATTGACTGCAAAAAAGTGCCTTCTGCAACTCATGTAAGTTACGAATTTTGTTTCGTGACAAGCTTGTATGCAATTTTTCATTGCATATAAGCAACAATACTGCAAGTTTTGTATTTTTCAGGTCGACGCACTGGCTGTGCTCTTCGATGATATTCTTTTAGAGCCTGCTGACTGTTATGGAAGGCAACAGTTGCACAATGCAGCCCATGTCAACCAAGGAGAGCATTCTAGATAATCTTGCTGGCTACGTGGTCAAGATGTTTGCAACGATGGCTTGCTCGTGCTGTGTCCAAACCTTAAAAAATTCACCTCGGAAGCCAAATTATTTGACAGCAATAAGATCAAAAGGCTAGTTACAGGTGCCTTCAGACCGCTTGCTTGGCCTTTTAAAAGTAGTAGAAGGCTATGTGGAGGAGTTCACTGTACAGGAAATTGCATGCCCTAATCTCTACATGAATATTATTGAAAGCATATTGCATGACAATAGAATTCCCTCTGCTAGCGTCGGCTGTCCATCACATTTTGTGGAAACCACAGCAGAAGTTGTTCATTTCTTTCTGAGATGCCGGCTGCATTTCTTCACCAGAGAAAAAAGAAGTCCAGGGAATCATCGCGCCGGTCTTGTCCAGCAAGTGGAGGGAAGAAGTTGTGTTAAACGTTGTTAAACGGTTCCGAGTTATTTAGCTCTGTCATGCCTCTGCAAAATAAAAAGATTGGTGTGATTTTCTGCTTTAGAAGTTGTCCTATTGTCATGAATAAAACTATTGTCTCCACTTTCTTCATCTTTGATGCTGGAAACGGTTCCGACTTAGTTTACCTTATTAATGATGGTCTCGGCCATGAAGAAGAATTACTTGATTGTATTGATAAATTATCAATATCAGTTGCCATAAAAACCAGAATAAAAGCAGAATGAAAACTACAAAGTACTGTATAAGCAACCTTAAAGGCAGATGTGGAATGAAGGCGTTTGTAGTTAAAAAACAACAAAAAGCAAGAAATCCATATGAAACAGCACCCGGTCTTAATTGCTTATTCCAGAATTTGCGTCACTGATTCATTCATACTGATTGTAGTTAAGAAGAAAATAAATTAAATAAAAGAAAAATGAAAAGTTTACAATTAAGCGTCTATGTAGGAAATAGCGAGGCGTGGTCGCGAGTTCGTAACCATTGCGCTTTATGGGAGGCATTAGGCCGGTCCGAGTATTTAAAGTGCCGTGGATCGGCTACTGAAATTTGCATTAAATGCTTTAGGAAAAAACATGTTTTATCAACATTGTATGTGCATAGCATAAATAATATGGTATCATTACCATCGAAATTCTAGTTCTAAAGCTAGATTTAATATTATGACCCCTTAATCATCGTTTACCCAAATTTCTTTCAAGTAGCGCGAGCACTGCCACCAGACATATACCTGTTTCCACGCGACCAGGCACAGCCAGGGCGGCAGCGCTCGTTGCCGGTGCGTGCATGCGCGCTGCGCCTCGTACCTTGAACGACGAACGGACGCGCCAGCCCCGCTCCATCGGACCGCAGGTGATCATCTCTGTCTCTTAAATACTAGCCAGCATAAACCATGCTGGCGCCTGTCCTATTTGGTTTTGAAATAGGGACTCGCATTTCGCGAGCGATTCCCGCTGGCTTGCTGCGCAGTCGGTTGCGTGCGAGTTTGCTGAGTGTTACCGGGTTCGCCGGCCCCAGTGCTCTGATAAACAGTTTTATTTCTGTCTGTGCCTTCATCTGCCCGGGCACACATCCTTCTCACAGTAGTATCACTCCAGAGATGGTATTCGCATTTTTGGGTTCCGTCGTAGGCCGCAGAGCGCCAGCCCCGGATTCCCTCCGATGCCCCCCGTATGACGAGGGCGCCCCTAGCGGGCACTGTTGTCCCTATATCAAACTTTCGTGGGAGTTTCATGACCAGTAAAAGCATTGAGGGACTCTGGTTATACCTCAAAACCAATCAAGATTAAATCAAGACCACTTACTTTCGTAGGTTTGCTCGGTCTTGCTGCCTGAAGTATCCAATGAGCAGGTCGACTCTGTCCCGCATGGCGCGGATTGTGAGCTTGCTTTACAGGGCAGCCGCTGAGTTCTACAGAACCCTGTGCGACCTCAGCGGGTTTTCAAACGGCATTACCGACACCACCTCCCGCAAGAGGCACATATCCTCACTCATTCTAAACCTCCTTCGATTTTTTCGATTCGAAACGGGGCCCGTAAGTTCTGCGAAAGAGGTTACACATGAGTCTGGAGCACTCGCGCTGGCGGACGCCATGTTGAATGTGTACGTTTGGTTCGGCTAGAGCGAGCCCAGAAGGCTTTGTTTCGCAAGGCCCGCTCTCCGCGCCGCTCCGGCTCGCGCGGGAGCGGGGCCGAGGAGCCGTTCGGCTCGCGCGCTCCTGCCTGAGCGTTTCGCCCATGCGCAGCAGCGCTAACGCTAGCTCGCTGAGCGGAGCGGGCGCACAAACCCGCTCAGCTAAAACTCTCTATTACTTTCGGGTGTCCACCGAGATATGTGAGACAGGCGTCATTTCCTTTCCTTAAATTGTCCACCGGGTAAGGCGTCGCGCCGAACGGGTGATGGCTTTCAGTGGTCTCCTTGGTAACGCTGCAACACGCTGTCGCGTTCCACTTTTGGAGCTTAGGAGTCCACCGATTTTTTTTTATTTGGAATGCGTGCTAGCAGCACACTATTACGAAAAGGTTTGGGCTGTGCAGCGTAGAACCGGCACCTTTCGTCGGAGTTTTTGATTCACCCTCTGACCATATATCTATTGAAATGTTCATGTTCCAGTACTTTAAATCGCACCACATCGGTGCAATGGGAGTAGTTTTCTGTGTGCTTGTATTCGAGCAATTCTAGCTGGTTCTGTTCAACCGGTATAAATTTCACTTCTTTTGAACATAGTGTTGGAACTTCTTTTGAAAATAGTGTTGCATCCTTCATGATGCAAAAGAGCAGAGTGCACAAAAGGGCATGTCTGAGTACAGTAAATTCAGCGAGGCTCCTATTTTTTGGACGTGGTGTAAGACAATGAGGTCACCAATACTGAAGAAAGAAAAGCTTTTGTCTGTGGTTTTCATGCATTTTGATGCATGCGTGTCTGTTCATAATAAACATACATTTGTGTTGTCCGCATTTCATGCTCTTCCAGGACCTTGTAGAGATGCTCGAGAACATAGCTCCTCAAGAGGCTGCCGCAACACTACCACCATCACCAAGCGAAGCGCTTGTAGCAGAAAGAGTGGAAGAGGCAGATGATGTCGCAAATAATGTTCCTGACACTGCTGATCAAAGCTTCCAAGTTGTGGTGCGGCCACAAACACTGTGCAGAGGATTGCAAGCAAATGTGAAAGCACCGAAAACATCACGAAAAACGCACACAAAGCCTCAAGGTGTTTCAGTCTGTGGGATAATCTTATGTTTTTGTACATGTGATCATATCGAGCACATATGGACTGTTCACCGTAATGTTTTAGTTGTAGTTGTGAGCTTCAAAATATTTTAAAGCAAATGAATCTCTTCTTTATTCCTAATGAAAATTATGGCACTGAGCTCTAAAATATTTAGTTAAATACATGTTTTCTTCTTTTAAGGTGTCCAGTTGGGAGCTTACTGGTTGATGCATCAACTAAGGTGAATTTTATGGTAGAGCCATACGAAAAGGATGACAGCCTTACTGATCGTGAGCCCGAGCCCGAATATCACGACGACTATAGGCCTGACAGTGACTCCTGGCAAGAGTATGTTTTGCTATTCCTACTGATTCATACCTTTTAGCTTGAGGTTCCATTTTATGCAGCTTATGGGATGGCACAAATAGTATAAACTCCATGCCACTGCTTCAAAAGGTTCAACTACAAAAATCCTGCTTTTTTTGTTCAGGCCTGACAAACGTTATGGGCACCTATATTCGTAACAGCAGTCGGCCATAGGAAATTCTGAAAGAGCAATAGTTTGAGTTCAAAAAAAGCATCTGAAAGTATTGTTTGAAATGTGACACATGTGCCTTGCACCTTGCACATGCAGCATTCGCTGTTATGGAACGCTGATTAAAATACATGCTTGGTGCCCTTCGGGGCACTAACTGGGCTGGAAAAATTAGGATGTTGTGAGACAACAGCCAGTATTAAACTTGAAAATTCGTGCTGCCCTTTTATTTTTGGGCAATAACCCCACTGCACCTTTGAGAATGTTGTCGTTAATTGGTGTTGAAGTAGTCACCGACAGAAAATTCTTCCACATTCAGCGGAATCATGTTTGGCCTGCAATGAACAGAGTAAGCAATTGTTTTCACAAATTTATGCATATGGAAGATTTCATGGCAAATGCTCACTGCTTTCAAAAATCTTTGGAAGGTTTGGAAGGTTTGGAGGCAGCAGCAACAGCAGTTGTTGGAGAATGCCAGGGGCAAAGAAGTCGCCTTTGCCGTGGATGGGTGAGCCGATTCACCTGGCTTCAGCGCTAAATTTGGCACATATTCTTTGTTGGACGTCGAAAACAACAAACTGCTGCACTTCGAGCTTGTCTAGGTTTGCTTTAATTTTCACTTTAGCATTCTGGGAAGGCCTCGCAACTCTATACTGCTGAATGCCATCAGCTGCAGAAGTTATGACTACTTTTGTTTCTGCTCTATATTGCCATTTTCTATAATGAGAAAAAAAATTATATGTCATATATTGGAGTCAATGAAGTCGAAGGCAGTTGCTAGATGGAACTAGAAGGCCTCAATCTTGGCCTGCAATTTGTTGAAAACCAACGAATCCCAGTGAAATCTCTTGTGACAGACCGACATGTTCAGATCAAGGCGCACATGCGAAGAGAAAGAGAAAGCATAGAGCACAAGTTTGACGTTTGGCATGTTGCAAAAGGCACTTTGAAGAAACACATTTTGTGGTGAAAATATAATAATGTGCAATGTTTTCTGTTCAATGCGCTTTGTAATAAAATGTGAACGCTGATTATCAGCTCTTGCATTATGCTTTTAAGTGTCTTCAAGAAAGTGACTGCCATATCCAAGAGGCGTGATTGCAAGGACCTGCAGCTTTGGGGTAAGTCCATTCTGAACCATCTATACTGGTCAGCTGCATCCAGGCACGGGCACAGTGACCACATCGTTCCGAAATGATTATCGCTTCTCAACCACATTAGGGATGTGCATGCGCACATTGATGCACTGTTTCCAGCCTGCCTCCATGACAAGCCTGAGTACCGGATGTGGCTCAAAAAGGGTAAGTAGAGGCCTAGCATAAAAAATAGAGGAAAATTTAACACGTTGAAAAGCAATGAAATACTCTGCTTGAACACTTTGCTAGAATCTAAAGCTGGGAAAGGTGGTAATATTCATTATGTGCAAAAATACACGACGTAAAATGAAAACGTGTACACGTGTTTCATTCGCGTTCAATATTTCGTCCATCGAAGAAAATATTTACAGTGTTAATTGTGGGTTGTAACGTTTTTAAATAACTCAATTCGTGAGAAAGGCCATAGTGGAGATCACCTGGAGTTCCTTAATGTGAGCTGACATATCTCATCAAAAGATAACAAAGTTTGAGTATTTCAACCTTTTGTGAAATGTAATAATCCAGGAAATGTTTGTAAAACCACTCACTCGTTCTGTGTTGCTGTTTGCTCAGATAGCGTAAACGTTCTTAGCTCAATTCATTAATCTTTATGTAAAGTCTTATTTCTGTCTGAGCAGAAATTGTAGTGTTGAACTGATTTATTCTGACCAGTATGTGACAGCCCTGATTCAAACAGGATCGTTAACATAAATAGCCCAGCATTTTTCACATAATGCTGTTATGTTTTTCATACGTGTGTTTTTTCACTCTTTCTATGCCATCAAATCATGCCAGTGTACCATCCGTGCTCTATTCACACGCAGTTGTTTGCCAAGAACAGAAATTCAGGCAGAACCTTTCCAATCTTCCTTCGAGTCTTCACTGTTTGATCAAAGTGAGACTTGTCTGCCCAGTGCGAATTCACTAAGAGTACACAATTTCCTTACTCAACTTTGAATTGTTTCACTCTGTCTCCTTTTTTTTTAGAATCGAATGCATTCGAAAAGCTAAATAACATAGCTACCTCACAGGTCCCTATTGGCAGACATGCCAATGCTATTAACTATGCACCAGATCAACTGTCTTGGAACGTTTCATAGCCTTTTATTGCATTTTGCCCGAAAGAACTACCAGTACTCATACTTTGGTATGAGGGCAAGGTAAGCCCCAACATCTCAATGACTGTTTACATTGCTTGTGCGTTTACATAAATCCATGTACACACACTGACGTGAAGGCATGCATGACTGTGGATAAGAAAATATGTTTTGGCTACGCCTGAGAGTCAGCAGCAGTTTCACCACTGTAAGGAACACAGAAACCGCATGATTTCTTAGCCATTTCTTTAGCCAAGATTCATACCTAAACAGTGTTTAAACAACCAGGTTTTTAGAAATATACAACCGCTTGCATTTCAAAATGACAGCGCCCTATTTTGTTTTTGTTGCGAGACTAGAACCGTACCTTTAAATGCACCAGAATGGACTGTGCGTGCTTAACAATAGGTCAAGATATACTCCAAACCACTTGTGAACATGCTGGAGTATTGTATTATGCCACGGAAAAAGAAGAAATTCTATTTGATCTAATAAAAAAAAGATAACTGTATTTAAAAAAAAACATTCACCAAAATTTGTCAAAATTTTGAAAAATAACCGAAATGTTAACATCCTTATTAGAATAACAGTGTTTCTCAAACACCAAACCACTTGTCGTGGCCACTAGCTATGCACAAGAATTCCTACTCCATTCATGTCCATAGTTTGCTACACTGTACAAACATTGTTACCTTATGGGGTGATAGTGTACAGACCGTAATATATGACCTGAGCAAGAGACAAGCATTGTCATACGTATTGGTTTTTAATGTACTGTAAATCAGGGAGGATTGTTTCAGAACCCAATTGGCCGTCATGCATTACAATGAGAACAGTGCACGAAGCCAAGTCTGCCGACTAGACGGTGCAGCCCATTGGAACTTGAAATACCCAAAAGCCACGGGAGGACAAGCAACTGCTTGTCCTTTGAAGGAACAACTAACACACAGTACGTGCAAATGGTCGTACTTGTTATAAAAGCAGCACTGCTTCATGTAATTCTCAAATTTCTTTCAGGGTACGACAGACACTCTTGAACATGGTCGTCGTGGAGGAAAGCAGGACATCAGAGGCCAAGAAGACTGCACTCATGCATACCCCACCACCGCTGAGCAGTCAGTTTTCAAGGCATCAAATGAAGATGCCGTAAAGCAAACAAAAACACGATTATATAAGTAATATAGGCTCCTCCTTTGTTGAGAGCAGGAAATAAGTCCGCCTATCAGTGCGTATTGTCGTACGAGTCCTGGATCTTGTGTGCACGATCCGTATGGATGCTGTCGTCAACAAGCATGAAGAATCAGAGCGTGTGAGGAATGCATTAAGCAGACGCACTCTAGCAGCCATGCCATTCGAATGTCACAATAAACTTCATGTGTGTTCCAACCAACGCCTCTCAGAATGCTGCCTTCAGCGGCAACACTGAGTTAGCACTGGGCAATAAAAAAAAAAATTTCCGTGTGCCGCACGTTCCTCTGCTGAGCTTCCGGCAAATATTATGCTGAACTTCAGTGTTTGCGTCCTTATGTTGCTGTCTTCATTTATTTACTTCTGGAAAATACTAATTTTAGGGCACCTTCAGGTATGTGTTGCAAAATAGAGACATCATTAAAATCCAGTTTTTTATGAGCTGCACTTCTATTGTACAATCTGCCTATAGAGTTTCGCGGTGCATACTGACATATTTTCCTATTTATCTTCATTCCATTGAAAGCAAAAATGTGTAAGCTGTTAGTACAAGATAAGAGTATTAGTCCACATGTCCTTCATAGAATAAGACATAAGCAACCTACAAAAAAAACCCTGCTCATCTTGCAAAGTGCAACTGACAAAAATTTCAGGTTTCTACGGTGAACTTGTTGCACGACGTTTATGCGTTAAGTAAAGCCGTAATGTAATGAATGCCAACTGAATGAAAACAAATTTCAATACAAGCGTGTGCCAAAACCGAGAGTTGTTTAAAGTTGTAATTGAGCCACTAATGCATTCTGTGCTGAATACATGCGTAACCACGTTTCTGCACTTACCTAAATGGAATCCCAGAAATGCTTGAAGCCTGTATATATAGCATTTTTTGCCGGATACTTCATTCGAACTCAGCTCAGCACACTCCTTGGCAGAATCCATCGGTTGTTCTCCCCCAGCCTCTTCCACATTAACCAGACAATCTGGTGGTACGCAGCATGACGAAACTGCCTGCACAGAATATGTTATTGCATCAATATTTGTCTTTTCGTTGTATCATTTTCTTACCTGTTCGTAAATTTTTTGCCTTTTCCAACTGGTTTACAACCATGCTGATCTAAACTCACTTCCAGCACTGCATTACTGAGGCACACAGTCTTGAACTCTTTTGAGCTCGTTACGCACTGTGTGCCTTTCTGGTTCTTCCTGATTTCTTGCACTTCCTGGCAGCACAAGCAATGCTTTTCATCCTTCATAGCGCACAGCACATGCAGCTGCACCTAAATGAACAAAAGCCGATTATATCAACCTAGTATATCAAAGCAATGCAAACATTTGTATTCATGAACGCTTCTTCATGGCTGACGATCGACAATGGCGTCAGAATTCATGCAATTTTTTTTCGAGTCAGAACGGCAAAGTCGCCGAGTCGCGGTACGCATATATTTTACTTGTACTGGTTACCTCGATGTGCAACTGGAGCAACTATATCTCACAGCACACTAGTTTTACAAGCAGCACTGTGATCTCCGAAACGCAGCCATAATTATTGTTCGGAAAAAGCGTGTTCAGCATGCGAAAAAAAAATGTACGGGGTTAAGTGCAGAAGATTTGTGGTTGAACCGTAGCGCGAACATACGACAGAAGGAATAGCGCACGCGAGAGCTTCCTGTATTGTCTCGTCCCTTCGCGCTGCAGTACAGCAGTGAACCGGCTCCAACTCATCCAGTTTGGCATTCTTTTGTAGTTCTCAAAGACCTTCGGGTGTAATTAGGCGCTTCACTATAAATAAATGAACAACGAAATGCTTTACCTCCCAAGACTCGCGTAAGCAAGCAAGCGATTTCAATTTGATCATATTTACACGTGTTACGAGTTGTGGTCCGGCTTTTATGCAGCAGCGAGTACACAACGTTTTGACGCCATTTTCTTTTTATTCCCACCTGCAAACGCACCTACGCAAACGCTATGTACGCACGCACGCAAAACATAAGTACCAGTTGAGATTTCCAACTCGTGAAAATGTCGCGACTTCACTTCCGCTGCCGGCGCACTCCGCGGCGTCGTTGGTTCCGCCGTTTTCTTGACAGGATGATGGCTAGAACGTGTTTGGTGAGAGAGTAAACTGCTCAACGCATCTTGAATCATTCATAATTTGCAAAACACACTTCTCAAGCCAGCTGAAGCAACGGGCTACGCAGCAACACAGTCGGTGCTGGCAGGAGATCCACGTAGATGACGTCATGACGGCCCCGGTCAATCGCGGGCGTTCGCGGCGTTCGCTCGGCGCCCTGAGGCGCTGTTGCCCGTTTTCTTCCAAGAAACAGCTTTTTGCGTTTATTTCCGCCCTTTTTGAATGAGATATTCATTTTCAGTGGACTAAAACTATAAATTGCCGCAGGGAACTCAATTTTTTCGAAAAGTGCTTCAGCTTCACTTCACTACGCTCAAGGAATTCAAAACGTGTCCATGCATGGCACGAAACTTGCACACAGAACTTCTACACAAATCCTCCCACGCGATCAACTCGCAAAATCCATAGCCAGAGGAGGAGGTCCCGGCGCGGTACCATATGGCGGTGAGCACTGAAGCTGTCCTGCATTGGCATTTGCTCGCGTTATCACCCTCAAGATCTCAGAAATAACACCACAGCTCAGATTTCCAGTGCGCTTGTCGTCGCTGGTTGCAAATGATAAAATAAAAAACAACTTTCTCCGATGAATGCTGGGTAATATTGTTAGTGCATCAAGTTGCTCTATTTCGTGTCTCAATGACTGCAGTGATAGAGCTAAAAACGGGACGTACAGAAGAGGACAGACAGAAAGACCGCTCGCGTTATCTCTCCACTTCTATGCGTCCAGTTCTTTTGGGGTAAATATCTAGTATTTGCTCCGGGCGAAATATAAGTTTGGCAAATGCTGTCGCGGTGCTCAGAGAGGAATACACTTCAGAAGGTCAGTCTATGCTTCAGCCATCTTTTTAACTGCTTAGTTTTTCATCTGCTATTCTGTGCCCTTCTTTCAGCTCTTTGCTGAGGGCAGTACGAGCGAAAGCTAATCAAGGCAATGAGGTAGACGGCTGCCGCTCGTCTGCAATGCTAGCGGATCGAACTCATCTCCGCATTGCGTCAGATCGGTGATAGATCGGCGAAGAGAGAATATGATGGAAGGAGGTTTTATGACGAAGACAATTTATTATCCGTCGTGACATTGAAGAGACAGACGGTGATCGTGGCAGTACAAGCGTGTGACGCAGGGCCGGCATTAAATATCTTCATTCATTCTGCCCTGATGACTCCTGGACAAGTCTTCTGAACGAAAATATTAAGAAAGTCGTCAGAAAGTGTAGCGGTAGACTAAGAACGCTCGCACATCGGGTAACTGAAGACAATAAGGTAGTGGCACCACGAGTGCATATTTACGCAGCTTTTAAACATAATGCTTAGAAGCGACACGGAAATGCACTCTGGATGAGGTAGGGTTGGTCTGCGATTTGCTTTCAAGTGAACGTATATATCGCATATTAACATTTTCTTCTGCACATATATGTTTCTCAGCAGAGAGTGCGAGGAAGGAAGGTTCGTGAGGAAATCAGGGAAAATCTAAAACCGATTCGACACCATCGAAATCTTGAAACGGGATAAACGAACTCTGTTTGCACTTGGTCTTGTGTTTGCAAGGAAGGCCGCTCGGAAGTCGCCAACAAAGGGACCCATCCCGTCCCAGCCTCTCCTGCTTGCGGCGGACGTCCTTCTACTCCGCGCCTTCACGGGCTTAACCCGCGAGGAAGAGCCCTAACCAGATACAGCTGTTAACATGTGTGCGTTGCCAAGGGGTTGCCGAGGCTTCGGGAATGAAGGAGATACTGCTGGGGAGGAGCCGAGCGACCATGAAACCCTTTATTCCCGTAACGGCTGTCTTCTCTTTCAATGTTCTGGAAACAGCTTGAGTGATCGTCTCGTCACCATATGTTTGTCACGTGTGCGAAAGAGAAAACAAATGACAATGTTAGGAAAGTAGTGATGGGTGTGGCGTGGGTACTGTGGGAAAGGGTTGTCGCGTTTGTGCTGTTTGTGTATCTGATTTCAACCTCTCCTTTCCTAAATGTTTAATCAGTACTCTTTCCCCAATCTGTGATTAGTTTGCGGAAACCTTATTTTTCTTTCCCTAACCACTGATTGGTGAGGTGAGTCGCTTGTAATCTTATTGGCTGCTGTCTCCGCTGTCGTGGATCGGGTAGCGTGCCGTCGCTCTGCAAGTGTTTTCCGGCAGAATAGGAACGAAGCGGTCCGGAGGCGGATTGAAGGTGAACAAAAGGGAAAACTTTATGTACACTATTTACATGGTGATGGTAGCGTAAAAACAAAGTCGCAGACCGACCGGCGGAGCGGCCACAACACAACCTGCACTTCGCTCTTCTCGGGTTTTAGTAGACGAGCCGGGTATCCTCCTCGCAGCCGGGACACCCAGGTCCTCCTCTTCCAATCAGCTGCTCGGTAGCAGCCGGTTCCAGCGCGCCCAGCTGCAGTTCTGGGAAGGTGGGTTTGGCCCGAAAGCGTCCACGAAGTGTTCACGCACCACAGGCCCGCAATAAGCCCGAACGAGGCAATTAGGACGACAAAGGGAGGGTCCGGCAAATTGACTTCAGCAAAAGATTTTCAGGACAAAGGGCTGGCAAATTATCTTCCGAGAACGACAGTGCCTCCACGCCTCCACCTGTGGATTCGTCACGGCCACATCTACCGCTGATGAGGTCGTCCCAACCCAACGATCACAACACCGCTAAGGGCGGAGACGGAGGGTTTAAAAACAAGCGCTCTGGTTTGAACGAGGGCTGAATTCGTCTGATTAACGGTTTAGTCATATTGTAAATAGTTTTCTCCTTGCATTGATTGTTCTTGTTTTTTTATGTTGTAAATAAATAGTTAACCTTGTCCTTTCTTCTAGTAACGTGATTGTTTGCGAACTAGAACCACCGGGTCATCAAGAAACCCCGATTTCATCATCAACAAGGTGTTTCCTCTCGTCACCACCTGAAGGGGGAAACTGAATTAGCGCAGTCGAGACAGGACCGCAATGTCTTTCTATTCGACGCATTGGACGGAAGGTGCCAAGAACAAGTCGGTGGACAAGCTAAAGAGCTGTTTGTCCTAAAGGAGAAAACGTGAGGCTGCGTCGGAAGTCTGACGTCGAGAGCTTCAGGATCACGAGTCGACTTCAAGACGACGTCGGAGGCTCAAGTCTGCGAGGAGCTGAAGGAGCCGGGCAACGACAAGCCATCGAGGGTTCGAGTCAGCGACCTGCTGAAAAGAACCAGGTGTCCACCTCGAAAGGGTTCGAATCAGCGAGCTGCTGTAAAGTAACCAGGCCACCAAGTGAAGCGAGGCCCGAAGCGGTGAGCTGCTGAGGGACCAGGATCAACTCGTGGGCGTCTACCTTCCCGGGAGCCCGCTGTCATCACGCTGAGATTGACAGCGCTGCGGTCGTCGGCGCATCGAAAGAGGTAGGACACTTTTCTGCTTTCTCCGAAATTGCCACGTCTGTGTAGTTAGTAGTACGCTATAGTGAAGAGCTGAAATGACTGATGCAGGGATCGATGCCGCAGGGGGGAATGGTCTAGAGCCTGTTGAGAAAATCGTGTTATCAGAGCCGGTGCTGACGTCAGAGCAGGCACTAGGAAATGTGACTCAAGGTTTGCTGATAGAAAAAGAGCATAAGGTTCAAATGTTCTAAATTGAAAAATTGAGGCTCAAAATTGAGCTGGAAAAATAAAATTGATGCAAAGGTAACTTCCACTGCAAAGTGAGGCGCAGCATACACAGCGGTCATGTCCAAAGCTGGGCGATTACGCAAAAGAACTGAAAGCGGTGCTGGCTCCAATGCCAGAAAAGGACCCATTAGTGCCCGCATGGTTCAAAAGCGTAGACACGATGATAGACTCCTGAGATTCCTAAAGAAAGTTGCGGGGCTATCCTATTGCCATTTCTGAATGAGAAAATGAGGGCATTTAGGGCTAGCAAATCCGACGGAAGGGTAATGCCATACGAAGAGCTTAAAGAAACAGTCCTAAAAGAGCACAGAATGACTCCGAATCAGTACAAGCGGTTGTTCATGGCGGTACGTAAAGGGCAAGGTTACCCGTGGCATCAGTAGCGATCAAGCTCGAGACAATGTTCATGTACTATGTGAATAGCCGAGAGGTAGGAAATCTGGAGGGTCTGAAAGATTTAATGATAGCCGATCGTTTCAAGCAAGTGCTGCCAGACAAAGTGAGCACATATGTCATGCAGAATGAGAATCGGAACTGGCTTACGGCCGATGAGATTGCCGGATTCGTGGAGACGTTCGAGGAAAGGCGACGGGTAGGCAAACAGAGGGAGCGGTTCGAAGGTCTTAAGCCACCACAGCAACGTGGGGAGAAACGAGAAAGGCAGATGCTAATCGAAAGCCCCAACTCTGGAGGCAGAATTTGACATGAAGGGGCGAAGTGCTTTCGCTGCAAGAAATATGGGCACATCTCTGTACATTGTCCAAGTGCACAACAAAGACAGGACCCAACAGACTCAAGAAGGACGCGAGAAAACTAGTAGGGCGAGCTCAAATGTTGGTTCCTGATAAACTATAATCTGAGCTGGAAAGGACGGCTAAACGCGAGAAATTGGGTAAATATGCCTCCCTTACCAGGGTAAGCTTACAAATCGGAGATAACCAGGCAGAAGCTTGTGTAGATTCAGGGGCGGATATTACATTGTTGAAGGCAGAGACGGTGCCTGTATAGTGTCGATATGACTGTGCCGGTAAAATAAAACTGAGGGGTGCTTTTGGACAGATCGTGGATGCAGCCTTAATGTATATGCCTATCTATTTAGTACCGAAACGAGAAACAGTCAATCAGCAGTTGCCAATACTTTCTGCGGTCACAGCAGACCTAGCCGAAGGTGTAGGTGCGTTGCTCACACCCGAAACGCATGCACTGCTAGAAGGAATCGAAAAGCACCAGGTGGAAGTGGCAGAACAAAGAGCTGTTTTTGAACGAGAGGTGAGCACTGCACATGAATTAGTAGAGGACAAAACAGAGAGTACATTTGAGTTCGAGGAAAGCGATAATGTGGGGCCAATAGTTGTCCCAGCTTTTGTAGAAGGTCAGGAACAAGTAGTGGCAGAAACTACGTCGAGGGCCCAACACTTCAAGGTGGAGCAGCGAGACGATCTATCGTTGAGAGAAGCGTGGAGACAGGCAAGAGAAAAAAGTCATGGGATGGTTGTGCAGGAGGAACTATTTTCCATGAAAAAAAAAAGATTTATGGAAAGTTATACAAACAACTAGTGCTGACAGAACCTCCAAGACGTGAAGTGCTAGAACTGGCGAATGACATACAAAGTGGAGAGCATTTTTCAGAAAAGGAAAGCAAGCAGAGGCTTAGAAGGGCGTTCTTTTGGCCAACAATGGTATTTGACGTGCAGAAGCACTGCCGCAGCTCTCATACGTGCCAGATATTTTCACGTCCGACTGTTCGAGATCGCGTGCCGAAAACACTGCTAACTAGAACAGAGACCTCTTTTCAGGTAGTGTTCCTTGATTGTATAGGACCACTTGAGCCCGCGGCAGCACGGGGGCACCGCTACGCGCTGAGCGTCGTTAATTTATGTACGAGATGGGCAGAAGTGATACCACTCAAAAATGTGACAGCCAAAGCTACATTTCAGGCTCTGATAGAGGTTTTCACTAGGTATGGGACTCCCGATCTAATTTGCTGTGACCAGGGAACCAACTTTGTGTTCAAATTAACTCAAAAGTTTATGCAGAGGCTGGGGGTTCAGATGCGGTTTTCCACTCCGGAACACCCTCACAATAACGTGATTATGAAGAAATGGAACGGAACGTTTAAGGCTATGCTTCGACATGTCGTACCTGATCACCACCATTTGAACTGATGTTCGGGCGGGCGCCACACGGACCGCTCAATATTCTCCACAAAACGTGGACGGGTGAGTGGACTCCACCGACGGGACTGAATAAACCGGCCGCTCAATATCTGCTCGAGATGAGGGAACGGATGAATGACGCTGCGAAAAGGGTTGACGAAAGGGCAGAGGCCATACAGAAGTCGTATGCAGCCAAATACAACCTTAGGGCCAGACCAAAAGAGTTCAGAGAAAGGGATAAAGTCCTAATACTAGAAAGCGGCCAGGTGGGTAAACTACAGCCGAAGTGGCGCGGGCCAGCTGTTATAAAAGAGAGAAAGAGAGATAACAGCTAGATTCTTGACACTGACGAGGGAAGCAGATGGGTGCATGCGAATAGGCTGCGACCGTACGTAGCACGAATCCAGAATGTGGGAGTTGTCTTCGAATGGGACAGCCAGTTTGGTGAGGTGTACGAGACTCCACATCGAGCAACGCAGAACCAATCCCTGAAGTTTGAGCTTTCAGACGAAGCGTTGACGCCGCAACAAAGACTTGAGCTTTGTGAAGTGAAAACTGGAGCATCTGTAGATTTTTACAAGTGCCCAGGTCAATGCAAAATTGGCTGTGACAAAATAACGCTGCTTTTCAACACCAAGCAAGAAAAGTCACACCTGTATAAGCTACCTTTTGCATTCAGAAAGGAGATAGAGCGTCAGGTAGCACAACTACTAGAGTTGGACTTCGTCTATCCAGTTGACCGCTCGGACGCACATCCAGTTGTATGCGTGGCCAAAAAGGGTGGGTCAGTAAGTATGTGTATTGATTTTCGAAAATTGAATGCAGTTACTGAACAAGACAGCTTCCCTGTGGCTAATATGACCGAGATGCTCTATGAAGTGGCAACTGCCAGCTACATATCGGTATTGGATATGACTCGTGGATACTGGTAGATCGCATTAGACCAACAGTCGCAGCGTCTTACCGCATTCGCAACAACTCAAGGCCTCTATGCGTGGAAGGTAATGCCGTATGGGATGCAAAACTCGGCAGCAACTTTTCAGAGGATTATGAATGAAATCATAAAAGAACATTCCTCTTATGCAATGGCCTACATTGACGATATCGCTATCTTTTCGGCAACCTGGGAGGAGCACATCAAACAATTACGGGCAGTACTTGAGACTCTGAGAGAAGTGGGCTTAACGGCAAACGCTGGGAAATTACAGTTCGCGCAGAGAAGGGTAAAGTGCCTAGGCCATGTAGCAGGGTCAGGCAAGCATGCTCCCGACCGAGAGAGAGTAAGCGCGATCACAAAACTGAAAGCACCCAAAACAAAGAAGCAGCTGCGAAGCGTATTGAGCGTCTTTAATTACTACCGAGAATATCTACCGGAGTGCTCAAAGGTAGTTCGCCCGTTGACGAACCTCACCAACAGGCGGGTCCCGAATATCATTCCCTGGAATGATAAGGCCGTGGAAGCGTTTTGTGAGGTGAAAAGGGTACTGGCGTTGTTGCCGGAGCTGATCGCACCTGATCACAACCAGAAGTTCCTTCTCACAACGGATGCCTCGGAGGCGGCGATAGGAGTATGTCTGCCACAGTGTTGAAGTGGAACAGAAGTCGATTGCACTTCTGAGCAAGAAATTGACCCCTGCTCAGACCAAATGGTCTGCAATCGAAAGAGAAGCTTTTGCAGACGTGTGGGCACTGGGGAAGCTGGAGACCCGGTTATTTGGGGTTAACGTGAAGGTCGCAACACACCACAACATTTTCACTTACCTGACGCATTCAGCGCCCACTAGTGCGCGGTTGATGCATTGGTCTCTTGGATTGCAAAAGTATGACCTAGAGGTCGTGCATATCAAAGGTTCACTAAACAAGTGCGCTGATGCACTCTCTCGTCTAGAATGCCAGGGGCAATGACATTGATATGATAATTTTATTGTGTGTTTGCGTCTGTTTCCTATTATATAGCCTCAAACGAGTGATCAAATTGTAGATATAATTTTGTGTGTTACTATTTTGCTTGCTGCGGTCGTCACCGTGGAAAGTGAAGGCTAGGGGCTAGCTTGGCAGTTGGCATACAGAGAACGGACATGACAAGTTCTGGAACGTGCAGATTGGTGTCCTAACCATGTGTGCACGGAACGAATTGAGGCGGTGTGTGCGTGTGCGCAGTGCTGCTTGGAACCTTCTGGCTGAAATGGAATCTCACACTGACATCAAGTGTCTGCGTGACAATCTTGGTTGGGAGGTGTGGAGTTTGCTGACCTTTCCGCAGACTCGTTGGTCTTGTGTTTGCAAAGAAGGCCGCTCGGAAGTCGCCAACAAAGGGACCCGTCTCATCCCGGCCTCCCCTGCTTGCAGCGGACGTCCTTATCTACTCCGCGCCGTCGCGGGCATAACCCGCCGGGAATAGCACTAACCAGATAGAGCTGTTGACTTGTGTGCGTTTCCAAGGGGTTGCCGAGGCTTCGGGAATGGAGGAGATACGGTTGGGTAGGAGCCGATTGACCATGAAATCCGTTATTCCCGTAACGACTGTCTTCTTTTTCGATGTTCTGTAAACAACTTGAGTGATCGTTTCGTCGCCATATGTTTTCGCGTGTGCGAAAGAGAAAACAAATGAGAATGTTAGGAAAGCGGTAACCGCTGTGGCGTGGGTACCGTGGGAAATGGTGGTCGCGTTTGTGCTGTTTTTGCATTTGATTGCAACCTCTCCTTTGCCAAATGTTTAATCAGTACTCTTTCCACAATCTGTAATTAGTTGGCGGAAACCTTATTTTCCTTTCCCTAACCACTGATTGGTGAGGTGAGTCGCTTGTAAACTTATTGGCTGCTGTCCCCGCTAAGGGCGGAGACGGAGGGTTGAAAAACGAGCGGTCTTGGTCGAACAAGGGCTTAATTTGTCTGATCAACGGTTTAGTCATATTGGAAATAATTTTCTCCTTGATTTGTTTTTCTATGTATTATTTATGTTGTAAATAAACAGTTAACCTCCTTTCCTCGACTAACGTGAATGTTTGCTAGCTAGAACCACCGGGTCATCAAGAAACCCCGATTTCATCATCAACAAGGTGTTTCCTCTAATCACCACCAGAAGGGGGAAACTCAACTGCAATGGCCGTCGTTACTCCCGAAAGGACGTAAAATCATCCTGTACGTGTCCTTTTCAGTATGCATGTATCCTTGCCCCGTTCTTATCATCTTCATTCTTATCTTGCCTGAATACTAGGTCCACATTGATTCCAAGATTAAGAGACGGACATTTGGTTCAATCTTCGGATCTAGAGATATGTAAATCAGGACGGCAGGTGCTCGGCACCTCGTCACCGGAAAGCCGTCACTGCCAAGTTCTCTCTAATATGCAGGAGGCGCAGATGAGACACAGCACTGAAGCAAAAGCGTAGAAATAGTCTATTCTCGCTCTCTCTCTCTCGGTGTGGACTCGGTTTAAAATTTTTGATTTATTGAAGTCTGCTTACAAGCGGAAATGCGAGTCTTTCCCTGTTCTCTCTTTCTCCCTTAATTTTTCATTTTTTTTATTTGCTTTAATTTTCGTGTTTCTACTTTGTTTCTATTTTTCTTTATGTTATTTTTATTTTCACTTTTATTTTGTTCATGTTTTTTACTTATTCCTCTTTTGCTTTTATTTTTTTTTATTTCCTTTGGCAAATGCAGCGGGCACTTGTACACGTTTCCTGCGGACAGGTCTTGCGCACACTCATGAGCCAAGAAAGGTTTTCGCGATAAAAACAGTTTGTTTCATTTTGACTGCCTATAGCACGGTATATTTACAGCAGCACTTGGTGGCACATAAAACTGCCATCGGTTTTAAGTTATAGTTCCGGCAAGCAGGGAAGAGGAACTGGTCGCACACCCGGTAGGAAATTTCAAACGAGTTTGTTGGAGCTAAGGCGAGGAAGAACCAGCGCCGACAGCGTTTAGGCTCGAACTGTTTACTTGCTCTGCTCGCGCTGCGCCGGCCTAGTCCGACTTCCTCTTCCGTGTCCGGCGCCGCGTGCCATGACCTGTGAGCCGAGCGCGGCGCGATGGGCGCTCCTAGTTAATATAGAATGCAGCGTCAACATAATAACCACTTCCGCATTTCGGGATTCTAAACATCTATCCCGTCTGTACGTAAACAAAGCCAGTGGCGGAACAGCTCGCAGAGGAAACTCCTAACACTGCTTTTCCTCGTCGGCAAAGAGCGCCTTGGTGCTTTCGAACGGATTGTGCATTCACGTTATCAGCTATCACTTACGCAGATGATTAATGTATGCAACTGACATTTATTTTTGTTTTTATGAGCAAAAATCATTATTTCATGTATTCGCAGTGCTACGCAATCCCAGTGGTGGTTCAAAGGGCACGCGCAAACACGGGCCTCACCAGTAGTAAGGACATGAGAGGTTTTTTTGTTTACTTTCGTTCTGTGCTTCCTCCTGACGGTTGCGAAAAGAATGTCATCTTTAATGCCCTGTTCAAAAAGACCATTCCTTTTCTTAGCTGCTCTTGAGAATTTCATCCTTTCTCGTGCAAGCCTTATTTTGGTCATCTGCTCAAAAGCAGTAGGTAGGGCATTTGCGGCAGCCTAACGTTAACACTAGAACTAACAATATTTGAGGCTTTTATTTATAGAGGTTCTGGTGAAATAATATATGTTAATAACTTCAGTATTTGCGTTACTCAAGAAGAGAATAACAAGAGGAAACAATCTTTCTTTCTTGTAGCTTTCTTGTTTCTGCTTCAGTAAAAACGCAGCCGCCGCGGTCGGATTCGAACCCGGAGTTCCCGGGTTCGAACCCGACCGCGGCTGCTGCGTTTTTATGGAGGAAAAACGCTAAGGCGCCCGTGTGCTGTGCGATGTCAGTGCACGTTAAAGATCCCCAGGTGGTCGAAATTATTCCGGAGCCCTCCGCTACGGCACCTCTACTTCCTTTCTTCTTTCACTCCCACCTTTATCCCTTCCCTTACGGCGCGGTTCAGGTGTCCAACGATATATGAGACAGATACTGCGCCATTTCCTTTTCCCCAAAAACGAATTTAAAAAAAATTCAGTAATGCAGATACTGAAGTTATTAACATAAATTTTCTCCCCAGAAGATCAAGAAGATAGAGCTTCTCATAATATTATCAGTATTGTTTTAACGTTATGCAGTCGCAATTGCCCCTCCGCTACGAGTTTACGCCTTTGCCGCCGCCGTGGCTCAGTGGATATGGTGCTCGGCTCCTGACGCGAAAGCCCGAAAGACGCTGGCTCGATCAAAGCCAGGGTGGTCGCATTTCGATGGAGGTGAAATGCTGGAGACCCGTGTACTGTGTCATGTCAGTGCACCTTAAAGAGCCCCAGGTGTTGCAAATCATCCGAAGTCCTCCACTATGGTGTCCCTGATAGCCTCAGTCGCTTTTGGACGTTAATTAAACCCCATAAAACCATAAAACTGCTTTGACTTTTGTGTACATTAGCAAAATGAGCCCCTCACGAGAAAAGATAAAATCGCCATAAGCGTAACCATTTGAATGAAATATTAAATTATGGCATACAAACGAAACAGCTCCAACTAAGCGGCTTGCAGACTTAGTTGGAAGCATCGAACTACCGCTCGTTTGAAGACGACTCGCTTAAATAATGCCGAGAAGGGTCGTTGATGCTCGGTTCGCATGGCTCGCTGGAGAGCTGAGTCGACGATCCAGTTGAGTGCCCTAGGGCTGCTTTCACAACACAACACAAACTTATCCAGAATTGAGGAAGACCATCAGTCCGTTAGTTAAAACTACGATAAGATGACGTCGTCTTCGCCTTAGCAAGGCGTTCATTATTGGCAGAGCTTGAATAGGGCTTAAGTTTCGCAAGGACGAAGCACTGCGGAGGGGATGACAGTGTGAATTGTTGTTATGGCGGTGAGATCGATGGGAAACGTGAGGATGTGGAAACTGTTGTCTTTATCGACGAGCACAAGAGGGCTAGTTATTGCGATGATTCTGAGTTTGCTCTCGGAGCAGCCAATAGAGAAGGCGTTTCAAGCATCAGTTGTCTTGTGAGGCCGGCTGTCACCGCTTCGCGCACTTTTGCGTGCACTCCCGGAAACCCTTAGAGCGTGTGGGGGTAGCGGTCTCGGTCACAATTAGGAGATGCCCGCGACTCAGCGTGGCAAGCTCAGCCGGAGACGAGCTACCAAGTGACAAGGGGGTTGGTCGTTTGGTGCCCAGCTTTCGCCGGTCGCAAGCCAGAGAATGGGTCGGAGCCAAAGGTTCACAAAACAAAACAAAGTTTATAGAGCTGAGAGACGATACAGAGCTTTCACAATCACTCGTGCGAGCACATACAAAGTGATTTTCAAATACAATTCAACTCGTGCAAAGTAGCAATGGAGAGAGATTCCAATTTAACGAAATACCTGCACCTAAAGTTCACTAACACACAGAGAGACAAATAATGAAAACACAATTTGTTCACCGGGCACTGCGACACTCCGACGACCTGAGGAGCACGACGGGGCCGATCCGCAGACTGGCGCACGTTACCTCGCTGGTCTTTCCGTGGCTGGTACGAGTAGTGTTCTCCCGGGAGTCGAGCGGGCGCGCTTCTCGGAAGCTTAAACGGCGGCTCGGGCTAACAGACAGCGGTTGAAGCCCCTCATTTATAGGCGCTGTCCGCGTCTGTTTGTTGGCGCCAGGGCAGGCGCGCACATACACGCAGCTTCAACTGCACAAACTCCTCCTCCTCCTTGCGCCAGGCGCGCGACCCCATTGTATAGTGCCTAGAATATACTGGGTATAGTGCCTAGTACATTCTAGGCACTATACCCATTGGTCGAGCGCGGAAACCACCTAGAACAATCTAGGTCATTCGCAGCACGCGGAGTCATCGGTGCAGGAGCGAAGGGGAGAGGGTATCACTTTGGCGCGGTCAAGGTTACCCCCTATCCGTCGACAACGAGCAAAAACTTCTTCGACATTCGAGAAAAATCGACGCCGTGCGTGTCAATGTTTACTTTGGGGCCCCGCCGGCGAGCTGAGTGAAAAGGCCACACATGGTTTACGCGCTGTCCGGGGTTCTTCCCCACTGTTTTTTTTTTGTTTTACTTTACCACGTGCGGGCGGGATTGCTTAGGCGCAGCGCCGGTTTTTTTGCGGAAATGCGGCGAATTTCGTGACACCGGCGCCCTGGGTCCATTGACATTGTCCATTGATACTGTCAGGCAGTTTTGCATGACTCTCTTGGACAGGGGTGGCTCGTGAAGTGTTTCGGCAATAACGGTCGAAGCAGCGTTTGTAATTTGAAAAAAAAAACTCGAAGGCCGTCGGAAGGAAACGCTCTTTGCAGTAGCAACCTTTGCATTTTTTTCTTCTTTCGATTTTACGCCTGTACCTGGTCTCGTCCGCGTCAGTGCCATGATTCGCGTATTCGTTGAACGCCGACTTCATATCATGCTTTTCTCAAAAAAGAAGCTGCTTGGCTGATACGTGATTAAATAGTTAATTTTTGGCACAACTCTATGAAATGTTGTAAAGAATCGCTATAAATTTATGCAGTCAGTAAACGGCTGCAGTGAAGGTGCTTGCTTGATAAGAAGTCAATTTTTGCCGTCGAAAATTGAGGTCAGTTAAGTAGCGGTTGCGAAATATTTTTGCATCTTGGTTACTGAAGCCACAAAAGCAATTAGGCAGCAGAGACCAATGTACCTTTTGTAATTCACTGGCGCTCAGTCTTTCGAATTTCTACTTGAAATGCAAAAAACTACAAGGTCAAATTAGCCATTTATTCACCCTAAATGATAAAATAAATACCTTCAATTGCTCTAATGAGTGGAGAAAGAAAATTTTAAACTCATTTATCCAGTATCAGAAATGCATATTTTTAAAGATTGGCCGAAACCATGTGGGACACATGCAGGGTCTGTCCTGAAAGTAATCACGCAAGTCGCGGCATGGCACGCGCATGTGCTAGATTGGGAAACCGGTTTTGGGGGAAGGAGGGCAAACCTTCAGCTTCACAATGCGACAAGCTCAGTCGGCTTCGAGCAGGCGAAGTGAGTGGACTTGTTTTAGCCTGCACCCCTGTTTCGTCACTGCGTCGAGGAAACCACGGAGCGAACTTTGGAACAGAGGTACGCGATGAAGCTCTCAATTAAACTCATTAAGTCACATACCGATACGTTGCACATGATCAAGACCACATGTGGCAATGATGCAATGTCGAAATCGCAAGTATTCCAATGGCACAAAGCATTTACAAACGGCCGTGAAGACGTTCACGACAAGCAATCGTGCGGGGGCAAGTCGATGATGGTTACGGACGGTAACGTTGTTTGTGTTGTCCTGAACGTCTTCACGGTCGTTGGTAAATTATTTATGCGGATGGAACACTTGCTAGCTAGACATAGCGTCATTCCCGCATGCTGCGTTGGTCATGTCGAATGTACGCCAATGCGACTTACTAAGTTGAAGGGAAAGCTACATGGTTTCCTCGAGGCAGGGACGAAACGTGGGTAGACGCTCAAACACGTCCACTCGCTTTGCTTGCTTGAACCAAACTGTGCTCGTCGCATCTTGTGAGCCACGAAGTACATGCAATAAAAAAATGGAGGACGCTTAAGCTTCGCGTTTAAGAGCGGGACGCGACATTGTGTTGCACCGCTGCAAGGAGAGAGTCCGCGGAACGCCATCGCCCGTTCGGCGCGACGCCTTGCCTGTTGGACAAATCGCTCGGAATATCTAGGTCTCAAAACAGCCGATCTGCCACCCCAAGAGTTCACGAATAGGTTGTAGTGACGCTACTTCCTGAATTGGCCTTTGTGGGTCTCCGTTGTGATTGAGATTTTAGAGGAAAGGAAGGACGCAGTAACTGTCTCACTAATGGGTGTACACGTCAGCCACGCCGTGAGGGAAAGAAGGAAGTTTCTAGTGAAAGAGAAAAGGCAGAAAGAGAGGCAGTAATGGGGGTCTGTGTCTCCGTTGGCGTCGCATTTGTTGACTGCAACAGCACACAGGCGCTCGTGCAGTACGGGTTCCTTAACATCGCAATGGTTGACACCCTCACAAAACATGACGCACACAGGTCCGGTCCCCGCTGCCTGCCCGACTGAAGCCCAAAGAGGTGGCAAGGGTTGCACCCATGCTTGCGCCCGCAGGGGCGAAACCATCGTGTTACCACCGGGCTCCGCGTTCGGACCAGTTGACAACTTCAAAGGTTTCTTCTGCTGCCGGTCCTCCAAATTCAAACCACAATCCTTGTGCGATGTCAGTCGCGTGAAAGAACCCTACGTCGTCGAAATCTCCGGAGCCCTCCACTACGGCGACCCTCATAGCCTGAGTTGCTTTGGAACGAAGAACTACAAAAGCCCTAACTCAAAGCGAACACCGTCATAACACCACCTAAAGTACCTCAGGGCAAGTTGTTCGCATTTACAATCATCTCCCTTCAACATACATGGCGCTGCTCTGCCACAGCTCATGACCGTCAATTGAAATGTTTTATAGAGTAGAACGCGATTCTTATCGAGTCGCGTTTCAAAATTTGCGTACCCATATTTCCTCATGCACGCATCAGTACACAGACACTTCACGAAGTCAAAGGCCACAATGCATTCACAAGGTTAAATTTTCATTCACTTCGAACCCACTCCTGAATTGAAGCGCACCCTGAACGAATTGCCTGACTTAAAAAGAGTGCCTCCGAGATCGTATTTTGATGATGTCAAAAATATTGAAGAGCAGTTACAATAGTTTAGCGCTGAAAATTGTCAGGGTGCCTTGATTAGGTCGCGAACACGGAGGTTCTGTAATGAACAACCGTCTCGCCACTCGTTTAATTAAGAAAGGCAGGCTGCTCTTCTGAAGAAGGTTTTAGAAGTCCGTTGCGGAGGTGAAACGTTCACTGCCATGCCAGGCATTCTGGTGATTTCTTTAACTATTATATGCGGTTCTTTGATGGTTATAGTAACCCGAGCAGTGGAACAAACTTTAGTAACTTAAAAAAAGCACTTCCTTGTCTTCAAGATAAGCAGCGTGCAGTCATTGAGGCATCGATTACTTTAGATGACGTGAAATCGACCAGTTCTTTTCTACAGGGTTAGAAGTCCCCTGGCCCCGACGGTCTAAGTAGTGAATTATATAAAGCTTTAAGCCTAGCATAGCACCTGCTTGTCGGAAGTTTTCAGTGCAGTTTATGACATGGGCATTTTGTCTCCCAAGTTCAACACAGGTCACGCCATACTTATCCCGAAAAGCACAGACGTAGATCGGTTGAAAACTGTTGAAGGGCATCGTCCGATATCTTTATGCAACGTGGATTATAAGATATGTGGGAAGATTCTTTCTTAACTGCAGCTTGTGGCACTAAACTTATTACTGCCTCACCAAGTGCACGGAAACAAAGGCCATAGTATTGAAAACCACATCCGTATCGAACGTTCTTTGTTAGAGATAGTGTCAGATGAGGTCAGTAGAGTGGCTGTTATTCAGATTGGTCTGGCAAAAGCTTTTAATAAGGTGTGTCATAATTTTTTTTGTTTGCTATATTGGAGAGGGCAAATATTTGTGATGTCTTGCTTAAAGGCACAGAACTGTTTTAAAAAGCGGCCACTACAAGACTGATTGTTAATCAAAAGTTTACCAAACCTATTCCACTTAAAACATCTGTTTGACAGTGCTGCCCACTTGCGCGTCTGTTGCTTGCTTTATATCTTAAGCCCTCATGTCGTATTATCATCATGAACGCAGCAATTCGTGACTTCTCACTGCCGCAATGTGAAATAAAGATTTTGGTTAACGCTGATGACGTTGCCTTTTTTGTTCTGATAAAAACTATCCCTAAGCTGACTAATTTTGTGGTAGTTTGGATGCGTCTCTTAACCTTGATAAATCAAAGGGGTTCTGGGTAGGTCACTGGGGTACAAAACCAAGATTTTTTGGTGCCATTAGGTGGGACTCAGAAGATTTACACTATTTGGGGATTGCCTTGCATCAGTATCGTAATAGTGGACTTCACTGAGATTCTCAGACCTCAATAGTTAGGCGAAAAACACAGGCTTGGATGGGCAGGAAGCTGTCTCTATTTGCACAAGCACAAGTTCGCAATGTCATCTTGGTTTCGAAGGTTATCTCCGTCACGCAGGTGTTGCATTGTGCAAATAAAAAGGCAAAGAAAACGCATAAAATTATTGCGACTTTTGTGTGGTGCTGTCAATGGGAGGCTATGCGTCTAGATTCTGGTGGAGCTGGTCTTCAACACTTGTTTGTTCAACAGCTTGTTGCAAGGATTTTATTTTTTAAAACAGCAAACCATGTCTTACTCTTAGCGGCGTTGAACAGATGATTAAGTGCTCATTTGCCTACTTTGTTTGTGCCCACTGGTCATAGGAGTGAGTGGCCTTTATAGGGCTTTCTTAAAGAAGTAGTTCGCACATTCCATTTCGTCACTGTACTGTTTTTCTTATAATTCCAATACAGTCTACACAGAAGACACATGACAAAAGTTGTGATTGAGACGTTGTCTCCTGTATCGATGTATTGGCAGCCTTTCCTCTCTTTTATAGACAACAGTGTATTAAAGCGGGTGCAATGGATGTGTGTTGAAGCAGCGGAGATTTTCTTTTTTAAGCTGGACACCTCAACCTTACCTCTCAAATCGCGGCTTTGTGAAAAAGGCACTTATGTGCCTTGGTCTGTGAACTGTCGCTTGTGTCAGCAGCGAGAAACTATTGATCATTGCTGTGTGTTTTGTCGTGATGCCGTCCTCTTTTTTTGAGGGGGGGGGGGCATTCTTACACGGACTCCCAAAAAAGACAATGAAATTACACCCTATACTATGATTTTTGCCTACAATGGAATGTTTTAGATTCCGTGTGATCTTTCAGTGCTCATGGGACTGTTTAGCGTGCGGAAGAGCCGCATGACAGATCGCCACGCTGAGCCGCCACATTCGCCGAAGTCTCTGTTCAGAGAGCAGTGTGCAGTGATGCGGGGGTATATGCTGCGCAGGATCGACCTTCTTTCTGGCTCCCTTTACTCGACGCATGCGTATGCCTCAACGAATATTGATGTGCAGGCAAACCGAGAGATGGATGCTGATGGGAGTGTGTATGACGGGCTGCGTGATGCGACCTGGTTAAGTCGGACTTGAAGCCTGTCAGCGTGGTCTATCTGGGTGCGTGTACTTTCATGCAATGAATAAAAAAAAGAACTGGTAGCGTGTTATGCGTGTGCTTTCCTCGCAATCTGAAAGACATCGTTCGATTACCCGTATCTCCACAAGAATTCTTTATTCACAGATTTTCCTGTTTCGTGTTACAGCGTCAACATCGCCACACAACGACGACACCGGCTTTTCTGCGACACGAGTTCCTTAAGGAAGATGAATTACACAGCACGCGTAAGTTTTTGCATTTGGTCGCTACCGAAATGCGAAAGCACCTGTGTGCTGCGTGATGCCAGTTGCACGTTATCGAATCCGAGTTTGAAATTTTCGAAAGCTCTCCAGCAGGGCAACTATTTCGATATTCTTCCCTTCGCCCCTTCTTGCATTCCTTACCCGAAGGCGGGTTTCAGGCTTCCTTCATGAGTAAGGCCTTTACTTTCTATTTCCTCTACACGTAAGCACCAAATTCTTGTTTGCTTTTCTATAGGCCCATACAGTGAACGCCATTTTAATACTGTTCGTTTACTTGCTTCTTTTTGTATTGCAAATTTATCAGGCTTGTAGGCACTCTGCACTTCCAAGGAACAAATTCTAAACCTAACAATGACGAGTGGCCACGTATTGCAGCTCTCTAGCGACAATCGTGTTTTAGCACAGCGTCCATGGTGCGCTATTCTGATACCCTGCGTGCAGGTGACAGGTCTGGCCTCTCGCCCACCGTGGCACGAACGAGGCGCATGACGTGCAGTGTCCGATGGAGCATTGTTCCTCCCCAACTCTATGTAAACTAAGGCCAACGCGACCTGTGTAAATGTTGTTTTCCTCCACAGATAGAAGAGGCGACTGGAAAGTTTCTCTTGCACAGGATAGTCAACATGGCTCGCGAGAGAGACATGCTGGAAGAGGGCGCAGGGGGTAAAAGGGTTGCCGGAAAATAACCTTGGTTGCGGTGGCTACAACTCTGCTATTACTGAGCTTCTACGTTGATATTTTTTATCAAACTAATACGCTTTCTTTGTTCAAGGTCAAATTAAAGCTTTTCCTTCTCAATATGTGATTTTTTCCTTCATTTTTGTTATTTATCCTATGAATCGCGGCATCTGTGAGTGTTTTATTGAGCATTCTCCTGCATTATAACGTTTGTATTTAAATATTTTGGTAACTCATATTTCACTATGTATTCATCCACTGCATCGCGAACTAATGTGTTGTGTATTTCTTATTTTGTTGCTTATTGAAATTTTTTATCATAAGAGGTCCCGCCCGCGGTCTTGTACCACGGTACCTCTCGCTGTATACATTTGTAACTTTGTTTGAAGGCATTAATAAACTTTCAACTTCAACTTAAACTTCTAAAAGTCAGTTCTTTCTGAGGCTCTCAGGGAGGCGCGGAGTACCTTTAAGTAGATGAATACATAAACAAATAATTATATATAAACTGAATTACGAATGAATAAGTGTTCAAAAAAACCTGTCGCTTTTCGTCCCTTGAAGTCACTCTAAAGAAAGCCAGTTTCTAATTAAGAGCACGCGTTTAGCTTTGCGTAGGAATCATTGCGAGCGTTTCTATATAGGACAAATGTTGTACTGATGCCGAGAAGTGTTATTTAAAATATAAAACGTAATGTGAAAACATTTTTTCTAATATAAACATTATAGTTTCAGAAATACTATGCGTTTCTTGTATGAAAACCACTTGAGTGGCATTTAGCCGCGGCAGCGCCCGCGGCAGCTTTGCCTGAAATATTTTGTAGCGTATAGTACTGTCATTATTTGCCAAGATATAGCTCGTCAAACAGGCTGAGGATTATTAGACATAATCCGCTCGAGCTACCTCGCGGTTGCTAGGAATACTGTCGTTAAGCAAGCTACTCGTACCAACAATATTGCAACGAGGAGAAACTGGCTTTGAAACCAGCACTAAAAACGCTTGTTTTCGTGCGTAGGGTTTTGAAACCCACCGCCGGAATACAAAGACGCAATCGCTGTTTTGCATACTGCTGTAAAGCTACTCGTCACTCAGGAACTGCTAATGCAGACTGGTAGTTTCCAGCTTTCATTTTACATTTTTTTTCTCTTCGCTTTGTACTTTTCTCTGGACTCTAGCGTTCTACTTTGTCACCATGGGTAGCTGGAACAACCTTAAAATCAAGATAAACTAAACTACCTTTCAATAACCGCCCTTTTTTTCTGCCTAAGATACTTTTAGACAACCAATCCTCTTATCTCCCATTGTAGGCAAATCAACACAAACACCGTAATTTAATTTGCCGTCTTTGCATGAGCTATGATCATGACACCACCATCTTAGCTCACAAAGCGAAAATTGAAAGAAATGTGATCGGAACGAACGATGTTAGGACCAGCGGCAAACAAATTTGTGCCATTAGTGATTTCATTTAAATGCTGTGCGACGAATCTTACTGTCTGGAAATATTATGTTCATCACTGCATAAGGATAAACTTTTGTTCTTTCGCTTGAATCGTTTTTGTTGCATCTCTTAACCTCATGTCTCGCTCTCACATTTTTGTCTGGGTAAAAAGGAGCTCCTCCGAGCAATTGAACAGAAACTTTGGCTGCTATTCCTTGTTTCGTGTATGTTCTCATCTTGCGGTTAGCACAAGAGAGTGGTTCCCTGCAAAATGAACAACGAACTAGTATCCGTCCTTGCCTTTTTACCTGGTTCAGCTAGGTTGCGTAGGTAGCGAATCTCCGAGTGGTTTCTGAGGCTTTTTATTCGGTATTTAAAACGATCGGGAAATGTGATTTTACACGTATAAACTTCTCCCGCTGTGTTTGCAAGCCGCAAAAGGTGGTGGTTGTCGCGCAAATTCTGTTGCGCCCATACCGGTGTGGGTTAGCGTTACAGCACTTGCAAATAATTACAAGAGTTGACAGACGCAGAAATATTGAATAAACCTCCTTCGACCTCTCCTCAAGATGTTGCGTACAATTTATCAGACTACGTTTTAGAGCACCTCAACAGGAATACTGCTTGTCACTCAGCAAGTGTGCGTTGTCGCACATCATAAGATAAAATGGCTCTGAATTCTCAGAGGAACACAATGTCTCCGTCAATATTTTTCTGAAACGAGAACCCGAAGCGCTTTTTCACATTTTATTGCCATTGCGTGAGCGCAATTCCGTGTTTCGAAAAAAAAAAGAACAATTAGGTGTTCATTGAAATGAAATGGAGTGCTGAGCAAGCTAATTGGCGCAAATTGTCGAAGTCCGCGATTTATAGGAATGGTTAGATGTCTTGTTTTGAAGACACTTTTTTTATTTGAAGGAGCCACGCTCGCAAGCTTCTCCGTCCATTGTGAGACGGGTTTTAATTAACGAGAGAAGTTGAAGGTCAACGAATATTTGTATCTACGACTTTCCTTGTGATCCAAAGCTCCAGATAGTTAGTTATAGTCAGGAACTTTGCTCCCTATACGCTGTGTCAGGAACACCATCGATAATAAAGCCGGCAATAATCCCAACAAAAGTGCCTACCCCTAGTGCGTTGCGGAGCTACAACAAGTCGTGCACAAAAGCGGCACGTATGCCTTGAATCGCTCGATCTACGAGGCTTATCCAAGCTCTCTGATATCTAAGAAAAATCAACCAAAGAAAAACAAGAAAACACCTGCTCGGTAATTGAAGCTGAGATGTGCCCTTAAGGTAAGTAATCAAAACAAAATATATACAAAAAATGTGTGGTCCAACAGACGTTTCACTGCGCCACAATAAAACTAAACTACTTGAATTAAGCGTCGAATTAACCAACGTTATTATACGCACACCGTCACCGACAAGGCGCCTCATTATTATAATTAGTGATAGAGCAGATGTTCTTCTGGCATGTACTCTACGTGGGTGGCAGTAGATATGTTGCGGTCAGAGCTTAAAAATTGGTTTGTAACGGTAGATTTTGTCAGGGCTGCGTCATCAGGCGCTAATACCCCTCTCCTCAAAGTCCATAGTTGGTTCAGAATAAGGCGAAACAGTGATAATGCCGTTTGCCCGGATACTCGTAAACCGGTGGCTTTGGATGCCCCAAAACACCGGACAGAATGTCACTCGCGACAAATAGCACAGCTAATTTGCATATATCTGATAGAGGTTTCGCGCTTCACTACGTGGAAATTTGCCGCGATCATGGCGGCAAATAGTGCGTATTGTGCGGTGGTGCCCACTGCATATAAGCAGAACCCAGCTTAGGACAGTAGTGTTTCTTATTCTATACGTGACGAATAACATGCTCGCGATATTCATTTTCTTACGCGTTTGCTTGCTAGGACCCTCATATAGCTTTGTTGTAACCCGCATTTTCGACTTTTTTTTTAAGGAATGAGGTTGTTGTGTACCAAAATGAGCTCTTATTTTGGTGAGTGTGTGCGTTCTTCTCTATATGTGTGCGCCTGTGTCCGAAGGACAATCCCTCGAGCAGCGGCAGTTGTTGAATAACGGAAAGTAGAATTGGTTTGTGGTGAAGCACTGGGAAGTTTGGAGTGAAATTTTGGTTTCCATTTGCAATTTGCTTGTACCCGGTGATAGCACCTGGGGCTTTCTAAGCACCAGCATAACAAAGAAAGCTAATAACACCATGCGATAATAAAAAAAAACTTACAGTGGCAAGCAAAGTAAAGTATAAGAAAAGTGCCATGGTGATAATAAAATAAAGCTATCACCTTGGTACACTGTTCCCAAAAACAGGAATTATATTTAAAGAGCGGTAAAGCCGGCTTTGAAAAAATTTGTGGAATGCTGGGCAGGTAGCCAAGAACTATAGCGCAAATCTGGAAAAAAGTCATCTTCGCTTATCCCACTAAATGTGTCTCTTCATTGGGCAAATGCTTTTTTCAAATAGTAAGGCCGGAGCTAAGAGTTCAAGAACTAAGCGTTTAGCAAGCCTGGCATCGCAGGCTGAAATGGCTTAGTTGCACATTACCATTTCCTTTACCGAAAAAACCAATTATTATTATTACTCCGGGAAAGGAACACTACCACTGTTCACTGTATTCTCTCAAAAGCACCTTCCGAGCTTCTCGAGAAAGAACAGGACAGCACGTGTCTCGTCTAACGCCGCGAATCCCCTCTGAGGGAATTGATATATGGTTATACGACCTTACTGTGGGGAAACAGCGCCACTCCTCGGCTGATACTGATTTTTTCACGCGCCCGCAGAGGGAAAGAGAAGGAAGAAGACCAGCCAGAGAAGAATAGAACGGACGCGCCTGGTGCGCGAGCGCGGGAGAACGTATAGTATAGTGGGCCATAAAAAGAATTAAAAATAATATTGCCCAGACAGCGCGGGAGAACAGCGGAAACGCGATCGCCGACAGACGTTCTCGGTACTTCTTCTTTTCCGTTCCCTCTGCGGACACGTGCTCGCGCAACACGCGCCTCCGTGCTCTTCTTCTCTGGCTGGTCTTCTTCCTTTTCTTTCCCTCTGCGGGCGCGTGGAAAAACCCATCTCAGCCGGAGAGTGGCGCTGGCTCCCTTCGCCTACTAGGAACCGTTGTTCGTGCTATATTACGCAGAGGCGCGGAGGTCAGATTTCCTCTCTAAGGGATTAGGTTAGCGCGAGGTTAGCCAGCAGGTAAAGCCAGTATATACGTGAGCTCAGGGCGTGTCTGTGTTAGCGTGTCGAAAAGCCGTTACAGGTGGGACAATGATCTGCCGGACGACGCGGTAACGTCGCGGCGGTTCTCTTGCTATTGCTGCTCACCACTCCCTGGCTTATAAAAAGCTGTAGGATTCTAGTGCCACTCTATCAGTAATCCACCCCGTACACTTTGTCCTCAAGGCTTCCAAGGCTTTGGAAATGAAACTTGCAGTTTGAGTAATCGATTATCAGGAACGGCTGTTTGACAGAGTTTCGACGACTGCACAAACCGCCGCATAACTTTGAATACATTGGCTGAGGTTTGAGAGGTGGAGACGTATTGGTTGGCGACTTAAAGTAATCAATTATTCGTGGAGACCGTGCAGCGCGCGCGTTTACTCCTCGTAGATGGTGTGCGGGTGCTGCTCTTACGGCGCTGTGCCGGCGAAAGCATCTGCTACAACTCACCCTTTGACGAGTTTCAGCATGAGAGGGCGCAAAGTGCTTAACGGTGTTGGGGAGGACAGGAGACGGCATAGACGCCCTGTGGAATTGAGTGACTGCGCGGGAGCGAGGCGCGTTGGAGTGGCGTGCTGTGTCTCTGCCGATATGTTAAAACTTTGAGTTCACTCTTTGTCCAATCGCGAAGTAAACTTTATTGCCGCTGTGTAGGTGCTAGTAGAATCTGTCGCGGGACAGACTGACGGATATGCGCGGTAGCGAAAAAAATGCGCTGCATTTTTTATAAGAGTGCGCGACGGCGGCTCCAGTGCAGTCCGCTTCAGAAGAGACTGTGGCAGCTAGGACAGCAATGGCTGCGGTAAATCCACATAGCAATTCTGTGCCGCAGAACACGATGTTCCCTAAATTCATGGAAACCAGTGACCTCCAGATGCTAGAAGATTGTCTTGAACGGCGCGGGAAAAGATTGACCAAGGTGATGACTTTTGCACTTTCGCAGCGTGAAGCTGCGGTGGTGGTCGGTGGCACGGTTTTTTACATGGAACTGGCTCATGACGCATTCCTAGCACAGTTCGTCTACATCGCATCCCGTCCTCCTAGCAACAAAGGGACCAGAGACCTAGCCTTCAGAACCACCTGGGGGGTCCTTGGCATCTCAGCGCCCCACCCTCCTTCGACTGCCGCGATCACGACTGCATATCAGCGAGCTGTCTGCGCATGTCAGCCGATCTCTATGTCGCCCGCGTGCCGATGGCTCCTTCAGTGGACCTCATGGCCGCCCAGCTATCGTTTTACAAGAATCAGTTCTACGCTACAGCTGTCCCCGCTGTGTTGGATGCGGCCCATTCGCGGTGGGCCGATCCACCAACCTGCTACCGCTACCAGCGGAGAGGTCATTTGCAAGTACAGTTCCACCGAAGCGAGAGCACGTAGTCGATACCTTGGAGGGTCTGTAGACAGTGCATTGCAGTTGGCAGCTGCATGCAAGTAGGAAGGGTCAGGTGAAATACTTTCCAGGTAATGTAGGACACGGGCTGCAGACTTAATATGCTAGGGGTACAAGCGATGAGAGCAATTACAGAGGCTAGTTTGTGTTTCATCGCGTGGAAACCACGCTCTACTTCAACAAGCAAGACACTATAAGGACGGCAGACGTGTGTCTTGCTTGTTTAAGTACAGCGCGGTTTCCACACGTACAAGCGATAGCTGCAGTGGAAGCCACTGCGGCCAATCACAAAATAGACGGCAACACTTCGTTCGACAACAGCTAGACCTACTCCACCACATCACTCAGTTGCGAGGTTCAGAAAGCAGTTACCACTCGCAGACAATGGTTCTTGTTCTGTGTCCGACCTGTGCAGGGACATGTTGTTAGAGAGGTACTACTTGGCAGTATCCGATATTTCCATATATATGGTCTAACAGGCTGAACGGTTCACATGGAGCTCCAATGTATTGTGCCGTTTGCAAAGACTGATAAGGTGGTTGTGACGGAACCTTTACCTGAAGGACCCTTAGTTTTTCGGCACCACCTCTGTAGATCAAACAACTTGTGCTGCCCACACTGAAAATGTGGTGTTACAAATGAAAACCACACAGGTTACATTACAGTGTAACTGCACAAAGGCATGGAATAAGGGCTAGAGGCTTGAAAGCGATCTTGACCAAGAGCATAGCTGAGCCATTTGGCTGAAAATCAGTTGCCAAGGGTACAGGCTACCTACTCGTTCTAAGATGAGACTTGTGAATGCAAGATGCAGCGGGTAATTGTCAGCGGTATAGAATATGCGCTTAAACAGGACTTGATACGCCGGAGTACCAGCAAGCGGGCCAGTGTTTTTGGCGAAAATGCCTGGGGGTATCGACTGCCTCCCACTCAACTCAAGCTCCAAATTGCGTACCTACCACATTGTGCAGGCAGATTGACATCTTGCACAACTGCTGGACCTAGTGGTTCTCAAGCTCTAACCTTTCTCAAGGTATTTTAAAGGCGAAAGTCTTTAATGGCTCATGTTCGCGACCCTGTAAGTCTGTCGGTCAGTTACGCTCTTCAACTCGATAGGAAAACTAATCTTTGTGCACGATGGGATTCGAACCACCATTCTTCGGTTCCGCAGCCGAGCGTCCTAGCGACTAAGCTACTTCCTGCCATCGCACATCTAGTTCTCCTTGTCTAGGACGCTGGATAGTTTGTGGAAAGGCATCGAATCAGACGGATGCCACCGAAACGCCGTCCGGTGTCTCCAGCACTTAAAGTCCACAAACAATGATGCACTTAATCAACATATTAACCACACACCAGTGACACAAGCAGCAACATCGCGCTAAAGGCTTTCGCCTCACGAAACTTTAGGGCAACAAAGTGCCCCCCCCCCCCCCCCCCTAGTCTCCCAGAATTTTTCAGATACCGGTCCGTGTGAGAGACTATATCGAGGAACACTTTAATTTATCAGAATGCCTTTGGGCGTGAAAGGTTGCCCAGTCACATTTCAAACGTTATTGAATAGGTTTTTAACGGCTTAAACTACAGATCCGCCATTTCATTGAACAATGTCCTTGAGTATTCTAACACCCTCTAGAACCACATTACACTTGACCAGGAAGTGCTGCAACGCCTCAGCTGTGCAGGCTTGATAAAATTGAAGCTCGGTGTCAATTACAATTCCAGTGGCTACGTAATCACCGCGGGGAAGTGCTAGCCCGATGAAATAAAAGTACTGGCAATGCTGGACTACTCTCGGCAAAGTACAATCAAGCAGCTACAAGTTTTCCTGGTACTAGCGGGCTTGTAGCGAAGCTTCATTCCTCAGTTCTCATTTGAGGCCCAACCCCTTACTTCACTCTTGAGGAAAAATCAGCTTTGGGTGCGGAATAACTATCAGGAGGAAGCATTTGCTTTGCCAAATGAATATTTGCCCTGTGATGTTTTGACAAGTCTTCTGGACCCTTTGTTGAAACGAACGCCAGCACAACAGGTATTGCTGTCGTGCTTCCTCAGGGAGGCCTCGACCAGATAAGACCTGCATCATTCATCAGCCGAGTGCTGAGAGAAACGAAGCTGCATTATACTGTCCTAAATTAGGAGTTTGTTGGAGCGGCAGGAGCAGTGGAGAAGGAAAAACCTTATCTAGAGTCGAACAAGTTGGAAGCGCACTGCGACCGCACCTCACTATCATGCATGTTAAGTGCTAACCAGGCTTTTCCAAGAGTTGGTTAAGGACCTCCGACAGCTAATTTTGCACTACGAATTGGTATGTTTTAGAATGATACATCGCCAGCTCTCAGCTATTAAACTACAACTATTTTTATCTGCGTAATATTTTGCCATAGGTTTTCAGCTCACCTTTCCTTCTACTGAAACAACGCTGCAAAATCTGGCATGCCTTTGCTTTGAGTTTGATACTAGCCAACGGTAGTCACAGTGGCACAGCTGTAGACGACATGAGCTTTGGCCAGCATGCATGCAGGGCTTTCCAGGCCTTTTAATTTCATCCCGTTATAAAAATGCTGACCAGTGAAAGCACTTTTCATCGCAGGCGCTCAGCCCGGTTTTTCCTGAGAGCGTGATTGACCAAACCTGCGAGCATACAAAAGCAGGCTAAACATATATTTTACGCTTGAAATAGGCTTCTAACAAAAGAGATTGCTCACGAATACTGCACCTGTGCAAATCATTCTTATTAAATGAAAATAATAAGCCGCTAAGAAATTTCCGACATCATTGGCAAGATTGTTCCTAGTTTCCATATTTTGGCCTAAATCAGCGAAATCAGAACTACGTTCGCAAGCTACAAAAAGAAAGAGCAAAATTGAGGTAAAGGAGGTAAACCAGAAGTGTGTTACGGTTGGCTCACCAGCAAAGGGGAAAGAGAAATGGGGATATAAAGGGCAAAAGAAAAGAGGAAAACAGTGCTGACCTAACGAGGAAGGACTTCGCTGAATATGTGCGCATGACTCGGTCAGAGCCTATCCTGCAAACAGGATGACATCCTCAGGGACAAAAGCAGCGTCTAGCATGCCTTCAGGATTGACAGTTGTCCGCCACAGTCATGGAAACTGGTCTACGTCAGCGGGCGAATGTGGAACGAGTGTACAGCATAGCGCAGCGTTTGGCATCCAGCTCATTCACAAAGTGCATGTCCTACTTTCTCATCATAGCCACCGATGGCACAAGCAGTGCTTTTTGCTTTAGCAATAAACAATGAGCAGCTGTTCCTGAAAGCAACTCCGAGCCACACGCGACGAGAAAAAATACTTCACGTCGCGGTTGACACGCTGCAAGTCGCAGCTTTAGTTCACGGTTCAAATAATGGAGGTGTGGTTAAGAAAACACATCATTATCATCATAATCATAATCAGCTAGACTACACCCACTGCAGGGCAAATGCCTCGCCCATGTCTCACCAATTAACCTTCTCCTTTGAGAGCTGCGCCCACCCTATGCCTGCAAACTTCCTAATCTCATCCGCCCACCTAATCTTCTGCCGCCCCTGCTACGCTTGCCTTCTCTTGCAATCCACTCCGTTACCCTTAAGGACCGCTGGCCCTTAGGGGTAACGGGGAAACCTAATTGCAATCAGTGCTGTGAATTCGATAGCTCTGGAAGCTACCGATGGCTTTGCGGGAAGGGACTGCAGAGGGTTGGTAGAACCAGTTCGCTTTTCCGATATTTTCTCGTAAACCACCTGCCAACTTCCATGGTAGGTAGGGGGAGGCTCCCCATAAAAATCCCTTCCGGTACAGTGACATCATATTCCTCTATTTAATTTTATTTATTTACCTTCAAGGCTTCTTTCGGTGCAAATACGTTCTCCTGTCTGGGGAAGTCACGCCCCTCCAGTAAATGGGATTTTTCTCACTGTTGACATCACTGCGGATGTCACAGGCCGCCGGCCCATCATAAATTTTCGGGACAGCACCAGATGGTCACCACTGACGTTTTGAGATGAGGCAAGCACGAGCGCTGACCTTCTGTGTACCATTATGATCGTGGACCTCCAGTTGTATTTCTACGCGGATGCTCCCGTGAGCTGACGGATGAGTCAGGCAGCAGACATTGCCGGTGCCGAAATTCGGCGCACAGAGACATTGCGGTGGAAGCGGCGGAGTCTTCGGTTTGATTTCGGGAGAAAAAAGGATGGATACAAGGTTATGGCCACTCGGGATAACGTCGCTTGTGAGGGGCGGCGACAACGCCTCTTGTCCACTGCACAGAACGGCGGCGGCAAAGGGAAATGAGCCAGCCTGTTCTCATGGAGCGCTCATTGAGGCGAGTGGTGCAGACACAAATGAAGTTCAGGACTTTTATCAGCAGGCTTCCCTGGCCCGGTCATTTCAGCTGTCGCTGAAACCCTCCTGCAGAAGCACAAAGGCGCCCAAAGAAGATCTGTTCCCCCTTCTTCGAAGCCGGTGGTGGTCTCTTATGTACACCAACTCACGCACAACCTAAAAAAAGTGGCTGGCAGGCACCGTGTGCCTTTGGTGTTCTCAGCACCCAACAAGCTATCTAAGCTATGCCCTCGCATCACGGGTTGTGCCGGCAGGGGCTGCAACAAAAAAAAATGGGATCGCCTGCACCAAATGTGCAATAGGAGTGGTATACTGCATTCCCCTCTCATGTGGGGCTTCATACGTTGGCCAAACTTGCCGCTGTATTAATGACCGGCTACGGGAGCATGCCAAAAACAGAAAACAAAGACACCAGTGCTAATCTAGTGCGTCACATTGCTTCGTGCACGTGTAGGGCAAGGTTGGAGAAAGCCACTGTTCTAGGCAAGAGCGGCAATGATAAGGCTAGGCTCGTTCTAGAGGCTTATTATATCCTAAAGCTGTCCGATCGTTGTATCAGTGACATGTCTGTACTCGTTTATTCATCAGAATGTGCCTTTTTAGATTCTTTTTTTTTTGATTAACTTGTGGGCATGTCTGATGTGCGGTTTCTGTGCATTTTCCACCCGCATGCTCGACATTCTGTTCCTATATAACCCCTGTACCACAGCATGAATAAACAGTTGGTATTAGCGCTAATGAACCTGTTTTTTGTGTCCCTTACTATGTCCGTCGTCCGGTATTTTGCGCTTCCTAGTTTACAACAGACGCGAATGAGGTAGCCGAAAGTTGGAGGACATTCAGGACAATAGCCGATATTTGAGCTAGTTATAATAGCATCTTGAAAAAACAGCGTAAAGAGACAAGGGCCACAGAAAGAAGAGAGGCCAGAAGCGCGGCGTTGGTGGTGCCTATGCTTTCCAGATCCGTCGAATTTTTGCGCTCTTTTTTCAAAGAAGACATTCATGGGCTCCTGAAGAAAGAACCACATCAAGAATATGAACGTCTGAAAGATTCTCGCAAAGAACGGGAAAAGGAACGCAAAAGAGAGGTGCAGGAACTAAAGAGTAAACTTCACTTGCTAATGGCAAAGAACGCGTTATCGTTTAAGGGTTTCAGATCAGGCGAAAACTTTAGAAGCTATCTTGGAAATTTTGATGTTTCTACGGTAGAGCAGCTTAACTAGGTCAACTGGTCGATGATGTTGCTGTCAGCCCTCCGAGGTGATGCCGGCAGTGTATTAGCGCACCTGTCTGGCGATGGTGCCTACATATACGCGGAACCTAAACTTGCTTTATTTTCGGATGTTGGAGCTCTCGCAGAGGTGTTTTTAATGCGCCGACCTTACAGCGAACGACACCACCAGCAGTGTGTCGATGACTAGTCTAGGCGCTTCGCTCGGTCAGCTGTTGACACGGCTATTGCACCGGAGAAGCAGAATGAGAGCCCATAATGAAAAAGGCAACATTGCGGGGAAGGGAAGGAGTCAGACTGCTTCTGCAAACATAGGGCTCGTAAAGACTGAGACCGTAGTAGAGATAGAAAATCGCTTTGCCACGAGGGAAGTAACAGAGAATAAGTCCAACCAGTGTGTAGATGAAAGAGAAGCGCACATACCGGAGATAAATGCCGTAAGAGAAACAAAGACGGTAGCGGTGTTGGAAAGTCACAGCGCGGTGAGTGAGAAGTTTGTTCACGCATTGAACGAGAATGAATGGAAAATGAAAAGTCACCTCAAGGATGAGAACTCCAAAATGAAAATGAGAGAAAGTCTTGACAGCTGTAAAGAAAAGAGTGTAGACCAGTGTCACCATAAAGGAAGTGGCAGAAAGGACATCAGATGGGCGAAAATGGTACGGCGGCAATGTGAGCCTCTGAAGGACGTCGACATTGATCGCGTTTCGCTTCCGAGTCCTAAATAAACAGAAAACACAAATGGAAGTTGAACGATACGGGCCGGAGCAGGTCATTGTGAAGAAAACTGACTGAGAAAGAATTACAGAAGGCACAACAAGGGAAATGTGCTAATGCTGTCGTCCGATGTCAAAATCCAGTCAGTCGATTCTGGAGTGCTGGAAATCGGCTGCGAGGGTAAAAAGACTGCCAGTTTTCAATTCGAGGAAGGTTGCCACAGTGCGAATCCAGAACTGGACGAAACTGGTTTTCATGAGGCGACGCACGCGGAATGCTCTAGGCTAGAAGAAAGAAATGGGTGAAGGCTAGTCGAAACCAAGTCAAAAATCAGGCTCAAGATTTTGTAGTACTGGCGGTCACTAGTAACAGGAAACAGAGGAGGCCTGCGGAATATTCCCACTTCACGCACCAAAAACTCGCGGACGCAGTTTGTGATCAGGTCATGCATGCGAAAGGTCCCAACGTTGGGGGGGAAATGGAAAGGGAACGTATTTTCCAAGAAGAACAAACGCGAAGGTCGTCAAAGTATGTCCGTCTGCGAGAGGTAAGACTGCGCCATCCTGAGACAAAGCCAGTAAGATCGCCTGAGAGACCACGGAGTGCCACGACACGTGACATGCTGAACATGATTTCGGGAAGCTGAAGCACGAACCCCGCAACAGGACTAATTGGTCGTAATAAAGGAGGAAAAAAACCGGTCCTTGGTTCGGCGGAGCGCCTTTTCCGAAGACGTTCAGGGCGGAAAGGTAGAAAAGCTCCAGATTTCAAGCGAACGATAAGAGCCAACCTTCTTTTTGTTCACGGGCCATTTTTCAGTGGTAGTTTCCATATGCGATTGCTATATCAAGGCTGTCCCGCCGTGATAATGAGCCGCGGAGATTTGTGTCCAAATTCTTGGACAGAAATTTCTGATATTGAAATATTAGAAGGTATGTTTATCGAAATATTCAAGGTAATAGCCCTATCTTCGGACGTGTAGCCAAATTTTTCTTTTAGAGTGTTTCTATCACTCGCATCGAGCAGTTAATACTGCTCAAGAAGAGCAATAGGAAACGCTTTTGAAGACAGCAAAACCGTTAATCGCAAAAAAATCCAAGCCTCCCAACGGGTGATCTGCTGATATATTGATTGTTATAGTGAAATCTTACAATATGTAAAAAATCGCGGACATGAAATGGCTCCCGTTCAAAAATGCCTTTGTCCAGAATTTTGGGGCATGATCGAGAGGGTGGAGAAACGGCTATCTTCGCTACCTTCGTAAAGTCCATAAGCACAGCTCCAAAATTGGGGTCGCGACTTAAACCAGCACGTCGAAATGGTAATTCTTTCAACGATGCGGAGGCGTGTGTCTGATCTATCACATCTTCGTTGCTATTATAGGTAGCTGGGTTTTACTTTTTTGGTGTCATAATTATCATCGGCCTTACTACGCCCACTGCAAAACACAAGCCTCTCCGTGAATGCTTGTAATTAACAAAGGAAGGCTGCTTTGTTCGAGCTATAAAATGGAATGTGATCGAACATAATATTCATCTTATAACCAAGTACTCACCAAGGAATTCGGCGTGAACCCTCACGCCTTGTATACGGAGGCGGTATATAACGGGTTATGCATGTACGGACGCTATGAGCATCGTGGCCACGGAAAAAAACAGGCAGAATTCAAATCACCGGCTCCATCACGGACGTGATCTCGTGCAATACTGCGGAAGAGGCTGCCGTTCCAGTCGCGATACAACACCTGCTCCATAAGTACGCAGCTGAAGGGGAGAAAGAAATACGCAGTGAATCCCACGCCATCGAAACCGTCATCACCGGTTCGCAGCCAGCATGCCGAGCAAACGCATCGAGCATCCTATCCGCAAAGGTAAGACGCATTCTGCAGCATTGCCACACCAGCAACTCTTCCCTTAATCGCATTGTCTGATCCCCAGGCCATGCATTTCTTCATGGCAATGGGCAAGCACACGCGCTCTCCCAAGATCTGACCTGCCGGGCACCAGCGAAAGGAGAGGCTAAAGCACCAGGCCTAGCCCGGACTACCGACTAAAAAAAAAAAAAAAGAAACGATGGGGAGGCACAAGACTCCCTTGCGAGGCCGCCAACCTCAGAACCGATCACTTACACGAACATAACCGATACTACAAAACACAGAAAAGAAGACGTCCGTGACCCCAAAAAACCCTCAATAGAGCCGGCGCCATTGGCTTGCACCAGCTCGACGCTCTCACGTGCCCTGACATTTTTCACAAACATTTTCTCTTCGCTACGCAATACCTTGAAGGCTGTGCGTAGTGCAAAGATTTAAGCCGTGCACTCTATCATTCTATCACTATCCGGCACTGGCAGTCCGCGATCCCATCAGTGAATCAAATACCCCTTCATTCTACTCCTGCGAGGCTGTCCTGCACGGCTCGGACCCGGGCTACCAGCTACCTCTGATCAAGCTGGCGCGGTGGATCACGTCTACGGTCGTTGTCTCGGACTGCGGTCTGCGCCCATCGTGAATGGCTGTAACTAACCTGAAACAGAAGTTTTTCCATCACCTCCACCGCCAACCCGCTCTTCTTTATCGTATTGGAGAACCAAGCTGATGATCATGCTTAAGTTGTAGCCCTGTGCATCTCTGCGTGTGGAGACGTCAGGATCGCAGTGTTAGCCGCACCAGATCGCTTGAAAAGTAAAATGTCTTTTCAAAGAGCCTGAAGTGTTGGGATGCCAGTGTGCATACCCTACCGGCTTTTCTAGAAGGCGCAGATCCCTGCTTCCGACACTTATTCACGGCAAGTCGTTTTTATGTTTTCACCGAAATAATAGCGCATATAAACACGTTCACCTGCGAATTTTCTCAGTGGCTTGATTGGTGAGAGGCTGCATTACTGTGCAGCCGACAACGAGTACCGAATTAGACCAGCGCGAGATGATAGAACGAGAAACACTGAACTTTCTGCTCGTGCTTTAAATCTGCAGTTCCGCACACCGCACAATAACTCTGAGAATTCCGAGAACACGTTTTGACGCCCTCTGCGGGGACCAAGCTGTGCCGGCATCAAACCACCTGGCATTTCGTCGCACAATCGGCCTGTTTGATTTGAGCCCCTGGTTTGCCTGGGCCGTCTCTCGCCAGGCCGAGGTCCACGGGTTCCGGATCGGGAGTCTGCTGCTACGGGGTGACGAAGAGACGAGATGGGCTTCGAGGTGGAGAAGAGACTTAAAGGGGTTTATTTACATTTTTACAGAGCTCAAAAGAGTGAAACGGAAGCTGGTTAATCACATGCCAGATTGCTGCTTGAATAGGGTCCCCTGTCTCCAGGTCCCTAGTTGGGAAATTTAGTTCATAGAAATGCGTCCAATCACTATGATGTAGATGACGTGTCCAGCCTTTAGGATCCGCCTACCAGGACGCCCCCAACAACACACTCTCGCCACTTCTGGCAAGTTATGGTCCGTGCTGTCCCTGCAGCAGTGATGAAAAGCCCGAATGGAGGCCCAATCGGCGTCGAAGGTCAGTCGCCTCCACTTAGGGGAAGACAGGGTAAGAAAGGGGAAGAAGAGGTCTTTTCCGAAGCACGAGCATCCCGGCGTTGTTGGCTTAATCAAACACTGCCGCGTCTGCCGTGACTCGCCGCACCGCGCTGGCCGCGGGCTCCGCCCACACGTAGGGGAAAACGAGGTCTTTAGGTCCCGGGTGGGCCCGGCACCGTGAACTAATGAGAACCATGGTCCCGAGAAATGTTCTCAGGAAGCGGACGACCATTTCACTCCGTAAAAAACATGGGGGGTCTCTCGTTGACGCTGCCACCTGCATTCGTGGCGCCGCAGCCGTGCCGATGGCCCTTTAAAGCACCTGTCGATTGATGACTCCCAGTCGCTTGAACATTCTTGGCATGTTGGCGTTCTCCGTCCGTAAAAACTCTTCCACGGCCAGGAGAATCTCGTTCGTCCAGTGGTCACAATCACTGGCCGAGGAGAGATGGCTTGAGTTGTACGTGGGAGATCCTTATTGATCTTCTCTGCGAGCACACAACAGTTCTAAACCTCGCACAACGGAGGCATTAGTCGAAATCAACCACTCAACATAGCGCACTCCCCAGGCAGTGCACGAAATTCACCCTAAAGCCACCAGGCTGTTATGCAATACGACTTCATTGTAACGTAAACGCTGACACAAAATTTTGAAGCTGACAGTAATAATCTCGGCTACTAAGATCAGCTTCCAAGTCTGCCAAATCGGCTGCCAAAGCCCGATTCGCCGCACATGATTTGAAGAGGGTAGCAAATTTGGAAGCAAAACGAGAATTAGAGTGACGACCCTGCGCAAAAAAAAACAACCAAACTGATACCTAAAAAAAAAGATACGAAAAGGCACCGAGTTGCCACAGAACGGATACCTCAGTTACGGGAATAACCTGCTCAATCTGTCGGCATTGCCATGGCATCTGCCCTTTTTGTACCCGCAAAGAAAAGTTATATTGCTGGAGGGCTAGACTCCATTGTAGCAAGCGGCCATTCTTGGGAGACATTTGACGCAGCCATGTTAGTGGACAATTATCTGTCTCGAAAGTAAATTTCGCCCCATAATCATAACAGGCTAGCTTTTGTGCGGCCCAAACCAGACAAGCGCATTCCTTTTCCGAAGCGCTGTAGGCTTCTTCTCTTACGGTTAACTTCCTGCTGGCATAGATGGGGGGGGGGGGGGGGGGTTTAATTGTCGTCTCCGACTTGGCTTGTTAGGACCCCCATCTCCCTGTCGCTAGAGTCACAGTGGAGCACGAATTCCTTTGTGTAGTCCGATGCGCGTAACTCGGGCCGCAATACCAGCACGCTTTTCAAGCTTTGGAACTAATTTTCTTTTGCTGCGTCCCAGATAATGCTATTCGACTTTTCTTTGCGAAGCGCATCGGTCAAAGGACATGGTACCTGTGAATAGGTGGGTATGTACCTTTAGTAGTATCCCACAAGACCGAGAAATGAACGTGCATCCGTCTTAGTTCGGGTCTGCGGAAACTCAGCAATAGGGGCTATCTTGAGGTCTGACGTCCTCCTCGTCCCTCTACCGACAACATGACCAAGATAGGTGACATGTGAGCAGCTAAAACTACATTTTTCAGCCTTAATAGTTAGCCCAGCGTCCCTCAAACTCGTCAGTACCCTCCTGAGATGGAAAACATACCCCGCCGCGGTGGCTCAGTGGTTAGGGCGCTCGACTACTGATCCGGAGTTCCCGGGTTCGAACCCGACCGCGGTGGCTGCGTTTTTATGGAGGAAAAACGCTAAGGCGCCCGTGTGTTGTGCGACGTCAGTGCACGTTAAAAATTCCCAGGTGGTCGAAATTATTCCGGAGCCCTCCACTACGGCACCTATTCTTCCTTTCTTCTTTCACTCCCTCCTTTATCCCTTCCCTTACGGCGCGGTTCAGGTGTCCAAAGATGTATGTGACAGATACTGCGCCATTTCCAAAACCAAATATATATATATATATATATATATATATATATATATATAATCTTCCCACGAGTCAGAAAAAATGGCAACATCGTCAAGGTAAGACAACGCAAAATCCTGCATGTCCTTGAGGATGATGTCTATTAGCTTTGAAAAGCTAAAATGTGAATTCTTGACCCCAAAACTGAGCACCAAAGGTCTGAATACCCCCTTGGAAGAAATAAATGCTGCGTACCGGCTCGCGCTTTCCGAGAGGGGGACCTGCCAGTACCCTTTCACTAGATCAAGGGTGGAGATGTACTGTGCCGCGCTAGCTCTCTCGATCCTGTCTTCGATGTTCGGTATTGGGTGCAACTGGTCCTTTGTTATGGTGTTCAGCGTCTTGCAGTTCATTCAAGGTCGCGGATCTTTGCCTGGTGCCTCTACAAGTATCAGCGGAAAAGTGTAGTCGCTCTCTGCTGGCTCTATCACTTCAAGTTCTAGCATGTGCTTTATCTCCGCTTCAAATATTTCTTTCTGCCTTGCAAAAACTCTGTAGGGTTTCGATTTTACTGGATCGGTCGAAGTTAGCTCTGTCTCATGCGTTATGAGATTTGTCTTCCCTGGCCGGCCGCTAAAACACTCCTGGAATTCGCACCGCAGTTGCCTCATTCTTGGAGTTGCTTTGTTCTAAATCCATGGTGCTCGCGGAACGGGACACGATTTCCTCTATGCTGCTGGTAGCCTTTTCTTTCATGCTGCCTTTCTACTCATTGTTTTCGGTTAGTAGCTGTTCGGGGATATTTACTGCAATGTTTACAACCCCCCTCCTTTCCACAAAGGGCTTAATTAAATAACAGTGATAGATCTTCATCTGCTGCCATCTCCCTAGAATTTTCAAATTTTAGTTGGTTTCTGAAATCTGATCCAAAACTCCCACTGGTCCATCCCAGTGAACTTTCATCTTATTCTTGCGTGCGGATCTCAGAATAAGCACACGACCCCCACCTTGAAGGTTCTCAGTCTAGCATTCTTGTCGTAGTACTTTTTCGCAGTGTCCTGAGCCGTTTTAAGATTCCGGTCCAGTAGTTCTCGCATGGCGCTCAGACGGTTTAGTAACTGCAATACATACTCCACTACTGACAGACTCTCTCCGGTCCTCTCCCACAGCTATCTAAGCATCCTTAGCGGGGAACGAAGAGCCTTTCTGTACACTAGTTCTGAAGGTGTAAAGCCCGTTGCTTCGTGCAGAACTTTTCTCAGGGTGAACAGCCGGCAGGCAACTTTCCCAATCGTCTTTGTGCTCACAACATGAAGCGCGTAGCACTCCTTCGAGCACCGAGTGCCACTTGTCGACGCTGTTCCACTAAGGGTGGTAAACAGAACTATGGATCAGCTTCACCCTACGCCACTGTAACAACGTGGTTGTGAGTGCACTCGTGAGTGCTGTCCCCTGATAAGCCTGAGTTTCTGCAGGAAAGCCAATCCGGGCGAAAACTGGCAGGAGACCGTCCACTATCTCTGCCAAGCTCAGCTGCTTTAGAGGCACCGCCTCCGGGAACTTGGCAGCAGGGCATATCATAGTGAGCACATACTTATAGCCTGACTTAGTTCTGGGTAGTGGTCCGAAGGTGTCAATCAATGACCAGGCGTCGAAAAGGCTCCGAGATAAGCGGAACCAGTTTTAGCGGGGCCTTCCATTTACCTCATAGTTTCGCCGTGCGCTGACATGGGTCGCATGACTGCACGTAGCGTTCATCATCTCGGAAACATCCCGGCCAGTAGTATTCCCCAAGCAGCTTTTCCTTCGTTTTGTTGACACCTAAGTGCCCTGACCAACTGTTTCCGAAAGAGAGGCCTAAAAGGTCAGAGCGGTAATTTGCAGGCACGACCAGCTGATCAAGCGTCTTTCCCTTTTTATTCCTGTAATTACGATACAGCAATCCGCCTTTGTGGTGCCATGTCACCTTACGCCTAGCAATACCCTCCTTGGGTGTGAAGGGTAAATATGACAAGCTAGGGTCTCTTCCCTGTTCCTTGATTAAGGAGTCTGTCAACGCGCATTAAGCGATCCATGCACAGGGAGGTTGATAATAATATGGAGCCTGGACTGCACTCCACCTGAAGGCAGGCACAGCTCTGAACCGTTGTCGGAATTCTTCCGCCGAACATCGGAACTTTCTCAGCAGACTCGCTTTCACGTTCTCGTGGTCATCGGCATCTCTCGCATTAAGCCTCGCGACTGTAGTGGCCGCCTCACAGGGCAACACCATTAGTAGCTTTTGTGGCCATGTCTAATTAGCGTAACCCAGTTTCTCACACGTCCTCTCGAAATTCACGAGGTAATGACCAAGACCCTCGCCAATCTTATACGGCTGCATCTCTCTGTCCATATGAAACAATTCGGCCTGATGCGCTCTCTCTAAAGTCGTGCTGTCTCGAGCTTTCATATGCCAGTTTCTTTTGGTCTTGCGCAAGCTGAAACCTTCTGAGCTCCCGCTCCTCTTGCTCGGCCGCTAGCCGTTTCTCCTCAGTTTTTTCCCCTCATTTTGCTCTTTCTTTCGATCATCTTCCTGTTTATTTCGCTCCCCTTTGAGGAGTTCCCACGTATCGCTAACTGTTCCTTGCTCGGAGGTTTCCAAAAGCAATGTGCAAATGTCAGACGTTTTCTTCTTCTCGTCTACGTCTACACACAACTCTTCGCACAATGACATCAAATCTGCCTTAGTGTGGAGTTCGCTGACCTTTCCGTGAACTCGTTGGTCTGGTGTACGCAAGGAAGGCCGCTCCAGTTGGGTTGGAAGTCGCTAACAAAGGGACCCGTCCCGTCTCGGCCTCCCCTGCTTGCGGCTGACGTCCATGTTTACTCCGCGCGGTCACGGGCATAGCCCGTCTTAAGAAGCCTAACCATGTACAGGTGTCGACATGTGTGCGTTGAGAAGGGTTTGCTGAGGCTTCGGGAATGCACGAGATACGGCTGGGTAGGAGCCGAGTGGCCGGAAACCCACTAGTCCCGTAGCTGTCTTCTTCTCTTCTGGTGTGTTCTGTAAACAACTTTACTGATCGTCTCGTCGGCATATGTTTGTCGCGTGTGCGAAAGAGAAAACATATGTTAGGAAAGTGGTCCCCAGGTAACTGCTGTGCCGTGGGTGCCGTGGGAGAGGGTTGTCGCGTTTGTGCTGTTTGTGTATTTGATTGCAACCTCTCCTTTCCCAAATGTTTAATCAGCACTCTTTCCCCAATCTGTGATTAGTTGGCGGAAACCTTATTTTCCTTTCCCTGACCACTGATTGAAGAGGTGAGTCGCTTGTAATCTTATTGGTGGCTATCCGCGCTAAGGGCGGAGACAGAGGGTTTAAAAACAAGCGATCCGGGTTGAACGAGGGCTGAATTCGTCTGATCAGCGGTTTAATCATGTAAATAGTTTTCTCCCTGCTTTGTTTCTTCTTGTTTTATTTATGTCGTAAATAAATAGTTAACCTTCTCCTTGCTTCGAGTAATGTGAATGTTTGCGAGTTAGAACCACCGGGTCATCAAGAAACCCCGATTTCATCGTCAACAAGGTGTTTCCTCTCATAACCACCAGAAGGGGGAAACTCAAATTTTAGCAACTTCATTAGATCCATGTTTGCTGCTCTGAGCCTTGACTTTGCTGAACAACTATAGACGATAGCTATACACACTCGTCTCACTGATCACCTTCCTTGGATTTCCAGCTGTTCAATGTATTAACGCAAATATTTGAAGCCTGGCGAATCTCAAGCAAAGCTCAAGCAATCACCCGCAGAAGCAACACCACGCCGCATGGTCGATCCAACCGCTGCCAACCAGCTGTTAGCGTTGGCGTTTTAATATCACCGCTATGGTACCAGTTGTTAAGGATGGAGCTTCTATCTCAATGCTGCCACCAGTTGTTAGATTTGGGCCTTCATTCCCACCGCTGCCACCAGTGCTTAGTTGTGGGTCCCTGGTTTGCCTGGGCCATCTCTCGCCAGGCCGAGGTCCACGGGTTCCGGATCGGGAGTCTGCTGCTACGGGGTGACGAAGAGACGAGATGGGCTTCGAGGTGAAGGAGAGACTTAAAGGGGTTTATTTATATTTTTACAGAGCTCAAAAGAGTGAAATGTGAGCTGGTTAATCACATGTGAGATTGTTGCTTAAATAAAGTCCCCGGTCTCCAGGTCCCTAGTTGGGGAATTTAGTTCATTAGAAATGCGTCCAATCACTATGATGTCGATGACGTGTCCAGCCTTTAGGATCCGCCTACCAGGACGTCCTCAACAACGCACTCTCTCCACATCTGGCAAGTTATGGTGCGTGCTGTCCCTGCAGCAGTGATGAAAAGCATGAATGGAGGCCCAATCGGCGTCGAAGGTCAGTCACCTGCACTGCACAGCGCTCTGTGGGAACGAAAGGCCGCTGCTACACTTGCGCAGATGGTTCCACTTAGGGGAAGACACTTAGGAGAAGATAGGGGAAAAGGAGGTCTTCTCCGAAGCACGAGCATTCCGTCGTCGATGTCTTAATCAAACACAGCCGCGTCTGCCGTGACTCACTTGCAGCACCGCGCTGGCCGCCGCCTCCGCCCACACTTAGGGGAAAACGTGGTCTTTACGTCCCAGGTGGGCCCGGCGCCGTGAACTAATGAGAACCATGGTCCCGACAAATGCTCCCAGGCAGCGGATGACCATTTCACCCCGTAAACAACAGGGGGTCCCTCGTTGACGCCGCCACCTGCATTCGTGGCGCTGCAGCCACGCTGACGGCCCTTTGAAGCATCTGTCGATTGATGACTCCCATTCGCTTGAACATTCTTGGCATGTGTGCGTTCTCCGTCCATAACAGGCCCTCCTATAGCTTTGCCACAGCGAGAAAGGCAGGTAGCACCAGAGGATGATGCGTGGGCAGTTTCTAACTGCCTGCCTGCAGGTCGCGAAATGGAGCGGATACAAAGGAAGTGTGTGAGGCGCGTGTAGAGAGTGGGGATGGGAGTATGAAAACATAAGACATATATAATATGCCCTGCAAACATAACCTATTGATGCACCACCTATGCCTGCTCCTCTTATCTTCTCATCACCATACGTGTCCTCCATTACGTTGGCCCGTTTCTGCGTGCACCTTCATTTTGACATCCGGCCGTACTGAACGAAAGACTGCTAGAATCGTGGTTTACTCTTCGAGGGCAAGCATTAATTATAGCAACATAGAAACACCTCCAGATGCTATCAATAGCTCCAGAACGACTTCTGTAGCCAATGGCGGCGTTCCTACAGCAAAAAACTATGATCACAACGTGATCGCGAGACATTAAATCAGTGATTACGATGTAAATTGATGTCTATACCGAAAAGAAAGAAGTTGTCCGCAGTGAAATTATTCGAAGAAAGACCATGGGTGCGCTCATGTTGTTTTAAGTGCACAGTACTGTGAGCGAAAACGTTCTTCAAAGGACTTTGTCCGGAACCCTTGAGGAAGGATAAAATGCCAATGTGCCGACTTTTCAATCCGAAGGCAAACATAATAAAATGCACCAAACTCTTGGACGTTCAATTTTTCGTTTTATGTCCTTCGAGCGATGGTATCACGAGTCGAGAGTAGAGGTGACTTTTTATAGCGCACGAGCAACGGAAAACAAACTTGTTGCTATGCTGGACGTGAACCAGCGGTCATATTTATTAATGACATTACCTCCGACATTACCTACAACACCAAACTTTCCGATCGATTGTATAATTTGGTGAAATGTTTAGGGGAAACCCTCAAGGTGGAGTAAAGTTTTAAGAAGAGAACAAATTGGCATCCACCCAAGCACAGCCATACGGCTACGGAGGATTACAGAGAAACAATTTACAGAGAAATCAGAAGCCATCTAGATCACGCAATGCTTAACAGATCATTACAAAAACTTGTCGGACTCCTGTAATGTCTGGCAAATGTCAGTTAACAAGGTGAATCTTTAGCAATTAGAGTAACTATGAAAAAAAGTCACATTTTTTAAACCCATGGAACTCCACTGGCCTTAGTCAATGAACATAAATAGTTCGGCGTTACATTAACCTTCTATCTTAGATGGGGTAAACACATCGACAACGCCACTTCAGCTGCATTACGAAAGCTGTTTTTCTTAAAAAGGCGTCTTCGTCTTGCGCCAGCAGGAGGTGAACTTTCAGCCTAAAAAACCTTTGTTAGATCAGTGCTAGGATATGCTAATACTGTTTGGTTTCGCAGTCTGTAACTAATATTTCATGACATGAAAAACTTGAAAGGTTTATCCACAACGTATGCAAAAAAAGCCGGCTTACCAACAGAACAAGCTGTAATCTCCGGGCTTGAAACACTATCAACAAGGGCAAATCGCGCGCGACTTTAATTCCGCTATTATCTTCTTAAAAACACCTTTAGGAGTGATTCATCAAAGTACATTGCCCTTTCACAAAAAATGAGCATTAAGAAACCAGCAGGCCTATACGCTAACCGAATATGCAATCACAGTGACACTCTGAAAGATTCTTTCTTCTTTCTAGTAACAAGAGAATGGAACAGTCTATAGACGCATTCATTACTAACTTTGATTCACTTTCAAATTTTTGTTTCGAACTACAAGCGACTTTTTAAAAACTAGTGTTGCTGTTAGAAAACCTTTTCCTTAATTTTTTTCTATTTGAAAGGGTAGACGTTGCGTTATGTCCATGTTAATGTTTCTTTTCAAAGTTACATGTGTCTTTTTGAAAGTTACATGTGCAAATGCATGAACTCCTTTTCAGTTTACTGTGCTATAAATTGTCTAGATAAATAAATAAACAAGAGCACACAGAAATTCACGAAAACATATAAGAACCATTAACCCGGCAACTTATGTAATCTCCTCGCCGCTGCAATATACTGGAGTTGTCAGTTGTAGGCAGCAACTTTTAGCCCTGGAGACCGTCCAGTATTCTGGTAAATAAAAAAATTTAATTGAATTGAATTGTTTGAGCGCGATGAACGCCTTTTATTTTTCTTTGTAGGAACGCAGACGTGCGCACACACGCATGTGCATACACATGTGCGCTGTGCGTGCAGTCTGATCTCTTAAAGTATGTGCCTTCTTGGGGCGTAAAAACCTGTTCAGCGCACCGCTTAACCATAAGATTCTGGCCATCTAGCCCACGTAGAATCTTTTTTGATTCACATGCGCAGATGCACGGACGTATACACACAAGTATCAGGCTGAATGTTAACATCTTCGGTATTCTCTGGAGCCTAGGTCCTTTCGGAATTCAGATTATGTAGTAGCCTTCCACTGCGGCTACCGCGTAGTCCTGTGCAGCGCGAGTTTAGAGCTGCGACGTTAAGCCGCTAAACACGAGATTACGCGACATAACTAAGCTGCGACAGCCGCATATGCAGGTAAACTAAACTAAAAAGCGCACACATGCACGCAAGCATTTCGTAATTACAGAAGCCAGTTTGTGTTTCTTAACTTTGAGTTAGAAATGCACGAGAAAATTTTGTGCCAATATCGCTGTACCCTTTACACGTAATATACAGCGGAGCTTCATGAGAAGCGTTCCTTTGTATGTTCTCTTTCGTTTGCTTTCTGGCATAACGGTTCTGTACACCCCAAAAAAGTTTTCAGTCGCTGAGCACGATTACATAGCGTGTTCGCCCAACCTTTAAAATAAAAAAAAACTGCGCATTACGAGTGCTCCGAGGGCTTTCCTTGTTCACGTACCGCAGCGGTGGCTTAGTGGTTGAAAATCCACCTCGCATGCGGGTGGCGCGGGGTTTCATCCCAGGTGCCGCCGGGTACCTACCGGTGATGCAATGGGTACAAGCTTCACTGGCCTAGTGCTCGGCTTAATCAAGATGGAATGCTTCGAAAATGAGTCTCTGACCCCGCCTTGAGCAAACCAAAATACCTTAAGCCATGGAGCTCTTTGGCCGCAGATGCCCTTGCGCCATAAATAATTCACTATCATCATTCGTGTTTACGCCATGCGAATTAAACACTGGCCGCAAGAGCACCTGAAAGGGAAACCGCTGAAAAGCCTTTATAAGCAGTCATTGCTTCGATAATTCTCGTAGCTTCCATGCAAAGTTTTCGTCACGTTTCAGAGAAAATCGCCAAGGCGAGATGCAGCGCGTATCAAGAAATCGAGTTCCGATGAATCCCGGCAACAAACTTGGCATTGAAGCTTATGTCGCATTCGAGGGCACCCACGCACGTCGCGTATGAAAAAAGAAATGGATATGCGGCGCTGCCTCAGGCACCAGCAAAAGCATCGGTACGGCTTTTACCTTTGGCGCCAACTAAGAGAGACAGAGCTTTCAAGTAAACAACGAAGAAAAGAGGAAAGCAGTTAGTAAAGCCCGCACTTCGCTTAGCCATGGCTCTTTCTCAGCGAACTAGAGGTAAGCCTGTCACGCAATTTACGGCCCTCTCGAGGGACTTGAGACACTGTACAAAGAAGTAAAGGAGGTTGTAATGGCTAGCACAGCGAAGAGCGCTGCTGAGGAAAACACGAAAGCTTTATCTGCGGAACTTGCCTGTAAGAGAATAAATGGGGGCGCATTTACTCGGTATTTGTCCACAGCTAGTTTGTTGATGCACGGACAGCTGACCGCGCCGGGCAGATTAATTTAGAGAATAAATAAGCTGCCTGAAACACGTTCCTCTCTGTGCCACAGACGCTGCTGTCCGTACGAGGCTTCTAATGAAAAGCGCTACCATGTAACACCTGCGGGATCGTCTTTCTCGCTTCGGCATGGTCTCGGAAGTGTTTTTGATTTTTGTGTCGGTGCAGTACCGGTGGCTGCTGGTGTTGCAAACGGAGGAAATAATTCACAAAAGAAAGTTTATCATCAGCGCAGACATTATAGTTAGGAGACACAGATGCGTTTGGTGGGCAAGTAGGCTTTTTTGGTGACAAGATATATTATTAGCCTTGAAAAGAATCTAATCTAGAGCTTTATAATTTGTATCATAGCGCACATATAAACACCTCGTCGAAATCGATTGCACTGGTATTTGAATGCTGTGAATAAAGCACGGGTTGATGAAGTAGGAAAATGTGGTTTCATTATAATGCTTGTTACTCTCGCTTTGCAAGCGGCAAGTTTCAAAATAAGGATGCGGCCTTTTTCGTTCCGTTCCTTTCCTTTTTCAAATCTGGCTCATTAAACGGAGCGTTGAAAATCTACCACTTATTGGATCGTTCATGGCACTTCCGCGTACAATGAGATTTTTCCGGATGTTATGATTGGTGCAAAACAGAATAGAAAGCGCACTAAATTCTGTTGCGGAACAACGAATATCATATATTAATGCGAAAACATCAGATGGCTCAGTCAATGTCATTTCCGTAAAACGTCTCAGCAAAATTGTCCACAAAATCTCTAGGCAAAATATGTCCGCTCTATGACATCACAACTTGAATGTGTAAATGCGTGCGAGTGTAATTTAATTGAGTAAATAACTAATGAGTGGCGTATTATGTCGTGCTGTATATTGATGTCATTACGTTAATTAGTGAATGCTAGCTGTTTATTTTTAATAGCAATTAACAAAAATGAATACAGGAAAAAAAGATTTAGAATAACGATGATGGAAGTGATGATGATGATACGTGATGACGTCCTACCCAAGTCACTTGATAAAATTACTTGCAGAAATTGAGGTCACGTGACAAGTTTATTATGTCATACCAAATTACGTAACAAGATGACGCAAAAACTCCCAACTCACGTGACACGTCGATGACGCGACCCAAAGTCCCGTGACAAAGTTATGACGTCATACCGAAGTCACGTCACAATATGACTTGCAGAAAGGACTTGTGAGAAAGGTTACATGAGTTAAACTAAAGAAAAACGCTACGTGACAAAACACTAGTAGCAGTGATTGGCGAAATTTTGAATTCACACCACAGAATTCTAGATGGTTCGATGGACGACATAGCCGGTCACCTGGTTGCATACAGTATACAAGAAGCGCCTTCCGGGCCCCATAAGTCGTTTCTTTGCCGCGAACTAGTGCCCACGTTCATTGCGTATGTGCTGAATGGTGCTCTCCCCCTATTGCAGCAGCACATGCTTTCGCATTTCTTCAGTGCGGGTCGCTGCAGTGCTCTAAACGTTTTTACGCGACAGCGTATACAGCTCGTTAGGCGGAAAAGCCGTCGCCGTAGTAGACACCGCGTGTCGGAAATAATCAGTGGACTGCGTTAAAAAAAAATCGTATCATGCCAACCGTTTGCCGCAGAATGTTCCGGATGGTGTCATACGGTTCATCGTTTCGTGCAGCATAAACTTAGTAGTTAAGTTACAGCTCAGTTCATGGCAGGGATTTCTAGCGGCGACCTAAATTTGGGGGCTGCGTTAAAAAATCGTAGAGTGGTTGTATGAGACAGTTACTGTGTATTTCCTTTCCTCTAACATCACAATCCCAGCGCAGACGCACAACGACTAATTCCGGGAGCAGCGTCACTGCAGCCCGTTATTGGTCTCCTTGGGCGGCGGATGGGCTGTTTTGAGAGGCCCCCTGGAGATTCCGAGTGATCTGTCCAACGGGCAAGGCATCGCACCCAACGGGCGATGGCGCTCCGTGGACTCCCTGGCAGTGCTGCAATATGCCGTCGTGTTCCACTATTGAAGAATTAACGCTATCCAAGTGCTAGTTTAGTTTAAAACATAAAACGTTTAGTGAAAACAAAATAATTTGGTATGGACACATAAGCTCTGCCTAATGGTTATGACGCGACAACGTAATACGTTTTTTCTCATATATGCATAATGTCATTCTCGACTTTAATTTCATAGATCCCTGAGAGTCCTCCTACCCCTCCTGGCGCAGTGGTGCAGCGGTTAACCGATGCACTTCTGCCTTGCGACGGCAGCTGCGCCCAGCGGTGGGCCTTGTGCGGCCCAGCTTGCTCTTCCCGAGCGACCAATCATTAATTCAACTCCCACCTGCCACTGTGGGCAGGTTGTGATGACGCCACAAGGTCAGGTGACCTAGGAAGCGCACCTGCCTCCTAGATTGCTCTCTGGAGACCACCTGCCAGAGATTTTTCGCTCACAAGGCAGCAGGCGACAACGCTGCTTTTCTGATAAACAGGACCTTTAACGCTGTTGCGTTAAAAAAGTTTTCCATTAGTTCTTTCATTGCTTACATTTCTTTCGTAACATGCTTCAGCAGTCAAATGTTTGTTGTACCCCATAGTACTGAAGAAACTTTGTTTTATCGCCGTGTTCATACGCAGCCTAGAGGAGACAAGCGCATCCTAACTGCGAGTGTAGGGGTTGCGCAGTGCACCGCTAAATGTCAATAAACGAGACCAGGACTCAAACAAAATGAGTTTTGAATGTTTAGCGCTTGAATGTTGCTGTACACAGCCATCCGCTTCCTCGTATTTCTGCACCCGTGGATACACCGTTGCACGCAGTGTTTAATATCTCGTAATCGTCACAGCTTCCATTTTTAAACCCGGCCACATTAACGCATCGCCCCGTTAGCGTGCAGTGGTATCACAAATTAGCTGCGGTTTAAATATTGCTGAATCAGGTTAGAGACCGAAAGGTGCGGTGCATCGGGCAAGTAGACATGGTTTGACATCTGTAACGTTGTGTGTGTTCCGCACACTCGATAGGTAGCACGCCCACCTTGCCACCCTGGCAGGTGGCAGTTGATTTAATGGTTCGTTGCGAGAGGCTGGTCAAACAATGAACGCTGCGTTCTATTCTACCGCCCTCTACCGGCGAATCGAAAGGTCAAAGGTTAAAGGTCAAATGTTAAAGAACTATTGGTTCGACACCATGGTGGACCACATATCGTAAGGCTTATAGCCACAATCGACCTCTGGCTCACTAAGAGGTCAACGGGCAACGCACGGCAAAATCGGCTTTACCTAGCGTAGCGCAGCATTCGCTTCAAAATTCGGCGCTCATTTTTAAAGCCAGCGCGGCGCGAAAGGAATCACACCCGCTCGAGGCATCGGCGGGTCGAGAAGCGTAGAGAAATCTTCAGTCATTTCCGGCGGATAGAGCGTACGTAGCCCTGAGAGCGCTGAGTGATGCCCACTCCACTTCGCTCGAGCGCCGGCAGCACCGGATGGGAAAGCCGCGACTCAGACTGTGTTTCTCTCCATGCCTGACCAATGGCGATGAGCGGCCGGCGAGACGGCGAGAGAGAAATTGTGGGGTGGAACACTGCGGTGTGTGTGAAAGCTGCATTGGCGCGAAGAACCGAACAGACGCGGTGCGCCCTATATTGGAGGGACGTTGAGCGCTGTAAGCTAGCCCGGGCCGCTACTTCGTGGCTGCCAGATTGAGCTATTAAGAGCCAAATTTGGCTACTTTTTTCAGTGTTGGCATCAAAGTTTTTCTTTTGGCTGTTTGACTATTTTTGGGCTACATTTTTCTCTGCGCTGGTGAAAAAAAATTAAGCATAGTCAATGTCCCTAATGAATATTTTGAGTGATTTTGTTACAACCTTTCTCGGCTTTGTGCCAGTTATCGATGTGGAAACCTATTTTCTCTGTTTAAAAGCCGTTTGCTGATGGCAAATTTGACTTGAAATATTGTGCGGGGCCCGGGACAGACTCGGCAGCTGGCGAACATCCTTTAACACATAAATTAAGGCAGAACATGCGGGCCTATAAAGTGTGTGCGCCATTCCCTAGAGCTACCTCTGATTAGACTACGCTGACATTGACTGCCTAGTATATATACTGGAAATCTCGAACGCGAAAGTTTCAAGTGGATCACCCATTGTCCAAACAAGCAACAAGAGTACAGGGAAACGTATGCCGCTTCGTGCAACGTCCTTAATAATTATTCGGGGCATAGCCCGAGGTGATGGCGGCAGTGCTGGACATTTTGTGATGGCCAACTCGTCGCACAGGCGCCTAACAGCTTCTCCGTGGGAAAATGGCTCAGCATTGCCATCTGCTTTGCGATGAATTGTGCAATGAATATACACTGATAAGCGAAATTTACTTCTTGTTGAATTTGTAAGCTCACTTATTGGTGAATTTGAGCGAATGAACAAACTCCTTCAGTGCGAAACATCGGTCCATGGCGGCCTAAATGATAATTTTTATTTTGTGAAAACTTTAATGGCAAGAGTTGTAATGCCTGCAGCCATGCAGAACAACTGGAATGGAAACAGCACGCAATAAAATTCAGGGCTTGCGGTACGTTCTTTTTCTCGACAGCCTCGAAATGTCTTTCCTCAGCACCTCTGACAAACGTTTTCTGTTCGATAGGTGCTTCAACTGTATTTTTGCGTGTATTAAAAGTGCGCTGAAGGGGCTTAGTCAGGCAGATGATGATGTTGATGACCCCTTCAATTTTTTTCCATTGCTCATTCGGCGCTTTTAGACCGACAGTCAATTTATGCAATAGAGCCTGAGTAATGCTTGCTCGAAACGAAAGTCGACGATCTGACAGAGGATACCCGGTTCAAAATGAATTCTGGGTAAGCGTGACCAACACAGACACAAAAAAAAATGCTGCCGGCAAGCCGACATTCTCACTGATATCTGATTGTTCAGCCAAATCTCGCTCGCCAAAACTGACCTGCGAAATAGAATGTCTAACTAGGCTTTGTAAGCACTCCGCCACGTGAAATCTGACCTGACCTGGAGTGGACGCTGCTGCAGGGATGTTAATCCGGTCGAGAATTTTTGTCCCGTTTTAGCTCCAACATTTTGTATGAGCGAAGCAGTTTTACTTCAGAATCAGCTAATGATGCCTAAGATCCCCGTCTAGCCTGTTTTCTTATCTCTATTGTGCTAGCTTAAGTGCTACTAGAATTTGTCTTTTAATTTATTGTATTCTTTAGTTTAGTTTGTTATGTTTAGCGTAATTGTTAGGAGGTGTAACTGTATTGTGTGGCCGAATGCATACATTGCTCAGCGAGTTTATTTCGCGGTGCTATTTCTGTCTTTTTTGAAATTTTTAGGCCTTGAAAAAATTAATGAAACGAGAGGTTCCGGATCAACACCGCATTTGCCTAACCGCGAATTCGCTTGCATGCCAGCTTTGCTCCACTCCTAATACTAACATGTAGATATACTTGCGGAAGGTAATTTAATATGGCTACAGAGTTACCTTACCAAAAAAATCTTTTTTAGCTACTTTTAAGCCGGTTAGCATTTACGCCTTTGGCTACATTTTTGCTACTACGGAGGCCTATTTGGATACCTGTGGTTGGAGGTATCTGGCAACCCTGAGGCCCGCAGTTGAGCTTCGGCGAAGCGCTCCCGGACGCCTCCCGGGTCGACACCACTCGCCCATCCACGGACCAATGAGGCAGGGTACGCCAATATTCGGGACCGCCCCGTCGTGTTCCCTCTCGTGTGTTAGTTCACTTTGGGCGCAGGATATGTCTTGTATTGTATCCTCTAAGTATTGTTACTTTGCAAGTGTTGCACTGTGTTGTAGGTCACTTTGTACGTGTTGATACGAGTGACTAGAAATTCGCCTGTATCGTTTCTTTGCTGTACAAAGTGCGTTTTACTTTTGAACCTTGGCCTGACCCATTCTCTGCCTTGTGACCGCTGAAAGCTGGGCACCAAAAGAGCACCCTCTTTGTCTCTTGGTAGCTGGTTTCTAGCTGAGCTTGACACACTGAGTCAAGGGCATATCCTCGGCGACCGAAACTGCTATCTCCACGAGCTATAGGCGTGCCTGGGAGCGCGCTCAGGTAAGGCACACTGGTGACAAGTGGCCGTGAAGCGAACGATGGCGGAAATAAACATTGGTAGGTTTGTTTTGGAGCGTCTTTTCACAGAGAAAAGTTTTGACCTCAGCTGCCGCGCTGGCACAGTAGTTATGATGCTCGGCTGCTGACCCGTAAGACGAGAGTTCGGTCCTGGCAGCGGCGGTTGCATTTCGATGGAGGCGAAATGCTAAAGACCCGTGTACTGTGAAATGTGAGTGCAGCCTAGAAAACTCCAGGTGGTCGAAACTATCCTGAGCGCTACACAACACGGGGAGGGTGATAGCGTGAGTCGCTTTGGGACATCAAGCCTTGATATGAAGTTAAGCCACGGATAATGAATGCGTGCGGTAAAAATGAGTTTACGGTTACAAACAATGAAATGAAAACACTGATATCTCTGTAATATACCTTCTCGTTTCTGTGCTTCACTTCAAAGTCAACTTAACCTTATCTTGAACAATTTGAATTTACATGTTACCTGGTTAGGAAGGCGGCTTTTTGAGAGGATAATTTGATTCAAATAGGTCGTTTCCATGTGGTTCGTGATACAAAGTTTCGCAGTCTTCCAAAGAAATAGAGTCAAATAAATTTAACCGATTTGCAAAACTTATAAAAAGTAGCAGTATGTCGGTTTAAAGAATAGTGCATTCATATTAGACGCTTTTAGTTGGACGTACGCAGTGAGCTTGCGTACGCAACGACACTGCGGGTAACAAGTGCGCATGCGCAGAACGCAACGTATCTAGCCGGGCGTTGCGGACGTACGCCCGCTATAAAGCATAGCGCAGCGTACGCAACGTGGGACGCTACGTGCTGCGTTGACAAGATGGCGGCGCCCAGCTCGCCCGCTTCGGAATAAATACATGTCGCCGTTGGATTGTCTTACGCAATAGCTCGCTCAAATGGTAGCGGTTCGCTTTTATTTCGCCTACTCTCAAGCACACGCCAAAATATTAGCGACAAATGTCCCTTGTTTTTCAGATACTGAAGTGATTTTTGACCTTTTAAGCCTAAGTAACGTTGTGTACGTTTATCGCCATAGCAACTGCACTTGTCGAATACTTTTTTAGTGATGTGCCTGCTTTTGCACTTCGTTAAACATTATACCTTTTTTTTCTTCATTGGAAACAGTAATATATTTATTACAATTGTCAGAAAGTAAAAGATGTGCAGCCCAGCGCTTTCAGTGTTTGTCACTAGATGGCAGCACGATACGGAACCACTACATCGTAAAGATGCAGACGCCACACTGGTGCACGTGCTGTCATCCACGGTGAACATGCAAGCCGCCGCGAGTAATGGAAGAGATGCTGTCAACGCAGGCAGAGTATTTTATACGCCGAAATTGGATGTCGCTTTACTTCTTGAAGTACAAACAAGTGACCCATTTCGGAATCCCGACCAATGGGACGACATCGCCCTTCGGCTGAAGGCGATGCTGAAAAAGCCATTCACGTCGCGTAGCGTGCGCGATCGGTTCGACCTCCTGATTACGCGGTACGCCGCCAACGATAGGAGGAATCAAAAAAAGTAAGTTTTCTATTATTTTTATGTGTGCGCGCAAGCGTTAATTTCTGTACCTGACTCCATTTAGATCGGGAACAGAAGAAGAGTACAGCGAGCGTGACCAACTCCTTCAGAACATATTGTGTCTAATCGATGGGACGTCTTATAAGATTAAACGTTCAAGAAAAGATGGTGGGTCTGCGAGCAGGAAAGACCTTGCAGCCGCTTCCCAGCCAATGAACAACACCGCAGCGCGGAAGAAGACGGCCGCTGCCAGGGATTTGTACATGGAGAGGTACGCGGCGGCATACCGGGATACACCACCAGAAAGTGCTGGTATCGACCTCGACATGGCCGGTAAGCGTTCCAGCAGACGGCAATAATTCAGCTGCGATCACAGAGGCTGAATTTGCATTATGCAGGTTTGTTGGTGAAAGCAAATTTTCATATGTTGCGTTTACAGGCAGCAGCGGGGTCACGCCGGGAGAGTTATTGCACGGCATGCTGGCAACGACGGCAGATGACGAGGAGCGCGCCCCAAGCACGCCTCCTATGGACCAAACTCCTGCAGTGCCTGATGCCAGGCCTCCTATGGACCCAACTCCTGTAGTGCCTGATGCCAGGAGCCTTCCCAGCACTCAGCCTTCTGAGCGAGTGCAACAGCAAACGCCCTTGAGTTACCCAGGACGAGGCAGGTTATTTGAAAACGTTCATATTCTGGCATTCAGCAAGGTGAAAATTTGGGAGAGTTGGTAAGTGTTCTTCATTTTTGCTCACAGCGCAACAAGAATGAGAGACAAGACGAAAGGCTACCACAGACAAGCGCTGACTATCAACCGTTTTTTTATTGAAGAACAAGAGGCATATAAATACACACAATGAACTACTTATCAAACAATAAAATTTATGTGGAAGGCACGTGGGGCACCCTGGTGCCACCCTGGAGCTTATGCACATGTGCCACCCTGGACCCTGGAGCATAGGCTCCAGGGTGGCACCTGTATTAGCCAACATCTTTTTAAGCAGGATTGATAGGGCAATTGAAAAGGCATTGGATGAATAAGTCATTAGGGTTTTTCGGTATGTTTACGACGACTACTTGGTGTTCACCCGAACAGGCCGCTTGCATAGAAGTCTTGTCGACGTTCTGGAGATTTTTAAGGGATATGGACGTGGGCTAGAGTTCACAACTGAGGTTCCCAGCAACAGAGAACTGCAGTTTTTGGATTTGGCATTGTGTGGTGAGGACAAACACTTGTGCTGGTGGTATTGCCCGAGGACTACCAAACCGTTGCTAAACTTTCGGTCTGGCCATTCTAAGCTCAAAGCAGGGTATTGCCGTTTCTTGCTTGCAATCAGCTCTCAGGAAATCTTGCCATGAGAGGACGGGGGAGAGCATTTTGCCGCAAGGAAGCCGGTTACATGTGAATGGGTACCCTGATCAACTCATTTCCAGGGCAGCGGAGAAACTCCTTAGACAGCTTAAGAATGGGGCTCAGCTGAAAGAAGGCAAAAAGAAGAAAAAGGCGGCTGTGGTCCCGTATGCACACTGCTTGTCACATGGGTTGAAAAAATTCCTGGCAGATACGACATTGATGTCTTTTCTGTGCCTAGAAAACTTAGCACAATGTGCAAACAGGTCAGTCAGAGGCAAGACGGCAAGAGGGATGCTTGTCATGTGCGTCATGTTTCGCCACCTATACCGTGTGAGGTGGGTGTATCAGGTCCCCTTCTCATGCGGTGCCATGTACATTGACCAGACTGGCAGGTGTGTCAACAAACGTCTGATGGAGCATGAGAACTCAAGAAAAAATGATCCCCTTTCCCACACAGGCTCTGCAGGAAATGCCAATGCAAGCATGAGAAAGATTATGCAGAAAGGAGAGCAAAAGGTGACCGCCTTGGCCAGTTGACTTTTCAGTGCAAGGGGTGCAAATACGTTCCTGTTTACAAGAGCACGCGTATCCTTTTCCGACACAGCGATAAGCTGACACGCGAGGTAATGGAGGCCTTCTATATTCACCACAACAGTACAATGTGTATCAGGAGCCCTTCCATTGCATTATCCGAGAGGGAATTGGGTTATCTGACCTCTCATGTGACTTCCATATAAATTTTGTTGTTTGATAAGTAGTTCATTGTGTGTATTTATATGCCTTTCGTTCTTCAATAAAAAACCAGCTGCTAGTTAGCGCTTGTCTGTAATAGTCTTTAGTCTCTTGTCCTGTTCTTGTTGCGCTGTGAGCAAAAATGATGTTCATATTCTAGACATTGTGCCTGAGACATGAAGCGCCATACATGTTCCGTGCTTATCCTTGAGAATTGTGTCTTCTACAGGAAAAAGAAAATCAGATCAGAACACCGACTACGATTTCATGCTTAAAAGGATGAGGCATGAAATGATCATGAAAGAAAAAGAATGTGAGGTTGAATTGCGGCGATTGGCGTTTGAAGAAAGCAAGCTCCAATGGGAGAAAGAGTTGAAAATTATGGAGCACGAAGAAAGAATTCTGGAACGCAGAGAACGCGCCGAAGAAAAAGAAGAGGAGAGGAGACATCGTGCTGAGGAGCAGAGACGTGCTGATGCAAGGGACAATGCTCTGATACAGTTGGTTCAAAGCCTCACGGCAAAAATAAATTAGGATTTGCCCAAGCACAAGCTCGTTTCATTTCACTGAAGTAAGCTGTACCTCATTCTTGAAGGTAATGATGAGCGCTGTCAAAATACGAGAAGGGACGAGCACACAGGACAAAGTGCTCGTCCCTTCTCGTATTTTGACAGCGCTCATCATTACCTTCAAGAATGCATTTCCAACTAGCCCCAGTTGTAGCTCTTTTGACTTTATCTCAGCTGAGATAATTGCACAGGGAGTGGGCGCAGGTACTCACGCAAGATAGGTGGGTCTAAGTTAAAATACGTGGACACTTGGCTGCCATAAATAGTTGTGTGACAGTTTGTTAAGATTGTGGCCACCTTGTACATTTTTGCCACTTGTTGCCACAGAAGTTTTTAGTTCTTCTTGTAGTCGAGGAAGGCAAATTCACCAATAACCTTGCCAAATCCCCATTCTACCGCCTGGCGGACTCCGCTCATTGCATAATTGAAAGCCACCTGGCCACGCGTCATATGACAACCACCATACGGCTTCATCAGAAATGGCCGAAGCGGGTATGCAGGGTCCCCGTAAATAACCAAGTCTTCCCCTTCACCAGCTTCTCCAACTTGGCATACAGACCACTCTCTCGGAGTATTCCTGCAAAAAAAAAGCCCGTTTACGGAAGGTAAATCACACTAGTATGTTTCTGACATTTCGGTGCCAGTCTTTGTGGCACACAGTGAAGGAAATCAAGACACCGAACTATCAGGGAGAATGATATAAGGGGCTCACTTGAATCATGGTAGCTCCCTGGATAGTGCCCATCCAGCTGACACATGGCTTCGGGTTTCCCGCTTTCTTCCAATATCTGCAAGCCAGTCATCTCGCCAACTTCTCGTTAGATCAGCCAATCTCGTTGCACTGCTGGTCTATGACGTCACCTGCCAAGGATATAAAGGCCATGTGCGCGGATCGGCTCTTCAGTGGGCTAGGCTGCAGCGGCACCGGCGTCATGTTAAATCGATGCTTGCTCTTCATGCAGGTATGTTACTATTCTGACGCTGAGTGCGTCCGGTCTGATGATCGATACTTGCTGCTGTACCCTTGCCCACGTACTCTTGTGTCCTGCTGCATACACGCGTTTTATTGCGCAAGTCATCTCCTCCTGAGTGGTGACGTGGAACTCAATCCAGGCCCCCCACCAAAGTCAGCGAGCTCCAGTAAATGCAATGCATCTGGTACCAGACCTTTAACCCGGTCTGTGAGTGGTTCCAGTCTCACTCTCGGGGAGGCTGACGATGCGAGTTCTTCCGCTGTAAATCTTGACAGCGAAATCTCTTCGAATCCTTCGGTGTCTGACATGTTTTCTAGAATACTAGCAGGGCAGAATCAGTTGGCCCGTGACATCGCCGACATTAAGCAATCTTTTGCTTGTCGCTTCGATGCTTTGGAGTCACGCGTGGCTGCCTTAGAGTCTTTGCCCCCGCCCGAAAATTGCAATCTAATTTCTGATTTACACGCTGAAATTAACTCTTTAAATTCCAGAGTAACACAGCTGGTGCAAAAGAATGATGACCTTGAAAACCGCTCTCGAAGAAATAACATTATAATACACGGCGTTTCAGAAGACCCGAATGAAACCGCTGACACATTGTTGGATAGCATCTCATCTGTATTTACTGATAAATTGAAGATTAGCTGTCCCAGTATTGAGCGCTTCCACAGGCTCGGTGCAGCTCGCAGAGGTTATACTCGTCCAGTTATCCTAAATCTTTCTAGCTTCAACGACAGAAGTGTGGTTTTTAAAAACGTCTCTAAACTCAAGGGCTCTGCCTTCTTCATTACAGAAGACTTTTCTGCAAGGGTTAGGTCCATTCGGAAAAAAATATGGGACGCATCAGTGTCTTTTCGTGACAACGGTTCTATCGTGAGGTTAAGTTTCGATCATGCCTTCATTGACAAGGTTCGTTACAATTGGGATGAAAGTTCTAGCTCGTTGGTAAAAGCATACAATGATCCTGCTTGTTCTGCGCCTGTGTCCTTGACTGCCGCATCATCGACTCCCTGACTTAGCTCTGGACGTCCTGATAAGCTAGTTGTTCTAAATATTAACGCTCGCAGCATTGTTAAAAAACTTCCAGATTTACTGTTCCTTATTTCTGTTCACTCCCCCCATATTATTGGCATAACGGAGACTTGGCTGCATAGTGGAATTTATGACTCCGAATTCACCCCACAAGGTTTTGTTACTGTGCGCTTAGACAGAAGTTGCAGTATCGGCGGCGGTGTGGCATTGCTTATCAGATCGGATTTACGATTCTCAGTTTTGCCTTCTCCCCCTGATATAGAATCCTTGTGGTGCAAAGTTTATCTAAACAATTATAGTATTCTAATCAGTGTTATTTATCGTCCACCTGGTTCTTCCGTTGATGTCCTTCACGCTGTCGCAAATTTCATGACCAAGATCAACATTACTTCATCAAGATTTATCTGTTTGGGAGACTTCAACACTCCTGGCATCCACTGGCCATCGTTGTCTGCATTTGGTCGTGACATTACAATTTGTAAAGAACTAATAAACATTTCCTTATTGTTTGGACTAACTCAGGTTGTTTCTAGTGCTACTAGGTTGAATTCCATCCTCGACTTAGTTTTTCTAAACTCTACTTTGGCCCAAAATGATTTCTCTTGTGAAGTAATTGATGGGCTCTCAGACCATAAAGGCGTGTTAGTTTCACTCTCTTGTCCAGTCTCCAAATCACCCTATTTGTTTACTACTTTTCCTGACTTCACTCGTGCTGACGACCATTCCATTATTGAGGTTTTAGCTGATCGTTTCGATACATTCTCTGCTTTCTCAGCAAGCCATGACGTAAATTTTCTTACTAATTACTTTGAATGTCTTGTCAAGGATTGTGTCCAACGCTTTGTTCCTATTAAAACTAAGAAAAGAAATACTAATGTTCCTTGGATGACTCGAGACATTTTGCATTTATCTTGTCGCCTTCGTAGGCTAAGGCGTTCGAGAAGAAGCAACGATCCCATAACCTTAGACAGATTTCACAAGGCAAAAAAAGAACTTAATCTTAAGTTGCGCATGGCCAAGGATTTCTTTTTTCGTGTCCACCTGCGCGATCTGTTAAGAACTAACCCCCGAAAATTTTGGTCATCCATCTTACCTCGTGACACTTCATCCACTTCGTTCAGACTAGATAATGACGTCATCAGTGAGCCTGCTGTAATATCTGATGCTTTCAACAAATATTTTAACTCGGTGTTCGTTCCGGATAACAACGTCATTCCGCCACTCACTAATATAATTTCTTCTCCTGCAATCAGTGATGCTGTCATAAACACTGATGGCATCCTAAATCTTGTATTAAACCTCGACGTTAAGAAATGTACCGGCCCAGATGGAATACATAATGCGTTCCTGGTTCGTTACTCCATGTAGTCTTCGAAATATCTGACCATCATATTCAACAAGTCCTTATCATCCGCTACAGTTCCTTCTTCTTGGAAATTAGCCAAAGTGCTCCCTCTTTTCAAATCTGGTGATAGACAGTGCTTGTCGAACTACAGACCGATTTCATTGACATCACAGTCATGCAAAATGTTTGAACACATCATTCATAAACACATCATGCTTTTTCTTTTAGGCGCGGTTTTAGTACGGTAACACAATTAACAGAATTTGCTCATGATATATTACATAACCTCGATGTCGGTAACCAAGCTGATGCCATTTTTATAGACTTCTCGAAAGCATTCGATACTGTTCTACATTCCAAGCTTCTTGCTAAACTAAATGCTATACTAAACAATCCTCACTTGGTTGATTGGATTTCTAGCTTTCTCTCATCTCGTTCCCAGTTCGTATCCTATAATTCTTCTCATTCTAGTGCTGTTGATGTAACGTCAGGTGTGCCTCAAGGCTCCGTCCTTGGACCACTACTCTTTTTAATATATATAAATGACTTGCCGCATAACATTTCTTCTAACATTCGTCTTTACGCTGATGACTGCGTTTTATACGAAGTAATTAATGGCCCTAATGATCATCGTCACCTCCAAGAGTCATTTGCTATGTTTTGTAGTTGGTGTAGTACCTGGCAAATGAGAATTAATTTCGACAAAACCGTCCTCATGTCTTTTTGTAACAAATCTTCCGTTTCCCATTTTAGTTACTCTTTCAATGGCCGTGTGATGGATAGGGTCTCGCAGTACAAATATCTTGGTGTCATATTCACGCATAACATGTCTTGGTCTAAACACATTGATTACGTATGTAATAAAGCACTAAAAAAACTAGGTTATCTACGACGCACGCTACCCAATTCACCAAAAGACACAAAGCTACTGTTGTATAAATCTCTAATCCGCCCTGTTCTTGATTACGCAGCTGTAGTGTGGAACCCGTACAAGCAATTCGAAATTAACATGTTAGAAGCAGTCCAGAAGAAAGCTGTGCGTTTTATATGTCATCGTTATGATCGCGATTTCTCACCCTCTTCTACACTTCTCTCATTGAATTTAACCACGCTGTCTGTCCGTAGCCACACTGAATCATTAAAATTCTTACATTGTGTCGTCAATTCCTCAGTAAGGCTGTCAGCTAACCACTACATTAACTTTGCACCATTATCATCTACAAGAAGTCATCACGAGCTTAATTTGATACCGTATTTTGCGCATGCTAATTTGTTCAAATTCAGTTTTTTTCCCCGTTCAATAGAAGCCTGGAATTCTCTACCCGGGTCCATTCGTTCTTGTCCATTTCAAAACTTTGTAACTGCCGTTGAAGACGCATAATAGCTGTGTATTCTTACCCTGTCGTTAACAGTTCCTTTCTTGTTTGATATTTCATTTGTGATTTTAACTTTTTGTGGTGCTCACTTTGTACATTTTGCTGCATTTTGTTTCCTTGCATTTTTGTGTTTTCCCACTCCTGCCATAGCGCATATAATTGCGCTGCAGTATGTATAAATAAATAAATAAATAAATTTGGGCACATCAATGATTGATATTTTGTGCAATGCACTCTTTTGTGTCCCGAGTAATAAAGCCTCTGATCCCTTTTGGGACGACATATAGGGCGGGCAGTCCCATCAATAAAAGCCCAACAGTTAGGCAATGCTGCACCTCTTGCTTCAACAGCCTGTAACGAAAAATTAGGAGACAAGCATTTAGGTCCTGCTGTGTAATGACAGCGTTAGGCGCGCAACTTGCAATTGTGACTTACATTTGCAAACTTTTGGAGGACAGCAGTCTATAACCAGTCATGGTTGTTGCAGTCGGTGATAAGGTGCCCAAAAGCGGCGACGATGTGGTCTATGACCATTGTTGCAGTGCTCGACATTACAGACGAATGCCTTCCAAACATCGCTTCTAAGTCACACCATCTGTTTGGATAAGCGAGCCTTCGCAGCGTAATGCACAAGGCTTCTCGGCCAGGAATGCTGACGTTTTGCGCAGTCGTGATTGCGTCCGGAATACGAAGGGCGCTACACAGTTCACCAAAATCCTCCTTAGCAAACCTGAACTGGTGTCTGAAAAGTGTAGGCTCGAAGTTATCAATGTCGAGCAGCCCATATCGTGAGCGGTAGTTGGAAAATTCATCCCAGTTGCTGGTCATCTCGTAGTCGTCGCCGTTGTGCGGATGCGTAGCAGCTCCAAATAGCCGTTGCCCCGCTCGCCAGGTGATGATGTCGTCGATCTCTTGCCATGACAACATAGAGATCACATGAGCATTCGAAAGAACACTTCTTCGAGACATGTTAAAATATAAAGGCAATCAAGGAAGAAGAAAACTCGCTCCGGCTCCTGAAGATTACAAGAACGGAAAGGCTGAGGCTTGGCTTGGATATTTCTTTGGATTGAATCCGCATTGCAGTTTTTGCTCGTGGCAATAGATGGCGCTAAAAGCATTCGAAAGCAGCTACCAGACAAACGTCATCATCAACAAATACTACGCGGCTGCACTGCGGCGGTACGGCCAACTAAATGTGTGGCGGGGGTGTCCTTTACAGCGTACGGAACGTAGTGAGCGTTGCGTACGCAATGTCGCTACGTACGCAGCAACTAAAAGTGTCTATTGCGAATGAAGCATGCACTGAGCATAAAGCTAAAGCGAGAAGTGCCGAGTGCACAGTTTGCTCCACTGAGTGTGCCAGAGAGCAACAACTGTGGCAGGGAGCTTAGACATACACTTTTGCTAGGGAAACAGGCCGAGGGTATTGCGCGTTAACATATTTTTCAAGCCAACCAGCATTCATGATCGTTCGAAGTTAAGGAATAGAAGACTACTTGCTACTCTGCCACGATTGGCTTCCCATAGAGGGCAAAAAATATGCATTCACTCTGACAGAACCTTCCTGCATGGAACTCCTTTTTCAATGCTAGAATTTCTTGGCACACCTTCAAGAGTTCGCACCATTCAGCACCAAGCGTCAGTCCTCGATCATATTTCCGCAAGGTCAAAAACATTGGCATAACCTTGGCTTTACACTCGAAAGCTGAGACCATGAACATTAGCACTTCCGTGTGGGCTATGAAATCAACAGACCAAGCGTAAGCATGTTTACTGCCACACGACCTACAGTGTTTTTAGAATGGTCAACTTTTCAGAATTCATGTCAAACAATACTAAGAGTTCTGTAACTATGAGCCCTTGGTTCAAGACTGCTAACCCTAGAAGCCACGAATATCTAGCATGCGTGGTGAGACACTTCAGCCTGCAAACCTCTGTAGAAAAGCTTTCTTGCGCGTGCAGTTGCTTTTTTATGACTGACACAAAGAAGAAAAGGCTTGCAGGTAGGATACCATTCCTCCTGCATCACTGGGGGGAATAAATGACCCCTTACCAGCTTTTTCAACACGTAAGGAGAGGGCCATCAAACGCAGATCCATTGTCGTAGAGAGGCTGTCATCGTCAATAAAGCAGCCTCGAAGGTTCTATTTTTAGCTTTGAAGAAAAGAAGAGCATTTGATTTGTGTGCTTTCTAAATCATCCATGTTAGCATTGATGCATGTAAAAGGGGCGGGACATAAAGAGCAACACACTGGGACTGAAAGGAGGGAACAAGCACACCAATGCGCATTAAACAAGCAGAGTTGATTCAAAAATTTTGCTTCACGGATGCACTTTGCTTAATAAACAGTATCATGGAATCACAGTCGTTGCGATCGTGGACACAGAGAAGACGCACACAGACAACTGCGCTTAACTGTCAACTTTACTTTGGGCTTGTTTTGATCACCGCCTAATTGTAGCGTGAGCTACACTGGCCGAGATCGAGCAGTTTCGCGTGGCTCCTGGAGAGCCGTGCTGCGCATGCGCGAGCAGCAGTGACGTCACAGGGCACACAGCTGGCGTGCCTCGCCGGTCTGCGCATTCGAGAGGAGTGCCGTCATAGCCGCGGCGGACGCACTGGCGCGTGCCCAGCTGTGCGCCTCCGTTGCGCAGTAGCCAAGTCTGACGCTGCGCCGGAGCCGCTTGATAGCGCCTCTCATTTTGTGTGCATGCGCAGATGTATCAGTGGAGGTATACATATAGCGGGGCGCTTGCCAGTGTTGTATAGCCATGGAGAAGGAGAGCGAAATTGCTGCTCAGCGGCTCAGCGAAGCTCACGCTACGTATATCCTGGCATAGCCGAGCTAAGCCACTGCTATTTTTTTTTTACCGGAAAGGCGCTGAGGCGCAAGCGCATCTACAACACAGATATGAAGAGGACGATCTGTCGCAGCCACTTTTGGCAAAAAATTCACGGTGTGCTCAATCCCGACAAAAAGAAGAAAACAAGCACGAAAACAATCGCGAGAAAAGTTGACCGAGGCTGGATCAACAAATGCCAACACTAACAAAGCAAACACGTTAATAAGGATAAAAAACGAGACGCGAAAACAGGTTCAGAATGCTTTAGAGGAGGCAAAAATTATCAAGGAAAAAATTCATGAAGCGGTAAAACACAAATAAAATGAATGGGGGCCAACAATATTCACAGCCAAAAATTATATGAGGCACAAAAGGCAGGTAAATGTGTGGCATGTAATAATTAACAGCCTAAAATTCAATGAGACGCAAAAAGTGGCTTAAGAATGGCATAATTGAGGCAATAGTTAACAGGCGAAAAACATAAGATGAAAACTGTAAATGGTAAGAAAGGGGTAAAGGTTGCTTGGGATGCATTGCAAACATATTGACCCAGTGAGGAATGTAATACCTTTTTTTGAGGAGGGCCATTGATGGCATGCTAACGCAGCCTGTTTTTAGCTTGTCAATGATTGCTACTTCAATAATTACCCGAGTGACCTGGCTCGTGTGTTTTGCCAAGATTCTGGTGTTTGAAAAGTTTGGAGCAACGCAACACGGAATTGGAAGCTAGTTGGTTCATGCTGGGAACTTTAACCAGAGCTGCGACAAAGGAGTCGGCCCAACTTTGGAGGGCGGCGCTTGCAGGGTGACTTGTCACGACAGTGAATGGCCAAGTTGCTAGATTTTGTAATCTCGAGAGACTGTATTCCTGTCTGGGTCAGTTTGATTGCACTGCATTCCAACCCGCCCTCAACCCTTTACTTACCACTTTCAGTTTTCACCTTATCAATTTTTCTCCTGTTAATTGTTGTCTCACTTATGTCATCTTTTTACCTGCTTTTATCGCGTGATTGAATAATTAGCTGTTATTTGTTGGCCCACATTGATTTTATCTGTGTTTTTACCGCTTCACGAATTTTGCCATGTTAATTCTTGCCTCATCTATGGCATCTTTTCACCTGTTTTTGTGCCTAGCTTTTAGTCTTGCTGCCGTGTTTGCTGCGTCAGTGTTGGCATTTGGTGACCATGCCTTGGCCAACTTTTCTTGCGAATGCTTTCGTGCTGGTTTTCCTCTTTTTGTCGGCGTTGAGAACTCCGTGAATGTCCTGTCAAAAGTGTATGCTACAGATCATCCTCTTCATATCTGTGTTGTAGGGGTGATTGTGCGTCAATGTCCTTGCGTTAAATATAAGCCGCGGATCAAAACACGTCCAGAATAAAGACAGTTCAGCGCAGTTGTGTGTGCCCTCTCTGTGTCTTCATCAGCAAGCGCTGTGATTTCATGATATCTGACAAAAACCTTCTATCCCAGCAACATGTGCTTCAGACTATACCGGGAACATCTTCGGGACCAGGGTTGAACCCATTTCTGAGAATCCCGAAATCAATGGCAGTAAAACTTTCAGATTCACCCGCTGTTTCAGCCGTCGCGCAACATGTAAGCGGGACCAAGAACAGCCTGGTATAATGCGGAACACGATATTCAATGCGCTGACGGAAAACTATATTGCATCGTTCCAGTGTAATTTTTGTGCTGGTTTTAGCAAAGAAAAACTGATTCCCAGAGCCTGCATTCATAATTCATCGGCGTCGTTGGTAGTAGCCTACCAGCGATACAGCAATAAAAACCTTTCCGCTGTATGTAATGTATATCGATTTTCTATTCTTTTTGCAGTTCATACATTCAGTTTATCCTTGTTTAAGACTAAAATTTGGACAAGTAGCTTCCTTACGAAACTAATTTTTCTGATTGCAGCTCTGGGAACTTAAGGAAATCTAAAAGACCGTTTATTGAATAAGTCAGAACCATATATACTTGTTCCCTTTTGTTTTACCAGCACTCTACAACAAACTTTATGGCAGCCGTGTACGCAAGCGTTGGTTCAGGTATCATTCCTGATGAAAAGTAAACATTACTCTTCAAATGAGAGGCTTGTTCCAGCATAACATATAGCTGTACTGCTTTCTTCTATTAGCTAGACAACTGGTAGAACATAGTGTGCGGTCAAGTCAAAAACTTTGGCTTTTGCATCTGTCACTCACGTTCCCAATACCTGATATAGTTATAAAACGTTACAGTGAAACTGAAAAGTTACGTGTCCAGGCGTGACTAGGCGCTAATGCGCAGCAAGAGTACTTTTGAAATCATTAATATCACAACTAACACTCAACTAACCATACATGTTCTGTAGGCTACTAGAAATTCCAAGGTAGGAGTATAAGAAAAATTCAGTTGCAGGACTACATTGCGTAGACAATCTTTTCGGCTCTGCCCACAGAAGTTCCTCATTTTCCCGGTGTGTTCGAACTGCGACCGCAGGCAAGTGAAAATAACAAGCCACATTGTAAATCCTTAACCTTCTCTTTTAATCGAGCCTGACATAGACCATCCATCTCTAAAATAAATGTATTCATTCATTCACAACAGAAAAGCTAAAAAAACATGTTCAGGTGCTCGCGTGACCACTGTTTCCATAGGGCCACTAAGCCGACATAATGCGCTGAAATAAGCTATTATTACACCGCACATTGCAGTGACAACGACGGATTCTTTTATGGACTGCACGTGGCTGACGTGCAAACTAATCGATGGGCAGGCTACCCATCAAATTTCTGCCATTCATTTTTGAGGCCGTCCACAGAAACATTATGTATACCGCGCATAATCACATGAACTAACAGAAATTGATGTGAACAAAGGTTGGGAGGCAGCCTAAGTCGTCTAGACAACGTTTCGACAAAGGAGTTCTCGTCGTCTTAGCAATGTGGTCATATTTTACTAGACTGAAATGAGGCCCACGTTCATAGACACTTGTACACGTAGTTATATGTCATCCGTATTTTCTGGAGTGCAAATACTTCCAGAATTCACATTAAGAAGTACCCCTTCACAAATTCTTCTGTGCATTCACATGCCGAGCGAGCTTAGATCTGCCACGTTCAACCGCTGAACAAGAGTTAAGGAGTCGTAACCGGGTTGCGGCAGCCGCATTTCGAGATAAACTAAATTAAAATGCCCGTGCACGCAATCATTTCGTAAATACAGGCGTCAGTTCGTGTGTTCTTAAGTTTTGCTTACAAAGACATAAGAAAATTGCGCTTCAAAAGCGCTGTACGCATTACACATATTACGCAGTGCGGCTTTGTGGTAAGTGTTCCTTTGCATAGTCTTTTTTTCTACTTTAGCGCATAACGTTTTCGTGCACTCATTGATGAATGCGAAAACCTTTGCAGTCGGTGAGTACGCTTACGTAAAGTATGCGTCGAACCTTTTCGCACAGATAAACATAGCCCATTACGAGTGCTCCGCACTCTTGCTTGCTTCATGCGAACTAAATACTGACCGCGAAGGCGTGGAGAAGAGACACAGGTGAAAAGCCTTTATGAACTATTGGTTTCATGCTGCGATCAACTTAATTACCTTCGATGCAAATTTTCCTTGACATTTCTGAGAAACGTTTCGGGGCAAGATGCAACGCCTAGCGAGAAACCGAGTTCCAATAAATAAATGCGGGCAGAAAACTTGGCATTGAAGGTGTTGTCGAGCTCGAGTGCACCGACGCACGTCGCGCTGAAAGAAATGGTCAAGCGAGGCTCCCTATTGCACAAGTGCCAGCATCGGTATTGCTTTTCATTTAGGCGCCGAGTAAGAGAGGCAGAACTTTGAAGTAACAGCGATGTAAAGAAGAAACTAGTAAGTAAAGCCCGCACTTCACTTAGCAACGGCTCTTTCGCAGCGGACTACAGGTAAGCCTCTCACGCTAATTTACGGCGCCTGCGAGGACCTTCGTACGCTGCGCAAAGAAAAAAAAAATTGTAATAAAGCGGCTTTGGAAAACACGAGAGCTTCGTCGGCGGAAGTTTCCTGAATCAGAATAAATGGGGGTGCATTTGAGTCCTTTTCGCCCGCAGCTAGCTCGTTAATGCACGGCAAGCTAACCGCGTAGGGAAGATTAATTTAGAGACTAAATTAATGCCCTGCCACGCGATTCTCTGCGTGTCAGAAACGCTAGTGGGGGCACGAGGCTTTCACTGAAAGAGTCTCCCGACTATCACCTGCGGGCTCGTCTTTCTCGCTCTGGCGAGGCCTCGGCGGCGTTATTGGTTTTCGTTTTGGTGCAATAAAAATAAGTGCTAGTCTTCAAAGCGGAGGGAATAATTCGCAGAAGAAACTTTTTCATGAGCTTAAACACTGTATTCAGGAGAAATAGAAGCGTTTGGTGAGCAAGAATCGCATCTAGAGATTGAAAATTTGTAGAATAGCGTCCACGTAGATCGCTAAAAATCGACTTCATTTGCATTTAAATGCAGTGAATGAGACATCAGTTCTTAAAGTGGCAAAATATAGTTTCATTATAATATTTATTACTCACGCGTTGCAAAACGAAATTTTAAAATATAAATGCGCAACTTCGCGTTTAGTTCCTTTTTTTTTCAAATCTGGCTGGTTAAATGATACCTTGAAAATGGAGTTCTTAGGTCTTTCAGAGGAGCTAAATATACTGGAGGTTTTTGCGGATGTTTCCTTTGGTGCAAACAAGAACAGAATGGGCAGTAATTTTGTTGTGTAAGGTGGGATTATACGTATTCGCAAACAGACTGCAGGTGATGGGTTAGTTGCAAACAGAAAACGTTTACAGAAAAAAAAGAATGCTTTCTTTTAACGTTTCAGCTCTTAACGTTTCAGCCGCCGCGGTAGCTTAGTGGTTATGGCTCTCGGCTGCTGAACCGAAAGACGCGGGTTCGATTCCGGCCGCTGCGGTCGCATTTCGATGGAGGCGGAATTCTCGAGGCCTATGTACTGTCTGGTGTCAGTGCACCTTAAAGAACCCCGAGCGCTCCACTACGGGATCCCTCACAGCCTGAGTCCCTTTTTACGTTACACCCCATAAAATCACAATGAAACCAAATTTTCGTTCTTGAATTAAAGCCACACCGATTGGATGTTTTTATTTTTACAAGTGAGTTTATAGCAGTAAACTGTAAACTAAGAGCTCTGAGAGGGCCATAATATACCTTTTAGTTCCCTTCCTTTACTTCAACGTGAGCTTAACAGTTCTTTTAAGAATTTTTATTTATTTATTTGGAATTCTGCTATTCTCTGGTTGAAACCTTAGCAGGTGGGCATTACATTGATCATGGGAAAGTTTTCTAAAAGCAGCTGTACAAATGACAACAATACTCTAGACAATTAATAGCCCAGAAAAACTGAAAAGTTGAGAGATTTGCACAAACATGTTAAAAATAAAAGAAAAGACACATGGTAGTTGAAAATCATCAACATTACCATGGGCACAACACGTCATCTCTTGTTACAAGCGGGGAGAAATAATCTTTGAAAGTATCACTGCTATGAGGATATTCAGGGAGCGTATACGCCTCCAGGTTACTTAATGCTTATTTACAAGTTGTCTAATTAAGAATGCAGCTCTCTGAGCGAATCCCACGCTTCAGGTGTGTTTTTTGACTGGTTCGTGGTACCAAATTTCACAATCTACCCCAAAAAAGAGAGTCGTAAATATAAATTGCAATCATTTGCAAAAATTTATTGAAAGTGCTATATGTATATTTAAGATGCGGTTTATTTAGATTGCGACTAAAACATCTGCCGGGCGCACAGAAGGTGCGTAACGATACATCGAGAGGTGCCCAGCGCACAATTTTCTCCGATGTGTGTGATAGAGATCAAGTGCGGATGAGCTCCTCTACGCATCCTTTTGATTCGGAACTAGTGCCGAGAATATCGTGCCATAGAATATTTTTCAACCAAGTGGCATTTATGATTGTTTTGAAGTTAAGGACCAGTCGACTACTGGCTAGTCTGCCACGATGTATTTCCCGTGGAGGGCAGAAGATATGTGTTCACTCTGATCGAATCATCCGGCATCAAACGCCTGTTTCAAAGTTGTAGACTTTCTTAGCCCACCTGCAGGAATTCTCGCCACACAGCACCAAGCGTTAGTCCTCGATCCTATTTTCGCAACATAAAGAGACTACTAACATATGAGGAGGCCAAAGCCCACCCGCTCACTTCGTGCAGTCGTCGACAGCCCATGCCTTAAGATCACACACAACCGGCCGCTATGACTGCTTGCAGTGAATTTACGTCGTTCGTGCTAGGTAAAGCAGCTTATGTGTTTGTTCATGTATTTATATTGATGAATAAAATGCTAAGCTGCGTGAGTTGTAGAGCGTTCACGGCTGGACTGCGCAGGAACAGCCTATTGAAGCACCGTGTCACGGTGCTTAAGCTACGTATGTTAGCCCCAATCACATCGAAAAAGGTCCGTCCCGTGACGCATCATGAAAGTTGCGACTAATTCCCAACGCTCGGAGCATCGGATTCCTCGAGCATACTGCAAGGGCCGCCAGCAAACGCTTTGGAATTGATCAGCGCAGTAGTAAATGGTCTGCTTGTGGCTCTGCGTTGCTGACAACGCCATCGTATCATATTAGAAGAAAGATGTGACAGATTTTAGCGACGCCTTAGCTTCATAGATGAAGTGCAAGCGACCCGGTCAGCCGCGCCGGCGAGAGTTGCTATATGCGGCTGTGAACAGAAATTTGCTTGCATCGCAGCTATCTCTCCTACCAGCAACTCGGTACAGGTCCGCGATCCTCAAGAGGGATTCATTTTTCCCATTATTTTACCTCAGGGCTTATTGTTTAGGACAAAAGACCTTTTTAGCACACTTTTCTGACGCTAGCGCCAGGGATAAGCCGTAGATATGGTGTTCGCTCGGCGCGGATGGCTTGAGGGAGGCGCGACGGCGTACGGTAGTTGAGGCAGGGCTACTACCGGACGCCGCCGTCGGACGGCACTCTGCGTCGTACACTGCCTTGTAGATACCTAAGAAATTTGAAAATACAGCCCCGTTCGGCCGATTACCACGTTACTTGGTTTACCCAATGGAAAGTTAGTTGCCGTAAGCGAGAACGGTTGCGAGCTGCGCGGGAATGGCGAGCCGCGAATTAAGCATAATCGCGGTTAGACTGCCCGTGTCACTAAAGGGTGTAAGGCAGTGCCGGAAGCGGCTCTAGCTCAGCAAGGATGTGAACCAGCTGGAAAAGGTGAAAAGTAGACAAACAGGTCAGGTAATAATAGAACCAGAGGAGAAATATTGATGCAATAAGATTCTGCAGATCTCCAACCAAAAATGTTAACTTTAACCCAACGTTTCGAAGCCGACACGGCTCCTTCATCAGGGGTGACTGAGGGCAGTAGCTAGCGTCTTTTAAGTATAGAGGGTAGTGGGGGGTGGTGAAAAGAACGACAGCTGTGTCGCGCAAGGCGCGGGGGAGGTGTTTTAGGATGTTAGTCACGTTGGCGCACTGCAGGGAGGTGCTGAATGGCGACTTTTTTTCGTTGCGTTGAAGAGCGAAGTCCCTGGGCATATACTGGGGGCAGGTTTCCTTTTGTGCGGTTGATATTGTTCGGGGTGGTTTGGATATGCCAGGATTCCAGAAGGAGCCTCTTGTGGTAATTTGTTTCGGTTCCGAGGATGCGGGTCTCTCCAACCAGACCGGTAAATCTGTCAAAATGTTTAGTTTTCAATAAGAATCTGTAGGGGCAGTTTAGACATGCTGCATTGCATCAGAAGTTCTTTCTCACACTACTGCTGAACTGGAGAGAACAAACTGCACTGACAAAAGATTCCTTTGATCCATCGTTCACCAAAGCGCTGCACGGAGCGAGCGGAGGAAACTAGCAATGATAAACAGCCGGCTGGTTCTCCACGGATGGCGTAACTTCTGCCAGTTCTCCCATTTGCCGATCCCCCAGCCGGTGTCCCCCACCCGGAGGGCGTGTCGGCGGCGGACTCTCCGTCATACCTCGGAACCTCCGTACCGACATATGCGCATCTTTTCATGCCGACAACCAATGTGCTCGCTCCAGTGTGGTGAAAACTTGCACGCGCGTTCCACACCGCTTGTACTCGCGGGGAATGTACCGTTTTATACAAACGTACATTCGCTCCTTCCCCGAATGCCAACCGTCACAAAACTCCTCCTCATCGTTCTACCGCTCCAATGCAGCCCTTGCCCGGCCCCACACACCCATTCGACAGCGTTGGCATCGATCTCTACGGACCCCTTCCGGCCACTACTCCAGATGGACACCGATGGGTCACAGTGGCAATGGATCACTCACGCGCTACTTCGAAACCTCATAATTTTCATCCTCATCTGCGCAAAACGTTGCGTATTTCATCCTGCATCATCTCGTTCTGTGCCATGGTTCCATAAAGTAACTTCTTAGCGACCGCGTCCGTGACTTCCTCTCAGCCACCTTCGAAGCGCTAGTTCACCATTTCCGCATTGTTCACCGCTCTCTAACGGCCTACCACCCTCAAATGGCATGCCTAAACGTTTCAATCGCACATTCAGCGACAAGTTTGCCATGTATGTTCCCTCTGACCACTCAAATCGGACCGCATTCTCAAATTTGTAACATATGCTAGAAACACTGCCACAAAGAGCACCAACTGGTTTCTCTCCCTTCTTTCTTCTTAAGGCCTCGAGCCTACCTGTACCACGGATACCGTGCTTGCGTATAGCCTTGATGTGTCCGAGTCTCTCACCCTTTCTCAAGCAGCGACTTGTCTGCATGCTGACGCCCCCTTGCCTGCTCTTTTACAACGCAAGACTAGAGATCTCCAGAAGCACTTTCGCGCCCTTACCATCCCTCTTCCGTCCTATACCGAAGACTCGCTCATCGAGCTTTGGGTTTCGTTAAACTGTCCCGGTCTCCCACGAAACTCCTTTCAAAGTACCAAGGTCCGAACCTGGATATCTGACCAGACCATTCCACTGAACTACATAACCCGCTTTCACCGCCTCAAGACGCGTGCCATCGTGGCCGTGAAACAATGCCCGTCGACTGCCTCAAGCCGTGCTACGATCCTCTTATCGTGCGTGTTCCTTGAGCCGGCAGCATTCCTCCTTTTTCGCCGGGAGGTAATTGTTGCGTAGCAGCTACTCTCGCTCACTGTGGTGAACCGTGTGCGGAAGAAGACGATCCGGAGGTCTGAAATTCGCTCTCAGCTCGAGCGCTTGGCCTGTACCTTTGTTGCGCGTTGCAAAGCGCCCTAGGTTCTGCTGAGCCACAACCCCCCTTACGTACTTTACAACGAGCATGATAAGCGCCTCCAAAGGAAGCCATAAATAACTCAGGTATATTCTGTCCCTGGTGTAGTCCTTTAAGTTGTTCGTGCACCTGGTCAAAAAAGATAACACCCCATGAGAAAAAACATACTACGCTGGCCTTTGCAGTGCTTTATCTCTTTCATCTTCATCTCCAGTGAACTACATTAACCGCTTTCGCCGCCTCAAGACGCATGTCACATTTTCATTCATCCTGACTACCGTTTTGCTTTTTTTTTATTTCCGACTAGCTTTGTCAACTTTTACCCTGTCCTGCGCACCTCGTGTCATTTCTCAGAGAAACTTCACTCCCGTGCTTTCTAAGGCTTGCCCTTATTTTTTTCATCTATTTTTCTCTTTCCACCTTCAAATGCCACAGTACCGTTGTCTAGACACGCAGCCTTTGAAGTTCACGTTCACTATCTCTTCCCACCCTGGATTCCTTCTGTTGAGCTCAACAGCTTCTTTATCACGGTTTTGCAGGCAAACCGGTCTAATCCTCTTTAGCATATAATACCGTGCAGCCATCCTACCCGGACAACAGATTCCTAAGAGCCAGTTTCTCATCCCACCCCACCCTCTTTCCCTTCATACGGGCTTCGGCCTGAGACCGCAGGCCCTATTTAAACTCCGACAGTAAAGACCACTTTTCAGCTCTTTCTCAAAATATTGGCTAGCCGACTGAGGCTCGCTCTCAATCTAAGTTCACTTTGTTTTGTAAATTAGGAAATCCCACCGTCCTGCGCTCTCTCGTGAATCACATCAAATTTCTTTAGAATCAGGTGTTTTTGTTCTGAAGGATGTGCGATGCAGCTAATCTACTTCAGCAGTCTGGTTTAGCACTGGGGGGCTTGGAAGTGAAGGTCTTCTTCCGAGAGCTACTGAACTTCGAAAGAGTGCAATCAGAGTTTTATCCACCGCAGTAAACTCAATGGAATTAAACGAGAAATTTAAAGGAACTCACAATGTGTATATAATTCAATATATACAGAAACATTGTCTTGTCTCCTCTTTCTTTAGAGATTTTATTACTCGCTCAAATCTCAAATCGGTAAAACTATTGAAGGGATCGCGAGTGACTCTTGTGGCCTGGATGGATGACAAAAAATTTGTCGCTGTATACCATAGAGGGTGTCAGATCACTGAGAGGTGCTGCATGTTCAGCTCTGAAGGCAATGAGCTAATTTTCCTGGCAATGCCTTCTAGCAGTACGCTGGGACCATTAGACTGATATCCAGTGGGTGTTTAGTCTTTCAAACGAAAATTTAAAATCTATCCTTTATTGTTAAGCGCTAACTTTCTGGATGCAAGGCGTAATTCCGTCTAGTGTCGCATTTATGGAGGAACCTGCTGTGGATTGAAATCGCTGGCAAAATCTTGGCTTTGTGAACAGCAGGCTGCTGCCAGGAGAAATAAAACGAGCGTCATATATGCTTACTCAGAGCCTTTGTATCCAGCTGCCGGCGCGAGTTCTGCTCTTTCAGTAATGTGGGGTGTCAGCTTAATTACAGCGCTAGTATACATGAATGTACGCTATTTGAAACATGAGTTTCGAAGTTACCTTCGAATCTGAAATGAAATATAGAAACGGAGGAAACCTGACTGCAAAAAAGAAAATTGAAATTAAGTTGTTGGGGAGAGGAATTGAGCGTAGTTTTGTCTCATTTCTCGGCGGACACCTGAACCGTGCCGTATGGGAAGGGACAAAGGAGGAACTGAGAGATGAAAGGCAAAAAGAGGCGGTGTAGTGGAGGGCTCAAGAATGATTTCGGCCACCTGGGGATCTTGAAAGTGCACTGACATCGCCCAGCACACGTGCGCTTTTGCGCTTCACCTCCGTCGAAACGGGGCCGCCGCGGTCGGGTCCGAAACAGGGAACTTCGGATCAGTAGCCGAGCGCCCTATTCACTGCACCACCGCGGCGGGTACAAAAAAGTTTTTCGTAAAAAAATAAATCCTCTGGGTTTCTCAGACCTCTCCTATTTTTTGTACAGGAAATTTCCTTTAAAAAGCGATGGAATTAGGCACGGTGGCTATTCAGGACACTTGGTTTGTTATAACAAATCCGTAGCGCTTCAAGACACGGAGATAACAAAAAATGAAGATCGCGTGTTGCTAACTTTGTTCTCTTCATGTCTTCAAGCGCTACAAGTTTTGAAATTTTAGCAAAGAACAACAGCGTTACATGTACAGAAACCAGTGCACTGAGCTAGAGGACATACTGCGGTCTCTAATGATGTCATTTGCGAAATTTCGCTTCAGAATTCGAATATTCCTTATGGCCTCTTTTCACAGGTTAGAAATTTAAGCTGCGAACTGGCTGTGGCAAATGAATTCTGCCTAGACTCGCCGTCCTTAGCCTGATGAGTTCGAAATTTCATTCTTTCTTAAGGCTTCAAACAGTCGGTTGGTAGGTTATATGCTGTATATCGAATGACTCACCTGTCTCGCTCATTTGTTTCTCAGGCGTCAGCGAGTCGCTGCACAGTAATAACTGGTTTGATCATCTTGGGGACCGAAACTAAGATATTAATTGTAACCTGATTCATCATAGGTTCTAGATTGTAGCTGGAACTTTAAAGGAAACGTTTTTAACAGAAAATTCAATTTAAAATAGCAGAACCGTATACCAGATTGAGATATTGATGAAACATGTATAACGACACATAAATAGGAAAGATTTGTTTTCAACATTGTTATACATAGATGTATACAAGGTGTTTCATCCAATATTTCACACAGTTTTTTACAATAGCCTTTTTCAGCATAACATTATGAGCGGTGCACTACATCAGAATGCAGCTAAAACGTGCTAACTAGCTTTCTGGTTAACTAGTACTGAATAGTATGCTTGGTAACTACTATTGTCAAGCCTCTTAATTATTGCGAAGCGTGTAGCCTACCGTAAGTAATATCCATGTCAGTTTTTAGAATTTCTAAAGCGTCATTACATTGGGCGCTGTGGCCCAAAACATTTTGGCTACATCGTGCTAAAATGCATGTACCTTGGAGAAGCTTGCACGCAAAACAACCTCTCCAGTGCAAGTAACTCGTCGAAATAGCCAAAAGTTGTTGTGCCACAGCGCGGAGGGGGTAAGAGCGTTTTCGAAATTCTAAAAACTGGGATGGATATTGCTTAAGGTGGGCTACACGCCTCTGAATAATTAAGGAGCCTAACAATATTCGTTAAAAAGTTAACTATTCTTATTAGTTAATTAGCTTGCTAGTTAGCACAGCTTAGCTGTATACTGATGTACTGCAGCGTTGGCAATGCTACGTCGAAAAAGCGCTCTTACAGCTCAAAAAGCCAACATTTTAATATTGTTTAAAGTCATAGATGAAATACCCTTTGAGAAAACCTTTCCAGCTTATCCTGAAGGTTGATTATTATGTGGAAGCTCATTCCAAATAGGGCCTGCTTTCAGGCATAGCCTCTGGAAGTATGCCCTTGTAAATGAATTAAAAGAAAAACGGTTTCGCACGACTCCTCTGCGGGCACGCCCTACCACTCATGTATTTTACCGTCCTCAGTTTGTGTTTGCAAAGTTCTGGGCATTAATGCTTCAGCATTTTTGGGCAGGGCTCATGTCCCTTGTAACAACCATTCTCAGGAAGGGACGCTTTCGAAGTTTTGATGACACCTTGGCCAAACTGGTCCTGGAAAGCCCATTTCTCCAAACTTACGTTATTTTCTTACATGATTAGCAGTGTCGACGCGACACTGTATATTTTGCTCAATCCGTGTGACAAACTCAGTACACCTAATAGTAACACTGGGATCTAGAATAAATACTTGTATTGCACTTAATCTCCTTCTAGATTAATCAAAATAAAACTTGGGTGACGATATACATGAGAGCCGTCGTTTTTTTCTGTTTTTATCACAACTCATGTTTCGAAATCGAGCATAAATCTGGTTTTAGACATTTATGAAGCGTTTATAAAATGGGATAAACCTTTCTGTTCACACTTGGTTTATCATACTCGAATGTATTGCTGTACGTGTGAAGGGCAGGAAAAGCGGTAATATAAATATCTAAGAAAAAACTGTGACGGTTGAGCTTGTGTCTTGACTCGAGTAACTTAGCAAGATTTTCTTGTTGGCGTTCGGTTGCCCAGAGAATCTATCACATTCCCGGCACACTACGCGCATGGCTTTATCTTGTCAGCGTTCTCGTATTATGCCCGGGCAAGGTTTAGTAAACTCCAGATAGTTTCGCGATCTATTACTTAAGTGCACCTGGTGACTGACCAACTTCAGTTTAAAAACGAACAATTTCTACGCATGCGGTGTTCGTTTTCTATTTTTGTAAGAACATAATAATTAGACGAAATGAACTTAACACTTCAAAATGAACGCGCTGTCAATCTTTCTCTTTGCTCTTCTGCTGCACTGACGCACAGATTTCTTGTAATTTGGACGGTGAGAGCGGGTGCGGAAGTAGCTGCTCTAAGCTCGTCTATTTGCGCCAGCTGTAGTTCGAATCCCTCTCGCTAATTAGGTTTTCCTTTTTCTGCGTCGCTTTGAGGAGTGACTGACTAGAGTTATCGATTCGGCGCAACAACTGTGTAACAAGTGCTTGCTGTAGAAGTACCTACGTTTCGAGATTGATTGTACCTCTTCTTCAGAAATCGATGCTTATGTGCTTTGGAGGTTGAAAGTTTAAAGAACAGCGTTTGCTTGTATTTAAAGATATCTTGAGAACGCCATTTACTGAACGAACTCAGGCAGCTCTCAATGATCTGCTGACGTTGTCTAATGCCTCAATATACTATGTACTATGTCGCACTAAACGGAGTGTGCTAGCAGAATTTTGCGGAAAGCAAAACAACCGCACAGGCTTCAATTCCTCTAAGCTTATTGGCACTGCACCTAACCTTGTGATAAGGGTTTCCTTAGGCCCTTGTAGATCCAGAATCAAGAAACCCAGGCAGTTTGCTGAGACCGTCTCTAAGCGTTAAAAACATCGACTTTAGTCCTTAGAGCTAAACCAAAAAAAGCACGAAAGAGCCTCGGCCTAAAGGAGGTTTGCCCCACTAACATCAACGCTATACTTAGAAGAGGCCGATATGGTTCTCACGATGAAAAATTGTCCTAATTTGCAGTCGAGTCATTTTTCCGCGCCACCTATATGATTGGACATTCTGGACTGCGAATGAACGACGCACAATGGCGCGTCATTTTGTGAGTACGTGCATGCGTGTGATTTAGTGCATGAACAAGATAAACGTGCCGCGGCGTGTGCGTTCAGAACATCGCCTTAACAAGACGTGGCACTAAGAAAATCGCCAAGTTCTTTCACAGTGCTAAACGGCGGCGCAGGGCATTGAATTTTTGGGCTAAATAACAACTGCTTACGTTTGAGTAACCTGCACGAACTTATCAAAGCAGGGACCTTTGCCTGCTTATGCGTTGCAAATTTCTCGCAAAATTGCATGCTCTGACCACCGCTTTATGAACACTATGCTGTTGACAGTTTTAGGCAGAACCCAAAGCCGTTACCTCTTGCAGGTAATGCAACTTTACATAATTAAATTGTTGGAATAAAAAAAATGTGTTCGCGTCTGCATGTAAAAAATTCCTAGCAAAAATAAAACAACGCTCGCAACAGCTCACTAGATTTGAGAACGGCACGAATGACCTCATCTCTTTAAGTAACATCGACGACTTGACACTTATTACAGGCTTTTCTCAGTTCCACGCGGGAAACCAATTAGTTGAAGTAGACACACCGATTAAATTTTGCTTTCAGTGTTTTGCTTCAATGTTTACATCAGAAAGAAATATACCACGCCTAACTTGCACCTTGGAACTTAGATTGTACGTGTACACTCTTAAATATAGTCTATAAGTATGGATTTCATCGTCATGCAATTCTTTCTGTAGGAAAGGGGCTCGCAAAACAAAGATAAAAATGAATGTCGCGGAATTCATAGAGAGAAATGAAAACCTGCGGCCATCAAGCGATTCAGACAGAGCGCTCCACAAAACAAAGAATCATTAATTTAGCCGCTCTCTCCTGAAAGTTCCAATTATATTTATAAATTGTTTAAAAGGTAAAACTGCCTCGAGAGTGACAGTGATCTCTAGCACGATATAAATACCGGTAATAAGAATCAAATATCAAATGTTGTTACTCTTTTTCACATAACGATTCACAAACAGAGGCACACGAACAGCAAACTAACGCGACATTTTGCATGCCAAGCATGATGAGCAGTTGGAAACTCGGCAATGGTGCAAATTTTTTTTCTCGGCTACGAAGTATATTTTTCGTATAACGTCGCTGTAGCAAGATTTTTCATTCCGCAAGGTAACAAAAAGTGTTCTCTTTGCCGAAGCACCTCCATCGCAAGCCGCGTCATTGGAAATTAATATAGATTATTTATCAGCCAAGAACTCTCCAGGACCACCTCACGATAATCCAAAAACATTAATAATAATGAAAATAACACTCTCCTTGGTTTTCACGCTAGTTACGAGCAGCCTGCGACCTAGCAAAAACAATGCAAGTATTGTACCTCACCCTAAAGTCCCACAAGAGCTTCTTATTTATCCAAACACTCCGCAAACAGCCAAAGACTGTAAACAGGTAGCGGTGCGTCGTGTTGCCACCACAAGCTGAGTGTGACGTTTCTCACAGTTCTCTAATTATGCCGCCTGTCAGCGGCAGGCCGTGTTGACAACGTTGAACGAGATCTATAGTGAGCATGTGGTGAGAACTGCACGGCGGTGCGTATTTAGTTATGTCGTCGTTTCACTCTGTGCAAGAAAAAAGGCGAAACAGGATTATGCGACGGCGAAAGCAAACAAGCTTTCAATAGCTTCGAAAACATGGCTGCTGATTTAATAAAGACAAAGCGAAGTGCCATAAAGCTGTGATGACAGTTCATTACACAGTAGCGTGCTTTTCGTTGTTCTTTTCGCTTTACCTTGCTTTTACGTGTCTCTGGGATGTTTCCGCCTGCCAATGCCCTATCTTGTCCTGCTGTCTTGTCCTGCACACATGCTCAGTGGGTACCAAGACCTCATAGTGCAAAACACGAGTTGTAAATAAACAAGATAAAATAAGCCGCTGACGATTCAGGTCTAATTAGTCCTGCAGTCCATTACCTAAAAAGAAAAACAAATTGAAGCCAACGTATGTTGTGTTAAGTACAAAATAAGAACTTTGGTGTGCGATGTTAGTGCACGTTAAAGATCCCCAGATGGCCTAAATTATTCCGTAGCCCTCCACCACGGCAGCTCTTTCTTCCTTTCTCCTGTCGCTCCCTCCCTTATCTTTACCCTTACGGCGCAGTTCACGTGTCCGCCGTGATGTGAGACAGATACTGCGCCATTTCCTTTCACCAACAACCAATTCTCAATTTTCGTTCACCCTGGCCGTCGTTGTCTCCGTACCAATGGCCATAGTGTCGAAGTTTTTATATAGATTTTTATTAACGTTGAAGATGGAGCCGAGTGCGTTCGCATTTTACTCAGCACAATGAATCCAAACACGATGGCCTTCTGCATAAGGGATCCGTGCCGCAGCTCCTGCTTCGCAAGAATCGACGCGTAGTAAAACCATCCACGGCTCCTAACAGCATCCAGGGCACTAATATCCGGATATTGAGAAAATTCCGCAGTCCTCGGGAGAAAAATTGCGGAGGTCCTGAACGTACCTTGGGGAATGAAATTGACCATTACAGAAGCAGCAGATTTCTCCTTTTATGAACTATGCGCCCGGCTCGGAGGCTAAAGCCCCATAACCGAGCGAAGGAGTTGAAAATGAACGCATCGAGAGGCTGATATTTTTTCTCTTGCGCCTGTGAAAATCATGCACGCTGTCGTTGCGTTCGAAAAAAAATCACGCAATAATATGCAGCTAAAAAAGACGTTTGCATGTCGGTTGCTAGCTCACAGCATAACAACTTTTTCAGCATTGCTCACAACGATTGAATTTTTTGTTATTTTTCTTTGTGGAGAAAATTATAACGGTTGGTTGTGTTTGCAGTGGACAATTAATAGTGGACAACCACTGTGCAGGTGGAGAAAAGAACTCGGCTATTTGAGGCATTCCAGCCAGGGCCCATTTTTAAGTACGCGCTGACCGCAGGCGCAAATAACATAACACTCAGCACGGATGCCGATGCATTAGAAGTGAACGTCATTAGGCGAGGTAAAAATTTAGGAGCCATATTCTCTCATTTTCTTTTTTATCATAGTTCACACTTAGAAGAGAGAACATAATAATGGGCCAAAACTTCAATAAACTATGCAAAAAATATTGTATAATGTGTCAGGGTGCTTGGTGCGGTGAGCGAAATTGCCGTTTGTTTTCCTGGAGCTTTCGCGCGAGGCGCAGCGTTTATCAAAGAAGGATTCAGCCGTACTCAAGATGTCATCACCTGTCATTTTTGCATCAGCAGTCTTCAGGGGATCGAAGACCTGCTGTATTCTTTTTATTCTTTTTGTCTCCACTCCAGGCTGCTTTCTTGCTGCTCCTAATATCACGCCTATCATTCCAACATCCTTAATCGCTGCACTGCCATTGTTTACTACTCCCGATAAATATTCTTACTTTACTGTCCTCTTCAAGGGTATAGGACCGCACGCTTCTATTTTATCCATTTATATTGCAATCCCACGTAGGAATTTCAACAGGGCGGTAATACAATTAAAAAGAAAATGTACAAATGCACCGAAAATGAAAGCAACTGCAATTAATTGCTCGTGATTTAGAAATAACATTCAAATGCGCTTCTTTCAATTTCTATGCGAACATAATTTGACCTTCAATTCCAACTGCGGTAAATTCAGAGCATGCCTTTTAAAGGCGCTGCAAACATTACTACATAGATTTTGCATACAAACTTGGATGTAAACATGTTCAACGCGTTCTACTTCGATATGAGCAAAATATTTGGCGTCACTGTGACCATGCTGCTTGTAGAAAACGGCAGCATGAAATTGCGACTTCCTGCATGCGCTCAGCAGTTGCTCACATATTATTTTCGGACAACATTTGCGGAGAAAATAGCAATCATATTTTCTAGACAACACTATTTGTCCTGTCTCAGGGCCTCGAGTTGGTTCGAGACCTTCAATGTCGCCTTGAGCACAACTGCGACTAGCTGCACGAAATCGAACAAACGCTTAGAGCTAATGCGCGACATACTGATTTGAAATTTTGCCATCTATAACACAAATTTTTGATATTAGCTTTCGACTGGCGGCACATTATCGAACATAATTTAAATATACTGGGTCTAGCTGCAAGCAGTATAGAAAATACTAATTATAGATAATTTCCGGCTTAGCAGCTTCTAAAATTTTAACATTTAAATGCAGTAATAAAAATATGATATTGGCTATTGCATGTGGGTACTAGTACTTTGATTTTGATGTTTTCATAATTGAGAAAAAAGAAAAAATAATTGCTATAATATGGACGTGCCTTGGTTACGAGGTCAAGATTCTAGGTTTCCTTCTTCACAGCTTACAGTGTTTACTAACAGTGATATATTTCTTCTGCTTTTAAATGCTGTTAGAAACAACCGGAAGCTATACTCGTGCCTCGAACGAGATCACAAAAGAACGTAAAGCTGGTTTTCTTCATCCCGGTATTTTCGTTTGCCGTTGCACTTATTCACCTTGGTAATCTTTGGTGTGAAATGGGCACTTCTCAAGCCTCCAAAAACATACCTAGAGAAATTGCATAAGAGGGCAACCAAGAAATAACAAAAGTATAGATATGACCCTAGCAAGCCCGCTGCTCTCGGGAACGGGGAATATTTCAATGTGTCTCGGTCTCTGCTATTCCGCGACTGCATTCACCTGCCAACTCTCTAAGACATCATATTGGTTCTGTAAGCTCACGTAAATCTGGAACAAAGTGTCAGACCAGTTTAAAAGGTCTAGAAGTTTGATAAGCGGGCGTCACGTGAAAAAAAAAGAAACACCGCTGTGAAAATACTGGAAGACTTGCACGAATAGCATGCGCAGTCCTTTTGGGCTGGCATTTGAAATGGTGATGCAGTCGCCGATTAAAATCACTTTTGGATTTCCCGTGTTCAAACCCGACCGCGGCGACTGCATTTTTATGTAGGAAAAACGCTAATGCGCCCGTGTGCTCTGCGATGTCAGTGCACGTTAAAGATCCTCAGGTGGTCGAAATTAATCCGGAGCCCTCCACAACGGCACCTCTCTCTTCCTTTTTCTTTCGCTCCCTCCTTTATCCCTTCCCTTACGGCGCGGTTCAGGTGTCCAACGATATATGAGACAGATACTGCGCCATTTCCTTTTCACAAAAAACCAATTATTATTATTGTTATTATTATTATTATTATTAGTCAAGCTTTTCCGCAGAGCGCAGTGCAAAGTGGGCGGCACGTGATGACGTTATCGAAGGTACTTGTACATTTCAAACGCCTAAACGCTTGCTTTGAAGAAAAAAATCCAACGCAGTTGAAGGCAAAGCGCTCCGAGACTTATTTGGCAGCATCAAACGAGGCATGGCTAAGTTTAGTTGACGGCAGCGATCATTTGAAATGTTACCTTCCGTGACGTCACATCAAACTTTCCCGCACTTTGCTTGGGCTTTGAGCAGAAACCTAACATTCAATCGTCGATTGCATTACTATTTTAAATGCTAGCGCGAAAACAATGCATCATTGAATATCTTGAATCTGAATATCGCGTAATTCTCAAAAAGTGGTGCATTTGCCCTTTAACGGTAACAGAGTGGATTCTAAGAGAAGGCAAGCATAGCAGGAGCGGGCAGAAAGTTAGGTGGGCGAAAGAGATTAAGAAGTTTGCTGGCATAGGGTGGGCGCAGCTGGCAAAGGATAGTGTTAATTTGAGAGACTTGGGAGAGACATTTGCCCTACCGTGGGTGTAGTCAGGCTGATGATGATGCTGATGACCTGCAAATACTGATCGGGAAGTGGAGCGTGCTAACAAAAAACTATGAATTTGTGGCTGTTTGATTGGCGTTTCATTTGTTACAGCAGGTGCTTTCGAGGAGTAACAAAAAGACAAAAGGAAATCCGCAATATTCATCTTCGGTTTTACTCCCCTCTACTTTTCGAGCGTACGCGCTTCAGTACGTGGCAGGCTTCAAGTGCTTTCGGACTTGGAATAAAGTGGATTGTGTGGGACGAAGTTTTTAATGAAAAGAAAAACAGCGCTGACAAACATAAATGACAGAAGAGATGGAAAACTGATGCAAGATTTGCCCAGTCTGATGGTATTGCTTTTCAAATAAATGCTGTTACTGCTTCGTGGCATGAAGTGAGCGGCATATTTAAAAACGAAATAAATGAAGTAGATTTGATAAGTACAACTGAAGTGACCGGCTTGTTTTTTATTTAATATGTAGTTAAACCTGAGATTTTCACGCCTTTTATAGGCTAAGATTAGCCAGTGCTGCTCATGTTGACAGATTGCGGATGAAGGCAAGTGTATGTAGTTGTGTCATTAGCTAGCCCTTTGCGATGCATAGCATGATAAAATTCATCGCTGATCTTATTTTTTCACTGTATCTTGGCGCCTTTTCGCCAAGTCATCAAAATATAATTAATCATCGTTATAATACCAGTTTTTTCGGACAGAGTGTTTTGAAGGCCACTGCGCCCTTTCAAAAAGTGAAGACAGAAAAAATGATAAATAACTCATAGGCTCCCTCATAGCCTGAGTCGCTTTGGGACGTTAAGCCGCATACAACCAAACCAAACCAAATAACTAAGGCAAAGATTAAGCTTTCTGTTTTTTTGTAAGTCACACGAAATTATTTCTTACTGAGATGAACTCACAAGAATACTGTGCTGCTTTACAGTGGTGGCGGCAGCCCTTTTCTACAGAGGGAAGGAATTGCACAAGAACGGAATGCAAAACACAGCGCTGCAACAGCACGCAGTTCACAGTATGATTCAAATCAGAAAGCATCAAAACAGGAACATTGAATGGGTGCAAAGAAGAGGAGGCCGAGCCTATTTAAAGAGTGAGCTTCTGATCACAATGAGAGGAGCATTCCAAGAAGACAAAAATATGTGTACTTTGTAAGTATTGTAATAGTTAATAAAGTGAGAAATAAAGCAATGAACACACTGCTTGCTTCAGTTTTCATCAAGAGCCCAAGAAGGCATCAAGTATCTAGTATTCACGAAGGACAGTGCTGCGCCCGGGAAAAGTTTTCAGCCGAATAATTCATTCTTTTTGTAGTACGCATATCGGCTCTGCCTCTGGTATCTGTTTGAGACTCTGAGGCTTACAGGAATTTTGTCAAAGACCGTTAGACGGTTCATAATTCGTGCCCTAAAGTTATCGTCTCTTTGGTACTGCGATAAAAGGATAATATATATGCTGATCGCCATTGTCGCAAACACTCGCAAACTTTTTTCCATGACTGTGCAATAGCCTAGTTTCAAGTTCGGCTTCGGAGGTCACTGTAGGACACATTTGCGGGCAGTGGAGGCAGCTAAGCTAATGATGATGATGATGATAGAGATACACTTCTGAATATGCAAGTTCACTTCCCAAAGATCTAAATACTTTTAAAAATTGGAAATTTGCACGTGCTTTGCAATATTTTTTAAACTAAAGTCCTACGTAAATCATAGATTCCGCTGTGAATGGAATGTTGTGGGTATTGAACTAATTTCAAGTCAAAACGTTGCCACCATCTAGCAGTACTACATAACATTTATGGCAATCCAAATGTTCGTATAGTAAGTCAACTCGGTGAAATTCGTAGTTTTCACGAAAGAGGTAAAGAATGAACTTTCGCCACTCAACAGCATGTGGTGAAGAAATCGCTCTACGAAGAGCCGCATTGAATCAGTTTTGATGGGGTTCATGTTTTGCTGAATATTTTTCATCCACCAAGCTTAGATTGCTTTGTACCTCAATAATGTCTGCCTAATACGCCTAATAAGCTTGTTATTGTTACGTAGCCAGTAGTCTGGGCAGGCACAAGGACGACCGGACCACGGGGCACAGATCACAACGAACACCGAGCGGATAGCGCGCACACACCGGACACTTCCTCCACGTCGTCTTTACGGAGAGTATCCGTTGCACGGCCCCCCGGTCGAAAAGACACCCTCTCGGTGTACATCAGGGCAGTTCAGGGAACTGCGATACGTAAGGTTTGACTCGAGAAACGTGCACAACATCAGTCTGATGTGAGAGGACGTGGTACCGGGGAAGGCCGGAGTGATCTGATAGGTGACTGCGGTGGCTTGGCGCAGGACACGGTACGGGCCGATATAGCGGGACAGAAGTTCTTCAGAGAGCCCCACGCGGCGAGATGGCGACCAAAGCTGGACGAGGGAGCCAGGAGAGAAGGAGACCATACGGTGGCGGCGGTTGTAGAATTCCTGCTGAGAGGTGTGAGAGGCCAGTAGCCGGGAGCGTGCAAGTTGGCAGGCGTGGTCAGCGTGAGCAATGGCGTCATGGACGTATGCAGATGGCGGAGCGCTAGAAGTGGGAAGCAGCGTGTCCAGAGGCAGCAGGGGCACGCGACCGTACAAATGATAAAAAGGGGAGTAATCGGCAGTGTCATGGCGGAGGAGTTGTAGGCGACGGTCACATAGGGGAGAGCGATATCCCAGTCGCGATGGTCCGGAGAAACGTACATAGACAGCATATTGTGAGAGTGAGGTTGAGGCGTTCTGTGAGGCCGTTTGTCTGCGGGTGGTAGGCAGTTGCAAGCTTATGTTTTGTAGAGCAGACCGAAGAATGTCAGCGACAACTCTGGAGAGAAAAAAATCTGCCGCGGTCAGTAAGAAGTTGACGAGGAGCGCCATTATGCAGGATGAGGTCAGTCAAAAGAAAATCTGCAATATCAGTAGCTGTACTGATGTGGAGTGCCCACGTGATCGCGAAACGAGTAGCGTAGTCTGTGGTAACAGCTACCCATCTGTTTCCCGAGGGGGATTCTAGAAACGGTTCCAAAAGGTCTAAGGCGACGCGATGGAATGGTACGGGAGGGACGTCAAAGGGCTCAAGTAGACCGGCTGGCAGAGGGGTAGGGCGATTCCGGCGCTGGCACTGCTCGCAGGCAGCAACATAGCGGCATACACAGAGGTAGAGGCGGGGCCAAAATAATCGACGACTCACGCGGTCGTGAGTACCGGAGACACCCAAGTGACCAGCAGCGGGGAGATCATGCAGCTCTTGGAGGACAGCAGTGCGAAGGTGCTTGGGCACAATGAGGAGGACATCTCGGCCAGCTTGGTTAAGGCTCCTGCGGTATAAAACTCCATCACGGAGCACAAAGCGGTGCATTGGAGGGTCGAATGGGACGGTATGGAGGCGGTCGATAATTGAGCGCTGCTCGGCATCGTGGCGCTGTTCTTCGGCCATGTTAGCGAAGGCAGAGAGAGAGCACAGGGCGTCCTCGCTGTCAGTGCCAGGATTGTACACGGGCGAACAGGGTAACGGGAAAGGCAGTCGGCATCGACGTGCAAGCGACCAGACTTGTAGAGTCCAGAGTAATGGTACTGCCGCAGGCTCAACGCCCAACGACCAAGCCGTCCTGTGGGGTATTTCAAGGAAGAGAGCCAGCACAACGCATGGTGGTCAGTTGACAACTGTAAAAGGGCGGCCGTATAAATATGGGCGGAATTTTCCAACACCCCAGACATGGGCTAAGCCCTCACGTTCGGTAATTGAGTAATTACGCTAGAGGGCAGAGAGGAGGCGGCTGGCGTAGGCGATGACACGGTGCTGTCCGGATTGCCTCTGAGAGAGGCTAGCGCCGATGCCGTAGCCACTGGCGTCAGTGCGGACTTCAGTGGGAGCGGTCACATCGAAGTGGGCCTGAACTGGTGTGGTAGTAAGCTTTAATATCAGGTTGGAAAACACTTGTGCTTGGTCGTGTCCCCAGATGAAGGTGGCGTCTTTTTTCAAGAGGTCGATGAGGGGGCGGATGATGTCGGCGAAGCCTTCAACACATCGACCAAAGTAGGAGCACAGCCCTATGAAGTTCCGGACGTTGTTACAAGAGCGTGGCCGGGGAAAGTCTTTGACAGCTCGGATCTTATCACGGTCAGGGTGCACCCCTTTGTTGTCGACAACATGACCCAAAATGGTGAGCTGACGGCGCACGAAACGGCACATAGACGAGTTGAGCTGCAGGCCGGCATGACGAAAGAAGGAAAGGAGCTGGGAAAGTTCCGCGAGGTGGGAGGAAAACGTGGGCCAAAAGACAATGACGTTATCGAGATAGCACAGGCAGGTGGACCACTTAAAGCCTTGCAAAAGGGCATCCATCATGCTTTAGAATGTTGCTGGCGCGTTCATAATCCGAAGGCATAACTTTATGCTGATAAAGGCCATCAAGGGGCACAAAGGCGGTCTTCTCACGATCCTGGTCATCTACAGCAATTTGCCAGTAGCCGGAGCGAAGATCTATGGATGAGAAGAATTTAGCACCATGGAGAGGTCATGTGCATCATCGATACGCAGCAGGGGGTAGTCGTCTTTTTAGTGATTTTATTCAATCAATGCAAAAACGCCAGGAGCCACCATTTTTCTTGACATGTACGACGGGTGACGCCCAGGGTCTGTGTGAGGGTTCGATAATATTTTTGCTAGCATTTTAGTAAATACTGCATTGATAACCTGACGCTCGGCGTGAGAGACCCGGTAGGGGCGGCGGCGGATGGGAGGGGCTTCGCCGGTTTCAATGCGGTGCCTTACGGCGAGTTTCACCCAGCTCGGTGTTGTTCACATCAAAAATATCCGAAAAAGATTCGATAGGGGCTCGTAGCTGGAAAGTTTTTTCGGGACGGAGGTCGGCGGCCGTCATGGTCGTGAAGGCGTCTGTCGACAGTGGAGACTGCCAGCGTGTGGCGGCCAACTTAGCGACGTGACAAGGAGCGAGAGGGGATAGCGTAGCCACGCAGATGCCGGATGGGAGCACTTCAGAAGAGACGCCGAACTTGAGGAAAGGCAGAGAGAGGACGTTGGCTTGGACGGTGGCGATGGTATGGTATGAGGTAGAGCAACGTTACGGGTCAGCAGGAGGTGAAGATTGGGCGTAACGAGATAGTCGCCATCGGGAAATGGGCGAGATGGGGGCAGTGGAACGAAAGAGGCGGTTCGGGATGTCAGGCGAGCATATTCGGTACTGAACAGTCGCAGTGATACACCGACTGGTTCTGGATCCAGCAGTGGAAGTTCGAGGTGTAGGACACCCTCCGAGCAGTCAATGAGAGCGGAATGTTAAGTCAAAAAATCCAAGCCGAGCATAAGGTCATGGGCACAGGTGGTCAGCCCGGTGAACTGAACCGGTATACTCTTGCCGGCAATAGTAACGCGCGCGGTAAACATACCGTCGACAGCAGGCGTGCCATCATCCGCGACACGCACACGGGACATGGCAGGAGTGAGGACTTTGGGGAGGCGACGGCGGAGGGCAGCACTCATCACTGATACATGAGCACCGGTGTCAGTCAGGGCGCCCATAGGAACACGGTCGATAGTGACGTCCAGGAGTTTCGGTCTAGTGTTCGAGAGAGGATTTGTGGTCCGGGTCGTTGATGCAGCGTCACCTCCGGGAGCTGCATCATTTAGTTTTCAAAATGGGAGCGGCTGGTGGAAGGCGACTGTGGAGAGCGAGAGCGGCGACCGTGTGGCGACGGAGAGCGGGAGAATCGGCGTGGAGGGAGAACGGCTGCTTTAGATGGTTGGGACGGGGCTCGGGGCGAGAAGTTGCGGTACGAGGCGGGACTGTAGAAGGAGAGGAAGACGTTGCGGGGTGATGAAGACCAAGGACTGCGGCAATGTCGTGCGATGTGGCCAATGCGAGAGCACCGGAAGCAGATGGGGCGGTCGTCTGCCGTGCGCCACTCATTGGGATTGCGGTAACGCGGCGGAGAATAAGAGGTGCAACGAAAACCAGAGGGAGGGGGCTGGGGGTGTCCGGGCTTCTGATGGCGCACACTGCCGGAGGGAGGTTCTGGTTAGCGAGTTCCACCCGCATGACGGCCTGAATCAGAGAAACGGCGGGTACAAAATATGTGCTTATCTAAGCTCAACAACTGCAGAATACGAAGTGCTATTCTGGAGCGCATAAAACAACACAAAGCTAAACTTCGGTAGAGAGCTTGCTGAAGACGCCATGGCATTCCATATTTTCAAACTCAAGAAAACTAAACTAAACTCTAACAAAAAACAGAGCCGAGGATACACAAGATATCCCATTGAACAACGGAGGAGAGGTTGTTTTCGTTTTTGTTTTTGTCAACAGCATCTAGTGGAGAAACTGCTCTCCGAAGAGCCGCATTGAATCAGTGTTGACGGTGTTCAAGATTTGCTGAACATTTTTCATCCACCAAGCTTAGACAACTTTGTACCTCAATAACATCTGCCTAATTTTCATAATATAAGCTTGATATAATGCAAAATATGTGCCTATATGATCTCAACAACTGCAGTATGTGAAGTGTTATTTTGGAGCGCACAAAACAATACAAAGCGAAAGTTCAGTCGAGAGCTTGCTGAAAACGCCATGGCATTCCATATTCTAAAGCTCTAGAAAGCAAAATATGCTTTCAAGTTGGCTCTAACAAAAATACAGAACCGAGGACTCACACAATATCCCATTGAACAACGGAGGAGAGGTTGTTTTATGTTTTTTGTTTTGTCATTATGAATACTTACAGCCATGCAGCGAGCAATCCGTGGTAGTAGTTCAATTAGGGTTGTGTTTGGACTTGTGTTTAGGTAGTTGGGTGAGACGGGATGACGGTTTTTCTTTTTTCAGAGAGAATTTGCTTGCTTCAGTGCCCGAAATTTGGGTGCTCTTCTCTGCAGCCTGAGGACTTAGTTCCGTACAGCGACGTTGAGGCAAAATTTCGTACGGTATACCTGTAACATATGGGGAAAAAAGTCTAGCAGCTAGCGTTCACTGTGTCACAGAGCACTCAGTCAGATTCTGGTTTTCTGAGCACTCTTATTTATCAAAGCTTTCTTATCAGCCCTGGGCTTCTCTCATTGCAGCTGCTAATGGCCCGTCGCAGAAGGAGCGCCGTCTTTTGTTGTTGTCACCACTAGTCCTGTGACCGCGGTACTCTGTTACCCGCTCTGCGACGTCGTCAGCAGCCTGCAACTGTTGGAGCGCTCTCAGCCAAAGTGTGACGCAGAAGCTACGTTAGCACAGTGCGGTGGGTAAGTGCTACGGTGCCGGCGCCTCCAGCGACTGGCCGACGGCAGCACCGCGAGGGGTATGTGGAACGGTGCACTACGCGCAACAAGAGGTTGCATGTCGACGTAGCGACAAAAGAAGCGCTGAAACAAGCAGCTCAGGCACCGGCAGGATCCCGCTGTACTGGGCACACAGGAAGAAGACCAGCGGCAATTATCGGAAATAATGTGTAATAAGTTCTCACTCATTCGCAGCGCAGAATTTCATGCATGAACCACAGTACAGCTCCGTTGGTTAAACACAGTAATTGGGAAACGTAATTGCAGCGATATTTTGGAAGAATGCACCACTTCTCGCATGCAAATCTTGAAGGTCATGTTACGGCGCAAATATGACCTTGAAGCGGTCTCAATTCATAAAAAATATAACAAAATTGTGAATCGGAAACGGGCCGCCGGGTTGCGAGTTTTTTTTTTTTCAGCGTGGTATTTATTACACACGCTTATGCGAAGGAAAGAGCTATATACATTATTTACAAAGTAGTCATCCAGTAGCCGAGCAAGTTGAAGGAAACAACACCGCACAATTAAAACACACGTCTTATTACATAGGATTGATATATATGCTATTGCCGCCTCCATTGTACCGTTCTCTCTACTCTAATCATATTGGTCATGATGTGCTTAGACAAGAACATAAAATGCTTATTTCGCCTTGTGCTAAAACGCTTTTCTTTAAACTTCACGCCGAAGTTATACCTGTTAGAATGTGACTTCACAAAAAAAAATTCTTGTTTCATCTTTTAATTTTCCCCTATGTTATGCACCTGAAACAACCAAACACTGCTTTATTGGCTGCAAAGACGCGATATTATATTGGGACATTCTACAAACGGCACTAAAGAAAGACTTTCTTTTGAACTCTCACAATGTGCTTTACATAATGGCCACCCAACATGTTCACGCATCCTTTGACATGACTTTCCTGCTGGGACTGCATAGCCAGTTGAAAACGCGCATAATTCAGAGAAATGCTCAGCCTGCCATCTCCCACAGAACACATTGCGGCCAGATGGTGGACCAGCTAAAACACATTTACGACGACAGAGACTATCAACCGGACTGGTTCCCGTTATTGATGTCTTGTCTTTTCTTGCCATTGTTTTAAGACCGCCACGACTTTTCGACTTTTGTAAATGAATGAAGGCGCTTCTAATGAGTGCAAAGATGTCTAAGAAACGTATCTTCGAAATATGTACTGAGGATTGCTTGACTAGCTTAACTATGAGCAAGTAAATTTCAGATATCGCAATTAAGCAATTAGCGAAGTACGTTTTCGATCAATTTCCTTCGTGCATGGCGTGCAATCGTAGCGTCATCATGCTGCAACCACTGATCCCCGAACACGCAATGTACGGCGATTGTTCAGCAGATGGCGCGTGTCTAAGGAATGCACAGATGTCTTAGAAACGCGTCTTGGAATTCCGTACTGAGGCTTTCATGCGTATAAGTTTGAGCGTGTAAGCTACAGATGTTCCAATTCAACGAGTAGCGAAGTTGTCAGTCAACACACTAAGCGTTACTGGCGCCAAGCCACGTCTACTTGCCCGATACACCACAGCTTTTTCTCTGTACCCAAATTTAACAGTCGTTAAACCACTGCTAATTTTCTCTGGTTGTTCAATTTGCGTCAAACTGAATTAATAGTAAACTTTCCGGTCAAGTACACCATGAATATTGCTTACACTGCATGCCATTTTATCTTTTTATGTATGTTTTCACAAACAAAGGAAATAGGAAACACTTTTGGCCTAAAAGTTCTAAGCAAGTCCTCTTTAATCCAACAACCTCTGATTTCCCTAACCTTCTCTGCTTTGTAGCTTAACGAGGGCCTCGGTTGTGGCCCTAGTAGCATGGGAGGGTTTTCGCAAAGCTTCCATCTTCCCCGTTTAATTACCTTACGCGTCGCATTCGCGGTAGTGCAGGTGTTACTGCGTTTACCGCTATGGATGTGGGTGGCGTTGGTGAATACTATCGGGGTCAGGTTACACGTAATTACATTTAACATTAATACTCGCAAAATGTATAAGATTCGACATCCGCCGCCATAGCGCAGATGGCAGGGCACTGTAAACGAAATTCGGAGGTAATGGGTTCGGTTGCCGCCAGTGTCGTGTGGTTATTTCTTTCTTCTACTTCCTGATCAATTAAGCTTCATCCTGCATACTAGTTCACTATTGATTATCTATTGATAAATACCACAAATAATGAAAACAACAGAAACATTCTTCTTGGCTTTGTTCGTTTCGCTGACTTCTTTTCGTCAGCGAAAAGTTGCAACTTGGAATCTGAGTTGGAAAGAACGAGCGATGCGGTACTTAATAATAATAATAATAATTGGTTTTGGGGGGAAAGGAAATGGCGCAGTATCTGTCTCATATATCGTTGGACACCTGACCCGCGCCGGAAGGGAAGAGATAAAGGAGGGAGTGAAAGAAGAAAGGAAGAAGAGGTGCCGTAATGGAGGGCTCCGGAATAATTTCGACCACCTGGGGATCTTTAACGTGCACTGACATCGCACAGCAGACGGGCGCCTTAGCGTTTTTCCTCCATAAAAACGCAGCCGCCGCGGTCGGGTTCGAACCCGGGAACTCCGGATCAGTAGTCGAGTGCCCTAACCACTGAGCCACCGCGGCGGGGTACGTAATAACCAAAAACATTTATTGAGCTAACAGCACCTTGACTCAGTTATAGAGCTTAGATATAGGGAGAAAGTGCGGAGCATCTTTTTTTTCCGTTTTGCACCGTCTCTAAAGGTAAGTAGTATGAAGTTAAACATTTTCACGCGCAGTGAGCTTGAGTGAAGGGGATTTAAGTAGCAGACTTAGATCGCTCAATTAGCAATGTGAACTTCTGTGATAGTCGATTCTTTTGTACGAAATAACAAAGGTCAGGCCAACAGAATTGTATACATGGACTTGAGCCGACAGGGCTTTCATGTGCCTTTTCCCCTAGGCTATATGTGTCTTCTTCCGGTTATACAAAAAAATTCCGTGTATACAAAACCCGCCTCATTTTTGATGTAGTATGTGCATTTCGGGTTAGTGCTTTCTTAGTGCATGTTCATAGGCACGTTTATGCAATTTTAAAAGCAACGGCAACACCCTTTTTCTCTTGTGATGCGATAAGCGATGAATAGGTGACCCCACACTTGAAAAGGGAACGATCGATTTTTCTTGGCGGCCCGTTTCGACAGTGATGTCGGTGGGCTCTTAATGTCAACACGGCATGCAGAGTGCCCCTGCGAGGACCGCTATCGGCGATGGACCCGTTTTTTAGGTGAAAGCAGACGCACGGGGCGTTGTACGTAATGTAACACGCAAGAGTCATCTCCATCATGAAAATTGTTGCAAGTGCTGTTGTCCTTTCAAGTCAGTTCTGTTAGGAAATATGCTTGCCTACCAACCAATGACGACCAATATGCCGTACTCCAAAAGTTTAGAAGAGCCATTTTATATGGCCTCTGTTTTCTCTTCTAGATATTTCTCCTACCAAATATCTGATATCCCAGGCGGGAAAGACCTTAAATTCAATTTTGGCTCTTCGGTAAATCCCATTCTTTACAACATAAAACCGAGCTCGAGTGAGAAACTTTTTGCAGCCTCCTAAAGCACTTAAATAAACGTTGTGTGCGGGAAATTAATTATTTGGTTGAAGCTACTCACAAATTTTTTTCAACATCTATCTCAGAAAACTGCAAATTTTGAAGTTTTAGTCATTCTTTCCTGGAACTATAATTTCCTTCCATCCAGCAGGTATTTACTAAATTGTATAAAGAGCTTGTATAAACGCTATGATATAATTAGCGCAAATCGGTCTGCAATATTCTTTTCATAACCATTTTTCTCGAATGCCAAGCTTTCGGAAAAGAAGGCAGAAAGGGCAGGTAAAAACAATTTGTTCTTTCGCGATTGCTAAATGGCTCTTATTAATTAGAGCTCCGGGGTAAACATCGCGCTAATGATTTTAGCAGCAAGTGTAATTACTAGACTTATGTTAACTGCAGACCTTGAACCTTCTTATAAGAAGAGTCAGAACACGTGCTCTTCGGCGCTGTTGGCAATTTTGTCTGGCGTTTAACGTCACAAAGCTGCAAGTGCGCTGCTAGAAATGCCATAGCGGAAGGCTCCAGATTAATTTGAACCACGTCGGTGTTCTGAATGTGCAAAGTCAACATACACAGCACATAACGCAAGACATGCGTGTTTTTGCATTTAAACACTATCACAATTCACCCGCCGTGGCCGGAATTCGCTCCCACGAGCAAGGACTCAGCGTACGCACTCCACAATTACTGAGTCCCCGTGGCGGGTCCTTGGCCTTTGGGCTGTTGCGAACAACCATAGATAGCTCGCGCTACCTTTTCGCTGTGATTTCAGCTCGCCCACACAGAACTCTATTAAGTCATATTGGGAAGCGGAGATTTAACTCTAGCAAATGCCCTCTAATGCCCACGAGGGAACACAGAAACCCCAAAACAAGGATAGGCTCCTGCTGAAACTGCAGTTCGTACACACGAAAGGAAGCGACGGGTAGGAGGATTCAAGCGACCGACGTTTCTGCAGCACCCGGCTCTTCGCATCCTGCGCCTTCCAGCCGTGTCAACTAGTGGGGGGCCCTTATCACCAGGGCTGGACGCCTGACGATAGGGCGCAAGCAGGGGATTTTGCTGTGGGAGTTTTCTTGCGACTAGTCGATCTGTATTGAGATGTATAGCCTTCTTCCACGCCACGAAGCTTCTTTATCCCAAGACCGCATTGCCCTCACCCTAAACGGAATCCCGTGAAAGGCGGCAAGCAATTTCCAATCTGAGTTTGTGCATATAGTACACACATTAGCAACATGACTGAGGAGAACTGACGTTCGAAAGAAGCTCTCTACTTTACGTAAATTCCAAGGCTTGTACATTATCACCGCCGGGAGCGATATTGAGTCGGGCGCTGAGAGCTTTGTCATAAGTGTTGGCGTTAGAAAAGATAACATCGTAATGTTTCGTGGATATTTGATACACATTTTTGCTCGTCTGGTTGATTTTACCTTTATTTCCTTTGAATAAATGTGAAGCCTCATGTTTGTTTCTATTGTACTGTCCTAAAAAAAGGTCTTGGTAATTGCAAAGGCATGCCAATAAACAGCTTGACAAGAGAACACAAAGTTAAAAGTGAGGCTCTTTCCTCCCTTGTTTAGTTTATTTAGTCTTGTGAAGAATCCCAAATTCCTGCTTCTCTCTACCTACTAACAGCTTGTATCATATGTGGCTAGGTTCGGAGTAACTGTAGGCAGGAAGTAGCATGCAAGTAAGTGTGATTAAGTTAAAAAATCTAATGCCCTTATCTAACCTCATCAGGAAAGCTTAAGCACCTGTTTTTGCTTACATGTCCGGATATTTCGGATAAAAAATTTTCAAATTAGGAAATTGTAAAATACTTTTACGAATATATTGAATGCATTGGTCCATTCCTTTGATATATACCAAAATCTTTCCTTTATAGTGTTTCCGTCGATCGCATCTAACAGTTCGGACTCCCAAAGAAAACGAATAAGGAACGTTTTTCACAATAGCAAGAACGTTAATAAAAAAGAATTCAAGACTGCCGTTGGGTGATATGCGGCTATATTGATTGTTACAGTGAAATCTTACAATATATGAAAAAACTGCGTTCATCATAGGTTTCGTGTTAAAAAATCCTTTTGCCTGATTTGTCGGGTATCGACCGGCAATAACTTTTTAGGCAAAACCAAGTGACTAGAACAACCATGTTATTGAAAATAAAGGTTGCGGCGCTTAATGAGAAAAATCGACCAGCTGTTTGACAAGTCCTTTCCAAGGTGCCTATATAAGAGTGTTTATGCACTCTTAAGAAAAACGTCAGAGAATTCATAAAGTAACTACTAACCAAATACTTGTTACACACACATTTGTAGCATCTGGAAGCAGTAAAAGTGAGCTTGCGAATGCCGCTGCCTTAAGAAGCTAGTAAAGGGCACTAGAGTCACGAACAAAAAGGCAGTAACTCTTACCGTTTTCGCTTTACTTGTTTGATTTTAGTATGGTGATGCTGGCTTGATTTGTCAAATTTTTCCAGACACTAGAAAAATAAAAAAAGCTATACGTTCAATGCGACCAGTGTCCAACACTAGTGATAGCTGAGAGTGTGTGCTGGTCGTAAAGCACACACTCTGACTAAGACATACGCGGCATTATGAGTACAAATCAAGCTGACCGGCGGCATCAAACAACCCTGCCGGGCACACCCAAAGGTTAAGAATGCAAGAAAAGCGCATATAAGGAAGGCTCACAAAAGCGTGACACGCGCACTGCGCGTTGCAGGGCTGAATATTTCTCAGTCTTATATACTCCGTAAATCACGCTCTTGGTTACGGGCTAGTGACTCTGGTCTGTTGAGCTAAGATACCAGCCTTAATTATAAAGTTGCGATTCTAGAAACAGGTGTGTCCTACCTAATCACGCGATGCGGCAGAACTCCTTAATTAAATCCAGGGTTCGACGGAAGGTTCGTCGGCGCTTGAAGATTTTCCGCCAACTCCTTAATCAGAAAACCATATTATTCATACAACAGTCATGAATTATCTTCAGCGACTTTATTTATAGCTGAAGGAAAGGTTGGTAATCAGGTACTAACTAATACCTATAGGTAGTGAAAAGGCAGGAATGGCTGACATTTAATAACAAGCTTGAAGAGTGGGGCTAATATATAGCAGAAAAACAGTAAAATGTAGGAAGAGTTAGTAATTGCTCCACTTACTACCTTATTCTACTCTTTTTGCTAAGAGTCTGCGTTATGCGCTATTTCTTGCGTAATATTAAAAACAGAATGCTGGACTATTCGATGTGATGAATGCCTGACGCCAGTGAGAGGCGCCAGCAGTGTACTGGTCGCCGCCCACATATTTCAGATGAGATATGGATACTGGAAATGAAACGCTCAAAGAATACTCCGCAATGACATTAGCGAATAACTGCAAGCGGCAAAAGCCATGCTTAAGCCATGAAGTAATAGCGCTGACGAATTTGAACATTATCATATTCCCGCTTCCTGACAATGCAACAATGCTCCCGTACTACATTGCACAAGGTGCTACACATATTGCGGGTTTCAAGTCTCCAACACCCAATCCATTCTTCACGCATTCCCTGCTGTGGCTTCTTTAATTGTATTCTGATATCTGAAGCGTATTTCTGTTCCTCGATAATATGATAACCTTAAGGCAATGGGTGACCATTTTTTTCAAGGGCGCGAGTTTCCTTGCTTCAGGAATATCACGAATTGGAAACCGATTCTCCAAGATCGCTGAAATTCAGAGCGGACAAGTTGAAGAATACAAAAATTTATTCCACGCTTTACAGTTCTTACTTCTCAACTAAGATTAGAACTCTCATTAACGCCCCTCGTGTGCTTGAACAACTTCGTCATGGACCGAAGGGTCGTCATTCTGTCATGCTATTGCGATTAATTTCAACTATGTCTGACAGATTGCCAAATGATTATTATCATGCTGGGAACATTTGAATGCGCAGCACTTTCACAGCATATTTTAAGATTTTTTCTCTTCCCAATTAGCGTCTTGGCGCAGTCTTTTCCGGATTATTGCCTTTCTTCCATTCTTTTTTTGGTAATCTTTTGATTCACACCAGTTCAGAAGCCGTAGATGGAACCACAGGTAATTTACAAAGAACCGCAGAAATAAGATTAAGCAGTAGGCATTGGTCTGGTGATGTTAGTAAACCATGTCTGACATAAGGCGCTCAGAAAGAGATGGCGTAATGAGAGTAGCAGACAAGAGGTAGTCTGTGGTCTTCATTCGTACGGTTCTGTCAGCGCGTCTTATATATCATTATAGTTAGCAAGCAACACGCCTTAATCAATACGCGTGCGTCCAAATCTTCCTGATATCGTCACGGAAGGCAAAAATGAAACTTAATGCGGGCAGCATAGGCTACGCACGCTGCACTATGAAGCAATTGCCGCGCCAACCACCAAAGGCGAAGAATGAGCAGGAGGTTATAAATAAAGGAAAGGCGTGGTACCTGCATCATTCTGTCTCGACAGTTCGCAAGGGCGCCTGCATTGTGGAGGTATGGGACTACGGTAAAATATGAGAAGGGGTTCAACGTAGTTACATCGAGTAGACGTGCGAAAGCATGCGTTCATTCCTCAATTGGAGGGTACACTTATGCTACGATTTAAGGCTATTATGCGATAGCTTTAGTGGCATTAACGCCCATACAGAATTGGGCATTCTCTCCTTAACATTCATAGATTGTGGCGAGTCCTCATACCACCACCAGCGCAGAGGCGCGGCGGTTAGGTGACACGCCATTGCACTGGCAGGCAAGTGCCCGTTTCTATCACAGCCACCGGTAGGGAATGTGCGACCCATGTAGCTCTTTTCCTACCACTTTTTTCTACACAGAAATCTGTGCGCGTTTCTTATTGTAACGTAATAGCGTTAAGTAGCTCGTGTCACAGAAAATCCGGTGTCGTCGTCGGTGTCGACGTAGTTGATTGTGAGAGGAAAATCCGCGAAAACTTTCAAGGGAAGCAGCCTAGCGGTAGGTGTGTCACATAGGTCACGCAACTTTGTGGCGTCATCACAATCTGCTGACCAGATTGTGAGCAAACTACGCACCATGGTAAGTGGCTCTTAAATTATTGATTGGTCGTGAGCGGTTATTTTAGGTCGAGCGACGTTGTTTACAATGTCGATGTTAACGAGGACAAGGCGGCCCTTAAGCGTGAGCTTTACTGTCCCACCGACCGAGGGATTCAAGCACGTTATATGCGAAAGGGCGCTCTTGCATCATCACCCCGCAAGGCCCACCAACACCGCCAGCCTGCTTGTACTGCTATGGGTGCATTTTACGGCCTCAGTCATACAAACTAACCACCGTCTACTGCTACAGTTGGTTCAGACCTGGCCATATGCGTAGACCCTGCCCATTCACAACTCAAGTGGAACCGGCGCCTGGAGGCGTAGCGGCTTACAAATGTGGCCTCTGCAAGACTGACAACCACAACATCACATCTCCCACTTGCCCAACAAAGCAGAAGGCAACAGAAAATATTCGTCGTGTGTACTCTAAGCAAATGCCTGAGAATGTGAACACATCCCCTGTGCATACCTTCAACCGGTTTGCAGCTCTCCAGTCGGATGACGACGAGCGGCGGGAACTACCAGTGGCGCACACGTATGAAACTACTACCCAGCAGACTTATAGCATTAAAGCGCGTAAAGATCGCCGACATCAGCGGGCTGCAAAACAGTGTAGAATTTCGGAACCTTCCAATGACGACATGATAACCGTTGACGACCAAATCGAGAGCCTTTTGGCAGAGGTCTCAAGGCTCCGACAACACCGTGAACTGCTTGCCCGCCGTAGACATGAGCGGGATCTGGCACCGCCACTAGAAATGACGAATCAGCACCGACCATGAACTGCCCACCAGCTTCGTTCACCGCTCCTTCCAGAGTATCTGCTGCATTGCCAGATAACGCTACAACATCCCTGCTGCGCTTCATGATGAACCATGCAGTTATCCAACCTGACACCTGTTCTCTTGCAACGCTCGTACCACTAACGCAAGATGGTGCGTTCCGGATTTTCTGGTGCGCCACAGTGGAACTGCAGAGGCCTGTTCACTAAAGTGGGGGAGCTCAAAAGCTGTCTTCGCTTGCACAAGCTCCAGGTGTGGGCCAAGTCGCTGCAGGAGACCAATGCCTTGCCAGCGATTCTGGGTTTCAGTGGTTACGCATCGCCTTCGTTGTACGACCACCGTGTGCACACTGCTTCCCCTTGTTGGAGATGAGGGGTCCTTGAGTGAGCTCACTTTTTTAGCGCCGCAGGTCCCTTCTACGAATGATGTTGTCGGACTTGGTTATGAAGGAAACTCTACAGGGAGTTTATTTTACATTATTTACAAGATCTAGAAACCCATTGGAGGGTGATGGGGGAAGGTCGAAGGATCTGAGAAGATCTGAGGATGGTCGAGGATTCCTCCTCATGGCACTCGTCGTCCGGTTTTAAAAGGGTCCGGTCCCTAGGATCCCCCAGGTTCGAGGAGGTCTTCGCCAGGTTGGGCGTGGCCTAACTTGCGCTGTCGTACACACACACATAAGGACACGCCCCCGTTACATGCCTCGCCGGAGAGAGAGGGTGCCGCTGGACAACCGCCCCCACAAGAGAGAGCGTTGTCCTCGCGTCCGGACGACAGTTCTCACGCTGTCAAGCCGAACACGTCTTCGGGAAGTCCGAATGGGCGAGGTGCCGGCGAGCCGGCACAGTTGAAGGGGTGAGTCACTCCTGCTCGGTTTGGCGGTCGCTAACTGCCTCCGTAGCAATGTTGTTTACAAACGGCGGCAGAGTCGTCCGTCTCGAATCCAATAACCCAAGCGGGGAGAGGCCGTGGGAACTGAGATGCCTATCGCCGTGCAGGGACCCCGGCTGGAGGTGTCCCGGGCCGACTACGCAGCTGAACCAGACGGGCTGTCGCCAGAATCCTTACAGCTCCTCCGCGGCCCAAAAAATCTCGAATGTCCAGCGTTGACGACCGCTGGGCAGGAAGAGATGAGATCACGTCTGTGTTGGTCCCCTGGATTGAAATATCAGCGCCCCCAAGGCAGAACCCAAAGCACCGCCAACAAAGGAAAGCGCAGGTGGGACGTTCCAAACAGCAAAGCACTGCCCCACCCGCAAGCGCTCGGAATTCGTCAAAGAATCACAATACACTTTTAAAAAATTGTTTTTAAATTTGGGCTAATTTTGTGCCGACTGAGCGCGAAACATCCCCTTTTGAAACTACCACAGCCGGATTACTCGGAACAAAGTAAATAAAAACACTCACACAGGAGGAGATTCCTCTAAGGTCTCCCGCTTACATCAGTCTGCTCAAGCCATCAGCATTTCCGTGTAGTTTCCCCTTCTTATAACGCACCGAGAAATTGTACTGTTGGAGAGCCAGACTCCATCTGAGCAAGCGACCATTTTTGGGGGACGTCTGTGGCAGCCACTATAAAGGACAATGGTCAGTCTCAAATACAAACTTTGCTCCATACAGGTAACACGACAACTTCTGCGCTGCCGAAACTAAACACGCGCACTCTTTTTCGGAAGCGCTGTACACTTCCTCTCTACTGGTCAGTTTGCGGCTGATGTGCAGAACTGGGTGTTCTTCATGGTCGTAGCCAACTTGGCTTAAGGCAGCACCTAGCCCTCTATCGCTGGCATCACACTGGACTATAAACTCTTTCCCATAGTAAGGGGTCCTGAGCAAGGGTCGGGACACGAGTGCTTCCTTCAGGCTTTTGAAGGCGTTTTCTTTTTGGTTATCCCAACTTACGTTAGTAGGTGGTCCCTTTCGCAAGGCGTGAGTTAAGGGACTAGGCCGCTGTGAGTAGCTAGGAATATATCGCTGGTAGCACCGAACTAATCCCAAAAAGTTGTGAATGTCCGTTTTCGTCCGTGGTTGCGGAAATGCTGCGATCGGGGCAATCTTTAACTCGGATGGGCTCCTAGTTTCCTGCCCTACAACGTGGCCCAAGTACGTCACCTGAGCGCAACCAAATCTACACTTTTCTGCCTTCAGTGTCAGTCCAGCCTGTCGTAAACTGGAAAACACGGTCTTTAGGGGTTCTAGATGCTCTTGCCAGGTTTCCGAAAAATAGCCACATCGTGTAAATAAGGGAGTGCAAAGCACTGCATGTCCTTCAGTACGATGTTCATGAGTTTCGAGAAGCTGTAGGGGGCACTCTTCAACCCAAAACTAAGCATTAAAGGTGGAAAGGTGCCCGCTGGGGAGATGAAAGCTCCATACCTGCTCGCGCTTTCTGAGAGTGGAACTTGCCAATATCCCCGTACGAGATCGAGGGTGGAAATGAATTTCGCGCCGCACACCCTTTCTATCCTTTCCTCTATGTTGGGAATCGGGTATAGCTGATTCCTGGTAATTGCATTAAGCTTTCTATAATCCACGCAGAGACGAGGATCTTTCCCTGGGGCCTCAACAAGAATTAGCGGTGAGGTATAGTCACTTTCCGCTGGCTGCACAACCCCTAACTCCAACATGCGCTGAATATCCGCGTCCATTATTTCTTTCTGCCGCGGTGATACCCTGTAGGGTTTCGACCGTACCGGCTCATCAGAGGTGAGCTCGATTTCGTGTGTCAGGAGGTGTGTCTTTTACGGGCGACAGCTAAATAGGTCAGCGAATTCGCTCAACAACTGCTTTAGCGTGTCGTTCTGGGTCCCGCTTAGGAAATCTGCATTCACGGAGAGAGCCAGAATGTTCTCCACGTGGTCACTAGCGTCCGCACCTCCCATCCAACCCGGAATCTCACTGTCCAGCTCTTCTGGTTCATTTAGAGTCAGATTGACGATCCCGCTGCGTTCCACGAACGGCTTCATCAGATTGCAATGATAGATTCTCACCTGCTTTCCCCTGCCTGGAACCCTTAGCGCGTAATTCGTCTCCGAAAGTTTTTGCAACACTTCCACTGGGTCCTCCCAGTGAACTTCCAGCTTGTTTTTTCTCGATGGCCGAAGGATCATCACGCGATCGCCCGCGGTGAAACCTTGAAGGCGCGCGTTTTTGTCATAATAGACCTTGGCGGCCTCCTGGGCAGCTTTCATATTTCAGTTTACCAATTCCCTCGTGTTTTTAAGGCGGTCCAGTAGCTGAAGTACGTACTCAACCACTCTCTGGTTCTCTGTTGTCCCTTCTCACATTTCTCTCAGCATTCGGAGGGGAAAGCGGAGGCCTCTTCCGTATACGGTTCTGCTGGTGTAAACCCCGTAGCTTCGTGGGGGACTGTTCGTAAAGCGAAAAGTGTGGCCGGCAGACAATCCTCCCAGTCTGCTTTATGCTCATAACAAAGAGCGCGTAGCACCCGCTTCAGCACCGAATGCCATTTCTCTACACTGTTGGACTGCGGATGATACACCGAGCTGTGTAACAGTTTTATTCCGCATGTTTCTAAGAATGTGGTCGTCGAGGCACTTGTAAACACCGGCGCCTGATCGGCTTGGATTTTGGCCGGAAATCCTATTCTCGCGAACACTGACAAAAGGGCGTCAACTATTTCTGTGGAGCTCAAGTCCTTCAACAGAATTGCTTCGGGAAATTTTGTGGCGGGCATAGCATAATAAGCAAGTACTTTTAGCCTGATTTAGTTTTAGGCAAAGGGCCTACTGCGTCTATAACAAGCCGGCGGAAGGGTTCCGAGATCAATGGAACAATTTTCAGTGGAGCCTGCCATGTCTTTCCCGGCTCACCCACGCGCTGGCACGCATCGCATGATTTTACGTAGCGTTCTGCATCTTTGAAACAACGCAGCCAATAATATTTCATTAATAGCCGTTCCTTTGATTTATTGATTCCCAGATGTCCTGTCCAGCCATTTCCGTGGCAGAGACTCAGAATGTCCGCTCTGTATTTTTCGGGCACGACAAGCTGATCAAATGTTTTGCCTTTTCTGTCCTGGTAGTGTCGGTATAGTAAGCCTCCCTTCTCACGCATCGTTATGTTGCGTCTCGCGATGCCCTCTTTAGCTGTAAGGTGCAGCCTTTCCAAAGTGGGATCCTGCTTCTGTTCTTTTGTTAGGGACTCCCTGTTCACCTGCAGAAGGCGATCAAAACTACGCGATGTTGGAGATAGAAAGGATCCTTGAGCGTTTTCTGCCTCCTCTACCGACTTAGTGGTTGAAGTCCCTGGTCCCTCATCTGCTCGGTCAGCTGTCTGGCTTTTATTTCTCGTTGGTTCCCTTCCCTCCTCATTTTTTTGCAACGATATGCTGGCTGGTGTGTCTCTGGCTACCTGAGGTTCGGGAATCTGACTTATTTGAGATGCGAGCTGACTAGTTTTCGACCTTGTCAAAGCTTGTATCCCCCCGCTTCCGAGCTTCTGGCTTCTCTTGCGTAGCAATTGGTCTGATCGATTCGAGAAGAGGTAAGGATATTGAAGCGACACGACCTTCGAAACTGCGGTCTCAGTGATTAGCTCTCCAAACGGTCCACAAATTTTCACTCTAGCTATCGGAAGGCATACACTGTGTTCTTCTACTGCCTGTTTTATCCACGAGACTTCTCCCGTAAAATCGTCCGCGGAAACGTAAGACGGATGGACAACGTCCTTCGTCGCGGCGCTACCACGAAGCACCCTGCACGGTTTCCCGTTAACGTGCAGCTCGTGAAGGTATGGCTTAAGGAGCTCTAGATTCTCGGCGTTATCCTCGACGCACGAGAACACCAAAAGTTGCTTTGTAGACTTGGCTGCAAAGTGCCCGACACCAATGCAGCTAGCAACGAAATGACCTATTAGCCACAAACTTTTTTTGCGGCTTTGTCTGCTCCCTGTCTCTTTGCCTGTTCTTCACGCTTTTCTGGCGATACCTTCGTTGCTTCCGATTGCTCCGAACTTCTAGCTCTTCGCGTCTTTCTGCTAGGCCTTTTATCTCGCATCGCGCTTCGAGCGTGTGACGCACCCTCTTCAGTGATGAACCTTCTGCGCGAAACGTACTCCTCTGCTAGCTCAGCGGCCCTTTCAACTGTGTCGACTTTTTCCCTGTCTTGAACCCACAGTTTCACCACTTGGGGAATGCTTCGGTAAAATTGCTCAAGGCAAAAACACTCGTTGATTTTGTCTCGGCTTTCATAAACCTCGGCTCTTTTTAGACACTCTAGCAGATTCGTCTTTAGGCCATACGCGAAACCCGGATAGCCCTCGCTATCGTTTTTCATTGTGTGCCTGAAGCGCTGTCGGAAAGCTTTGACTGACAGCCGGTACCTTTTTAAGAGGATGGCTTTGACTTTTTAATAGTCAGCTGCGTCTTGTGTGCTAAGTCTCGCTATGACTTCAGCTACTTCACATGGCAAGAGTGTCAGAAGCCGTTGCGGTCATGTACTGCGAGCAAAGTTCTCCCTTTCGCAAGTTCTCTCAAAGTTTCCCAGGCACAATCCTATGTCCCTTCAACTTTCATAGGGCGGCATGAAACTGTTCATTCAATATGATTGTACATCGCTTGCTCTTTCAGGAGACGCGGCTGTCGTACTGTCGCCTTTTTTTCGATTTTCGCCTTCAAGCTGCAATCGCTTTAGATTTCTTTCTTCTTTTTCAGCTTCCCGCTTTTGCCGTTCTTTCTCTTTTTCCCATTCCGCTTCCTTTTTTTCTTTTTTCCTCCTGTACCAAATTCCATGTATCTACCAGCTGATCGTCCTCTATGTGTTTTTGAGTTGTCTTCCATATTTCAGGTTTTGTAATTTTGCCCTGTACTTCTGTTGACAGTTCCTCGCATAACAACAGCAAGTCCGACTTTGACAATTTCATAAGGTTTATGACAACGCTTTCTCCGCTTTGACAATGCTATCTGCAAAATGTCGTGAGATTACACTTTCTCAATTGACATACACTTCCCAGTGAATCTAGATAATTCTCTCAAAATCTGAAGCCTGGCGAATCCTACAGCAAAATGCTGAAACGCTTACCGGCTGAGAAAGCACGATGTCGCACGGTCCGTCCCAGCTGCTGCCAACCAATTGTTGGAGATGAGGGGTCCTTGAGTGAGCTGACTCTTTCAGCGCCGCAGGTCCCTTCTACGAATGACGTTGTCGGACTTGGTTATGAAGCAAACGGTACGGAGGGTTTATTTTACATTATTTACAAGATATAGGAACCCATTGGAGGGTGATGGGGAAGGTCGGAGGATCTGAGATCTGAGGATGGTCGAGGATTCCTCCCCATGGCATTCGTCGTTCGGTATTGAAAGGGTCCGGTCCCTAGGATTCCCCAGGTTCGGGGAGGTCTTCGCCAGGTTGGGCGTGGCCTAACTTGCGCTGTCGTACACACACACACACACACACACACACACACACACACACACACACACACACACACACACACACACACACACACACACACACACACACACACACACACACACACACACACGCACGCACGCACACACGCACACACGCACGCACACACACACACACACACACACACACACACACACACACACACAGGCACACACGCACACGCACACGCACCCCCCCCCACACACACACACAGGGACACGCCCCCGTCACATGCCTCGCCGGAGAGAGAGGGTGCTGCTGGACAATCGCCCCCACCAGAGAGAGCGCTGTCTTCGCGTCCGAACGACAGTTCTCACGCTATCAAGCCGAACACGTCTTCGGGAAGTCCGAATGGCCGAGGCGCCGGCGAGCCGGCACAGTTGAAGGGGTGAGCCACTCCTGCTCGGTTTGGCGGTCGCTAACTGCCTCCGTAGCAATGTTGTTTACAAACGGCTGCAGAGTCGTCCGTCTCGAATCCAATAACCCAAGCGGGGACAGGCCGTGGGAACGAAGATGCCTATCGCCGTGTAGGGACCCCGGCTGCAGGTGTCCCGGGCCGACTACGTAGCTGAACCAGACGGGCTGTCGCCAGAATCCTTACACCCTCCAGGAGAGGCGGCGGCGTACGTTGACACGCGTTTCCCTCATCTATGTCTCTCTCTTGAAACAGGGTACGCCTTACACCAGGACGTAGTTGCCGTTGCGGTAAAATTACCCAAGGGAGCTTTTGTGGTGGTATCTTACTACTTTACACCGGTGGGTGGCGCTTCTTCCTGTATTAGTCTGGGCTGGTTATTGACTAGGCGTAAGAAAAACCCCGGGTGTCCGATTATACTCTGAGGTGACTTCAACTCCCCACACACAGATTGGGGGCACCTCTGAGACCCAGCGGTAGGCGTGTGCGCCAAGCATTCGCGGATGCGTTGTTTATTGTTCTAAATCATCCCGGTTCAGCAACGCGGGCTGTGCGTTACAGTCACAGTGCCACATGCCCCTGATCGGACGTCGTGGTCTGGTGCTTGCACTCCCTCGTGGCACCTTGAGCCTAAATGTTGGGGGAGTGACCACCACCCTATCATCATCGGTGTCCCTCTATCACGTGCCCGCCAGTTACGCCGCAAGTGCACAGTAGTTAACTGGGACTGTCTCCACACTATTTTCAGGTTCTCTTTTAGGAGCCGTCAACATCTCTTATTGACTGCATAAAATGTGTGTTAAACAGGCCTGCCACCTCCAGCTGGGCAGACTGTCTGCTGAACTTGTGGGCTGCTCGCCGAGAGGCCGAGCTGGCGGCCTCACAATATCCCACATTAGCACTGGCACGTATAAAATTGAACTATATATCTGCTAAGGCTCACATATACGAACGCGATATATCACGACGGCAGGGGCATGCGTTGTGTGAGCAATTTTCTGCAAATTGGTTAAATCCATCTCTCTGGCGAACTTTCCGTGCAATGGAACAAGGTCACCGTCGCCCAGATGCAGCTAGCACCGAATACTTCGTAGCTAGCATATCCCTTGACGATTTCGCCACAGAAGCGGTGCGAAATTAGTCAAATGTTTAGGGAAAACCCCAAGGGTGGAGTAAATTTGTAATAAAAGAGTAATTGCTCTGTGGCATCCACCCAAGCGCAGCCATACGGCTACAAAGAAAAGCTAAGGCTGCTAAGATAAGCTAAGCTAAGTCTGCTAAGCTAAGCTTTGCTTTCCTTTGTAGCCGTATTGCTGGCCTTGGGTGGAAGTCAATGAGCAATTACTCCTTTATTACAAGTTCACTCCACCTCAGGGGGCTTCCCCTAAACACTTGACCTACGCTGTTCCCACTTCGAGTTATTGATCAATTCGCTCTCGTCTTGCAATAAGCTTGACGTTCCGGTTTGCTCAGTTGGTAGAGCGACTGCTCTGGTGAAGCGGTGGTCCCGGGTTCGATCCCCAGACCAGGACGGATTTCCTTTTGACTACGAAGTTACTGAGAAAGCTGTTTAACTTTCCTTTGTAGCCGTATGGCTGCGCTTGGGTGAAAGCCAATGAGTAATTGCTCCTTTTTTACTAGCGGCACGGAAGTTTTCTCAAAAATATTATGTGTTGCCGCCCTCAGTTACCACTTCTAACTTGGCAGAGATTCCAGCACACGTAGATAAACTGCCATGAGCAGCAGACGCCGAGGGTATTGCGTGTCCTTTTTCTACGCCTGAGTTGCTTGCAGTAATAGATGAGGCTAAACGAAAGACATCGGCCGGCCCGGATGCCATTCCATATGAGGTGTACAAGAACATGAGCTGTGCTGTCCTCCCTCAACTTGCGGACACCATTAACAAAGTATGGCTTAACGGCTCTGATCTTGAGACCTGGAAATTGGCCTCTGTGATCCCAATTCCAAAATCCTGCAGGGAAGCCGGCGACGCACCTTGACAACTTTTGGCCTATTTTCCTAACATCAACGGTGTGCAAGCTGACAGAGAAAATGTTAGCCACACAACTGTCGTGGTGGCTGGAGCACAACGGTTTCCACCACCCCGCCAAAATTCGCTTCCGTCCATTCATCGGTACTGAAGATGGTTTGGCTGTCTTGGCGTCGCAAGTTCTCTCAACTCGCAGCAATAGTGTACGTACCGTCCTCGCCATAGATATCTAAAAGGTTTACGATAAGATAAGTCATGCTGCCATTTTGCATTCTATTGACATGCTGCATTTCCCTCTTCGAGTATGCAATTTTATCAAATCCTTCCTTGAATGCAGACGATTTGCCATAGGCCTCAGTGGCGACTCGATAGGACCATTTGTCCGTGTCCGCGGTTGTACCCCAAGGCTCGGTACTGTCACCAACGCTGTTCAACATAGCCCTCATTCTCCTTACATGGCGCTTATATAATATCGCTGACGCTAAGCTCTTACCGCAAGCCCATGATATCACGGTGTGGAGCAATAACCATGACCTGCTAACTCAAGCGGCGGCCCTACAGTCAGCCTTAGATATTACCGCCAATTACGGTCTATCTGTCGGCCTAAAGCTGTCCGTGAGCAAAACTACGTTCGCGTCAGTGGCCAACCGCTGGGAACGCCGTAAACTCGCTGCCACGCCAATTCGTCTCCAACTATCTGGAACCCCACTTCAAGAATATTCTACATTCCAAATTCTATGTTTGTCGATACATCAGTCCGGAACGGGAACTGCATGGCTTTCTCCGGCTAAAAAGCAGGCATTGCAGACTTTGGGACTAATCAGACGTATTGATCCCAAAACCAGCGCCGCTCGCCCCCATGTCGCATGACATTGGGTGACAGCTGTTTTGGCAACCACGCCTCATTTGCCAAGCACAGTTCGAACACTTGAGCAGAGCTCAGTAGGATCGTACGAAGCCGTCACCCGAGCGGCTATGAGAACTGTCACTTGCCTTCCACGCATCAAACCGACCATGGCACTTCAAGAGAACGCTCAGCTTAACACCCTTGATGAGCAACAGGGTTGTGATGTTCGTAGCCTTAAGGTCGCCCTTTTGCACTCACCGCGAGCATTACAGACTTATGCTTCATGGCCCACCATATTGTTGCCGCCACCCTCAGTTCTTCCTCCATGAGACTTTGTGCAGCTGTGCGACAAAAAACCTACTGATCTACGTCGACCAACTTCATCTTATGCTGCATCGTGCCTTCGCGAGCGAATCGCGAAAAAAGTTATTCGCCTACCCCGCGGCTCAATCATTATGTATGTATATGCCAGCATCGAGGGCTGTGAAACAACGATTGCAGTTTACTGTCCCTGCAAGCCTGCACTTAACAAGAGGGCGAGGTTTCGATTCCCGGAACCCCCTTCTTCCTTCTATGCTGAGCTTGTTGCTATACAAGACGCGCTTAGCTCTGCAGCCGCAATTACCTTGGTCCCTAGTGCCCACATTATCATCCACACTGACGCCCTTCAAGCAACACGTCTGCTCCGACGCGTCAGCCGCAGCCCAGACATCTGCCAGAATATACATCGTCTTGCGGCTCGCATCCCGCAAGCCATTATAATTGAGCTTTTCCCACGTGACCTTCTGAGTTGACAAAGCTTCGCGACCCTACGTTCATCTGTGCGTCAATTCCTCAGCATGGAAGATGCTACCCTCCATCTCAGAAGAAAGGAACACTTCCGGCGCCGCGCACGCTTTCTGTCGTCCCTCCGTGTGCGGTAACCCTCCCCCCGCTAATGCTTTTCATATCCATTCTCTATTCTTTCCACACAACTTCCGAATAATGTATGTGACCTGATAACGGATTATAATCACAATGTAACAAGTATAATATTACAGTATTATAATAATGTATGCAATCAGAATTTCCGCATACATCGTTCATATAAATTAAAATGACCGCATATCTTCCACACGTCTTCCCTGTCAGGAATGAGGAAAATGTAAGCAAAGATTCAAAAGAAAACATTCGACAGAGGTCTGTGTGGTTGAGAAGGGAGTTCAGTTTATGTTAGGGTGAACGCCAACCCCCCCCCCCCCCCTCCTAAAAAAGAAAAAAAAACATCAGGTATGACTGCAGGGTAGTTGCAGCTTGCCTGCAGCAAGATTGACTTCAAGTGTACCATTTTGCTGGGCACCGAGCCATGCCTACGGAAAAGGCTCTGACTTGAATCATGGCATATTCAGCCGACGCGGGGCAATGCAACTACTCCCTAGCAACCCTTCTGCCCTCTAAGATCCAAGGTATACGTTCAGTGACCCGGCGAATGACTAAACAAGAACTGGAACTTGCCCGCCGTCATTCCTGATGGAGTAACTAGCAAGGTCAGAAACGCCGTGTTTTTCATTTATTTTTGGTTGGCATACTTTCTAACTTAAGTTAAAATGTAGCATATCCTTAAACTGTCTTATGGAAAGCTATACCTGTGCTCCTGTTCTTTGTGAGCTCCTCCTTAAGTTGACAGCCGGGACCCATGCTCAGCTAGTATGCGTATGCATAAAACATTCGAAATGTATGCAGTTTTACAGTATGCCTTTCGACAAAAAGCCACACCATAAGTGCTAACTTGCGCCAGTGCAGTGCAGCGCCTTCAAACATTCACTGTGGAAACAAGCACTATTTCATGACTTCACTTCAAATGCACAGAATCACTCTATGCGCTTCATCTGTTCCTGTTATAACCGCACTGCCATTATAACTTCTATGAAATCAGATATTTCTCTTCCTACATAGCCATCACACTGCAAAAATATTCGCTTGAATACTTTTCATAGCGTTTACTATCATCCAACCTTCCGTGATGAACTCATTATCCGGCCGCATAATATTTTGACCATGTTCACCGCTGATTTAAGGTTTGTTTTGAGGAATGCTATTCCAAACCTTTTATTGTTCTTTTTTACCACGAATTTTACAAGCATCGATTAGCCGTTCCTCCGACATTGTCTCCATTTCTGGTAACACGCGATTTAAAAGACACTTTAGCCCACATTGTATAATTAGAAGTTGTGATGCCTTTGCCTTGCTCTAATCTTGAATCATGCACTAATCCTTATTTCCTACCTACTCCCTCTATAATGCTTTGGTCGTGCGGATAAAATAAATAAATAAACAAATGACTGATTATAGTGAAATTAGCATTAAAACTGTTTATTGGTTTATTCATTTATTTATGAACCTCAAATGCCTCATTGAAGGGTTATGTATGAGTGGACAGAATACTCCGCACGTAACTTGTTCGATGGATGATCTGAAGAATGATGAGTGGAGTTAATGCAAAACAGCGTTTGGCATGTCATTCCAGTCCCGTGCTGTAGGAAGAAAAAAAAAGTCAAATGTGCAGATGTCCGGAACAACTTCTCGCGGTATGTGCGGTTCGAGATGTGGTAGCGGGCACGGCGAAGCCTCCAGAATGAAGCCATCTGAACCGTTTATCCTGTTTTTACAGGTTTTCCTGTGCCGTGCTTCAACTTTGGATCACGCCTCGAGTACGTGCTTTGTCGCTACAAGCTTTGAAGATAATCTTTTGCTGCTACCTGTGTGGAAAGCTGCCACCTGGGACGGACCTGCGCATGTGTTCCCTTCGACGGCTACTGCGGCAATCACTACGGACAGCACCAGCTACTTAAGCTCAGTCGACATCGAGCCGTACTGTGGGCACGGCGAAGCCTCCAGAATGAAGTCATCTGAACCGTTTATCCTGTTTTTACAGGTTTTCCTGTGCCGTGCTTCAACTTTGGATCACGCCTCGAGTACGTGCTTTGTCGCTACAAGCTTTGAAGATAATCTTTTGCTGCTACCTGTGTGGAAAGCTGCCACCTGGGACGGACCTGCGCAAGTGTTCCCTTCGACGACTACTGCGGCAATCACTACGGACAGCACCAGCTACTTAAGCTCAGTCGACATCGAGCCGTACTGTGGGCACGGCGAAGCCTCCAGAATGAAGCCATCTGAACCGTTTATCCTGTTTTTACAGGTTTTCCTGTGCCGTGCTTCAACTTTGGATCACGCCTCGAGTACGTGCTTTGTCGCTACAAGCTTTGAAGATAATCTTTTGCTGCTACCTGTGTGGAAAGCTGCCACCTGGGACGGACCTGCGCATGTGTTCCCTTCGACGGCTACTGCGGCAATCACTACGGACAGCACCAGCTACTTAAGCTCAGTCGACATCGAGCCGTACTGTGGGCACGGCGAAGCCTCCAGAATGAAGCCATCTCAACCGTTTATCTTGTTTTTACAGGTTAGTAAGCATGTAAAATGTTTTAGAAGTGATGATAGGTTCATCATTGTTCTGCCGTGCCCCGCAGTGTGTGCTGATGTTGTGCTGGAGTGTATTTCAATGTTGTTGATGCTTTCCGGAGATGTTGAACTAAACCCTGGGCCAGAAACTGTCGAGCAAATGTTTAGTAAACTCATGAAAGGGCAGAAAACTCTAATGGAAGATGTCAAGGAAATTAAAGAAAATCAGAGTACTCTTTCTAAACAACTAGAAAAAGTCAGTGCAAAGATCCATGAGATTGAGAATACTTTAGTGAATGTACATAAAAATGAAGAACGACTAGACTCGTTGATACAGAGCATGGGAGCCACTATTCGTTCACAGCAACAGAAAATAATTGAGCTGGAAGATAGAAGTCGCCGAAATAACGTTCTTGTGTTTGGCATAGCCGAAACAGAAATCAAAACCACTGATGATCTCAAGAAGAAAGTGTTGCATGATGTTTCCCATGAACGCCTTGGTGTTGAAGTTAACACAGTGGAGCGGATACACAGACTTGGAAAGAAGCGTACGGACAAGGCGCATCCAGTGATACTTAGACTTTTTGACTACAACGAAAAGATGAAATTATTTGATAACTGCCAGAAATTAAAGGGCAGCAAATTTTCGTTATCACATGATTATTCTCAGGCAACTTTGCAAAAGCGTAAGAAACTATGGGATAGTGCTAAACATGAAAAGAACAATGGCGCAAAGGTTCGACTCGAACGCGACAGGATTTTCATTGACAAAGAAGCTTTTTTCTGGGATGACGAAAAGAACTGCCTTACGAAGGCAGAACGGCCGCTCGTAACTGATAGCGAAACAACGTGACAGTGTGAGACGGAAGAAAGGAATTTTGTACTGATAAATATCAATGCGCGCAGCCTCCTGAATAAAACCGCTGAACTCGAACACATTATCATGATTCATCAGCCAGATGTCATTGCAGTTACAGAAACGTGGTTGCGTCCTGAAATTGCTGACAGTGAGATTATACCGCCTTCATATAGAATGATTCGGAAGGATCGTGCTTCACATGGTGGTGGTGTAGCCCTTATTTTTAAAGAAGGAATTGAATTTGTTCCCATGAAAGATTGCCCCAACACAGAGAGCATCTGGCGCAGGCTAAAACTTGGCGTTTCTTTCTGTGTCATTGCAGCGGTTTATAGGCCCCCTAACGCCCCTGTCATATTTCTTGAGTCGTTGCAAGACTATCTTTCAAGTAATGTATCTGCGAATGCAAGAGTAATCATTGCAGGTGATTTCAATTTGCCGCACGTGCGTTGGGAGTCGCTAGACAGATACAACTGATGCTAAACACTGTGATGCCTTGCTAGACATCGCTTTTAATAATGATCTAACACAAATTGTTAAACAAGCAACAAGGATAGGAGCAACTAGGGAATCAATATTGGACTTGGTTTTTATAAGTAGTAAAATAACCCGATATGAAGTGTCTATCCAGGAAGGGCTTTCTGATCATAAGCTTGTCTTAGTCACCCTCAATCAACTTATACCACCAAAACATGAAAAAAGGCGGACTATTTTTGTTAAAGACTTTTCAAGAGCTGAGGATGAAAGCATTTTAGACTATTTGGAAATGTCTTTGGGCTCATTTGATGTGCAGGATGACGTCAACACATTGTGGACAAAGTTTAAACGCATTGTCAACTTTTGTCTGAAAAATTTCGTTCCCCATCGAATTAAAACTGTCAGAAAGCATAATCCTTGGATAAGTCGTAAAATTATCCAACTAAAACGCAAGGTAAAACGTAGAAAACGCAATCGAGAAAAGAATCAAAATGAAATTTTGCGCTTTTCCTTGATGCTTAAACACATGTTGATGACAGCGAAAGAACAATACTTTTCTGAAAAGCTAACAGAATTTATGAAGACTTCCCCACAGCGTTTTTGGCGTCACCTTTCACCCTCATATGAACAAATGAGGTTTATTGAAGTGGATGGTCATGTTATTACTGATCAAGCAGAAATTGCTAACAGGTGCAATACTTATTTTCATTCTGTGTTCAGCCACCCTATATCTCTGCCTGAGAACTCTAGTAGCGAAAAGTGCATACCGCCATCAGACATGGCAGATGTCACTTTGTCTGAGCAAGGTATATTTTCCGTCCTACTTAATTTAGACACGAAAAATTCTTCTGGTCCTCATACTATTCCAAATGAGTTTCTTAGACGATATGCGGAATGGGTATCTAAATATTTACTAATCATATTTAAGGCATCTCTGGAGCAGCATTCTTTACCAAAAGATTGGCTCCAGGCTAGGGTTGTACCAATACATAAATCTGGAAACAAGCACATTCCCGATAATTACAGACCCATTTCTATCACTTGTGCCTGTTGCAAAATACTTGAGCATGTCTTGGCAAACTGCTTATCCGACTATCTAGAGGGCAACAACAAGCTAAATCCCAATCAGCATGGTTTCAGACGGAGGTTATCTTCTGTTACCCAGCTAGTAGAAACGGTACATGATTTTTCTGAAGCAATGAACAACAGGGATCAAGTGGATGCAGTTTGCCTGGACATGTCTAAAGCATTTGACCGTGTCCCACATGATGAACTTATTGATAGGCTGTTCGAACTTGGCATAAACACAAATATTGTACGGTGGATACAGGCTTATCTAACTAACAGAACCCAGTTCGTGGAATTAGATGGCGCCAAATCAGACGTCCTGGGAGTGCCCTCGGGAGTCCCTCAGGGGTCTGTGCTTGGTCCTTTGTTATTTTTATGCTACGTCAATGATATTGCAGTATCTATTCCGCCCCCTGTTAAAGTCCGGCTTTTTGCGGATGATTGTTTAATTTACTCTGTCATTTCAAACCAAGAAGACCAGTTACTATAAAATTCGGCATTGAGCACTATCAACCAATGGTGCACATTATCCAGAATGGAAATCAATTATGCAAAAACTTCATTTCTTACAATTTCCAATAAAACGAAAAATATATTTTCTTTTGATTATGAAATAAACGGGCACTATATAACTCGAGTCGACCATTTCAGATATCTAGGCGTCACTATAACTTCAAATCTAAACTGGCATACACACATCCATAACGTATGCTCAAAGGCCGAAACAAAATTGTGGTTCATAAGAAGAAAACTGAAGCTTGCTTCCAAAAAAGCAAAACTAACAGCTTATCTCGCACTGGTACGACCGACACTGGAATATGCAAGCGTAATATGGGATCCACATCAGAAAAACCAAATTGACAGGATAGAAAAAGTTCAGCGAAGGGCGGCTCGATTCATTCTGTCCAAATACAGATCCACAGATTCAGTGACTGACATGCTTCATGAACTAAACTTGCCTCAACTTTCAAAGGGAAGGAAAGTTGCCAGGCTGAAAATATTTTATCTGCTATATACTAACCACTTCAACTTGAACATAAGCGTTTACATGACACAGCGTTCCTCTAGAGCTGTGAGATCTTCTCACAAAGATTAGGTCACACCCATGACAGCCCGAATCAATTCATTTAAATACTCCTTCTTCCCCAGAACCATAGGTGAATGTAATTCCTTGCCCCAGGACCTTTTACAAGCAGACAATCTACACCAATTTGAAACTTATCTGTCCCGTTATTTAAGCCTATAGAAGCCATTTGTCCTTGCTGTCAATCATTATGTTCTTCACCTGCGGTTCCGATCCTCGGTGGTCTGAAACTGAGTGTATTATTTTGAACATTAACCTATATCAGGCACTTGTGGCTTTATCTGCTGGCAAATAATTGAAGATTTTAAGTTGTATAAATTTTGTACTTGTGGCTTTGTGTACTTGTGGCTGTGTGTACGTATTCAATTGTATGCATCCACCCTGTAACGGCCTTACGGCTGACAGTATCAATAAATAAATAAATAAATAAATAAATAAATAAATTTAAAAAATAGATGATAGCAGCCCTTATGAAAAATCTACAGTCTAGAAGGTTTCCGGCGGTTAGCAAAGGTTGTGTGGTTAGCATTATGTTTCAATTCAGTGAAACTTACATATTAGGAATAGGCCGAGAAGATTTATCTTCGAGACATGTAGAAAGATTGTTTTGATAGGGGTACCAAACCGCGCAAGCGTATTCCATCTTCGGTAGAATAAGCAATAAAAAGGCATGGGATTTTACTGACGGAGGTGCTTGTCCGAGGGTTTGTCGAAAGTAACCAAGAACCCGATTCGCATCGTTAGTAACCCAAGTTATGTGGAAAGACCAGTTTAGGCCGCGTGTTAAGTGAATAACCAAAAATTTCTATGTTTTAAGTGCTGCGATTTCAGAACTCTTGCTAAACATACTTGGAATATGGTTGCGAATTACGTGGATGGAATGATAAAATGATAAACGATACTAGACACTTACTAAGAGATGTGGTTAAGCGATACCTGCAGGGCGCCGGATTATGCGAAGACCCTTTTTTCTGGCTTACGTTCGAGATTTCTTTGCAGGAAACAGTGCGAAATACATCATCATCATCGTCAGCCTGACTACACCCACTGCAGGGCAAAGGCCTCTCCCATGTCTCTCTTATTAGCCATGTCCTTTGCCAGCTGAGCCCAGTGTATGCCCACAAGCTTCTTAATCTCATTCGCCCACCTAAATTTCTGCCGCTCCCTGCTACGCTTGCCTTCTCTTAGAATCCACTCTGTTACCCTTAACAATCAGCGGCTATCTTGCCTTCGCATCACATTCCCTGCCCAAGCCCATTTCTTTCTCGTGATTTCGCGTTTGTTCTCTCACCCAATCAGCCCTCTTCCGGTCTCTTAACTTTACACCTATCATTTTTCTTTCCATAGCTCGCGAAATAAATTCGCTTCTTTATGTACACTGTGACCTTCACCAGGAATGGGCGGTACTGTGGCGGCGGAACTCGCAATAACTGTGGAGCACATTGCGTCAAGAAAACGCCGGTGCGGTGCCTTCGGATAGGGATGCAAGCAGGGCGCTCCCAAAATCTGCTGTATTCCGAAAGGATTTGCGCCCGCAGAGATCGCAAGGGAACTCCTTTATCCCTACTCCCCGGGGAAGATATAAAACGCGTTCTGGAGGAAAGAGGCTGTGGGTTATTTGCCACCTTGTTGTGGTGCGGAATGCGCGAGCAGGGCGTCAGAACTTCTCGCGAGTGGTCTTGGGTAGATGAGCGAAACGTAAGCACTATTAATCTTCATTCTGTCCCGGTTCTGGCATATTGCAACTGTCAGAGGCGCCCTTTCTTCGAGTGTAGAGACGGCGATCTTTTTTTCACCGTTTGCAGACTTTTATCATCAAGACTTTTACAACTGCATTGGAGCGGTCTGAATAAGGGAACTGAACAGCAAGGCGGATGTAAGGTACTTCATATGAATAAAATAATTCCGCGATTGTATAACGAAAGTTAATTAATCAGTTTTTTATTTTCATTTTAGGTGACAAGCTTACATTGGGAAATTCAATACCAGCAACATACAAGGTGAGCCCCGTTTTTAATTTTTCTTAATCCGCAATGTGATAGCAAATATCAAACTTCAACAAAACGCATTTGAAAGCCTGTTGTGCTGGCTTTTCGGCAGTCCAGAATTTTAACATAGTGTAGCTGCGCGCGGTATTGCCGCCGAAATGAACTTAGGCTCTTCTGCAGTATCAAAATGTAAAAATGGCGTTATTTCTCGTCTGGTTACTGCGTGAGTCTGTGTGATAGAAGGAAATGTTGTATTAGTTGTTTTTTTTGAAATGCACATGTCATCTTGATGCCTACTTATTTTTGCACTTTTTCGTTCATCTGCACCGATTTTCGAACCCTGTTTTAAAATTAAAAATCAGCGTTAACCAAAAAGTTTCCTAAGTCTTTCGTTATTTTTCACTCACAGTATATGTGGTACAAAATATTACTCTTGGAACAACTGCCACTCAGGCGCCTACAAGGTAAATTCTCATTGCTACAACTATGTGGCAACTTTGCGAGTGTTTTGCCTTTTCCGCCGCTAAACAACGTACACTGTTGCTACCATTAGATTTCCTTTTCCAAATTTTGTGAAAACGCTCAAAACAGTGAAAAAAATCAAAACATGTTTCCCCCGGTAAGGAGAGTCGATTATATTGAGACACTGTGAGGCTAAATAAACCTCCCCTCTTGCCGCACAGCAAAGCGCTACTCTGAGAACACTTGCATTCAGTTTCTCATTACAGCCCAGTCGATGGCTCAATACTGGTGATCACTCTATCTTCTGGGTTATACGTTTAGTCACAACCATGAGGTCCGGTCTGAGCGACACGTTGTCAGAGACATGTGAGCGAATGGCTTTCTTGGTGGCGTCTTTCTTATCTTCGTGTTATCTTTTCTTTGTGATTTCTGACAACAAAGTACCGGCATTTACAGGTATTCATTTAGTTCATTCTCATTCTGGAGAACCTAAACAAACATTCTGTGCAATATTGGTGGTGAATGGCTCCTTAGACTGTACTTCTTATTTTACCCGATTGCGCAATGAATACAAATATGTTTTCGGGAAAATAAATTACAAGGTCCACTTTTCCAAAAGGGTGAGACATAATTTAGGAGGCTGGCAATTTTTTTTTTCGTCGAAATGTCAATATAGGAATTATACTTGCGAGGATTTCAAGTGGACACAATGTATTAGCCGATAGTGGGGTCTTCCACTGTTTTTTGAAACACCATATTCACCTTGGTTCGCTACGCATCATCGCAAATTCCTAAAAGAAAGTCGCATGTTATGGCATCGTACACTGCCAAGTAAAACCGCTGCCATAGCACGCCGCGAGGAGCCCCAAGCGACTTGTGCGTTGAGAGGAAAACGGATCGAAGGCGGGAAACTGGGCGGCTAGCTACGCAATGCGCAATAAAACCGTTCGCTTCCGGGTGCTGCCTTCGGGCCTGACCGGTCCTTCCTGAGCCCGCATGATCGGTGGTGCCCACATCGTGATTTATCTTGACGAGCCCCCAACATTTCTTCATGTCTATGCTACCAGCAAGAACATCCGTCACGATTTTTGTCAGCTTCACAATTTCTTTCTTGTTGTTGTTTTCCGGCCCTTTGCCGTTGTCCTCTTTCGGGCGCTGCCGGAACGCTTCCGATGTTTGGAGGTGGTTGGACGACGATCATCAGTCAGTCTCAAGCACAAGCCTCGCAGAAGCGCTGTCATTTGTGTTCTGTACTACCCAGTTGTTCAAGGGCATGAGAAACCCGCGGGGTAAAACGAACAATGAGAGCGAGGTGTGTGGTATTATGCGTTGATGCGCATAGCTCACCTAAGAAGCGTGATCAAAAGCCTTTTTTCCTCTATAAAACAAATATTTGTTTTCTTTGCTCGCAATTTGCTTTTGATAGGTGCGCATAGCGGAAACAAATTGCTGCTGGTTGTGCTCACTAGGTGACTTGAAAATGCTTTCTATGGATTCGAAAGGTATGGATTCATGCGCATCCGCATCGCACGTGAGGCGGATGCTCAAAAGACATGGTCACAGCTGTGGTTCAGTATGAAAGTGATCCGTCATTTGAGAGTATGGAAGTAACAGTATGAAATGACAGTATGAAAGGCAGTATGAAAGTGATCCGTCATTGAAGTAGGAACGAAAGTTGGTACTGCTGATGAGAGAAGTACGTGTATCCATTGTGAAAATCATCTGTGGAGGAGAAACAGCGCAGCGATGGCTGCACTAGCGCTAAAAAGGAGAAGGCGTATTTTTGGAGAAGATAACGGCCAATTAGGCGGAACGTTTTTGCACAGTGCTCCCTTGTATTGACGGCTTCGCCAAAGTGTGAAAAAAGCGATTTAATTCCAGCTAACACAAAGGCTTTGAGTAGGAACCAGCTGCCTCCTTTCATCACAAGCAGGCACGGTTGACTACAGTGCCTAGAGTTATGGCATGTTGTGACATCGGTGGGCAATAACAGCAATCTCCTGTACTCTCCCCGTACCTCGCTTGTACAGAAATAGCTACAGTCACGAACAGATTCGAGAATTAAGACCGTGAACTGGTGGAAATCTCCTGCATGCATTCTACTTGAGCTTCAGGCATGTCGGACCAACTTCTCTAAGCTGTTCACATACATGAATGGCGGTAACAATCATTATTTGAAAGGCTACACGACATAGATATAAAGCCCCGTTTTAACCAAGTCGTACGAACGAGCATGAATGGCGTAGCGGTAGCTTGTCTCACTAGCAACCAAAGGGCCAGTGGAAGCGGCAACTGGACTTCTGCGCAGCATCTTGAGAAGGTAAGCTGGTAACGCCAGTCGTCGTCTGCTGCGTGTTTATATGAGGGTGAGGAGGAAGACAGCGGCCGATAGCCCGTGTTCTCAGCGCGTTGCTAGCGGCTTCTCCGATCGTTGAAGATCCGAAGCGTGTGCTGTGTGGCTGGCGCCACCTATGGGATCCTCTTGCAATAGCCACTTTTTCAACCAATCAGGATTTTTCGTCAAACAGAAACGCCGACACCGCTTTTTCTGAAGAACGGGGTCCTGACGCTGTCGCGTAAAATATTGTCACGGAGGGTAAAGCGACAGTTCTGCAACAGGCAGCATTTCAGCAGGCAAAGAGTGCCAGATATTCCAAAGCCCTCGTTTTTATGCGCGATATGAGCCACTTTCGGCATATGAATGCCAGACTGCAAACCTTGTTGAGCCCTTTCTTTACGGTCCGTGCTGGTGTAGGGCTCATGGAGTCGTCGGGGGAACTCACGCCTTGATGTGAAGGTTTCATATTTCTTGTGCCAAGTACGAACACCGTATACCAGGCTGAGAAAGCATTTCTAAGCTTTACAGCGTCGTCCGACTGGTTGAACGAGGAGACCCATTCCAACTAGGCGAGCCTGTCTCCGTTGTGTTTGAGATGACTGCCGTGGCATGGTTTAGACAGTAGCGGGCTCGATAACGTGTAGTACGCTGCAGCTTGCATGGCTTGTCGAGAGTGGGTGACGTGGTAAACTCCAACTGTCCATCCTCAGAGGGCTGGCATTTAAGCTGTTCTACCCAAAAGTTGTGGGATTACTCTCAACCCAGCACATGCACATAGCCGATATGCGAAAACGGGCGTGTATTGTTCGTTCGTAATTGTAATGAATCCAAAAATAGCAATAGAACACCGGACAGGACAATGCCGCGCATCGTCTGCCGTCATCTTGCTGCTCCGTTAAGTTTTAGCGCTTTTTAAAATCAAGCATAAACAAAAAACAACTTGCCAAACAGCAATTTCTGCCCTTAGATGAGAGTTCATGGAAAAATAAAAAAACCGCACGATGGCCAGATTCACGTAAAAACTTACTATACGGCGCCTTTTCAGCTTTACTTCTTTTCACTGCCTGGCTAATCCTTTCCTCATTGCGCGATTCAGTGTGCACCGAGAGTGCAAACGTTGAGCGCCTTTCATTTTGACATGAAGCATTAACATTTTTTGTGCACCCGTTTTCCCTTTCTTCTCTTTATTTTCTGAGCCATGCACCGCCACTGCTCTAGACTCCGATTGGCTCCATAGTAGTTCTTTTTTTTTTTCTTCCCCAAAACCAGCGTATTGCCGTCAAAAGTTTTGAGTTTGAGGCCGAGGTTCTTGTTCAAATGTAGATGAAAAGTGCAAGTTATTTTTTACTCTTGTCATTCGCATTTTCAGGAGCGTGTCCAATGCTCCTCTCTTGACGACCTAAGGAGCTTTTCTGGATGAAGCATTCAAGTTATAAGGGATTACCGGTAATCATCTCACGTCTGTGGGTTTATGGCAGATGAAGAGATTTCAGAATTCCAGTAGCTTATATCGACCGAATGTGTGAAACTTGCAAGGGAACCAAAGAAAATTTTTTTCGCTTGCATTTGAAATGATAATGTTGTCGCTGATTACATTTCTGAAGGCGTTCCGGCTTATGTGCATTGCGCAGTGCCTGGTAGGGAGTGCATGATGACGTCATATTGAGGAAGCGGTACATTTATAAGGCAGGAACGAATGGTCGAAAGAAGTAATCAAAGGCCGCATTAGGGCCGGCTTATAAGGGTCACAAGACTGGAAATTAACACTTATTGTATTCTAAAAAAGAAAAAGACAAGGTAGTGTTCGTTGGCAGCATTCGATGAGGAACAGGAATGTATGGGTGAAGGCACGGGAAGCGCGAAAGCTTCGTAAACATGATAGCACCGTCGAGTATCGCCGCGCAACCCAAAGCTTAGAGAAGTCTGCACATCGTTACGTGTTTATTCGGCGACTAGACCATCGTTTTAAACGTTAGCACACACACACAAGCTTCATATATTCGAATGAAGCTCACCCACTTCAGACAATACCAATTTAGAGCCCTTAAACACAATGCAGTTTGCCTTTTTCAGGAGATGTTTCACCTTCTCGAAGAAGAGGCGGGAATGCGTAGAGTGCTCGAGCGAAATAGGCTGATTTTAATGGACGAATGCATTTACGCATGTATCTCTGCCTCGCCATCTGCTTAAAATTTTGCGCGTCCATCCGTCAACACTACTGATCAACCGCCTTCGCTGTGAAAATGGTAGCGAGTGCTCCTGCTTATAGTATTCGGTTTCACCGCGTTTTTTTTTTTTGGTAAGTTCGGTATTTGTAAGAATTACATAATGTTCATGGTCCGCATTACCACTGGCAAACGTTTATGGCACGCGGGTGTGCGGGAAAAAATAAACATTTCCGCCAAGTCATGCAATCCTGCAGACTTACTCATGGTCCGCACTACCACTGGCAAAAGTTTATGGCACGCGGGTGTGCGGGAAAAAATAAGCATTTCCGCCAAGTCATGCAATCCTGCAGACATAAAGGAGACAAGGCGTGAGGGACTTGCATATCCTATTCGCAGGTAACAACACCACGGGAATGGGTCACAGGGCAGAGCACAAATTAACTTTTTTCGGAGACGTGAGTCCCGTAGGCTTATGAAAGCGATGGTATATGAGCTTTGTTTAAATTTCCAGGGGATCAGTACGATGCAATTTTAAAACGATCCTGTCACAGATTCTAGAAAATATATAAATCTCCAAGACGCCACTATTCATGATCTGCGGAGAGGAACGACAAATTTATCGAGGAAAGGGAGCATGCAGGACCTGCGAACGCTGTTAGGAATGGGATACTGCAAATAATTGTGATATTTACAACCAAAACTAAGCTGCTGAGAGGTGAAGAAGCGAAAACAGATAGAAAGGTTTCTTTGGACATTACCGACGCAGCGCGAAACAAGAGGACAAGACGAGCACAAGGACACAGCGCTGTTTCGCGTTGCGTCGGTAATGTCCAACCAACTTGCCCAAGCTTCCCTTTCGTCTGCATTTCATTGGACTTGTGAACTATACAGCAAAGAAATATTATGCATCACCGCCAAATTGAAAGACACCAATGTCATTTCCTTCGACTTGAACGTCGGCGCCGGACAGACTGTGTGGTCTCAAGAGTACATGCATAAATTTCTCGGTGCCACACCAGTGAAGAATGCCCTCCAACCGACCATCGGAAGAGGTCGTTGTGTCGACTGTTACGTAGCAAATAATAAATAATTATTATTTGCTACGTAACAGTCGACACAACGACCTCTTCCGATGGTCGGTTGGAGGGCATTCTTTATTATTTGCTACGTAACAGTCGACACAACGACCTCTTCCGATGGTCGGTTGGAGGGCATTCTTCACTGGTGTGACACCGAGTAGCACGGCAAATAGAATTGGCGATTATGATTTGTGTATCCCATTTAAATTATCACATGTCATCACTTCCAGTCCTGTATAACGACGCAAAAAACGCCCAACGAGAAATGAAGGAATAATCCAGGCGGGCAAAAGGTTAGCCCCACAAATATAGGAAATAGTTTCCTAGAAGGAACAAACGCAGAGCTTTTAACAGGTGGCCTTTGTAGATTGTGGCAGGCGCTTGTACTGAATCCGCTGCGTTTCGTAACAGTCACTTTGGCGATGACTGTGACGTGCAAGATGATTACTGCTTTAGTAGGTGTCCGTGAAGAAATAGTGTGAAAGCACTCATACACTCACCCGCGCTGACCAAGAATCGTGTAAACCATCCGATCTTTCTGTGTGCCGTTTCTTAGCAACAGAGACGTCGCTTACCCGAGCTTACCCGACTCACTCGGACCAACTTGAGTGGTAACTATGGTTAACTTGGGTAAGTTCGGAGGAGCACCGCGCAAGCTGGAACCAATGAGAGGAAGCTCGGGTAAGTTCGGAGGAGTACCCCGCAAGCTGGAACCAATGGGAGGAAGCTCGGGTAAGTTCGGAGGAGCACCGCGCAAGCTGGAACCAATGGGAGGAAGCTCGGGTAAGTTCGGAGGAGCACCCCGCAAGCTGGAACCAATGGGAGGAAGCTCGGGTAAGTTGGGAGGAGCACCCCGCAAGCTGGAACCAATGGGAGGAAGCTCGGGTAAGTTCGGAGGAGCACCCCGCAAGCTGGAACCAATGGGAGGAAGCTCGGGTAAGTTCGGAGGAGCACCCCGCAAGCTGGCACCAATGGGAGGAAGCTCGGGTAAGTTCGGAGGAGCACCGCGCAAGCTGGAACCAATGGAAGCTCGGGTAAGTTCGGAGGAGCGTGGCGCGAGAGGTTGCTCGGGAAGTGCAAAATGAGTCGCACAATTCCTACCGGTGGCTGTGGCAGAAACAGCTACCAGCCACTGCAGAGGCGCATTGCTTAAACGCAGCGCCACTGCGCTGGTAGTGTCATGACGACTCGTCGCCATCTATGATGTTACCTAGAGAATGAACAATTCTGCACACAAGGGCATAAACCCTGTAAGTATATAGCCTCATACACTTAAGGCAGAGTTTAAGTGTCTCGTCTAATTGAAGAATGAACGCTTGCTGTCGCAGTTCGACTCGGTTAAACAACGTTAAACTTCTACCACTATGTGCTTATGAAGTTACACAGCAGGCAAAATCAGCCGCCATCTGATTAAGCAGAATCAGCTACGCTCGAAATGCAGATATAACAGGGAAGTGTTCTGTTGTTCCCATGGCGCTCGTAGAGCTTTCTTGCTTTGCAATCAGCTGACAAGTGTTTAATGAAATTGAGGAGTACGCGCTGGTATGCTGGGTTTCTGGCAGCCATAAATATGCTCACTGATATCATGTTGCCCGTTTATTCACGGTAGTTTACTATCTGCTGTTTTTCTGGAGATCAGTGCCATTTTATGTTAATGAATAGACACAGGGTGAGGTTGTTGTTAGTTACGTGTGGAATTAACCCTGCGTTATCCGGCGGCAATCGCACCGCCTTAGCGACGGATTAAATAATAAAATAAGAGAGGAGTGTGATGCACAGTTGGAAGACCAAGCAGACACCTGCCGCCATGGACACAAGCACCTATGACAGTGTCCAGCTGCCACTCTCAACTTATGAAGAGCTGTTATATATCTTCAAGGAGTGTTAGAAAAATGCTGCAGTCTTCTCATATAGCTGTAAAGCTCCCTTGAGGGCACACAATATCTTAGAGGCGACCATGTGGTGACCCTGTCGTCTTCTGAAAATAGAGCAGGGCCTGTCTCTTTCTGAGGTAATCTGGGCAGCGTGATAAGGAAGTGATATACCAGGTGTTTAAGGGAAGATTTTTCAAAGATAGGTTTTTGAGGAAAAAACATGGCTTTTGCACCATAGTATTACCAGTGTGGGCGGATACCAGAAAACGGGTGAATTGACTTAAGTAGTAAGCTGGTTAACTAATTTCTGATAACTAACTTTTTAACTATCACAGATAGACAACTGGTTGCAATTACAGATTTGTACCCGATCGTTAGTAATTGCTTTATCAGCGTTTAGAATTTCGAAAACGCGATTACCCTCGCCGCTGTGGCTCGACAAAATTTGGCTGCATCGTGTGAAAATACATGCACTTTAGAAAGCATGCAGGCAAAGCAACCTCTTCAATGTACGTAACTAGTCGAAAAAGCCAAATTTTGTTTAGCCTTAGCCACAGCGGCAAGGGTAATGATGTTTTCTAAATTATAAAAACTGATATAGCTATTACTAATGACCGGCTACAAATCTCTGGTTGCAACCAGTTGTCTATCCATGATAGTTGAAAAGTTAATTATTAAAAATCAGTTAACCAGATAACTCAAAACGATTCACCGGTTTCCTGGTGTCCGCCAACACTGGTAACACTATGCCGCAAAATCGATCTTTTTAGCCAAAAAAACCAATTTTTGAACATTTTTGAAAGTGTTCGCTGAAACGCCCTGTATATTAGAACAAACACCGCATGGAGTACACTACGGTGGTGTTGTCAGTCCTGTTTAACAGATCTGCAATAGACCTCAATCAAATCCCATACGAATGCGCAGTAACACACTTGTTTCAACTCTCTTTACGCCTTCAGTCAGACTGGGTTGGCTAGCCAAACTCGTCATTGATTTGAAGTGGCTTACCACTGTCCATATAAAGAGAGAGTTCGTATACTGAAGGATTTTTCTTGACTTCCAGCGGACAGTGGTTTATGAGCATATTGGGCGTATTTGCGAAGGAACGCGCTGAAAGGTTAGTAAATTCCTTCCTTTTGACTCTAAGGTACTGCCTTTGAGATGGGAAGCAACACTCTAGTTTCTCATGTGCTTATTTCAGGTGCGTCATGGCAGGCTGACTAAGAAACTCGTAATGTTTTCCTCAGGCCACCTCAGTGGGATAGCTTTCGTCCATTATGGAGGACCAAAAAGGCAGACTGCCCAGGCAGCTTTCAAAGCCTGAAGTCCACAGAGTACAAAGCCGAGGTGGAAACGAGGCGAAGACACAACAATCACTCACATTCAACCACGTTTATTTGGAAGATGCACTTCTGTATCTCCTGCATGAACGCAACGCACGTGTCGCCGACACGTCCCAGGAATACATGCGATGTACACTGGGCGTACTATGCACTCATTAATGTCAAACAATTGCCAATAAATGAGGTTCTTGTTTTGTTAGCTCTAGCAACGGCTCGATAATACACTGGCCACGAAGCCTGGCTATTTCGCCTGCCTAGAAAATCTCACGCACCAAATGCTCACTGTGTTTATCAGAATATTCTGCACTGTTGATTCCAGCGCCCCTATTTTAAATAAAATTTTGGCAGTGAGCCCCCAAATTCTGAGAGCTTGATAAATATGTTTCCCTTGTTCTTTCTCTTTCTCATTGGTGCATCTGCCTTTCGTCCCACGTACTCTAACGCACATGTCAAATTTTACGAATATACAACGGATGTCGAGCATTCCACAAAGCTCTTATAGTTTTTTATTGTGCATTCCTGTTTCTTTTTCGGACATTCTGTGCAAACACATCCACATGGACTCTACAAGAAATTTTGAGGAAGTAAATTTTCATCACCACCAACTAAATGAGAAATCGCATGTTATAATGTCTTGGAGGGAACAATTTATATGTCATACGCATTTTTCAGCTCTCTTTTTTAATGCTTACACATCCCTTAAATTTACTTTCAGGATTTTTAATTCTTCTCAGGGGGATAGCGCTCGTTTGCTTCAGTTTGGATGAACATTGCATTATTCGTGCCGTTTTTATGTAAAAGGAACCACATTGACATGTTGCGAGATTTCTATTTAGCGTGGCTGTAGATACTGATTTGGAGTAAAATGCGTTTTTATGGAGGAAAAACGCTAAGGCGCCCGTGTGCTTTGCGATGTCAGTGCACGTTAAAGATCCCCAGGTGGTCGAAATTATTCCGGAGCCTCCCACTATGGCACCTCCTCTTCCTTTCGTCTTTCACTCCCTCCTTTATCCCTTCCCTTACGGCGCAGTTCAGGTGTCCAATGATATATGAGACATACACCGCGCCATTTCCTTTCCCCAGAAAACCAATTATTATTATTATTAATATGCCGCTTTTTCTTGCTGGAAAGCCATGCGACGCTCAGCAAAAAACGTAACACGGAAAACTGCCTCCGGTTTTGTTTTGTTAAGTGTCGTCGTAAATTTTGTACATTGCCCGAGATAGCTGTTCCAGCCAGTGCCACTCAAACGCCGACAAGGTCAACCCCCACTGCTAATAATAATAATAATAATTGTTTTTTTGGGGGGAAAGGAAATGACGCAGTATCTGTCTCATATATCGTTGGACACCTGAACCGCGCCGTAAGTAATAATAATTGGCTTTTTGGGGAAAGGAAATGGCGCAGTATCTGTCTCATATATCTTTGGACACCTGAACCGCGCCGTAAGGGAAGGGATAAAGGAGGGAGTGAAAGAAGAAAGGAAGAACAGGTGCCGTAGTGGAGGGCTCCGGAATAATTTCGACCACCTGGGGATCTTTAACGTGCACTGACATCGCACAGTACACGGTCGCCTTAGCGTTTTTCCTCCATAAAAACGTAGCCGCCGCGGTCAGGTTCGAACCCGGGAACTCCGGATCAGTAGTCGAGCGCCCTAACCACTGAGCCACCGCGGCGGGGCCCCACTGATAGACCAAGATTGCAAATTTGGGAGTATTTGGCCTCTCGCGCCTAGAAGGAAGGTAAGCTATTTTTCTGGTTACTTTTAAATTTGTAACCGCTGCATGAATGTTCAAGAGAGTGGAAAAAAAGGATATGGCTTCTCCTGGTAAGGAGAACCAATCATCAGCAGTCCTTAGTGGGACATCTGGATTAAAATAAACCACATTCCTTATCGCACAACAAAGCAATACTCCGAATACTCTTGCTTTTGGTGTCTCATTATTGTTGCGATACCAGATTCCACCCCCAGGAAAGCGCTAACATCCTGACTTTTGTTGTGTAATGCAAAGACATCAGCCACATCAACTCTAAATAATGAAGTATTTTTTTCTTCATTTTTGTGCATGTCTTCTTTGGTCTTGTATTTTTTTATTCTATTGCTGATGGAACTCTTGACAGAGTTCACAATACACCACGTCACAATATTTCATTTTTACTGTATAGTTCAAGGTTGCCTAACTATATTGTAGTCTTCACAGCTATTCTATCTTCATTGTGCGTAAATGCCCTTAAGGTGGCACTTGTCTCTCCACAGTCGAAAAAAAGTGCCGAAGCAAGAAACTACCGAGATATGTAGTTTACTTCACCTACAAAGTGATCCTTCATGAAGCACGTACGGAAATTAGTGGTATTCGGAAGAAGTGACACACAACGTGTATCCAATGCGTAAAGCACTTGGAGAGGTAAATAGCACTGCGAAGGGGCGTCAGCACTGCAAGACAGCTGGCGGCTTTCGCAGAAGATAACCACCGCTTATGCCACACTATTTTGATGAGTACTGAAGGGTCCTTATGATTTGTCCAACTGAGAAAAAAGCTGATTTCATTCATGCTATATAACACGTCTTGAGCATGAACCGGCTGCCGCCTTTCATCAGAGGCAGACACTTTCGATTACATTCGTCGCGGTGTCTCAGTGGTTATGGAGCTCGGCTGCTAACCCGAAAGACGCTGGCTTGATCCCGGCCTCGACGGTCGAATTTCGATGGAGGCAAAATTATGGAGGCCCGTGTATTGTGCGATGTCAGTGAATGTTAGAGCACCCCAGGTAGTCAAAATTTCCGGAGCCCCTCACTACTGCGTGCCTCATAGCCTGAGTCGCTTTGGGACGTTAAACCCTCCTAAACCAAATCAAACTTTTGACTGCAAGCCATAAAAGTCTGGAATGTGACGTGACCTCTTTGAGAAAAGGTGTATATGCGAAGACCCTGAAGAATTGAGCGCATGGTCTGTTTGACACCACCTGCTTGTGCCATCTACTTCTTACCAACTTTCACACCAGTTCACACACAAGAAATGCAGTTATGCAGTTATGCACACGCGAAATGCTCGACACTTGAATACCAACGCAGCCGTTAATCAAGAACAGCAATCGAATGTAAACACTTTTTTTGTTACCTCTTATTTTGCCATATTGCAAGAAATGTATCAAATAGAGTGCCCGATAAGCATAGATGTCCGGCATTTGTATAGGGGTTCCGTTAGGAGATCATGATAGGATTCAACATTGACGTGATGTCACCTTTCTTTCTTCTTCCATGCGGTCGTAGTTGTCTGCTTCAGCAAACGAGAATACAAATTGAGTTATAGGGCATACCCAGAAATTCCGGATAAAAGTATCTTTTAGCGGGAAGCCGTTTATAAACGCAATTTTTTATATAATGGAAGATATCACTATTACAATGAATATATCCGCAGATCAGCCTACGGCAGACTTTTATTTTTTATTAACGTTTTTGCTATCGTAAAAAGCACGTTCCACTGGTTTTCAGTGGCATTCTTAACTGTTCGATGCGACCGCTGGAAACAATTTAAAAGAAATATTTTGCTACATATCAGAATAATGAACCATTACTTTCAATATTTTCATAATAGTTTCTAACGATTTTTCAATTTTCCAAATTTTTGACCGAGAAAGCTGAACTTGTAGTTCTGCTGATAGTGTGTTTACTTCCATCGTTCTTTCTCTGCGGATGGGGAGTCGTGCTTGAGTTGAAAGTTGCGCAGATGTGATAGAAAGCGATGGCTCCAATCATATTGCATATTGTTCCTCTCGCTTTTAAGATTGGCAGTAGGGATCGTAAGCCTACATTTTTTTGAGGTCTCCTTCTCGATGCAACGGTGGATGAGGGACAAATATATTTTAAAGAAAAAAATTTTATTATATCGGCCTTACTTTTAGGCATAAAAATAGTCGGCGCAGTGGCTCCATTTACCTAAATATAGGCTGTTCAGCTCAAAATTTAGGGATCAAATCCCGACCCCAGTGACCGCACATTCAAGGTTGTGAAATGCGAAAGCGGGGGTCCGTTGTAGGTCCGTTGTAAGGCGAAAAGCAGAGGCCGCAACGCCAAGGAGGAATAGGACGATGCGTCGCATCGTCTACCTTCTTCCTTCCTGCCCTGTCCTGTTTTTGATGCCTTTAAAATAAAGAATGAACAAAAACAACTAGCTCAACAGTAAGCCGAGCTGTTTCATTTCAAGAATATCTAAAAAATAAATGCAGGTGGTTGATAATAATCTATATCTCTCCTCTACGGTGCCTTTTCGACTGTATATCCTTTCACTCAGTTTTTAATCCCTTCCCTCACTGTACAATTCAGTGTCCATCATGAGGGCGAAGTTTGAGCGCCTTTCACACAGACATAAACACAGGCAATTTTTTTTCTGCATTTGTTTACTCGTTTTTGTAGCGATATAGCTACATTACGGCAGCATTTCGAGCCTTCAGCGAATCGGCGCTGCCATTCTGTGGCTGCGCCGCAACGCTGTCACGTGGTTGGTCACGTAGTGCGGAGCAGCTGCCGGTGGCGCGGCGCCGTGGTTGATCACGTGTTTCGTTACGTGGTTTGTCACGTGACCAAGTTCCACTCGGCTAGTGGTAGCTATCGCATCCCTCCAGGTTTAACCAAAGCTAAACCACCATCAATTTTTGTTTCTTTTGTAAGCGACGTATCCTGACTTCGCCCGACTACGGTTAACTCTATTGGTCTTTTTTTCCTCAAATCGACCGGTAGTCTCCGAAAGTTCTCTGTTTGAAGCCGAGCTTCGCGCGTGAAAGCAGCTGAAAAGTGTAGCCAGTGTGTTACTCCTGACATTCGTATCTTCAGCTGCGTGTCCAGTGTTCCTCACTTGAAGAACTGAGAAATTTTTCAGGATAAAGCATTGAAGTTCTAAGGGATTACTTGAAAAGATGTCGCGTCGGAGGGTTTAAGACAACTGGAGGAGTTTTAGGACCTGGCGGGCTTAAAGCAAACAAGCGTGCGTAACTTGCAGGCGAAGTGCAGGAAGTGTCTTGATTGTAGCATTCGAAATGGTGATGCAGTCATTGCTTGAATCCGTGACAGCATTCTGGCCTCTGGGCACGACGCAGGGCATAGCAGGGGATGCACGGTGACGTTTATTAAGAAGGCGGTATATTTCCAATGCAGTTGTGCATTTCCAATGCACAGAGTGTTGCTCGGCGCCAATCGATGAGGTACGGAAATGAATAGACGAAAGCACCGAAACCCGGAAGTTTTCTTAAAGAAGATACCAAAGCTGAGCTTCTTTTCATAATCTATTTAAATAAACCATTTTTCTGACAGTATTCAAAAAAAGGGAGAAGCTTGCAACGTTCTACACACAGCCTTCATATACTGGAACTCGTGAATTCCATTTCATAAACAAAAAAAAAAGGCTTAAGGATGTCGTAAAATGCGCAGTTAGCTCCTTTCACGAGATGCAGCGGGTTCTGAGGTGCGCACTGAAATTTACCTGCCTCATAGAAAATTGTTTCGAAACATATGGATGTGGACGATACAAGGTGACTGTTCATTTGAAACCAGTAGAGAGCGCAAGAGGGCAGAAGAGTATAGACGCGCATGTGTGGAACGACCTTGACAGAAAGGATTATTTCAATGCATGCATTCATATATCGATTGTGTCTTTGCCTGCCTCTGTGTGCGCGAAGTTTTCTCGGTCCGTCAGTCGGCCCGTTGACCAGGCTTATTGAGTCTGCAACCGGAAGCGACTGTGCCGCTTTGAACTACTCTGCTCTAGCTACACAATTTTTAATAAATATGTTACTTAATAAAATTACATAATTCCCCATTTACGTACGCTAACTATTAAAAGCTTACGGCGCCTCTGCGGGCGGGAGAAAACTTATTTCGGCGCAGTCACGTAACCCAGACATCTGAAATGCACCCAGGTATATGAGAGGATGCGTATTGTCTTCCTCTGCAGGTAACAATACCACACGACTGGGTCGCGAGGCAGAGCCACAATGAAGTCTTATCCGAGAAGGAAGCACGATAATGCATCACAAAACTACCTGTATCAGATTTCAGAAAGCATAAAAGTCGCAACAGACAGCCGCCTATGTTCACAGTAGAGGAGAGACAGTTTTACCGCAGAAAGCCAGCACGACGAAATAAAAAACGGCGCTAGGAAGACCGAAAGTAAAATGGGATGCGGCATTTACCAGGACAAACAGGAAAGGTGCCGGGAGGTGAAGAAGCAAAAGTTAGGCTGGTTTAAGCATGGCTTGAGCATGGTCAGCCTGTCGCTTTCAGAGCAGAGATGACGCGCTCGGACCGACGCGCGCGTCATCCATGGCGATACTGAGCGACCAGCGCCGGCGAAAGAGCTGTTAAATGCGCTCTAGTCACGTGGTACCGCATCGGCGGGGCTCCCAACTCGCGCAGCTGTGACACCTCTCCTCAGCGGGTCACGTGGCGTGACGTCACAGGACACACCTCTGCTCCTCCGGCTGCACATTAAATGCCAGCCAAGTTTACCTTGGGAGCTGTATACCTCGAGAAGTAGAGCTTTCGCTCTATAAGCGGTTAAAAAGATTTAATTTTCAGGACTTCTGAACTGTACAGCAAAACTAAAATACGCATTGCTGGCGAAGGTGACGTGACAGTCCATTTCTGGCGACTTCAAAAGTGAGTGACAGGAAAGTACTGTTGTTACAACACTTGATGGATAAACCTTCCGGCACAGAGACAGTTAATAACCCATTTCAGCCGACCACCGAAAGCAGGAGCTGCATCGACTACCATATCGCACGACATCCTGATGTAAACACTAAGAATTTATGGAAAAATATATTTCAGCTATCACATGCGATCATTCCCCATCCTGCGTGTCGTCGCAGACAACAGAGCAACGACAACGAAGCAGCGGTATGTAGCCGCCGCGGTGGCTCAGGGGTTATGGCGCTCCGCTGCTGAGCCGAAAGGCGCGGGTTCGATCCAGGCCGCGGCACTCGAATTTCGATGGATGCGCAATTCTCGAGGCCCGTGTACTGTACGATGCCAGTGCACGTTAAAGAACCCTCGGTGGCCCAAATTTCCGGAGCCCTTCATTACGGCGTCCCTCATTACGGCGTCCCTCATAAAGTTAGTCGCTTTGGGACGTAAACCCCATGAAACCTGTGTGCTATCTTGATTTCAGTTATGATTTTACAAATCTACAGTTTTATTCAAATATGTATGTATGGTGTATTCTTGGGTTATTTCTGATAATATTTAGAAACTAAGCTTGTTTTTGTTTTGAATACTACTCAAAGTTAATATTCTATAGTATCTGCTATTCTAGATCTTTCCATTGTTTCTCTTAACTGTTGTTAATAACTATGTCGGCGCTGTCTTGTAGAGGTTGTCTGGGCTAGGTCAAGCTGTGATTTCACAGCTTTTAGCCCAGATATCTTTCCAAACTTCTGGTAAAATAAAATGAATTGAATTGAAACCAAACCAATCTAAACAGCGGTATGCTGACTGACAACGCTCGGTGGTTATGCATGGAAAGCGAAAACGCAGCCTAAGCATGTATTGTTACGCCACCGCTCTGGCTCAGTGATTATGGTGCTCAGGTAGGTGTTCACCTGAAAGACGCGGATTCTATCCCGGGTGCGGCGGTAGCATGTTGATGGAGGCAAAACGCTGGAGGCCCGTGAACGGTGCGATGTCAGTACACATTAAAGAACCCCTGTCAGTCAAAATTATCTGGAGCTCTCCAATATGGCGTCCCTCACAGCCTGAGTGGCTTTGATATGTTAAACCCCAGGATCCAAACTGTATTGTAACGCAGTTGTGACGGCAGTTTGGCAGTCAGGAAAACAGGAAAATGGGCGACCCAAAATAAGTAGTTTATCTGGCGGAACTGCATCCACATAGAAGTGAATGACTCGGCGGCGGCGAAAACAACAAGCCTGCTCGGAGGTCGTCGTACAGAATTGCCGCAGTTCTCGGTTGTGCTCAAATTAAAGCTCACTACGAATTTTGAGATAAGGCAGGCAAAGTAACCACTATCGTCCACGACCGGTCTGGACTACGCGCGTCAATTTTGCGGCCTGGCGAATAAAAACGATTCCATCCGTGACAGACAACGAGTGAAGTTCCAGACGCTGCCGATCCGCACGCTGATTTCCAAGACACGCTTTGAGAGACGCCAACTTGTCGCAGCTGGTACTGTCCGTGGTCAGTAGCGTTCTAGTTGCGTCGCGGGTGAACCGTAGATGCTTTAGTTGCGTTTTTGAAGTCTGTGTCCTGCGAATTTCATGGGGTTCTTTTGAGCGAATTTTTCGTTCTCTGACGTTTGTGTCGTGCTTCGATTCCTTAGTCCTGCCGGCGCGCACAAATGGCTGAGTGTTTCGTACCGCACTGTAATTCAGATGAAGACGTCTCTTTTTGGCAGCCGTGCTGCAGATCACGAGCGATGACAGCAGCTTCCTGCACTTGGCTGGATTATATTCTCGTGCAGTGGCAGATAAAGGATGTGGAAATCGGAACAGCAGCAGTGGTATCGAGGGAAGCGTGCAGGGGTTAAGAAATAACGGTTGCATTGAGAAGGCTGCAGGAAGGTGTGAGATTTATGACTTTCTTTCTACCCCCTGCATATTCAAAAAGGTGTGAACTCTACTGAATATAGAAAAAACTGGATGCCAACGTCTGCGAGAAAAACAATCAGTGGAAATTCCCAAAATGCTTTTATGACGTGATCTTCGAGATACCTCTGCCGTGCGACCGGTCCTACATTGGGCAAACTGTCCGCTGTTTTCGTGAGCGCTCTCTAGAGCATCAGCGATCCATGCACACCGGTACGGGCAGCAATCTTCCCCTGCACTGTAAGATCTTCGACAGCAATAGCTGTTCAGCTTTGTTGGAAGGAAGAAAATTCCTGTCGAAGGCAAAAACAAAAGCGAAAAGAAAAGTAATCGAGACTTTCTACATCGCCAAAAGGGGTGACAACTGCGTCAGCATCCCATCTTTACCATTATTGAGAAAAGAGATTCAATTCCTTGACGGGCACGTCTGTGTTCTCTATCGTCCTGAATGCACTCGTGGCATTCTTATCACCTTGTTTTGTGTGCCGCTGCTCGTGCACACTTCTTCCACGAATGTGCCTTGTTTTTTGTTATTTTGAAGGCCCTTATAAGGCTCCTGCTTCCACGCAATAAATTAGTTGAAGTGCGCTTTGTGTGGTCTGTTTGTGCCTCGTCTTGTCGTCCCGTCTTCTTCGTACGCACCTTTAAAGTGACTGTCAATGTCACCTGCTTGGCTCGGTTCAGCGGCATGAGTTCAGCGGCATGAGTGTTAATGCAGCGGCATTAACACGAATGAGTTTAATGACAAAAGGCGAAGGGGCGGTGAAAAGCGACGCCTTCGCGCCGCAATCCCGCGCATACTTTATTAACTTTATTACAGAAAAGGACAAGTAATACAGTCGAGCCCACTTATAACGGCCGCAGGCATAACAAACGTTCGCTTATTCCGAACGAGCGCGCTCCTACCGTCAAAATATCCATTAGTGCAATGGCAATTCATCTCCGATACAACGAACAACATTGTCCGCACTACTAGGTTGTAGCGAATGAGCAGGCGCGGTAAATTCCACCCGAAGGTGAAGAGGTAGCACTTGCAGTAAGTGCGGATATCGAAGAGCGTTTCTCAGCCCTCGTGACACCGCTCCGGAAAAAGGATAACGAAGCAAAAATGAAATAAAAAGGGTGCATTGAAATACTAAGCTACCGCTAGCCAAGCCCGCGTCGATGGCCTACGAGGGGATTAATTTTTTGCGTGCTGGTCGGCTGCACGAATCATCCCAAGTGGAAGAAGAAGCGCGGTGGGCGCCAGGCAGGGGCATCGTCAAAAGATAACTATACTGCCCATGGTCGTGGTTCAAGTACTATCTGCGATTTCAGAAGATTTAATACCTTGATGACAATTCTGGTCGCGTGGTATGCGTCGCCTGCCCAATAGGCTTCATTGTTTGCGCTACCACCACGTGCAGGTAGCGTCATTCAGCGGACAGCGCAGCATATACACTCTGTGTCATGAGGGCTGCGTTACTTTCGTCACTGCATGATCCTAAGAACGTTAGCTGAAGCTTAAAAACGTACGTGATCAGGCTCATGCAGACTTGCGGCAACGAGTCCTTGATGCATTGTTGGCCAGATGTTTCGTCGACGGACTACGTTCGTGCGGACCACAACAAAGCAGAGCCGTGTGCTCCCATGAAGACGTTGAACATCAAGCACGAGCACTTCCCCGTGACCGACCTGCCGCTAGCGGCCGTGGGCGCGTCAACCGCGACTAGTTATAAAGTATCCCTACAGCTCATAGTTGGCAGCAAGGGTCTCGACAAGAAGAGTACCTCTCTAGAGAGCTGTAAAAAGACGCAGTAGGCTATAGTTAGAACAAGTACACGACCATAGCCCAGTTAAAAAAAATAAACGGCAGTTTGGCACACTTATCATCATTTGCTTCTATTTGGAGAGTCCACTTGATATCAACATCGGATATACCGAACTGACTCTGCGTGACCGTGAGGTTCTATATAAGTGGGCTCGACTGTAATGAATATTGAGTCAGCTCTCGCTGAATCTAGCGCTGCGTAGTCGTAACCGTTAAGACAGCTTTTCCGTGTTTGACGTTGCGAATGTGGTTTTTCAGCTTCAACCAGTATAGTTCGCGTTCATAAGTGCAAACAACCACCCTTCAATGAATTTTGTAGCTACATTGCGGTAGCATTTAGAGCATTCAGCGTGGCGGTGGCACGTGACGGTGGCGGCGCAACCATGGCGTGGCGGTGCCGTGACCAGCCACGTGGTGCGGAGCAGTCGCTGCTGCCGGAGGCGTGGCGCGCCGGCGAAACCGAGCTGCAACAGCCGTGCGCATGCGCCGTGTCAAGTGAACGAAGATGAAGAAGGAACGCCCAGCGAAACGGAGCTGCGAAAGGCTGACTTTGCAATTCGACTGAGCAAGTTCCACTTGGCCAGCTGTAGCTATCGCGTCACTCCAGGTTTCACAAGAGCTATACCACCGCCAATTTTTTTTTCAAAAAGTAAAAATAACGCAAATAAGCTACTTCTGCCTTTATAAGCGCTAGGGTGATCTTAGGAATTTCTTTAGTAAGAACATTTTGCCGGAAAAGTCAGATTGTTAGATCTCGTGAACCTTACTCTTACTTGGTTAGGGTGTGTAAGTAGCAGAGCTGCCATTACGTTACCGAATTCATTTGCATGTATTCAGTTTTTGTTTCACTTCACTACTAAATAAAACCAACAGAGGCAGATAACAGAGAAGCATGACAGGATAATATTTATGTATGCTGACTCTCAGCTATACGCTATCATAATTCCTAGTGCTGATTTCTCGTTTTCTACTCCCTTTTATACAAGACATACTATGGAGCAGATGTGAAAAATAAACACTTGAGACATTACCTATGCCTAAAACTTTTTGCGCACTGAGAGGAACAGGGCTGCTTTGCCGCAAATTTAGAAAATTTTGCTTCACTCATCAAGATTTCACGATTACTGCTTTGGTTCATGGAATTTTAACGTCCAAAAGCGACTCAGGCTATGAGGGACGCTCTAGTGGAGGGCTCCGAAAATTTCGACCATCTAGGGTTGTTTAACGTGCACTGACATCACATTTCATGTTTAATCTGCTAAGAGTCTTTGTGGAAGAAGCCGAAAACAGTTATCGCCAGTGCACGTAAGCGAAATTCCGGGGCCACTATTGGAGTTTGAATGAAGGGAATTCCCGCTTCAGTGCAAGTTTTCATCAGCATAAACTGAAAATTGAATGATATATTTATTGTCCTGTAAATAACGCTGCATTACCTGGCTGATAGTGCTTCATTCTTCGTGTCTGGATTTCCATTCAATTACTCTGTCCTGCTTATATTCCAAGAAACCACATTCTTTCACATCCACCCTGACTTGTGTTCAGTGAGCATGCATGTTGGTATTATTTAAGCGTAGAATGCGTTCTTTCGTGCTGCAAATCCATGCGAAACGTATATTTTTAGCCATATATATATATATATATATATATATATATATATATATATATATATATATATATATATATATATATATATATATATATATATATATGTATATATATATATATATATATATATATATATATATATATATATATATATATATATATATATATATATATATATATATATATGTGTGTGTGTGTGTGTGTGTGTGTGTGTGTGTGTGTGTGTGTGTGTGTGTGTGTGTGTGTGTGTGTGTGTGTGTGTGTGTGTGTGTGTGTGTGTCGTGAATTAAATCCTGTTATGTTTCTTCAATTTTTGGTGATTTTATATTATATTGACCAAATCAGCTGCCAGAAATCACTTTTGGTATATATATATATATATATATATATATATATATATATATATATACTTCGTTGCAATAAAACGAAGTGAAAAAGAAAATGCTACATGGGTTAGCGGTAGGTCTGCCTGCAAAAGGTTGTAAATATATCATGAAATACCCTGATAGAAGGAAATTTAAATTCGGTTTCGAAGCCGCCCTTCACGGCGTACTAATTTGCAGGCACTGTTGCTTCGAAAAGTAAACAAGCATTGCCGACTAACGAACTGCGGCATTAAGAAAACACAAGTTAACCTTTTTACTGAACCAATGAAAGTTTCTTGAAACCAATGGCCTGTCGGGTAGGCGGGCTGGGTTAGCGACCCGAGGCTTCTTCATCAGCAAGTCATATAATATTTACCAGAGAGCACCGTACCGAACAGGGGAGTGGGCAGGGGGGGGGGGGTGCTATTAAGCGATTAGAGGTTGCTAAACTCTACGCTCTGCTTAATCTCGTTTCACTCTCGGCCGAAGTTGCCGGCTGCAACTTTTTGTACTAAGTCCCTGCAGCACATGGTGGCCAAAACCTTTTTTCTCCATGAGGTATTTGGGATGACTGTTGGCATATTCTTTTTATTTTATTATCACGTTCTCTATTCCTCAGAAGAGGGAGCAGTCCCACGCTCCTAAACCTTCTAATAGCAGCAGAGATTAGCGACCATGCGTGACACGGGTAAGTATTATTTCTAGAAGCAGCGTGGGTTTAATCAGTTTTGTTTACACCCCAAGGGTGTTTCCAAGTTATGTTCAAGGATCAATGATCCCATTTAACATACGTCTTGTTAACTGTGCTATTATTCGTCCTTTTAGGTGCTTAGGATCAATGATCCCATTTAACATATGTCTCATTTACTGTGCTAGTTTTCGTCCTTTTACGTGCTTGTGACGTGCCAGAACGCAAACTACTGAAGATATCCCATATAAAGATGTATTTGCGAAACATCTAGTCTCTCTCTGTCTCAATAGCATTTGCAAAGTGCCCGCCCCGAGCAATACCCTTGAATGTATTCCTCTTTTCACAGCCATTTCGCAACCGCTCGGAGGTTACTCAAGCATGCAAAGGCTTTGGATGGCCGCTCAAGCGTTATCGTGACAAACGTGCTCGGGTCTTATGGCAGCGTCGCCTTTCTTCTTTCGGCGATGTGCCTTTCAAAACTTCTCCAGAAAACAGCACTCTTTGGGTGTTTAGGGCAACACGTATCGTGCCTGCAAGATTGAGTATCGCTCTATACATCGTCTTTGGCAGGCGCATTGCATCGCAAGAGGATCAGCAAGGTAGCCCGTCCCGCCGAAGTCTGAAGACTAGACGTCTTCAACATGAGCGCTTGAAATCCTTTAATATATTTTATACCAGCGACGCCGCATGGCCTTGTTTTCTCTGTCAGCATGTGGGCACTTTATCTACACCTGGTGGAATATATAGGTTTCTCAATAGTAGCAGAAAGTCATGAGGCAGAGTTAAGAAAGCCTGAAACATTAAAAGCTTCGCCGCTTGATGTTGCGCGCTCTCTCACAACTAGCGGAAACCGTTTCACCAGTATTTTAACCCTGGGGCTGCTTTCTTTCCACAGTATGTTTCTGTTGCCTACAAAAAAAGTAAATACGCGCGAATGGCGTCTTGAAGCTGTCTAGTTTACAGGAAACAGTCACATCCGCTAGTACATCCGTCTTGGTCAGCAAAAAAAGCAGGATTTGAATACAAACCGACCATTTAAAAATGCTTTTTAGTTCTTGGACAAAGGAAAGGACTGGAATAAGCCAACGACTGGAATTAGCAATATGCAATGAGAGCATAGCCGTCACTAGGGCAATTGCAGCATATTAGTGAAAATCGGAGCACTCAAAGCGAAACTGTTGAACTGAAATGAATGCGACTAAAACTAAATTTAGGCTCAAGAGGTAGGAGTGGGACCGAAGATTACGATAGAGATTTCGGTGTTGGAAATAGTGAAAATAGCATGAGAATCGAATCACATAGGCCGAGAATTGAACTCAATTCAAGACCATGCGAGCGAAATTACTAAGAGAAGAAAAATGATGTGGTGCGCAATATGCAAGCACTCTCCAGTCATAAATATCTGAGTAGTAGAAACAGCACAGTAGTATCAGCATAGTAGTACGCTCTAGTTCACAAGAGCATGGATGCAAACGATTAAGTTTGGTATTAAATTTCAGAAAGTGCGCAAGAGAAAAACGATGTCACTAAGCAATTAGCGTGCGGGAAAGTTATAACCCTACGTGCAAGGTTGACGCTCTCGTGAAGCGTAGTGCTGCCCGGCAGTTCTTACCGCCGACGATAGCCGCGGCAAATATCCGAAAAAATTCATCTCCGCCAACAGGCGTGGATCAGAACACTCCAGCGAACAACATAAAGACAGGCTTTCGGCATTCTGTGCAGGACAATGCAGAGAGAAATTACATAAGTTATAATTATGAGACACGAACAGGATAAGGTCATCTAAAGAACAACGGGACTTAATTATAGCCTTCCTGACTTATCTAAACGGAGTATATGAATAGAGAGCGTAGCGCGGAAAGCGTGAACCGATACTTCTTTATGGTCGCGAAGTGGAATTCAAGAGAAGGTAAAATGTGAGAGGATGGGATAGAGTAAGGGGGAAGAATAAATCAAGTAGTCTTCGAGAAAGGACTGTCACCGCTGGCGCAGAACAAGGTTAAATTGATATATCAGTGCACGAGACATTTTTCCTGCAATGAAAGCAGCACCGGTGAGGACACTGACAGAGCAAGATGACTCCCCAATCATAAGTTCCCTTTCAGGCCCGGGCTTCAGAGACGGTGAAATGGTTCGCTCAAGCTGCTGGCTTGAGCAGTGTTGAAGAAGCAGAGGAGGGAGTAAACACTCCGCGTTGCCAATAGACACACATTATCATTACCATAGTTTAGTACGCCTTGTGAGCCGACTGAAGCAAAGTTGTTCGCCTTCTAGAATATCCATTTCGCATCGCCTATTTTGTGCTTGTGCCGCTGACGAGAGATGGTGCTGCTGGTAAAGAAAGAACTAACCTGCCTAACATCAAGTCGAAAGAGAGGCACAAGCCTACCTTCGTGCCTTGTGAAGCACGACAGAATTCTTGTGGCATCAAGTGTTGCAGCACTCACGGGCCATTACACCGGGGAAGCGACAGATGGACGGGGAAGCGAGCTGAGCACGTAGAGAACGTTCTGGCTTTGGGCCCCAAGTTCACAGTCCAAACACGGAAGACGGCTGCGGAGTTGCTCACGTTAATCCATCAGGTTGCCAGGAGGGCCCCAGACAGCGACCGCAACAGGCACATTTCCGAAGGTGTGAACGTGCTTCTTCGGAGAGACTCGTCGAGAAAACATCTATCTGCCGAGAAAGTGGCTTCATTCTTGTGTGAAAACGCTCTTCGGGTTCTCCCGGAGGATAAAGAAGGTCTTCAGTGCGGTCTTCGTCAATTCTCTGCCTTTCCTTTGTCTGTGTGTGCTACTAGTTCACTTTAGTGCCACAGGCTGCGGCGATGGCCAAGGGGTTAAAGCTATTGCCAAACGAAGCTGTTCTATATTTGAAGATGCTGTTTCTAATGTCGCTGCAGTTATGGATTGCAGATGTTATTGTTTTTTGCTGCTGGGAGCCATTCGTGAAAAGTTTTAGAAATTTTCGAAAGGTTTGCCTCAATGATTAACCTCAGTTTCGCTCCATACTTAGTATGGGCCCCAGCACACTGATCGGCCTCATTATAGCCGCGGTTTCTAGACGATGCAGGAATGAATTTGTCGAGAAGGAAAAATAAATGCATTTCACACTCGAAACAACAACTTTTAAAGCAGACAGAATCTTTCTGCTGTAGATATCACTTGAGCAGTCTTAAACGAATACAACATTTTATCGCCGGTAAACCAAACTTTACACTAAGACCAACTGCTCGAAGTACCCCGATTTGAGGCTGCAGTTTCGTAATCAATGGAACATGTTTTCATAACAAATGGCGCACTCATCTTATACAATCTTCCAAGTCGGAGCAGCAGCTTTTGTTTTCCAGTGGTCAGTCCCGCTTCACGTAGGCACAGCTGAACTGCAGTTTTAATGAGGCTGTCTTCCTTGCCTACAAAATTAAAATATACGATAACATCTACACATCGCCCCGACACGTTCATGTTGTCGCGTGTTCCTTCCATCGTTGCGTGGAATTAGGAACCTACGTCGCTTACCACTAAAAACCATCGGGATGTCTCCACCGCAGGAGTGCAAAATTTTGTCTCACTGGCGACAGGTCACTGCAAGTCGCCTGGGGCTCCCCATCTGAACGCAGTGAAAACAGGTTGGGATTTATGAAATTACCCCTCTCTCTTGTAATGCACGGCGAAAAGCGGGAGTCCGCAGCCCCATCTGTCGCCACCTGCTGACGACTGAGGTCGAGGCGCGGATGCCGGCATCGCGGGCTAACGAAATGTACACGGTGCAGGCCTCAAAAGTCGGCCGCTTCTCAAAACGTGCACTATCACACATGGCGAGCTTTCGTCGAATACATGCTCGGGCGAGGGAGCGCGGGAACTTCCTTCAATCCACAACGTCGCAGGTACTCCTGTGCTTCTTTTTTATGAATGCAGGCTTCGCATGTTGTAGTCAAAAAGAACAACCAGCTGCTAAAGCCCTGTGAAGCTTCCTGGCATCAACATTCGCGAATTTTATCGACTAAGACAGCATGAAACTGGCTGGAGTCCTCTGGGGAAGCCTCGGGTCACATTCTCTCACTTCCTCACTCTGTTCCTGCTCCTTCCTGCTCTGAAAACTTAGCCGACTATAATTTGGCAGCATATAGGAGAAGTTGCTCGGAGGCTACTCGTTCGCCATTGTTTCTCCCCTTCAAGAAGGCTGACGTGCATTATGAGGAGGACATCACCTTTCTCTTACACTCAAGTCTACAGCGGTATGCCGTTTTCCGGAACTGCTCAAGAGCATATAGATGTTCCAGTTTGGTATGTGCGGTTTAATATACCAAATGAACAACTAGGGCTAGGAGAGACCCACCGTGCTGGCACTGTGGTTGAGGTGCTTGTCTACTGAGCCGGAGTACCCGGGTTGAAAACTCGACCGCGGCGGCCGCGTTTCGGTGGAGCCAAAACGTAAAAGACGCCGTGTTCTGGGCGATGTCAGTGCGCTTTGAAGGTCCCCATGCGTAATAATAATATTAATTGTTTTTGGGGGAAAGTAAATGGCAGAGTATCTGTCTCATACATCGTTGGACACCTGAACTGCGCCGTAAGGGAAGGGATAAAGGACGGACTGAAAGAAGAAAGGAAAAAAAGAGGTGCCGTAGTGGAGGGCTCCGGTATAATTTCGACCACCTGGGGATCTTTAACGTGCACTGACATCACACAGCACACGGGTGCCTTAGCGTTTTGCCTCCATAAAAACGCAGCCGCCGCGGTCGGGTTCGAACCTGGGAACTCCGGATCATTAATCCCCATGCTGCCGAAATTATTCTGAAGACCTCCACTGCGGTACCTTTTCCTTTCTTCTTTCACTCCCTTCTTTATCCCTTCCCTTACTGCGAAGTTCTGGTGTCTACCGAGATATATGTAAGACAGTTACTGCGTCATTTTCTTTCTAAAATACCAGTTACCGTTTGTTTTATGAGACACTGCAATGGAGGCCTACAGTACGTTTATAGCAACTGTGAGTCTTTAACAAGCTGTGACAACCTGCATCTCACATCCTGACATCTGACATCCTGCAATTTCACAAAGCTATCTACAGTGTAAATTTTAAAAAATGTTTAGCCTTTTATATAAAAGGCGCCGAACACTATTGCCAATACCCCGGCACCGATCTTAGCAGCGGAAACATAAGTTTAAGGCTTCAAGTTCGAACCAAAAGATAGTAGGGCTACAGGTATTCAAAACTAACTATGACGATGATGATTCACGCAAGAAATGGCATATACCGAAACTGCGCGATCGGCCAATGCCCGGCATGCATAGAGAGGCTAATCAGCCAGAGAACTTGGGAAGGAAAAAAATAAAACGAAAAGGGACGGAAAGAAAACTATGGACGACAGCTCACGTAGCAGAACGTCAGATTCAATATATAGGCTTCTATTAACACTTTAACTGCCTACGCTGAGCTATACTCGTCACGGGAGATTTTACCATCATCGCCAATGACGAGTCAGACTCGTCCGGCCTGAAGTTATGCTTCTCAAACCGCCAAAGACGAGTGCGGCCGGCAATAGTGCTGCTTGGAATTTTTCAACAAGGAAGGTGGTAGTTCTGCATGCAAAAAAAATGGCGGTGGTTTAGCTCTGGTTAAAGATGGAGTGACGCGAAAGCTACAGCTGGCCGAGTGGAACTTGCTCAGTTGAATTGCTAAGTCAGTCTTTCGCAGCTTCGTTTTGCCGTTTCACTAGGCGTTCTCTCTTCATCTTCGTCCCACTTGACACGGCGCATGCGCAGAGCCGTGGCAGCTCGGTTTCGCCGGCGCGCCGCACCACCGACGGCAGCAGCTGCTCCGCACCACGGTGCTCGTCACGTAACCAAACAGGTGAAGAACTACGTGATCAGCCACGGCGCCGCGCCGCCGGCAGCTGCTCCGCACCACGTGACCAACCACGTGACAGTGTGGCGGCGCTGCCACGGCGCCGCGGCGCATCCACGGCGCGGCGGCGTAGCCCCAGGGTTGCAGCGCAGCCACGCCGAAGGCTCGAAATGCTACTGTAATGTCGATATCGCTACAAATAACGTTTCGCGCTTTCAGCGCGTGTGTTACGCCTGGCAACAGTCATTTCATAGTAGTGCCTCACACGAAAAATCCCGGCGGCAGCGATGTTCCGAGAAAAAGAGCTGCTTTCGCCAGTTTAGACAGGAGTGGTGCTGACGATCTAGAATTCGGTTCTCATAATGACTCTGATTTTGTTAGCGATCTTGAGAGGGCTTTAGATCACAACGAGAGGGACGGTGACGCCGGCAGCTACATTGTTGAAGCGCTGGGTAATGCACGTCAAGTACTAATGACGAAACTTTGTTTTAGTTCGAAGCAACGTCTATGTATTTTGCAGTATGTTACAGCGTACCGGATCGAATAGATACGGCGCATTTCTGTACGTTGTGGCCCATTTCCATGGAAAGCTCTGAGGGAAAGCTGCGCTAAGAGAAACTGTTCCTTTATAAAAATTTTGTGATAATTCTAAGCAGAAATCAATAAGTAATATATTTTAAGAATTAAAAACAGGTGGAAATAAGTATATCCGAAGGAAATGAACGATCTCCCAAACCAAGGAGCATAAGGGAAAGTTCCAGACGAAGTATTTTTAGTGCTGATCAGTGCGACATTAAGGAGGCATGGTAGGGTAAATGGTACATATAAGTTTTAAAGTAATATTTCGGAAACGAGTGCAGATATTCGCTTCTAATTGCTTGTGTTCGCAAAAGATGCCCCTCGGTATGGAACGAGACATTTTGTTTATGTCTAGATATTTTACCTTTCCTGTGGCTCACTTCCAAAATTTCAAGTGTGTTTACTTATTCACTGTACCTTTTCCCTGCAGCCACAGAGAGGAATGTGATGATAGCAGGCAATGTTATTCTAAATACCCATAAGTTACATCTGAACTAAAGGCACATTCTTTTTGAAGTTTGTGCTGCAAAAAATAATATCATTTCATGCAAAAAGCCACTGAGGGGTGTCTTTCAGTGTAATTTTTGCCAGTGCTATCATTTATATCATCAGTGACATTTTTTTAGTTTAGAATATTCAGAACTGCACGTAATAAATGTGTGAAAAGTGTTACTGTAATCGGATGAACACTTTCTGAGAAAAGGTACATTGAATGTGAGGAATTCATAAACGCAATTTGAGAAAAACGAAGTTTTGTGTTCGCATACTGCTTACTTTCTTGCAGGTGTCTCCAAAACCCTCCGCAGTGTTCCTTTTTATCCGTCGTCTCCCTTGCTCTCGACAGAGTGAGAATTCCGTCCTGTCAACACGCTCTTTTTCCATTCTGTCGAGGGCAATATTACAAAACACACATGATGCACATGTGATGCTACCAGATGCCACTCCTTTTCCGCAAGTATGAAGTGCATAAACGAGCTTTTACTTTACCTCAAAGACGTCCAGCAGTACGCCTGGATGTCTCGAGCGCATTTAAAGCTTCGCTCTCGCTGTAGGTGGCATTTGTTGATAATGCCAAACCGCCCTGCCTATCATTAGCTTCTTCCAAAATTATTCCTACCTTGTTGCACTGTTTATTCAAATCAATATCTTAGAAGAAGCTGCGGAGAAGAACGAATTCGATTAGACGGTAGCCAGTCGTACTTGAGCCGTCTACATCAAATGATTCACCACCCATCCTCTCACCAGGTTTCGTGAAGCTTGCGCTTCATCGTGCCGGTTTCTCTCCGCTTTTCTTGCTAGTGAAGCGGTTATTTTCGAATCTTCTCTGTATGCTCCATCTGCCTCCTTCCATTTCCGATCGTGCAATCTTCTGGGCAAGTACTAGGTTTGAAACTAGAAACAGAAGCGATCACGACCGTAATTGTGGAAACAGTAACAACAACGAAAAACACAAGAGCAGCACTAGCGGTACGACTGCTATAAAAGTAAATATTTTCAACAATACATTATCTGTTAGAACACATTATTTACTTGACACACACACACACACACACACACACACACACACACGCACACACGCACGCACGCACGCACACACACACACACACACACACACACACACACACACACACACACACACACACACACACACACACACACACACACACACACACACGCACACGCACGCACGCACGCACGCACACACACACACACACACACACACACACACACACACACACACACACACACACACACACACACACACACACACACACACACACACACACACACACACACACACACACACACACACACACACACACACACACACACACACACACACACACACACTCACACACACACACACACACACACACACACACACACACACACACACACACACACACACACACACACACACACACACACACACACACACACACACACACACACACAAAGCATGTGCGGTATATAGGCAGCATCGTGGCCGAAATCCAATCCGGAAGGGGTGTCAGAAAATATCTGGCGTCCAAAATGTTCAAAACGCGAGTTGGGAAGACTTTTTCGAATATTTGTCTTGGTCAGATCTTCAAAGGATACCTCATCGTAGGATTAACGTAATGGATTCGCACCGTCTTGCTTCCACTCAGAAGAAACCCAGGCGTTTTTAAGGAATAGTTAAGGATATATATCAGCGAGCTTGGCGGCATCTCCAACTGAATTTTAATTATTTCTGCAGTGAAGGCTTCGGGTTCTTGAGCAGCGGATGGGAACCACAAATCTATTAGATGAACCTCGATTTATTGTTTGAACGCTTTAGCAGCCAAACCTTTGGCATATTCGAGGCTGGCACACTTAAGGTGGTCATATGCGAGGTAGATCGCTTAGATTTCTGATATCCGAGGTCAACATAATAAGCTCGTTGCATCCGATGTCCACACTTTATAGCTCGTTATATCCGAAGTTGCAGGCTTTGATTCCTTAATTCCGAGCTAACGCAAGAAAATTCTTTATATCCAAGGTGGCATCATTTGGTTCAGTATATGCGAGGTTAGAGTAATTAATTCGCGCTATATCCGAAGTCAACACGCGTAAGGTTGTTATATCCGAAACGGGTTACTATAGTTGCTACACCAGCGGTGGTATACTAAAATATTAAGTAGTATACTAACTTTGCTCGGTTCGAAGCCCGATGGGCAGGTTGCCGTCTGGCCCCGCGGCAGGAGGGCCACATTGCAGTGGCTGCCGACAGACGGCGCTGGCCATTTCCGCTTCCATTGACCCTTCTGATCCTAACGCATTAATAAAACCGGAGAGAGTTCAGACAGGAAAAGTTTCTAGTCATAATCCATTGTTGTCACGGAACAAGGCAGGTCAACCGCTCATCTACCTCACTGGCAACTAAGTCTATTGTGTTGACGATTTCTCACTTCGATAAAAGTAAGGTGTTCGCAGTTGTCGTGAACGAGATCATTTTTGCCACAAGAGGAAAACAAAAAGAGAGGGCGTCTGTTGTAATATACGCTTCTTTGGTTATGAAACTACTGTCCGCTTAAAGATACTAGCAATTACTTGTAATCATTCGAATGTTTAATGCAGTATTTACGAAGCAGCTTTTTCCAAGGCACCTTCCTCAGCCCCTAGTCCCGAGATCACCACCCCACCAACGAAAAGAGGAGCTAACATTCTCTGAGCGCATTACAAATGAAGATTGTTTACGCGATTCCTGCATGGCTAAGCTAACTCTTGATCATCTTTGGTAACCGGCGATTGTTGCTACTGACGCCAAGACAGAGTGCACGCCCCGCCTAAATCGACCATAGTTAACAGATGAAAGTAGCTGAGAGCTGGGTCTTAAAGGAAGGATGGCATGAAAAAAACATAAAAATAGTCACAACTGGTACCGTAGTCCATAGCTAACCATTTTGGTGCAGGAATGCCCGGTTTATAGAAAGTAATGTCTGACAGATTCAATTTGTCCGCGGCGGAAGGTGGCAGAACTAGAATTCACGCACAGAAGGTTGTTACTTGGAGCCCTATCCCAGGCAGCATTCGCAACCAGGCAGAGGCTAACCGCCTTCTTCGTTCATTGCAGAAATGCGCGTTTGAGAAGCGGAATCCGAAGCTGCTACCGTCACTGCTGGCGGAAACTACACGTGTCCACGGATCGTCCCCCTCCCTCTCTTCTCTACTGGCAAGCCGCACCTGCGCACTACTGTCCGATATCAACGGCGTCCCCTATATAACCGCAGCACGACGGTCCCCACATCATTCACGGAGCAATCCAGGCAGCCTTCGCAACCAGGCAGAGGCTAACCGTCTTCTTCGTTCATTGCAGAAATGCGCGTTTGAGAAGCGGAATCCGAAGCTGCTACCGTCACTGCTGGCGGAACCTACACGTGTCCACGGATCGTCCCCCTCCCTCCCTTCTCTAATGGCAAGCCGCACCTGCGCACTACTGTCCGATATCAACGGCGTCCCCTATATAACCGCAGCACGACGGTCCCCACATCATTCACGGAGCAATCCAGGCAGCCTTCGCAACCAGGCAGAGGCTAACCGCCTTCTTCGTTCATTTCAGAAATGCGCGTTTGAGAAGCGGAATCCGAAGCTGCTACCGTCACTGCTGGCGGAACCTACACGTGTCCACGGATCGTCCCCCTCCCTCTCTTCTCTACTGGCAAGCCGCACCTGCGCACTACTGTCCGATATCAACGGCGTCCCCTATATAACCGCAGCACGACGGTCCCCACATCATTCACGGAGCAATCCAGGCAGCCTTCGCAACCAGGCAGAGGCTAACCGCCTTCTTCGTTCATTGCAGAAATGCGCGTTTGAGAAGCGGAATCCGAAGCTGCTACCGTCACTGCTGGCGGAACCTACACGTGTCCACGGATCGTCCCCCTCCCTCTCTTCTCTACTGGCAAGCCGCACCTGCGCACTACTGTCCGATATCAACGGCGTCCCCTATATAACCGCAGCACGACGGTCCCCACATCATTCACGGAGCAATCCAGGCAGCCTTCGCAACCAGGCAGAGGCTAACCGCCTTCTTCGTTCATTGCAGAAATGCGCGTTTGAGAAGCGGAATCCGAAGCTGCTACCGTCACTGCTGGCGGAACCTACACGTGTCCACGGATCGTCCCCCTCCCTCTCTTCTCTACTGGCAAGCCGCACCTGCGCACTACTGTCCGATATCAACGGCGTCCCCTATATAACCGCAGCACGACGGTCCCCACATCATTCACGGAGCAATCCAGGCAGCCTTCGCAACCAGGCAGAGGCTAACCGCCTTCTTCGTTCATTGCAGAAATGCGCGTTTGAGAAGCGGAATCCGAAGCTGCTACCGTCACTGCTGGCGGAACCTACACGTGTCCACGGATCGTCCCCCTCCCTCTCTTCTCTACTGGCAAGCCGCACCTGCGCACTACTGTCCGATATCAACGGCGTCCCCTATATAACCGCAGCACGACGGTCCCCACATCATTCACGGAGCAATCCAGGCAGCCTTCGCAACCAGGCAGAGGCTAACCGCCTTCTTCGTTCATTGCAGAAATGCGCGTTTGAGAAGCGGAATCCGAAGCTGCTACCGTCACTGCTGGCGGAACCTACACGTGTCCACGGATCGTCCCCCTCCCTCTCTTCTCTACTGGCAAGCCGCACCTGCGCACTACTGTCCGATATCAACGGCGTCCCCTATATAACCGCAGCACGACGGTCCCCACATCATTCACGGAGCAATCCAGGCAGCCTTCGCAACCAGGCAGAGGCTAACCGCCTTCTTCGTTCATTGCAGAAATCCGCGTTTGAGAAGCGGAATCCGAAGCTGCTACCGTCACTGCTGGCGGAACCTACACGTGTCCACGGATCGTCCCCCTCCCTCTCTTCTCTACTGGCAAGCCGCACCTGCGCACTACTGTCCGATATCAACGGCGTCCCCTATATAACCGCAGCACGACGGTCCCCACATCATTCACGGAGCAATCCAGGCAGCCTTCGCAACCAGGCAGAGGCTAACCGCCTTCTTCGTTCATTGCAGAAATGCGCGTTTGAGAAGCGGAATCCGAAGCTGCTACCGTCACTGCTGGCGGAACCTACACGTGTCCACGGATCGTCCCCCTCCCTCTCTTCTCTACTGGCAAGCCGCACCTGCGCACTACTGTCCGATATCAACGGCGTCCCCTATATAACCGCAGCACGACGGTCCCCACATCATTCACGGAGCAATCCAGGCAGCCTTCGCAACCAGGCAGAGGCTAACCGCCTTCTTCGTTCATTGCAGAAATGCGCGTTTGAGAAGCGGAATCCGAAGCTGCTACCGTCACTGCTGGCGGAACCTACACGTGTCCACGGATCGTCCCCCTCCCTCTCTTCTCTACTGGCAAGCCGCACCTGCGCACTACTGTCCGATATCAACGGCGTCCCCTATATAACCGCAGCACGACGGTCCCCACATCATTCACGGAGCAATCCAGGCAGCCTTCGCAACCAGGCAGAGGCTAACCGCCTTCTTCGTTCATTGCAGAAATGCGCGTTTGAGAAGCGGAATCCGAAGCTGCTACCGTCACTACTGGCGGAACCTACACGTGTCCACGGATCGTCCCCCTCCCTCTCTTCTCTACTGGCAAGCCGCACCTGCGCACTACTGTCCGATATCAACGGCGTCCCCTATATAACCGCAGCACGACGGTCCCCACATCATTCACGGAGCAATCCAGGCAGCCTTCGCAACCAGGCAGAGGCTAACCGCCTTCTTCGTTCATTGCAGAAATGCGCGTTTGAGAAGCGGAATCCGAAGCTGCTACCGTCACTGCTGGCGGAACCTACACGTGTCCACGGATCGTCCCCCTCCCTCTCTTCTCTACTGGCAAGCCGCACCTGCGCACTACTGTCCGATATCAACGGCGTCCCCTATATAACCGCAGCACGACGGTCCCCACATCATTCACGGAGCAATCCAGGCAGCCTTCGCAACCAGGTAGAGGCTAACCGCCTTCTTCGTTCATTGCAGAAATGCGCGTTTGAGAAGCGGAATCCGAAGCTGCTACCGTCACTGCTGGCGGAACCTACACGTGTCCACGGATCGTCCCCCTCCCTCTCTTCTCTACTGGCAAGCCGCACCTGCGCACTACTGTCCGATATCAACGGCGTCCCCTATATAACCGCAGCACGACGGTCCCCACATCATTCACGGAGCAATCCAGGCAGCCTTCGCAACCAGGCAGAGGCTATCCGCCTTCTTCGTTCATTGCAGAAATGCGCGTTTGAGAAGCGGAATCCGAAGCTGCTACCGTCACTGCTGGCGGAACCTAGACGTGTCCACGGATCGTCCCCCTCCCTCTCTTCTCTACTGGCAAGCCGCACCTGCGCACTACTGTCCGATATCAACGGCGTCCCCTATATAACCGCAGCACGACGGTCCCCACATCATTCACGGAGCAATCCAGGCAGCCTTCGCAACCAGGCAGAGGCTAACCGCCTTCTTCGTTCATTGCAGAAATGCGCGTTTGAGAAGCGGAATCCGAAGCTGCTACCGTCACTGCTGGCGGAACCTACACGTGTCCACGGATCGTCCCCCTCCCTCTCTTCTCTACTGGCAAGCCGCACCTGCGCACTACTGTCCGATATCAACGGCGTCCCCTCTATAACCGCAGCACGACGGTCCCCACATCATTCACGGAGCAATCCAGGCAGCCTTCGCAACCAGGCAGAGGCTAACCGCCTTCTTCGTTCATTGCAGAAATGCGCGTTTGAGAAGCGAAATCCGAAGCTGCTACCGTCACTGCTGGCGGAACCTACACGTGACCACGGATCGTCCCCCTCCCTCTCTTCTCTACTGGCAAGCCGCACCTGCGCACTACTGTCCGATATCAACGGCGTCCCCTATATAACCGCAGCACGACGGTCCCCACATCATTCACGGAGCAATCCAGGCAGCCTTCGCAACCAGGCAGAGGCTAACCGCCTTCTTCGTTCATTGCAGAAATGCGCGTTTGAGAAGCGGAATCCGAAGCTGCTACCGTCACTGCTGGCGGAACCTACACGTGTCCACGGATCGTCCCCCTCCCTCTCTTCTCTACTGGCAAGCCGCACCTGCGCACTACTGTCCGATATCAACGGCGTCCCCTATATAACCGCAGCACGACGGTCCCCACATCATTCACAGAGCAATCCAGGCAGCCTTCGCAACCAGGCAGAGGCTAACCGCCTTCTTCGTTCATTGCAGAAATGCGCGTTTGAGAAGCGGAATCCGAAGCTGCTACCGTCACTGCTGGCGGAACCTACACGTGTCCACGGATCGTCCCCCTCCCTCCCTTCTCTAATGGCAAGCCGCACCTGCGCACTACTGTCCGATATCAACGGCGTCCCCTATATAACCGCAGCACGACGGTCCCCACATCATTCACGGAGCAATCCAGGCAGCCTTCGCAACCAGGCAGAGGCTAACCGCCTTCTTCGTTCATTGCAGGTGTGTATCCTGTATCTTTGATTACAAACATTGATCTTAGGCTACTGGATTGCTCCGTTCGTGTTTGTGTCCAGCATGGGTGATAAGCCTCCTTCAACCATAAACGAACTTGTAAAGGCTATGACTGACTTGAGTGCACAGTTTGACTCTAAGCAAAGTGAACTAAAGCAAGATTTAAAACATGTGATTGAATCTGAAATGGAATCTGTCAAAACTTCAATGGGCTTTATCGATGAAAAGTTCGAAGAATTTAGAACAGAGATCTCTGAGCTCAAAAAGATCCTGTCTGACGTGAAAAACGTAAACCAGGAAATGAAAAAAGAAAACAACCGACTCACAAATGAAGTGAAAACTCTCAGGCACGAATTAACTGTACTGCAGCAGTACAGTAGAAGAAATAACCTTGAAATCAAAGGCATCCCTCCAGCACCCAGTGAAAATCTGATTTCAGTGATGACATCGATCTGTCATCTCTTGAGCACCGAGTTCGATGAATCCGATGTTGAAGCTATCCATCGTGTGCCCTCAAAAAACAAGGACGAACCCAACATCATTGTTAAGTTTGCTTCCAGTAAAGTGAGAGACAGCATTCTGAAAAAAGCGAAAAAGCAACGGCTGAACACTACACTTCTGAGCTTTGATGATCACGAGAATCCCGTGTTCATCAACGAACATTTGTGCCCGGCAATTAAAATTTTGCTAGGTAAAGCACGGAAAGCCAAAAAGGAAAAACAGTGGAAACACACATGGGTATCTGATGGCAAGATCCTGATGCGCTAGACAGATACCTCGTATGTTCTTGCTCAGGTAGTCTAGAAACATGGCTTTTTCCGTTGAGGAAATCAGTGCTAAGTGGCGCGAGAGCGAAAACCTTTCCATTTTTCATTGCAATGTCCGCAGCATAAATAAAAATCTAGACCAACTCACTGTACATTTATCGCAACATTCTTTCCAGTATGATCTTATCGCTGTAACTGAAACCTGGCTTAAGAAAGGAGAAATACCGTACATACCGGGTTACACAACGCTATCTTTACCAAGAGATAGCACCGCACGAGGGGGTGGCGTTGCTCTTTTTATAAAAAACGGCATAGATTATCAACAACTCTCGGATTCCTCTCTGAGCTCTAAATCCACGGAAGCACTTTTTATTCGCCTTAAGACAGACGTCGTAATAGGCGTGGTATATCGTCCGCCAAACACGTGCACAAGTCAGTTCATATCTGATATGGAGTCCATTCTGGTTCCTGTGATGTCTTTTAATAATCAGTTAGCAATAGTTGGTGATTTCAATATCGACTTATCAAAGGATGACTGTCCAGATTATATTTTCTTACTGGAATCGTTCAACCTCAAGAACGTTATCAATGTGCCCACTAGAATTACACATCAGTCTGCAACAATTATTGATCACATCTTATGTAACCGTGATATGGATGCCTGTGCTGGTGTTTGTAACCAAAACATAGCTGATCACTGTTCAACTTTTCTGTTCTTGCCACGGTCGGGTATCGATTGTACTCGCACTACCCATACCAATGTATTTTCACGGGTGGACTACGCGCATGTCAGGCGTTTGCTCGAATCTATTCATTTCGAAAATCTGTGTCACAGTGACGTTCACACTGAATTTGCTAACTTCGTATCTGCTGTTTCCGATGCAATTACTAAGTCTACGCTGAAGTTTTCTCGGTGCAACTATAAACATGCCATATGTCCTTGGATTACTGAGGAAATACTCACAGTATTGAAAAAAAAGGATTCATACTACAATAAGCTCAAAAACAACAGAACAAATGCTTATTACTTGAAACAGTTTAAGTATTACAGAAACAAATCCGTGGCGCTGATGAGAAAATCAAAGAAATTGTATTATACTAATTTGGTTAATCGTCAAGGAAATGACACTAAGCAAGTATGGAAGATTGTAGGAGAAGTTACGGGAACAGTTAAAAGAAAACAGATCGTTCCTGACAACTTGTCAATAGAGACTGCAGACCAGTTTAATGAGTTCTTCACAACCTACGGTCAGAACAGTGCGCAACTTACTCCCTTAGCTTCAGTGACATCCGGCGTACCTCAATGTATTAATAATGAATTCAGTTTCTCGAACATTACTAGCGATGAAGTTGCAAGTGTTGTGGCGAACATGCCCACGAATAAAGCGGCCGGGCCAGACGGCATAATGGCTAAGGTAATCAAGGACAACATTGATTTGTTTTGTGTTCCTTTGTGCAGAATATTCAATCACGCGATACACTTTAGCTTATACCCCGATACTTTAAGAGTTGAAAAAGTTGTTCCGATATTTAAAACTGGTGACCCTAACAACCCGTCTAGTTACAGGCCAATATGTGTACTGAGTGTCGTCAATACCATTTTTGAAAACTTAATTGCTTTCCAACTGAAAACCTTTCTTGATGCTAATCATATTATTTGTCCTCAGCAACACGGATTTGTTTCTAGCAGGTCCACGTCCACGGCTGTAGTTACTCTATCACAGCTTATCCTATCTGCTCTTCATAATCATAATGTTGCTGTAAGCGTATTTATAGTCATCAAAAAAGCTTTCGACACAGACTCACACTCCATTCTTTTAATGAAACTGGAAGCATATGGTGTGCGTAGCGGGGCACTTGAATTCTTTAAAAGTTATCTTTCTTCACGACAGCAGCAAGTTGTCCTCAAACAGTTCAAGTCTGCATACCAAACTGTTACGTGTGGTGTACCCCAGGGGTCAGTTCTGGGACCGCTTTTATTTTCAATCTTTATTAATGACCTCCCCAATGCAATACAGTGTTCTCAAATTTTGATGTATGCGGATGACACTGCACTTATCTTTACTGGCAACTCACTTGAGTCAATAGAAAATCCTATTAACAATGAACTCCAACGTATTTCGACCTGGATTCGTAATAATCATCTAACTTTAAACACTGAAAAAACTAAATATGTTATTTTTCGTTCAAAACAAAAGTGTATTGAATCAAGTGATTTTTCTATATGTGTTGACAACAATGTTATTGATAGTGTGTCTTCTTTTAAATATTTAGGGGTCATGTTTGACTACCACTTGTCTTGGAAGTAACAGGTGCACAATGTGTGTAAAAAGATTGCGTATGGTTGTTTTGCCTTGGCTAAGACACGGCGGCACTTTCCACCTGCTATTATTAGATCACTGTATTTTTCATTATGTCACAGTCATCTCAGTTATTGCAGTGAATCATGGGGAATCACATACAAAACGTATTTAACACCATTGCTAAGACTACAAAAACGTGCCTTGAAAACCATGGGATTACCTTCTTCGAATAGTTCTGACAATAACATTTTTGACGCAATGCAAATCATGTCATTCACAACCCTACGCGATTACAAAATAGCTCTTATGGTTAATAATATTATAAATACCAACTACCCCTTACCTCTTGGTGCATTCAGTATTCCCGTCCGCAACACTAGACAAGCCAGCAATGGCAATTTTAACCTTCCAATTTGCCATAATGCGTACGGAGAAAGACGAATAGAATTTACAGGAGCGAAAATTTGGAACTCGTTGCCAATTGAAATAAAGCAAGCTAGGAATTTCAAACTGACATGCAAGAAACATTTTTTGGGAATGGAAGCAAGGCTACAAAGTTAGTTTTTCTTCAATGTGTTTGTGATTGCTGTCCTATATGTTATTTTGTATTGGACAGCTTACTAGCCTCATTGGCTATCGGTCCAAATATCTGTGTATACATTTTGTTTGTGTTACTCAATAAAGACTTCTCTCTCTCTATCCTGAAGCTCCCAAAACCTTGATGACAATTCTCCAGCCACAATAATTGCACTTTGATAATTTGCAGGTACACATCCAGAGTCCTCGAATATTTCACGATGCAGGGGTTATAAAGGGTCTCTATAATAAAAAATAAGCTCATAAAGGGCTAACAAAGTCTGATGCTAATGTCATAGTCAGGATTCATAAGCTGAAAAGAATCCTTAAACCTGCGACAAAATATGTGAGATACCCAGATAAGCAAGCTCCTTTCGACTTGGCGATGTAGTTAGATGTTATAATCGATAATTTTGTAAAACGCATTTGCATATAGGCATGGACCAGAAGCAAAGATTCTTGTAAAATATTTATATTCAGAATGAGCAGAGATCAAATGCAATGCAAGTCTGCTCAAGCTGAAAGAACAGGGAGACAATTCCACTGAAGAACTCTCGAAGACAGTACCGGGTGAGAGAGCCTGGCATCAGCACCTGTCCGATCCAAATTGTTTTCCTTTCTTTTGTACCTAGCTCCAGCTTCTCTTATTTTGACCGGAGGATGCAGAGAAGACAGCGTAGACATAGGGGACCCGCTACGTTTAAGAACCTGCATATCAGGTTCCACGATCTGTGATTCATTTGGAAACTTGAAGTCACTGGAATAACCTGAAATGTGTTTGGCGTTAAGTGCTACAATGTGGTTCTGGGACTGAGGTGTCTTCGTATTCGAAGGCTGGGGAAGCTAAGAAAGAGCAGAAATCGTGAAAGGCGCAGGAGCAGGATGAACAGCATGCGACGCTGAGCTGCAAGAGCGTTTGTTATAGACGGTGAGACGCTTATTACTATTTGTTAGGCGGCACATTAGCCATGAGAATTTCCGCGGAAGCGGCAATCCCATGGAAGAGCGCCGAATTTCACGTGAACTTTTCGTTTCCTCTTACACCTGTTTAGCCATAAGCTCTCTCCTTCATCTCTGCTGCAGTCTCGCATATCGTGATCAGCGCTGACTGTCAAGATTAACGCGAGAGCGTTAAAAACCTCATTTTCAAGAACATCCGGTGTAGGTTTTGTTGGCGTTGTGAGCAAAAAATTACGAGCATGGATTCGGCGGGTGGTTCCCAGAGCGCAACCTAGAAGGCAGGAGGGCCACCTAGGTCACGTGACCTTGCGGCGTCATTACAACATGCTCGCCGAATGGTGAGCAAAGCGCCTATCGTCACAGGTGGCAGTTAAATGAATGATTGGCCGTTCCGGAAGCGCAACCTGGGTCGCACAAGGCTCACCGCCGGGAGCACCTGTCACCGCAAGGTAGAGGCGCATCGTTGAACCGCTGCACCACTCTGCCAGGTTTGTAATTACTCCCAGGGGTATATTAATGTAAAGTATAGAATGGCTGCTAAAGGACAGTAGTTGCCTTGAGCGGAGAGTGAACACCTCCAGGTTTGTTCATTTTGAAGGCACCATTCCCGGGCACTTGCGTAACAACAATGCTGTTGACGTTTCTGCACTAGGAAGCTCCCAAAGGCAGATGGTCACCGGGTAAGCAAGCCGACCAGGAGGAGCTGCCTTGGTTTAGAGACTGAGTGGACTTCAGCGAGGTCTTTCGATCTCATCGCGAGATTTAATTAGCCAAGGCCTGACGCGCAAAATCGAAGAGAAAAGAGAAATATAAAACCCAATAGTTTACTGTGCATACAGCAGTGGAGCAAGGCAGTGTTTATGGGAATAAGGGGATGCACGAAGTCTTTCGCGTATTTTTTAAACTTTTCCTGGGGTGCTAGGGGGAACTGCACAGCAACAGACAAAGCATAATGGAGATTAGTGTAATATCTGAGCAGGAAAGAAATATAATATAAAAAACACGATAAGCATTCCTTTGAAAATTGACTTCATGAGGAGCACTAACATCTCCTTAGGAACAACGCGTAAGTGGAGTCCTTTCAGACATTTTATTGCACGCCAGCAGCGGGCACGAGAGACCCGTCGAATAGAGACGGTCTTGTATGGTAGCTCTGTTATTACTTCTGGCTTGGTTTGGTTCCGATCAAGGCTCGGTGGTGTTTCACAAATAAAACGACGCGAAATGCGGGGACAAAAGAGAAACATACATGAAAGGACCAGCGCCTTTCTCAGTGAATCATGAACCAACTAGCCCAAACTAGAGTTCTCAGTGGTGTGCACGAGCAACCATAGGGTTCAAGAAGAGGAAAATACCCCTCGGCTCCCATTCGCGGCGACCTTCGATATTCACTCTTGGAGCACTACCTGAATAGCTCAAAGCCGTCGAGTCCTTCGGCTAAGCCGAAGATTGAGAAAATTACAATAGCGGACACATGGAGTTTGCGTATATCTCCAGCTGCCCGCCTCGTATACAGCAGGCAGCCTTGAAAAGAGTCAACAAAAAGCAGTGACCCTAAATAAAAAATCGGAGCAGGATTACCGGCACACACTGAGATTCGCGCTGAGGATTCGCTGTCGAGAGCATACATGTCAGGGATACATCCTTTCGCCTTGGGAATGTAAAGATTGACAAGTAGGAAACTATTTTCAGCACTTGGTAATCCTCAACACCAGAGTGCTCGCTATATGACCTCTTCGTCTTCTTCGATTTTAACATTGTGTTGCTCTCTTGCACAAGCTCGTAGGGAACACAAAAAACGGAACCAAAGGTATTAAGGGGCAATAGCAATCGCCCACGTGTTGGCAACCGCCGTACTCTTTTAAACCCAGCCATGCAATCGAGCGACACGGGCGTGAAAGTTTTAATAGAGTTTTCCTTCTCTCTCCGCCACATGTCTCTAAGCACGCCAGCGCAGCGTAGCCTTACTAGCGTAGCTTGCTTTATGGCAACTTTTCTGGCGAGCCTGTAGCGGCCTGACGAGTCTTCACATTGTCATGCACGTGGCGGTGTTTGACTCAGTTGCCCAGATGCCTCATCAAGTTTGATATGCTTAAGCATTGTTTAGGCGCGCCCTTCCATCTGGCGTCGGTCGGGCCTAAGAAAAAATTCGTTCCTCTCCCTCCGTCTCCCGACACGCGCGGCTGCTGCCGTCCAGCCGAGCATAATAACCGGCTTAAAACCAGGCGCCCTGGCCAGCTACCTTTACTGTCGACATACAGAAAGAAGACAATGTCAATGACTTTACATTCTCGGAAATTCTGGAGAAGCGCATTTTTTGATGAACACAATTTGTAAATATATCGTAGGAGTTCACGATATAATTCAATTTATTCGCAGATGTGCCCACGCCAGGCTTGCATTCCCTCCCTAATAATGTTTTTGCTATCGCCAAAAACGTCAAAATCGTTCCCCATTGGCTTTAAACGGCAGTCTTAACAACTCGATGCGAGCGATGGAGAAACCTTTAAAGCAAGATTTTCCTAGGAATTAGAAAAATGGTCCAGTGCCTTGATTATGTCCGCAACAATACCTGAAAGTATTTTACAGATGCTACACAAATGAAATTGATATGCAATAAGCTTGGACGCCATCGCAGAGATGCAGGGTGGCGTCACTCGAGTCGCCTCCAGTCAATGTAAAACGAAGGCTACTATTCGTTAGAAAGCTCAAATCACTCTGCAGGCCGCACTTGAAAAGACAGCAGTGAAGGGACAGGTCAGCTAGCAGATACAGTGCATGAAAATGAAGTCATCAATTTGTATAATACCAACCGATGCAATCAGCTCCTTCTCTGTAATGCCAATGCATGATTCTTGTTGTACGCTGTCTCGTTGCGCGTTTTTGACGTGTCTGAAGCAATTCCTTAGTATAAGGTTGATATCACCAAAAATTCACAACCTTCAGTGCATGAAAGAGTACATACCTGCCAAAATATTAAGCTGCCCTAATAGCGAGCATCCTTACACCGGTTGAAGAACCAACCACGTATATTAAACGCGAGTTTTAACTTTTAAGTTGAGGGGCACTGGTCGGACTTTTTAAATGAAGGGGACACTTGAGCTGTGCTTTAAGGTTATGATACGATAGCTTTCATGAGTTAATGCCCATGTACGCGAATTTGGTTATTCCAGAATTTTCATGATAGATCCCTAGGAGCCCTCACACGTATCCTTGCGCAGTGGTGCTGTGGTTAAGCGATGTGCCAGTGACTTATTATGGCAGGACCTGCAACCTGCCAGGCAAGTGCGACCCAAGTTACTCTTCCCGAGAATTCACTTGCGACCTATCATTAATTTAGCTGCCACCTGCCATGGTGGTCAGTCTGCACACAAGCTGGTGGACAGGTTGCGATGTGGTCATACACTGTAGAGTGGGTGAGCCTTGCGCGAATGTCGGGACCATGGGCGGAAAAACAAAATAAAGGAGGAATATAAAAGCACAATAAAAATAAACGCGGAATAAGAAGTACCTGGTGTCATAGCTACTAGTAGCAACACAAAAATCCCTTCCAACCACAGCCAGCAGTGCCTGTGTATCATCGCTCGCTATCAGAAGTGCTGTCGCTTGCTTTTTGGAGCCTTGCCAGTGTGTGAAATCAGAGAACCTGCGGCAGCGTAGCGCTCTTTCTTGGAGTCGAGGAAAGGACCGCACAGCAGAGGATAAAGTGCTTTGCAGTTTCCTTACTCTCAGGGCACATCGTAGACGCCTGCGCACTTTGCTCCAGAGGCTTGCGTCGAAGCGCTAACCTTAGACAAGCGTTCCAACAACGCCCGCTCGCGCCTCAAGGAGGATGCTCTGGTCACTCTATTGTCGCGCAGTTTTTCCGCTAGGTTCTCCTGTTTGCATCTCCTGCAAAATGCAAGAGTGGAATCTACGTCCACTCACAGCTTTCATCTCTCTCTCTCTTTCTCGCGGATATGGGTGTCGACCGCCAGGGCATGCATTCGCTCGCTTCTCTGTCATATGATGGGCGGCAAAGCCATACCGCGTGCGTAGGTGCAGTCGCTTCGTTCATCTTGCTCGTACTCGTCGCGGACATGAACTGAATCGAGCCCACAGTGGGTCGGGTGGTGTGACACCATTCGGCAAAGTCTGTCATCGCACGCCATCTTACTTAGAGCTTCAAGTGTCTTAAAGGTCGACCTCCTGATGTCTCCTTAAATAGTCTCACTGCCAAAGTGTCATAGCTTCACGGCATCTGTCTCCCAAATGGTCTTTGGGTGCGCTCGAGCCACTGCCTCATGGATGCGTTTAGGCACGTGATGACGTTTACAAATAATTGTGCTGTAGTGTGCACCGTTTACCGCAGCTTCTGTACCATGAGCAACCGGTTACACCTCCAGGGGCACTGCCGTTGTAAGAGGACTGCTTCCTTTGGGCATTGAGCTGCCCTGTATAGTCCGACACGTATCCATGCTGTACACTCTAAGAGCAACGGGAAGTTGGGCGTGTTGATTTCACATGTACCCAGTTTTTGTGCACGACGGTGCGCACCTAAGATTGTCTTGCTCTCTTGTGCTTTTGAAAACTTCAAACCAGTCATGACAAAAATGCACACAGCACTATTTACCATTTGCGTATCTGTCTTCTGTGTCGTTTTACTGCGACTGCATCGAAGTTTCCAAAGAAGCAACAATGCAAAACCAACCTAATAACCAACCGGCTCAGTTTGAAACATTACTAATGCACACCTCACTACCGGTAGCTCTGGACGATTGACAGCTACTCTCCGAATAGAGGCTCCTGTAGGTCTTTAGTGGTGACCGAACCCACGAAGCATGCCATGAGCATTTTCTTGGCATTGAAGTTTCGCTATAGCTGTGCCGTGGCACCTTCGTTGGCTGTGACAAGCGCTCGCAACTCTTGTGCTCCGTTCTCTAGCTGTACAGTATCGTCCGATAAACACCTATGGAAATAAACTTAATATTTCACTAAGCTTCACCCGTGAAGTGCAGTTTCAATTCCTGTTTTCTAATTAGCAGTTCGCGCCCAACAGAGGCTGCTTACCAGGCAACGCTATGCACCTCCCACAGTAGGTTCAGTACTTACTAAAATATTTAAAGTACCTCTAATGTTCGGTGGAGTGGCATCACCAGATTTCAAAGTTGCATTCCACATATTTGATAATTATTTCATCACTAGAAAAAAAACCACTTGACATTCATCATAACAGTTCTGACACAATCTCTAGCAGCATTTATGACCGTCAAGAAGCTTTTGTGATGAAGAAAACTGCATCCTGATAGCAAAAGCTGTATGCACTAGTTCCGCAGGGATTTGTACTCGGTTCGTTATTGTTTTTACGACATGTTACTCATGATTCACCCTAATATTAGCAGATGAAATATTCTAATATACAATTATGACTTTTATGTAATAGCAGGCAGTATAACAAACGGAGTTAGGAACAAAAGGGAATCAATAAGTAGAAACATTAGCGCGCTTGAATTCAGCAAATAAGTCACGAGTAAATATAATAACAATAAATAAATAAATAATAAAATAAATAAATAACATGATATATCATTCACTTAGGAAAGCAAATGATGCAACCGTTTTCTGAACCTAGTACATAACAAGCCCTTAGAAAACACATTTTTTAAATAAATTTCTAGGCTTCATGCATGACAGTCACTTGCACTGGCGCGACCAGTTTGCTGAAGCATGCCGAAAGTTTTCGCTTGGATTTGAGGTCCATCGTTATGTTATACTCAGATTGCGTTTGTTTTATTTGGCTGTAAATGAAAGCCACGTACCATACTATGCTAAATCTTCGGGCAGAACTTGCAATCAGTATTTAGATTCAATTATCTGAGTGGAAAAGTGACAACTAAAAATACTACATAAACCCATCTCCTATGATGGCAGCATGCCCCTGTGTGAAAAATTAATGATGTTTGTGTTTCATTTATTGCATTGAATAAATATGTGTAAGTGTTCTTTGCATACTGAGACACAACCATACGTTTCATGTATCAGTGATTCATCTCTAGGGTCAGCCCACAAGGAAAGTTTATGCGGTCATTTCAACCGTCTGCCCAATCAAAACGCAAATGATGAACCTTAAGTTTAGTTGAATGGAACTAAAATCTTGAACACGCTACCCATTGCTCTGAAAGAGGCGTAAAATTTTGCTAGTGTACTTAAATAACAGCACAGAGAGAAATATATGTGCCCCGGCCTTTCATTTCTTTTTATATATCTTCTATTCTGCACTACCCGGTAGCCCAAAAGTTTTCCGACTGTTACCACTGTACGCGCATTGAAAGTCATGTCGCTCGATGCGACCAGCCCTCTCTGTTCTTCGCTTTCTCTCAAGCCTCGTATGCTAAGGGCGTGGCTCGCTTCGTTTTTTTTATGAAACCGCAGAGGTTGAGTGCATGGCAATGAGTGTCCCTTTAACATTAGCAGAACTTGAAGATGCGATTCATCAGTTGCCATTTTCAAAGGCTCCTGGGCCTGATGGCCTGTCTGGAGAATTTTACAAGCCCTACAGTGTGCTTGTCGACTGTCATTGGACCTGATCATACTTTTGCTCTGAAGATCCGTTCCATTGAAAGTGAGCTAGATATTGGCTGAACAGTGTTACAGATTTACAACAACTCACAGAAACAACTTGCATTGCTTGAAATCGACCTTACGAAGGCTTTTAATCGTGTCCAGCAAAATTTTCTGGTCTCACTTGTAGAACACATTCTTTTCGGTTCAGTTGTATATAAAGGAGTATGTTTTTGCTCGAATAATTGCTCCACCCATAATTTGTGACTTGTTCGGCTTTCATAACCCATGTCCATCTTTTGGCATGTCAAACAGGGTTATCCATTATCACCACTCTTGTGCGCACTCTATTTAGCGCCGCTAAGTATGTGAGCATTCTGCAGAGTGGTGCCACTCGAGGTTTCCTCTTCCTTGATAGTAAGCTCAGCGTATTAGCTTATGCAAATCATCTTGCGTTTTTCATCGCAGACAAGCCTAGTCTGGATGTAGGCCGCTTAGCTGAGCAGTTTGGCACAATTTTTGGTGCACAGATTAACCGCTCGAAGAGCCACGTTCTGGATTATGAGGATCTACACCAGCTTAATATGCTGGCGTGGCATAGAAGTGCGTACCACCCTATTACTTTGGCATGCCTTTAAGCGCGTAAAGGTCAGTAAAACTATTGCTAAGGTTGCGTATCGGCTATACAGCGCTATGCTAAGGCGTTTCTCCAAAATGGTCAGTAAATATTTGCCAATGCTACCACCCGTCACTTGTTTCTAGCAACAACAATTTATTCTGTTTTGCAAATTATTCGCCACGGTAGGATTCCAATTTATTGTTTCCACAGAAGTTTTGTTTTGAGTTCTTCCATGGGACCCATGGCACGCGATTATCTTTTCTGAAGTGTAAATGCGGGTGGGCTCGGTTTAGTTCATTGTTATGTGAGGCAGATTATTGCCGCCTTTATGTTTTTCTTGACACCTTCCGTCCAATATGTCGAGCACTTTTGCAGACAAATTTAGTTAATGATTTGCCCACACTCTGTCCTCTAACTTTTCTGTTCATGGTTTCATATGGAGGTTCCTGAATGAGTTATAATTTTCTGCGTGGTTTCTGTGTTTCTAAAGAGAGTTCTTGCTTTCAGTGCTGCGAAAACGCTTGTACACATACTTAATTTGGATGTATTTTACTCTTCTTTACTACTCAATGTACTTTGGATTGCCATGCCATGGTGTCCTTATGCGGGTGCGGCAAATGCTATTTTCAGCGCGCGCTCAGACTTTCTTCTGCAAGCCATATACGGAAACATTGCCCGTGTTAAAAACAGAATTTTTCAGTCATTTGTGAAATACCGCCGCTATGATGTTCCTTGAATAACTGAACATTGCTTCATAAATTATATGGACCCAATTCTGTTCTTGGATGTCTTGCAAAGGACTTTGAATAAGCCAATTTATTTGACTTCCAATACTACACGAAACGTCACCGGAGTGCAATATGTCGATGAACTCCTTGATATGTTTTTTTTTCTAATTGGACTGCACAGCTTACGGAAAACTAGAATGATGGACCAGAACGATGAATCAGTTGTTTCGACGAAATATCAATCCCGCCAAATCACTGTTCAAATAAGGAAAGCAAGCGATGCCGCACGAGTGAAGCAACATGTTATCCGCACATTAATTTACGCAGTTAATTTACTGCCCTTTTTTGAAGAGAATATAAAAACTTATGAATTAAAGAGAGGCTGAAATCAAAGGTACACCAACAAGAAAATCTAGACCTCCTCCGACGGGACACTGGCATATTTTTTCCTTATTCCCTGCACAAGTGATGTTAATAGCTTAACACATATGCCAAAATTGTACAACCAAAATAATCCACATAAATTGTAGCTCTGAAGCACATTGTAGACCTCCATATAGTCGCCGTAAGCGTAAGTGAATTATTCTGGTGTAAGATTACGAGCTGGATAAAATCATGGAAATAATGATAATACCTATTCTTTATATCAAGAATTATTAATGAATAATATGAACAAGCAGGTGCGGTAGAAGGTTAGGTGGGCAGAGTAGAAAAACAGTTTGCGGAGATAAGATAGTCGCGGTTGGCTCACGACACGGATAATTGGAGAGATATGGGAGAGGCCTTTGCCAAGTTGTAGGCGTAGTCATGCTAATGATGTTGATGATTACTTTTACAGATATATCTTTAAATATTACGTGCTTAAAGACAGATGTGAGAAAGTTTCCTTACACTACTGTAGCTGTAAAATAATAATAAAAAGCGGCAAGCCAGATGATTCTTTACAATTCGTAGTAAAGCTGTAGAAATTCAAATATTCAATGTCAGTTAAATGATTTTGGTAAGGTGGCCAAGGTAAATCCGTTTGCTAAATGTGGAATATCGGTACAATACAGCTGAATTAGGGACAATTATCCCGCCACTCTAAAGTGATAGATACCATCACACCGGTGTCCGTGCAAGCGAAAACGCACAGCCGATGTACCTTGCTGGTGCTTCCCCGTAGGGCCGAAATTATGAGGCCAGGGAAAGAAAAATATGAAAGACTAGAAACCGCGCTGCGAAGGACACAAAAGAGAATGATATGGGGAACATCGAATTCAAATTAGAGCAATTTCAAAAATGAATCGACGCATTTTAGCCAAAGCTATGAGGAAATCGACTTTGACTAGATGTATGACGCGAGCACTAAGGCACGTTGAATTCGAGGTTAATAGTGGTCATCATAGTAAGAGAAGCGTAGTTGTTCATCCAGAAATTTGTTTAAAGTGAAGAGCTGGTACATTTGGAAGAAGAACGTGGCTCCGGATGGCGTGAGACGGGACAACTGCGTAACACTCGGACAAGCTCTTATCTTGCTGTGGAGCTGATGAATATGACTTTGATGGACTTTGCTAGCAGTCCCCGCGTGAGTGAATAAGCGTGCTGCTGGCATGTTAGAGCTCCATCCTTCTAGCTGCACGTGCACTGAATGCCTAAAACGTCAGGAGCTGCGTTCCAAACCGTTCAGAGAGTGAGCAGTAGGGCACTACCTTTCTACACGATTAACACAGTGTCATTAGGCAGGTTATCACGAGTACTAAATGCTGCTCTGAACGTTTCTTTTTTTAAATCAAGGGGTTTGATCTTAGAAATATCCGGACCAGCATTGCTCTTTCAATATACCCTTCTTATGTAAAAAAAAAACACATCAGCGTCACCTAATATTTTTGGGTCCAGTTGTCTGAGAAAAGACGGTTTCAAGGGCAGCTTATCCGCGTTCGCTGCCGCCACGATTGAACACGAGATAAATCGCGGCCATTCGACTTCATTGTGAATGTCGCTTTTAGGGCTTAGAGAAGAACTGCCGTGAAAAATAGTGGTGTCAGAGACGGGGACATATCTCGCAATTTATTGCGGCCTTCAACACCGCCATTTATTTGCTGAGAAATGGTTCTGCAGTAGAAAAATATTGCTGGGGGCCTGCTTGATCGTGCGGTAAAAGCTGGGGAAAAGTCATTAAATATATAGAAAGGGCATGAGGCGCATGTAAACTTATCAAAAAAAGCAAGAGCCGAGCCAAACTGAACCGAAATATTAAATAAGAGAAACATATCGCTTATACGCGCTTAAAATATCGCATGACATTGCGCTTATAAAACTGCTTTCTTGACTGCGTGCTGATACTATCGATAATATGCATTTGAAAATGACGCAACAATTTCAAGAATGCCATTTTGCATTAACTCGATGCCCCCAGTACTTCGCTGGCAAGTCATCTGTGTCGATCACTGCTTCCGCCAGTGCATGGAGAGTAGGAAGCTGTCAATGAAGGTCTAGTTTATGTTTCCCCACTCTTGTAGCAGCTGGTCTGTCTTCTCCTGTGCTCAGCGGGTTTTTTTCTGGCCCTAGGACGAAACGCGCAACATATCTAAATATGTTGATTGATGCAGACAGACAGGCTTGATCGTTGTTGTTGTTGTTGCTGTTGTTCTTATCCTCCATACTGGCACGTATAGGTGACGGAAGCCAGATAGACAGTGGAAAAGGTATATAAAAGAAAATTTTTATAGGGCAGACCTGCGTCTACAAAGGCCTGAGTGGCTCGGAGATGTAGCAAAAGCGTGCTGGGAGGTCGTCAAACAGAATTATCGCCACTCTAGGCCATGCTCAGTTTAAAGCTGACAACGAACTTCCGAGAAACGGCGCGCAAAGTGACCAAACCACTCACGAACATAGAATCGGTTCCTTCTGCCTGCGCTCATTCGAAATAAATCTGGTCGCATCTTGTTTCACAGCCAAAGTGACAATGTAATGAGCATGAACAATGTAATGAGCATGAACAAATAAACACTATGAAGCTTTGCGGCATTACTCCTTCTTACAGAAGCATTGCCCCGATGCTTTACACTGACGAGAAATGTGGGGGAAAATACGAATGCTACAACCAATAGCTATCACTGAGAACGCAGAGTGTTTTAGCGCATGTAATATGGCTCTAGGTACACATTATGCGCAACATCCGGGCATGCGTGCGCCGCTGTGATGCTGTCACTCCGACGGGGGCCGCTTTCCAGTTAAGCTTTCCATGTCGAGAAATAATGTTGTATTGGCTAAAGCAGCTCCGCAGAAGCTTCTCACTCGGTCCGCGGCGGCGAGTGAGTGTCCGCACCCATTCACTGTCACAGGGCTTGTATTACGCGCGGCGTCGGCTTAGATTGTAGCGTCAGTGCGCTGTTGATCCTTGTTCCGTAGCCGATGAAGCTGTTGGGCTTTTTCTGCGCGCTGAAGGTAGACTACAACGTCAATGTTGCCTTCATCGGCGGCATTGTTTAGCACGGCGTCGAGCGTGGTGGTTTCCTCCCTGTCGCGAACGAGAATAACGGTGTCATCTGGGTGGCCGCTTGCACAGCAGTGTTGTATGCGAAGACGACGTAAGGAAGGATGGCATCCCAAGTTTTGTGTTCAGCATCCACATACATGATGAGCTTGTCAGGATGTTTTTTAGCGATAGCTACATTACGGTGGCATTTCGAGCCTTCAGCGTGGCAGCGCCGCCAAGCTGTCACGTGGTTGGTCACGTGGTTCAGAGCAGCTGCCGGCGGCGCGGAGTCGCGGTTGATCACGTGGTTCATCACATGATTAAGTTCCACTCGGCCAGCTGTAGCTATCGCGTCACTAAAGGGTTAGCCAGAGCTAAACCACAACCAATTTTTAAAGCGACAGTTACATTACGGTAGCATCTCGAGCCTTCAGCGTGGAGGCACACCCACGCTGTCATGTGGTTTCTCACGTGGTGCGGAGCAGCTGCCGGCGGCGCGGCGCCGTGGCTGATCACGTGGTTCGTGACGTGGTTGGTGACGTGACCAAGTTCCACTCGGCCAGCTGCAGCTATCGCTTCACTCCAGCTTTAACCACAGATAAACCACCGCCAATTTTATTTTCAGACGCTCCGTATGTCCGTTTGTCTGCAGATGGTATGCAGTAGTATGCCGGTGGCTTCTGTGTCTGCAGTCCAGAACGGCTTGGGTGAACTGGGCCTTAACTGCTGTTTTCCTATCCCCGTTGAGAACTGCTGGTGCGTCGTGGTGCAAAAGGATATGCTCAACAAAATAATTGTGACTTCCTCCGCAGCACCACTGGCAGGGCATTTACTTCGACGTATCAGCTCAAGTGGTCGGTCGCCCCAATGAATCACTTTTTCCTCGATGTTGATTTTGGGAAGGGGCCGGGGAGATCAATTCCCATTTGTTGAAAGGGCTTGCTCGGTTGCGGGTTTGTGCTTGAATAATCCGGCTGGCCTGATCGGTGGCGTGTTTCGTCCCTAACACTTGCGGCATGTTTTGACATACCGTGCGACGTTGATAGACAGTCGCGGCCAATTGTATTTATCCTGAAACCGGTGAGGGGTGAGGCTAAACCCAAGGTGCCCAGTTGTTGGTTCGTCGTGTGACGCGCGCAGAATTTCTTCTCCTAAGATTTTCGGAAGGACAAGGGTGTAGACGTTCTTGTTGACGATGAAGCTCTTCAAGAGGATGCCATTTAGCAGACAGAAGGAGGAGAAACCGCGCTTGAACTCTGCTGGTGTTGTAGAAGCATTGCTTTCCAGATACTGGACGAGACATTGTAGGTCGGGGTATGAGCATTCGTGTTGTGCGAAGTCGCTGGTGGTTGTCGGCCTCTAAAAAGGCGTTTTCATCGTCTCTTCCCAGGAGCTTAAAATAGACAGTCCGCATCGGTGTGCTTGCATCCATATATACAAACGAATGTGATATCGAACTCATGGACGCACAGGCTCCATCGGGCTCCCTTCGTACCGGTGGGGGCGCAATGTCCAGTCCTCAGTCTAAGAGCAAGTGCGTGTTTCCTTCAACGATACAGGGATGTTCTCGGTAAACTTGGCACCCACAGGAACGATGACTCTCAAGCGAGGTAAAACGCTCACTTCTGCAACGAGAACACTGAAGGCGATGGGATGCTCCGGTGTTGTCTTCGAAGGTAGACCTTTCTTCGTGGAAAGAGGTATAGATTTGTGTTGAAGGTCTAAGACCGCGCGATGCTCGGTCGAAACATCCATGCCTAAAATCACGTTTCCGCAACATTGCTGCAGGAGAATGAAGGTAGCAGTGTAGGTATGTCCGCTGACCGTCACTCGTGCGGTGCATTGTCCTGACAGTGAAACTAGGTTGCTTCCAGCGTTGCGTTTGAGAGTAGTCCCAAATGACCACCACTTTCTTGAGATTAGCTCAAAGCGGTCCACATAAGTCCGCGCCTGTGTCCACTAACAAAGTTACCGCTACACCGTCGACAGCCACTTCAAGGAGGGTAGTTCGCGTCCTCGCATTGTAAGGTGGTATTGGAGTCCGGTTGCGGCTTCTTCGGGTGCTGTGATCGTGACAGGTGCAGGTAGTTGTGATTTCGCTGGGTGGTGGAGTCAATCTGAAGTGAGGTCACGTCGTGGTCGATGTTGCATGCTGCGTTGGCGTAATGGGGGCGGCGTCTTCAGTCGGCGTGATCGGTGGAGGATCGTCGGGGCTTCGCTCGTGAGCAAGCGCTCCACCCACGCTTACTTAAGAGGAGGACCCTTAACCTTAACCTTCCACCTTAAGAGCCAAAATATATAAACCAGGAGAGCTGCTTCTTTCAGATGAAGAATGAAGCAAATAGCGAAACTTTGCACTACAACAATAGTCGACTATGTATTGAAGATGGGGTTGATTTAATGTGCCATAACTAGTTTCTATCCATATCCTACTCATTTGCATCTCGTTCATGCGTACGGGAAATAAGATTAAATGTTTGCAGCACTTCCTGCTTCTGCAAGAGTGATTGCCCCTCTGACGCGCTAAAGAACCAATTTGTATGCTTTCTTCTAAAACAGGTCAACCCCTGCAGGAGTGAGTTCTGTACTCGTGTTTTATTCCCTTTTCTAAAAAAAGAAATATTCGCCATTAAAAGTCATGAAAAAGAGTTTGACATGATATTGTCCGCCTTACAAGAGTAGCACTGGAGCCGATCATAGAGAAAAAAGAACATACGCGTCTACAAGTTAAACAGGCGTGCGGTTGGAAAACAAGAAGGGCGAAATTTCATGACATTACTCCATTGCATATAAAACAATCAATGTTAGCACAAGTGACCAACAACCGGCTGGGCTGAGGGAAGAAAATAGTAGAATTTTTCGTAGGGGATGACTTTGTCCAGAATCTACCGCAAGGCTCAGGTTTGGGAAACCCTGCCATTCTCATTTTCATTTTCTTGAACCGCGGCGCTGCAAGAGGAGACTACTTCGCACCAGTGATTGATAGCTTGTGCTAAGCTTTCTTTACTCGCGACTGTACATGTGCAGCACCACGAATATATTTAAGCATAGAAATCACTGAACAGTAGTGTAGGACACGGTCAGAGGCACAAAAGTTTTGCACTAAAAAAAGAGACAAAAGACAAAAAAGGACAAGCTGAAACGTACTCAGGTTGACAGCGTGAATCGAAGTCAGTAGTATGCAACTCATTTAATTTTCCCGATTGTCCTTTGATGCGCAACAGGAACGAACTCGGTATTTCCTTTTACCAAGCACAAAAGTGCAGAAATAAAATGTCTTCTGGTATGTAAACTGGAGCGATAGTACCAAATAAGGGCAACGCTAAAGCGGCCAACCCTTTTTTCTAAACGTTCAGCACTTCAGGATTGAACTTGACGAGAAACAGGGGAAGTATTAACGTCATCCTATGCGCATAGAATGTGGAGTCGTATCTGTAGATTTCGTATATCAGAAAGTTTTGTTCTGTTTGGTTAGTTGAACTTTCCAATTCTAGTACATCTTTATAAAGCCTTCACTGATATACAATACGTATATAACGCGGACGCTGCTAGGAGAGATATGGCTGCACTTTTTTCAAAGACGGAGTTTATTGCTTAATCAAGCAATTATTTTAAGTAATGAAGATTTCCAGTGACACTTGCTGCCACCTGAGAAAATCACAGAAAATCACAAAAATAAAAACTGATGCATGACTTATACTTCGGTGATTAAGAAAAAAAAACTTCCCTTTCATTTAGTGAAGAAGGATATCCACGTGAAGTCGCCTTGTTCATGTGCCCTGACTTGGCACAAACGCAGCGGATTCTAATACTGAATGTTAGTCCCTATGAAATCCTCAGAAAGAAAGTGAAAATCCTGCCTTAACAATTGCAACCTTCAATACTTGCTTCAATATTTCTATTTTTCAATCCTTGCATATCGGTGAGTAAAAATGGAAACCGCCTGAGATAGGAGGCGTTCAAGATAGTAAAGGTCTTTCATCTAACCGCATGCACTAAGATGAAGCAATTGACCTAATGCGTCAATCTTTGGGTGGACTGCAATGCAACCCTAGCTATGGTTTAAAAGCCTTTGAATTTATTAATAACGCGTCAGTAATCTCCTTTACAATAATCTCTAAACCGCTGACACTGCCTCAAACCAAATAAGATTGGTTCTTAGTTAACTAACGCAAGCTAAGCTCCGAACGTTTTAAATCCCGATTCATGTCATCCGCAACTTTTCCCGCGTATATACACGTCATATTTTATATCACGATGCCGCTTCCTGATGAAACTTCGATATATTAATAAGCCTTCTTACTTGCCTGTGTATTCAAATAAATGTTTTCGATGTATTTAATCGCATTTTTTGTCAATTATGTACCTCGAGTTGTTAAAACCGAGGTCGCTGTCCTGCGTGTGTTAACAGTAGTTATCATTAAGCCACCGCTATGACGCAACCCAACCGTGCACATAGCCCGTGCTTTGTGCCTGCTTTGCGGTCATCATTTGTGGCACGGGGTCAAAAAACGTTGCCGCCAAATCTCTCGAAACGCCCCTCTTGAACATATCGCAAAATTGCTGGATGACACTGCGCCTTTCGCGTATGCGAAGTAGCAGCCACCGCAGTTGTAATACGACCACCATCGAGGACATGGAACTTCGTTCGCGTTGCGGAAGGGTCAGCAATGCAGCCAAATCTGTGAGCCGTGCTCTGAGAACTACGGATGTGCGTGAAGTCCATGCCAAAGACATGCTGGAGATCAGAAGAAGAACGCTCTTGGTACGCTGCCCACAGGCACGCTGCACGAGAAGATGTTCAAGTTGATTAATTGATTGATTGATTGATTGATTGATTGATTGATTGATTGATTGAAAACTTAATTTCAATAATGGCAATTATCCGAACCGTGGGTGGTACGCCTAGTCAGGCAGCCCATCGGTCTGCGCCGCAGCATGGGCCCTGCGAACCAGTCCTAGTTGCTGTACGGCTTCTAGGCTATGCAGAATGGCCTCCCGCAGCTCCAAATTGGGATCACGAAGTCTGTCAATAGCGGGATTGAATTCACATGCCCACACCATGTTAAAAGCCATAGCTATTTCTACACAGTTTGGGAACTGCGGTTTGTAGAGCGAGGGCTACCATTGGTAGAGTTTAAATGGCCTTACGAGAGTGTCTCTTTTTATTTGGCGAAGAATGTGTTCTTCTGTCTTGTCGAGTTTTGTGAAGTGTGGGGTATGTCTGCCTGACCTGCCTGTAGTCGTGTAGGTGTTAGGCGAAGGTGATTGGGGGCTGTGTAGTGCCAACAAAATTCCCGCACTACAAACACTCGTTGTAACCCTTGAAACGCCGACACACAATCAACATATACCTATGCCTCACAGGCTGATAAGAGAAGTCATCACTCCAGACGCGGTTGTATCGCCTGTACAGATGCGTGACGCCAGCATTCAAAATAGATGCAAGCACTGCAAAAGCATGAGCACCACGCGAACAAGCTTGCGCTCATCACCCACATTACCACTGGTTCAAATGGCATTATTTTTTTATGTGATTGTGAACAAGTTATGCTGCTGCGACGTAATTTTTAAGCTTGCACGCTTTTATCTTCCCCACTTATTTTCCTTGGTGATGATTTCGCTTTTTATTCTTCTCAGTTTCTTTTGTGGCTGCACAACGTTAAAATCGCGAAAATTTTCCAACTCACCCACCCTCAATTTTTTTAAGCTGTGATCTACCTCGGTGTTTAAATATGCTTTTTTGTCTTTAGTGTCGAGACAAGGCGTAATCAAATGGATTCGTCCGCCATGGCGAGAATTTTTGCCTGGAAAGCAACTACACGTTCATAGTAGTAGAGGCCCGGTTGCTCCATAGCTGGTTGTGTGCGGCCAGTTAGCATTCAACACACCACTTTAAGTCACTGAATATTTAATTAATTCCATCCAAACAAAGGTGCTGAACTTGTTACCAAATATATCCACTTGCGTCCACGCATGCCTTCGGCCCTTTTTCAGCGCCCCTGGTAACAATACGTGCCAGAGAGTTATTTTCACAAGTCTAGCATACAACACATGAATATGAACGTACACGTCCTTTATTAGGAACATTCATAAGAGTATAACAGTCTTCCTGAACGGATCGCTGGTTCCAGCAGCCATAAGCATTTGCGCAAGAATATTGTCACGTGGTGGCGACGTTGAAGAACACAGTAGCAATGCTGTGAAAGACAGAACTTACTTTTATTGGGCGAACCTGTGCCCACAAAAGAGGCTACACTTACAGCACAACGGTAGTGGCGAACACGGTCGGCGATCATCGAAAATCTGATCCGCTGGTCAAGCGCGTCGGCTGTTATATAGCAGTCATCGATTGTTCCAGACTAATCGTTGGGACCCGCGAGCCTTCCACAAAGTTCAACACCATTCGCGTCAGGCGATGAAACCAGATAACATAAGGTTCGTCTACCACAGATAGCGAATAGAAGCATAGATGACTTGCCAGAAACTTCGGATAGATGCAGGTGCGTCCCGCGCTGTGCGATAACCCTTGTTAGGCGGCGAAACGTGGTAGCCCGATAAAGATAAATACACGTGTCAATATGTTATGTTTAGAGAGGGGTGGAACATTCTTGATTTCTCGGTCTTTATACTATTTTTAATACAACATTGCAGTCGGGCTTGGTAATGTTAATATTAGTGCATATTCAAAGAACAAATAAACACACGGCAACCACAATTCATTATTTATTCCAACCTTAAACGTTCTTCAAGCTCCAGTAAAAGAAAGCTCCAAGCTTCAAAAGTTGCCAGATAACTAAAACAATGGATTTCGAGAGGACACAGTTTACTTCCATCGTTGCTGCCCATTTCCATACGGGAGCCATTATTCTAACGGTAATGGTCACAAACAATGGACAGAAGCACAAAACAATGGTCTCAGATGTCTCATGGCTCTCAATTTCAGGCAACTCGCTTGAGCTCAACCCAGGAGAGTCTTTATTCGACATTCCGCGTAACGAAATCGGAGCCAAGCTGGTTGTTTTCAGGGACTAATCAACGACATTTTAAATGCCTGCTAAAATGAATTGTATAAAGAAAATATAGTATAAAAAAATTAATTTCTAATGCATCGCGCATCGACAAAGAAGACATCGAAAAAAAAGTCACAAAACTATTTCTTACTTATGTTGCGATTGTGCGCTTAATCATTCCTACAGGTTTGCTCATTTGGCGAAGTTCCTCTGAATTGCGCTGAAAGATGAGAATAATCGGCCTGGTAAAATATAAGCCAAAAACCTCCTCCTGAACTCAAGATCACTTATTGTTGTGGAGCAATGTTTTCTATAACGTTCGTATATGAACGCTACATACAGAGATACTTGGGAACTACTTTATTTTTGGACGCCTTGCATATGCCTAATTTGTTCAGTTTCCCCATATTAACAAATGAAGGCCGCCGAAAAATATTCTTACGGCAGCTTGCTGCACACACGCAGCCGTATTACATGTTTGGCAGAACAGTTCTCCTAATGGCAAGCAAGCATCGCAAGAAGAAGATAAATTGTTTTCTAATTGCAGTAATTACGAAGAAGAGTAACACACTGTGAAAGCAGACATTCCTAACAGAAAAGCGCAACCACAAAAGCATTGTCAAAAGAACACTCGCCCGTAGAGAAAACAAAGTACCGCAGAATATTTTGTCAGGTGGTGTTTTTACCGAAGAGGTAGAAGCCGTACTGTACAACGAGTGCTGTAGACTGCCAGTCTGCATTCCAGCTTAACCACACCTGGTGTTGCCGCGGCAGTATATAATGTAACGGCCAAAGAAGATGAACGTGGCGTGACTGAGCAAAGACGAAGAAGTGGAAGAGAGACCGAGAGAATAACACAGTTGTGAGGTCAAAACAAACAGCAACAACAAATGGCTGCCGGCTGAGGGTTTCCCTGTTTGTCTTTCATGACCAACATTCTTGGATAAAAATTGTGATTATTGTAAAATTGTAAGATACTGATACAGAAATGTTTAAAATAACTGTCCATTCTTCCAATGTGTAGCAAAATATTTCTTTTGTAGTGTTTCGATCAATCCATTGGGGCAGTTAAGACTACCATAGAAAACTTAATCAGGTACGCTTTTGACGATAGGAAAAACGTCAGCAAAATAATGCAAGCCTGCCTACGGGAGGACTGCAAATATAATGATTCTTATAGTGAATTTTTACAATATATCGAAAGATTGCTTTCATATCCTATTTTCCTTTCAAATGTACTTTTGTCCAGAATAGTTCGGTATGTATCCGTAGCATTTTGGTGGCAGCGGTCCGATGACGCTCACTCACGACGAGAATCTAGTGCCGTACGCGCCCGACAGCCGATTTCATCCACCGTCTGATGCAGTGCACGGCACCGATAGCAACGGCCATTAAGACGGCCTTGACTTCTACCGGATGCAGCACGTCATTCAGCGCATTGCGGACAGGGTCGACCGCGACCTAGCGCGTACCGACGTAAGCAGCGTTGTATCTGAGCTGGGAGGCTTACCGATTTGATCCGGGAACCATCGTGGCAGCGCCCGGGTGGAACGAGCAAACGAAGGTCCGAATGGTCATCGCCAAGCTGCGCGGACTCGCGACGAAGCTGCTGCTATGCGGGCCCCAAGAACTGCTGGCAGACGCTGTGCGTGAGTGCTACGACGCTTCGGGGCACCCTCGAGAGTCGGAGGCCGTGCCCCAGGTGGTGGCCACATCGACTACCCCCGCCAAGTCTTTAGCGTCCGTATCGATGGCTGTTCGCCCGTCCCCAGACACGGGCATGCCTGAGGAGGATGAGTTGGGGGCCCCACCTTACCAGCTTCAGTGCAAGAACAACATCACTTTCGCCCCGTTATCGACGGAATGCTCTGGCGACAACTCAGAGTACAACAGACGGGATAACGAGATGTTCACACGAGCACGGCCTTTCTGGCATGGGCCCCAGGTCTGAGGTCGATGGTTTCGCAGGGCTTCAGGTCGGGCAGGAAGCAGAACACCCGCGGTAAATCTGTGAAGGCGACAAGCCCATCCTATCGGCGCCCAACGATTCCGTGCCCAAAGAGCAACGCGCCACACGCCAGCACCGCTGGATCTGCTCCAAGGGCGAGATTGTCGCTTCCCATATCACCGTGACTCGTCGCGCAAACAGCCCGGCGAGAACGATGGCTGGGACTGCGATGGTGACGCCATGCGTTGACTGACACTGTACCACCTCTCCGGGGGACTCTGTCGGGTGTGGAGAAAAGACCACGCTCTCCTCGAAATGTGGCGGAGCATCGCCTCGTGTTTTGAAGCTGCGCAGAACGAGAGCCGAGCGGGCGCTGTCCGCAGGAGCTGTTCCGGCGCTCTCGGACGCCAGAGTCCTGGGGGAAGAACGTAGGGGTTGTGGTGACAGAGCCGTTTCAGAACAACGGAGTACGCAGAAGACGGAACGAATGTGCGGGGAAGTGCGAAGGAGCAAGCTGGTGGCAGAAGGGGGAGCCGGGGAGCGGCAGAAGGAACATCGGCAGAGATGAGCCAAACTGAAAACCAGTGATGGTGCCCCTGCCGCGCATTATTGTCGCATTAAAGCCAACATTGTCAATGCAGTGTACTGGAATGATGGCGAAGAACGGGCCGTCTGGAGTTGTGTCCTGACCGATGCGAGACATTATTCGGCCACAGCAGGTGCCTTCACACAGGCGACCGACTTTGACTTCGATGAACAGTTTGACGGCACCCTTTCTCCGCGTTCTCGCTGAATCTCCTCGGGGAATGCTGACTCGAAGTCCGATCGGGCATCTTCATCAGAAGATTAATCACGTGATCGCAAGTTCCGAAGTGTGTCCATTCTTTAGACATGGAAGCGAGCACGTCTGTCATGGGAAAGCGAGCAGAGGTCAAGCCTGGAAATGCGGCCCGAGGAGCGAACACGAAGCAACAAAAGCAGATACCCGAGCCGGAGGCCAACGATGCCGTCGAAGACAAACAGGTTGCTAAGCCTGAAATAGATGCTTTACTGGAACAGCTGTCAGAACGGCGAGTAGAAGCGCTTGCCTCTGTCGTACGCGGAAGAACCGCCTACAAGCAGTTTCGAGGTTTTCATAGACAGTTTCGTATCTAACGGCACTTCAACGTCTTCACCACGGGATGACGCCTACCGCAAATCAAACTACTTGCTTGAGAAGGATCTGCATCCAGAAAGCCCAGTGGCTTATCTGGAAGAGCTCGATGTTATAGTCAAGGAGTGTAGCCCCACCGAGGGAGCTCCTCAAGTTGTGCAAGAACCGCAGGGGACTTCTCCCAGCTGCTCATTACTGTCTACTACTCCATAGGGCGGCGTCACGAGGTTCACCGGCACGTAGTCGGCACATACACAAGCTTCTCCCCCGAAAAAGTAATCGTCTCTCCCCCCACATCGGATTCTGGTACAATGGGCGTGGGATGCTAAAACATGAGCGGAAAGCGACCGCCCGGTGGTCTCCCGGGTACTGACCCCGAACTCGGATGTGTTGGACTTCCCAGTTCCTTTCCCTTTATCCATTTCCTTCCCCCTCCCTCCTTCCCTTCCCACCTTTGGTAAGTTGTAACGGCCAAACAAGTCGAAGGTGGTGTGCCTTAGTAAAGGCAAATATGTCCAAGAGAACGCGAAAGGAGAATGCACTTGAAAAGGCCGCCTGCTGACGACTTCCTCTAGTGTATTTTTTTCTGTATTTATGTAGACATACCTTTCACGTGCACTTTCTTACCGCAGATTATTGCACAATGCTCATAACACGTCCACATTTCAAGTATCAAGACTGTTTGATTGGCTGAGCAATGTAGATGGTACGCTTTTAAACCTTGTATCTTTAGGTCATTGCTCTATGACGGTCGACAGCATTTAATCGACTGTTCATAAAAACATAGTGTGCTGTACAAATTCTTAGACTTCACACACAGTTAGAGCGGTGACATAGCTAGCTTTTTTTATGGAAACATTCTAGACCTCCGTACTTAATTAAATCCTTCCACGCGTTCCGTTTGGTTCTTCCGTTCGCTTCACAGCCACGCACTGAAGGGTATGAGCGCGCCTTGTCAGGCTGCCCTTAGCGGAATTTTGTACGGAATGAATTCTCTCACCTCAGAGGAAGCCTACGTCTGGCGTCAGCTTCAAATTAATACTTTTCCAAACCTTTCACGATCCCACAAAATCCAAACTACCCAATACCAACACGCCGGGCCTTGGTGCAGCACTATTCCGACACTCTTTCGTACATCCGGGGGGCGCTAGGCTAAACCGCAATATTTACTGATACCGGACATGTCAACCGAGCAGTTGGAGGTACAATCGACTAGCGTCGCCTTCGAGCGCGAACGAACGCTCATCAAACTGGCGCGCTTGTCGGCCAAGGCTACTGAGGTCCTCAACTGAGGACTCCATTGGTCGTTAATATTTTTTCTTTCTCGTCCTCTGTATATTTTGTGGAATAAATGGCGCAAGTTTTAGTTATGAAAGCAGAGTAGCGGATTTCTCTGGTCAGGGACATTGCGCAGCGTTTTGACACAACTCTGTCGAGGGTAGTGAAGGCAGAAAAACATAATGGGCTTTATTCGGATGCCTTTTAAGACGCGATCATTTTCTTCGAAGGTTGCAAGTATTTCCTCAGCGCTCGTTCAGCTTAACATCTGACAACGTTTAAGGGGCTATCAGACAAATTTTGATATTTATTTTTTTTTACTTTTGAAATCAGCGCTATTGGTTGAAAGGCATGCCGTACTGTTGGAATAACGATTCTTTTTTTTTCGCATGGGGCACATTACCCCGCGCACCGAAATCTCACTAGAAAAACATTTATACATTTGACTGTTGTCAAAATTTGTCCGTCGGGGCTAGTGTTGAGCCCAAATACTCTGTACTGCGAGCCAAATCCCTGATCAAGCACTGCCAGATTTCGCGCATAATTCTTCATGTTTACACGCCCACCACCTTAGCCTATCCCAATACAACGCACGCTACAGGGTCATTGCTCAGTTGGAGGTTTGCTGTTTATATAGACCAGCGTGCATGGAGCATAAAGGTTTCATGGCGACATTTCTTTCGCCAGCCTTCTAGTCAACCTGTTATGAAAGAGGTCTGATTTTGAAATTTTCTTCAGAAGTGTAACTATAGGTGGAGAGTGCCCACTTGTACGCACTGAACTCCGGCACTCAACCCAGAAGGATTGCCACAAATTCTGACTTATGGTGAATTCCAATCGCAGGTCCGGAGCGGTCTGCAAGCTCTGTGACAGAGCACCTGAATCCGGCGCAGAGGGCGCGACCTGAAATTGAGATTGGAATACACTTGCTCTGGCCAGAGCATGCAGGCCAGAGGATGTAGGGCGCCGCTATCGCCGCTGAAGAAAAACGTCACGCAAACTTCCGGTCGGATCCGCCGATTTCGGCGGAGCAGTCCCGACTGCTCCACGGAGCAATCTCGGCGCGGCAATCGCTCCCTGTCTACGATTGGAAGACGCGATCCGTGCCTCATATCTGCGTTTTTAATACAGTTGCTCTGAAAAGAGCAGGAAACGTTGCTCCAGAAGAGCTCCAACTCTGCGATTGGAAGTCACCATTAGAATAATAGGTATGGCCATTTATAGACACTGCTAGCAACGTGGTCGCTATCGTCCCATAAAGCGTAACTTTTTGTTATAAAACAAAATGATCGATGGGGAAGAGAGAGAGAGAAGACTAGGGCTAACAACCATGTTCCCCCGCGCAGTTAATAAATACCCAAGTATAGCGATGGAAAGTTGCGCAGGAGCGAACAACGGCTGGGCGTGACATGAAACCGACTTTGTCAGGTCTCACCGCAAGAACATTCTTGCACGTCCCCGTGGTATGTTAGCAGTATTTTTAGGGCGAAAAAAACCACTCGTTTCTGAACTGCCTCACATGCTGTGGGCATTTTTGCCGTCAACGATAAAGGGGCAGAGCAAAGGCAGAACCCGAACAACCACTGGTTTCATTTCGCCTCTGCTCTACGATCCGTCTTAAAAAGAAAGATTCCTTGTTTCACTGTCCTTTGAAGTCTGATACCATGATAAAAAGAAATCCTGATGACCATATGTTCCTTTTGTGAATGAACACTACCGAAGTCCTCATGTGCATCATTCTTTGTGCAGGCCATCTAGCCATATTTGTCATATTACTCGTGTGCGCATAAAAGGATAGATCGCAGAGGCTGCTTCTCGCATTCTCCGCAACACACGTGGAAGAGGGCGATGCCCGGACACCGCAAAAAGGTACTCAGAGTCAGACGCGTCGAAAGAAATAAGGACTACTAGCAGCGGAAACACGTCTGACGTGCAAGGAAAAGAGAGATGACAGCGATCGATGTGAACGGCGAGACAATATTTTTTGCTCCCCTAGTCTCGCTGAAAGAGGTGGAGCGAGAAGCGAAGGATATATATCATTATGTGCCAAAGCATAGAAGGGAGCGAACCAGCCGCACGTAAACATGTCACCATTAACACGTAAATACCCAAAACCATTAACCCGGACCGTCCCGCAAATAACAATGAATTCGCGCCGGCGCTCCGGATACATCGCACGGTAAAAGAAGCACTACAGATACAGTTTCTGCTCAGGCCACGCACCCTTTGATGCCTTAGGACCTTCCGGCCGTCTTTCAGCTCTGAAACTGTGTCGAAATAACAATCTTCTGCTGTAGTTTTATAACACAGCCCTGGACACCAATGCCTAATAAGCTTTCTTGTTTTATTTTTTATCTAACCAAGAGTTATTTTTTTTCCTATCTCGAACTCCAAATCAACACTGTGGACGAGTACAGAATGGACCGTAATCCTGCTTATTAATGTTTTTCTTCAAAACTCGGCTTCTTTCTTCAGCAGCTCTTGCCTAGGATTGTCCTTGGTTGTTGCGATGGAGTGTTTTCTCTGGGGAATATTGAACTTTTTTTTATCACGACGACGGCAAACTCCTCTGTCCCGCCTCACCGCTTGGCACTGGGCAGTATAACAAGCGGTTTGTAAGAGCTCGGCCACTGGTTGCCATGTAGGCTAATTGGATGAGCAATATAGGTGGCAAGCGCGGCGGGGAGTTCTGAGCCGCAGGGGACTGCTGCTTGGATAACAAGCGCGTTTGGATAACAAGTGGCTCCGTTTTCTCAGTGGAGGTACATTTTTCGATCAAGCTGCCTCGATGCGGAAGGTCTTACTGTTCTTAGTCTTGACTAACTTACTGTTCATTATGCAGCAATCCTCGGACTGCAACATTATTGCGTACCTACCGGTGAACATCAATTTCTTTAATACGGTCTTGCTGAACAGTTCTTGGTTGAGGAGAGAAATCAAATTTGTCGTGTCAAACTGCGGCGCCCAGCGGGTGTGTCACCTTTCATCTGTCGTTTCAGGCGTCACTTTTTTCCTTAATGAAGGCTATGGATTCTTCTTGTTTCGCTGTCGATCGATTCAACATGTGACTTGTGTTTCGTTTCCTGTGCTCACAGTAGAGTGGCTGTCAACACGAGTAGGTACTGTCCACGCGGCTGAATACGTCTCTGGATTCGTCTCGCTCAAGTTCAGTAGGAGCACACCAGTGTGCGTACACTTTACCCACACCTTTCTGATATCTTGAGGGCGGGGCACTACCTTCGTTGTTTGTGTCTACACTGACTATGGAGCACAAGTAAAAAATATGGTTTATGCTTTCTTTTTTGTGAGCGTTCCTCGACAACGCAACGTGTCCAATCGGAGACGCGTGGATCTGTGTGAAAAAGATCACTGTTAAGAAGCCAAATAAAAGAAATTTGTTGCCGTAACTCGTACTCTCAATCTGACTAATATTATTGATCTTTTTCTGTCGTATAAAGAAAAGAGAAACGTCTGAGATGTGGGGATGTCCGCGACAATACAACTTCAACCAAAGAGCAGAGTCAGATTCCATCGAGCTTCGTTTGAGGCAACATGAGTGATAAAATGAAACTTGTTGCTGGTGAGCCAAGGCGTTCAATTTCGACAAACAGGGCATTCCGGCCATAGATGTAGCATGCTTTGTCTCAGGCCGTTGCTCTGTAATCAGGCACACCCAACGCATAAAAATCGCATATCGCTTGAATGAATCGACCAATATGGTACGTAGAGTGCAAAAATCCAGCCATTCGACCAATCTTAGTTATCGGCCAGACCTGGCGCACTGACCTCGAACAGCCGGCTCTAAGGTGATCAATCTCAGAAGAGCAACGCACTGCCTCGTCCACGTTGGAACCAAGTGCCCAACTGCATTACGTTCGTACACTCACATGCTCTTCCGTTTTTCACTGCCTCGGCGTCCTGTTTGCACGGACATGCTCCCCGTCCACATAACCAAAGGCCTATCTGATAAGCTTAGCATTTAGGCTCAGTGATGGCTGCTGCTTTTGCACCCAGTGCCCTGCTGATCAAATGGAGGTTGGTGGATTCCAAGGCGATATTATGCAATGGCACTGTTACGAAGACGAAGAAGCGGGCAGTGGCGCAGGATGGAGCGCTAGCGCTAGGCCAGCAGCCATTAAATCATATTATCATCTGCTATCAAGTCGTCCTGTTCCTTGGCTTGCCATCTCGTATCAGTATAAGTACCCCCGCTCTTTATAAACACAACCGCAAGACAATTCCAAACGGCTTCCTCAACCACTGGCGATATCGTGGACCTGAATGCAAATTTAAAATGTGTCATCAAGTAACACATATGATAAAGATTATGGCAGCACCATGCGTGTACCGAAACACTGCGAGCCTAAGAAAGCATTGTATTTAACCTAATGAAAATATGCAATCTTTCACCACTTTGTCTTGTTGGGTACCTGTAGTCGTAAGGGCAGCCGCACATGGACACACAGAGGCAATGCAGGGGCGTTTCTTGGCTGTTGGCGCACTCTTTAAATAAATCGTAATTCGCTGTCGATTATTGAGAAGAACGCCACCTTTCTTGACACATGGAAGAGAACTTTAAGCAAATCGCAAGAACCTATACTTCACACGCTGGATGGATGGATGGATGGATGGATGGATGGATGGATGGATGGATGGATGGATGGATGGATGGATGGATGGATGGATGGATGGATGGATGGATGGATGGATGGATGGATGGATGGATGGATGGATGGATGGATGGATGGATGGATGGATGGATGGATGGATGGATGGATGGATGGATGGATGGATGGATGGATGGATGGATGGATGGATGGATGGATGGATGGATGGATGGATGGATGGATGGATGGATGGATGGATGGATGGATGGATGGATGGATGGATGGATGGATGGATACGGCTGAACCCTTTAAATCGGGCGGTGGCTCAAGCCAAATAGCCATGACTTATGAAATTTTACTCTTCTCTTGATTTTACCCACCATTCAGACAACCTTCGCTTGGTTGCTTCTCCCCGCTTAAAATCTACTTTCCCTTCACTGTCCTTAAACCCCAATGCCTTGGATAAATCAGCCCCGCTGCTTTCCACTGTAGGGTGAACCCCTATACAGAAAAGTATCAAGTGTTCAGCCGTTTCCACCTCCTCTCCACACGCAACGCGCAATGTGTCTATCTCGTGATACCTGACTAAATGTCTTAGTCCGCAAAACTCCCGTTCTGGCCTCAAACAACACAGAGCTTCCGCTATTTCTTAACCGATAATTGCTGAATTGTCCCCTACGGCTGTCCAGATATTTGCTTATCAATTTTATAGTTCGCTTTCTCCACTTCGTATCAACATTCCTTATATACAGGTATCTGAAAACTTTCCTAGCCCACTGTTTTTCCCCCATTTTTCTCAATCGCTCATCAAATGCTATCTTACTGCTAGCTTCTCTGCTCTCGAACGACCCCCATCCCATAGCACCCTGTACCCCCTGATTTGGTGTATTGGCATGTGCTCCTAAAGCTAGCCTCCCTACGCCCCGTTGTTTAATTTCTAACCTTGCTTGAACATGTGGTCTCATGCACAGTACCGCATTTCCGAAAGTCAGGCTAGGGACCATCACCCCTTTCCAGATCCCTCTTACCACCTCATACCTATTGTAATTCCGCAGTGCCCTATTTTTCATGACGGCTGCATTCCTACTAGCTTTATACTTAACAAATTTTTCATGCTCTGTCAGATACTCAGCACCGTTGTTTATCCGCACCCCAAGATACTTGTACTCACCCACTACTTCTAGCGTGAACTCCTGTATTCTATGCTCGCCGACCTCATCGTTAAATATCATGGCTTCAGATTTTTTCTTACTAAACTTGAAACTTAATCTATCTCCCTCTGTACCACATATGTCTATCAACTTCTGTAAATCTTCCTTAATGTCAGCCATTAGCACTATATCATAGGCGTATATTAGTCCCGGAAATGACTGTTTAATCAATTCTCCTTGCATGAAAAAAGAAACCTTGAAGCCTAGTCCACTCCCCTCTAGCTTGGCTTCCAAACCTTGCAGGTTCAACGTGAACAACAAAGGAGACAGAGAACATCCTTGCGTAAGCCCGCTGTATCTCTACAGGCTCTGATACACTTTTTCTCATTTTATAAGCATATATATATATATATATATATATATATATATATATATATATATATATATATATATATATATATATATATATCTTTTAAAAGATTAATTACTCCATCTTCCACGTCCAATTTCCCCAGTATGTCCCATAGATACTCTTGAATAACGTTGTCGTAGGCTGCCTCAATATCGACAAATGCTAGCCATAGTGTTCTGTGTTCCTTTTCAGCAATCTCTATACACTGCGTGAAAGAAAACAGATTGTCCTCCAACCTCCTTTGTTTCCGGAACCCATTTTGTAGCGCATTAATTACTCCATCTTCTACATCCAATGTCCCCAGTATGTCCCATAGATACTCTTGAATAACGTTGTCGTAGGCTGCCTCAATATCCAGAAATGCTAGCCATAGGGACCTGTGTTCCTTTTCAGCAATCTCTATACACTGCGTGAATGAAAACAGATTGTCCTCCAACCTCCTTTGTTTCCGGAACCCATTTTGTAGCTACCCTCGTACCCCCTCGTTCTCCACCTAAGCCTGCAATCTGTCCTTTATAATCTGCATCACCACCCTGTACACCCCAGATGTCACTGTCATGGGACGGTAGTTACTTACGTCAGCTTTGTCCCCCTTTCCCTTATATATCAAGTTGATTCTACTTAATCGCCATTCATCGGGAATTTTCCCATCCACTGTCATTTTATTGACCATCTGTATTAATGTTTGCTTGGATTTTGGTCCTAGATTTATTATTACCATAATCGGAATACCATCTGGTCCTGTTGACGTGCCACTAGGAACCTTCTTCTCTGCCCTTTCCCACACGCTTTTCTCAAGTGAAGCTATTGCAGTAACCGGCCTATCCGCCTTCGATAAATAATGAGCAACATTTCTTAATTTAAATTTTTCTGTCATCCTTGTTCCTATGTGTTTTATCGCTTCATCCCCTTCTAGTCGAATACCCTGATCTGTAACAATAAATCTTTGTGCTAACCTAGTCTTATTACTTTTTGCATTTAGATGCTTCCAGAATTTTTGAGCTGCTTTTCTATCCATTTTATTTACTTTTGACATCCATTGGGCACCCTTTCTTCTAATTTTCTCATTAATCAAATAGGATGCTTTCCTTCTACACTTTATGAAGGTATCCCATTTTCTGTGTACTGAAACTTCTGGTTCCCCCCTCTTCTTGGAATATCTGTGTTCCCTGGAGGCTTCCTGACGTTTCTCTCTCGCCCTCCTGACCTCCTCATCCCACCAACTCTTGGGTTTGCGTCTCTTAACTTTTAGCTTTACTCGCACCTTAGCTAGCTCTAGCTCCAGTAATCGAGTTAATTTGGTAGAAGTCCATCCTTTTCACTATCCTCAAAAATTACTTTCTCAATTTGTTTGGCTGCTGCTTCCAATTGCTTTTCTGAGTAAAAATTCCCCTCTGATTGTTCATCTCGCATCAGTCCTACTTTGGTTTCTCTTCTGAAACTCAGCTTGATACGTTTGTGGTCACTACCTAGACTTTTGGAACCATGTTCATCTATGCTCATTACCCCTTATCTTTTATACATCCTCTGTGACATTAGTGCATAATCAATCGTCGAGTGCAGACTCCCTGCCTCCCATGTTAGGAGCCCTTCACACTTCTCGGTACTGTTGCATAAAACTAAATCATGCCTGTCACACATCTCCTGCAGCATGCTTCCTGTCGAATCTGTGTACCCATCCAGGTCTTCTATATTGTGTTCATCTCGCCTAATATAATTATTTCGCCCTGACTTCCTAGCTCATCAATGTCGCTTGCAATACATTCTAACATTTTCCTGTTTTCCTCTTTGGCATACAGGTATACAAAGCCAAGGAGTGTTTGCTCCCAAGCCAGTTTTCCTTTTAGCCATAAATGTTCCTTGCATCCCAGTTTAACCATTTGAAAATTCTTAGTTTTATGAATGAATGCCCCAATTCCACCCCCACCCCTTTCTGCTGCCCTCTGTTCTATTGCAATATTCTCATGCGTGGTCTGGGTTACAGTGTGGTAGCTCCATGTCTCTAAGATGCCTTTCCACTAAACCATATACCATTAATTCCTCCTGTCTTAACTGTTCTTCTATTTTCTCCCATTTCAGTATATTCCTGCCACCTTGCATGTTAATGAAACATATATCTGAATTAACTTGGTCGTGGCGCTTGTGTCTGTTTCTTCTATTATGGTTCCATCGTGCCTGTGGTCTTGGTTCTTCCTTCTCTACACTGGTTCCCTCATAGTTCTGGGTCCCCCCCCCAAAAAAAAAAAGCTGTTGCCTGTCGACCTATCCTACCACCCACCCTCTTGCCAGTGGCACCACCGTAGTGAATGCCATCCTGCGCAAAAGGGTCTAGCCTGGCCTCGTACACTTCCCTGTTAACTTCCATTGCCCCGTACCTTAGTCGTCGACTCATTAACCTAATTACACGGGTAGCCTCAACGATCCTCCTTTCCGTTTCGCTAGCCTGCCTCTGGACCCCTGGGATTGTGCATGGTCACATGTACTCTCTCAGAGGCCTCTCTAAGCCTACGCATCCCCCCCCCTTTAACTGTTTCTCGATATTCTGGCTCCTCCCCTTCAGCACATCGTTGAGACCAGCATGGATAACGAGAAGGTGTTCGCCATCCATGCTGCCCCCCCCCCCCCCCAACCTCCTGGGCATTGGCCATTGCATCTACTATGCACTTCCCTGACTGGGCCTCCACCTGCACCCGCCTGTCCGCCTTCACTACCGTCAAAACGCCTCCCTCAACCCTCACGATGATCTTGCACGCCACCTCACGATGACCGACACTATTGTGAAGTTATAATGGAAAACTGTTAGGAGGATTCTATAGCTGTTGCGCCTCCTTTTCGACGTATTTTTGGCTACAAGAAACAGCAACAATTGCGCAGTTTCTTTAACTTCCTCCTAGAAATAGCGCAACTGAGGGAATTGAAGTAGCGCAATTTGATTTGTAAATAGTTTGCACACCATGATTACAGTTATTCAATGGGTCATAAATTTACCATTCTCGTTTATTTATGCAAACATTGACATTGCTGGGCTCAAACGAGGACCACATCCATATCGCAAAATAATGCTGTCTTCTTGACCACTTTTAATCAATGGTTTAATCGACGGGCTCACTTTGCAATTTCAGTCCCAATTCGGAAAAGTCCATTCTCTCCAAGTGAAGTTTTAATGGGCGTGTGGAAGCTAGTGAAAGCTTAATATCTAAATAATATACTTGCACGATCAGAAGTTAGGTGGCGCCAAGTACCAAATGGTAGCTTTATGCTTCATCTCACGTGTACCAGGAAGCCAAGTTGTTAGGACTTCATAACAGGGCTCAGCAATTGAATAATTTTAGAAGGGCGCATCACATTCCGCGCGCACTGTCTCAATATCTTCCAGGGGTACTGGACAATTTGTCCAATACCCCTGGAATTTGTCCATAGTTTAACCAGTATGGTCTGATTAAACTGCCGCTTTTGTGAAAACCATGTACAGCTTTCTCGGGCAAAAATGCTTAAAATTGAAAAATTGTAACACTATTGTATAAATTTTGAACGTAATGGTTCATTATTCTGATATGTAATGAAATTTTTTTTAAAGTTTTCAATCGACCGCACCGAACAGTTTAGACTGCCATAGAACACCAATGGGGAACGCTTTTGACGATATCAAAAACCAGAACAGAAAAAAAATACAAGACTGCCGTAAGCTGATCTGCAGATATTAATAGTTATAGCAAATTCTTGCATTCTATTAAAAAGAAATTGCGTTCATAAACGATTTCCCTCTGAAAAATGTTTTCGTCCAGAACTCCTAAGTATGTAGGTGTGCTCCTAAGAGAGAAGCAAATTTTTTTTTATTGTTAGGTTTTTGCTCTTCTTGCTGCGTTGTAATAAAAACAAGGCGTGATACGGAAATTCGTACCGTATTTTTCTCATTGTCTCCTAAGCTGGCAGGCGGTTCGGAATGCGAGCGATTTTACAGTTACTTTCCTGGGGCGAGCAACAATGGCCGGAGCCTTTCGCGATGCAACCAAAACAAAAAAAAGAAACCTGACTGGGGACGATGTCGAAGACGACGGGTTTGACGCAAACCTTTCCCTATTGCGTAGTGATAGTCTGCTACTTCAATTAGTGCCACTATATTTGTTTACAAATTCTGGAAGCCTTTCTGTTTATAAACGACTCCTCGTTAAACGCTCTTCGGACTTGATTTAAATGATAAGCCCAGAGAGCCATGTAATTTCCTTGCCTTAAAACTTCGCGAATTGACTACGAACGGCTAGCTGCTTTCGAAAGACAGGCGCCAATGGATGGGCGCGGTAAATAAACCGCTGGAGAGAAGATTTGCCATCAAGGTTTCAACACTCTTTCAGAGGAGCAGGTTAAAGTGTATAAAAAAAACGCTTTCATTCCGTGGTCATCATTGAAAGAGAGTGTAATAGCTACTAGCTCCCCCAAGGGAGTGAAATGCCGCGCATGTTTAATTCAGTCCTTCAGACCGATGCCAAAGTCGTCTGGGAAACAGCCGAGTACGGCGATACATGATTAACAAAATTAACCTTTACAAAGTTCCTAAAATCAGCCTCTCGGGAAAGTGCTAAGTCCACCTGTGTGCATAAATTGTGGTGCCTGGCCGGTGTCATATGAGATAATTGTCGCCGTAACCCACGCAAATATACATATTACTTTAATGAACTTTTTGGTCACTGCGGCTTGCGTGAATGTTTATTTTGAAAACATAGAGGCGATCGCGTATATAGAGTAGTTGGTTTGGCATGATTCTTCTAAAGCTCGCGGGTTCCGAAATATTCGTCCTCAGAATGAACCATTTGCCCTCATCTGTATGGCAGTTTCTCTGCAAGTTTTGTTTTCAAACCAAAAGGCCACGAAGCCAGACGACATACTCACATTCTTCGTTGAAATAAAGGCTCTGGATGGTCGCACGCTGCCATCAGCCGAGGCTAGGCAGGAAAAGGAGGGAGGCCGGACTTTGTCGCCACTCCGTTGGGAGTGGGTTGGTCGTTGTTCAGGCTTGGGATGCGTACATGTGAAGGAAGAAGTTGGAGTGGCGGTGCAGGGTCAGCAGGTCAGTACTTTGTTCAGCAGAAAATTTTGGAGGAAGTTCTGTATGAGCTTGCCTGCACCTGCCTGCACGAAAACATGGCAGAGCAGCGGGCGACTCAGTGGGAATAGCACGCGTGGAGCAGAGCTGCTAAAAACGCCGTTCGCCATTTTGTAGACCGACGCGGTGATAACCTGGAGAGCCTGGATGAGGCCCCCTCAACTCTACTGACAAGAAGCCATCATTGCGCCTGCGCACCGCCGGTTCTGCAGCTACAAATGCAAAGCGGCGGAACCCTGTCAGCACAGAGCAGCGGGCGAGTCAGTGGGGATAGCATGCGTGGGACAGCGCTGCTAAAAACGCCGTTCGCCATCTTGCAGGTGCGTGACTTTGGCGCTTTCTTTTTCTTACCTACTCTAAGTCGCTCGCTGCTCTGTCTCTATGATGAGAGAAAAACCACCTTCGACCATCAAAGAATTGGCGAAAATTATTCAGGACGTGTCACTGAAGCTTGACGAAATTGATGCAATCAGGACTGACCTGGACGATATCAAGGAAGCGACTCAGTATATCAGCAATTATTTTGACGAATTTAAAGCGACGCTTCAGAGTGCCTGCGCGGATCTCAAAACTCTGAAACACGACAATGAGCAGCTCAGAAAAGAAAACCTGCGCCTTAAAAACGAACTTTCCGCCACAAAGAAGGACGTGCTTGATTTGAAGCAATACAGCAGGGCAATGAACTTGGAAATTAAGGGTCTTCCTTTCACTGTTGATGAGAACCTTGAAAACATCGTGCGGGAACTTGGGGCTAAACTTGGTACGGAAGCCTCTGCATCGCACATTGATGTGGTTCATCGCGTATCAACCAAAGATAAGACGAAATCCAAAATTGTTCGATTTGCACCTCGCAAAATCAGAGAGAACTTCCATCAACTCGCAGAAGGAAAGAAACTTTCCATCTAAAACTTGCAATTCCAAGACAACAATCTTATTTACATTAATAAACATATATGTCCGGAATGGAAGATCTTGCTCCGAAAGACCACTCAGAAAAGAAATGAAAAACAGCGGAAATTTTCCTGTGTTTCCAATGAAAAAGTTCTTATCAGGGAAACTGAAACCTCGTCTGTAATTGACATCACTTCTGAGGAAGACTTGAATTTAATTGTATGATTTAGTGGCCTCTGCAGTAGGTAAGCCATCTCCAGAAATGTGTAATGTGTCACATTTGAACGCGGCTTTTCCAGCTGCACATAATCTGAAGGTACTACACCGCAATATTAGAAGCGTAACTAAAACTATTGACTCTTTGCTGGTTTTATTAAACTCCCATTTCTTTGAGTATGACATAATCGCGTTGTCAGAAACGTGGTAGAAACGTGACAAATTCTTTAATATACCAAATTTTAATTCCGTATTGTCTCTCGCGATCAAAAAGGACGCGTGGCGGAGGAGTTTCTTTGTATATAAAAAAGAATATTTCTTTCAAGCATTGTCTAAAACTGACATGTCAGGTTCCCGAAGCATATGATTTCTTATTCCTCGAACTAAGTTCCAAGTTAACTGTAAGTGTTTTATAACTTCCCCTAGTTCTCACAATAGTCTTTTTCTAGATGCCTTTGAACCTGCCCTAGAACACATCGTTTCTATGAATAATCCTGCTATAATATGTGGAGACATTAATATTGACACTCTAAATGACAACGCAACACCATGCGTGAACCTGATTGAGTCTTACGGGTTCCTGAATCAAATACCACAACCACATCGAGTCACCCCCTCCGCAGCGACGCTCATAGACCATATCTTATGCATTTTCGATACCTCACCATCTATCTCTGGTGTTATTGATGGTGATATTTCTGATCATTTTCCAGTGTTCATTCTAGCGTCGTGTTTTCCTCTGAAAAAAGAAATTAAGAAACGCGTGAAGACAACTCTTGATCACAACTTGTTAAGATCAGTGTTGAGAACAATACGAATATTAATAAAGAATTCGACCACCTCATAAATGTTTTCTCATCTTGCTTTAAAGAAACAATTTATAATGCAACACCTTACTATTCTGACCCAATATGTCCTTGCGTAACGACTGAGGTCTTAGCCGGTATACAAACTTAAGATAAATGGTATATAATAACGTCTCTATTCCAGTTACATGGTTGGAAGTGTCATCTGTGTCAGTTGATTATTTAGCTTATGCCTATTGTGAAGCTGAAGAAAACAACTTTGTTTGATGGGCAATCAGAGGTAGCCGCGACATGAGGGGATGAGAGGAGTCAAAACATATACCATCACAAGTAACTTGCAAAGATGCCAAATCCTTGATCAAAAAGGTCACTCAAGAAGGAAGGAGAAACCGGAAATTGCACTGCAGCAATCCGCATGCGCAGAACGCAAGATCGCCCTTTGGCGAATGTCACGTCCACTGCAGGACAAAGGCCCCTTCTATATGCGTCCAGAAAATGCTGTCTTCTCCCAGCTGCGGCCAGCTTATTATCGCAAACTTGCGAATCTCATCTACCCAGAGATCTTTCTGCTGCTCCCTGCTAGGTTTCCCCCACGTCGAATTCATTCCGTTATCCTTTGACATTATTAGTTATCTTGCCTTAGCATTACATGTGTCAAAACTGACATGTGCCAATGCTGTCATATACATCTACGCAAGAGTGCGAGTAGAATCCATGACGATGCGCTGCGGTAGAGTGGCCTCACTACTATTCAGCCTCTGGTAACTAACGGTCGCTTGGGACGGACACTACATAAACGGCTTATGACTGCGTCTTTGAACAATCACTTGACCTTTTCAGAGACATTTTTTGAAGTTTCAGCAGACATGATTTCATGCGCGAAACTTCTATGAAGTTTCTTTCTCAGGAACTATACTTTGTTTAGCATTTGGTATTTGATCTAAGTTAGACTAATACTTGATGTGTTGCCCCCCTCACAACGTGGAGAGGCTGGTCCTGCTCGTTTCTCTGAAGAGAATTGGAATGAGAAGAGTTTTTCTTCAAGACAGTGTGTGTCCGTGTGATAACCAGAAAATAAGGAAGGAGGCTTCCCGCTTTCTCCTGCATTGCTGAGCTGTGCTTGAAATGGTTAACGTGGCGTTTGGCTGCTGTTGGTGCTTGTGTACTTGGTCAGGTGCAAGAACTGTGCGAAAACTTGTGTATTTCCTTAATATATTTATAACCTCAGTAGTGTGAAAAAATTGCCAGTAGAATTAACTCGAGGATAATCCAACCTTCCTCGGACTGTTCTATCATGCGTAATGCTTTGACTATTCGTCCCATATGTAGCACCGATGCGGCTCCATTCAGCGCCAGAAAATTTTCAGAGAAGTATATGTGCTTTGTATTGAAACGTGAAGCACAACAGGAAGTAGTGAGGCTGGACTTCGGAGCGCGGAAGTGTGTTTGCCATTCACTGTGCACGCATTTTGATTTTGGGAGTTCGATTGCTAAACGTGGTCTTTCTTGAACGCATCCGTTTTTTTTTTGAAGAAATTGCGTCACACAACCTATACCACAGAGATCATGTAGCCGTCGCGGATTACATACTGTGCACCAAATTCTGCCTGAATTGAGAACATGAGGCGATAAGAGTTAATAGAGGACACCTAAGTATTCTGCGATTTGCTGATGACATTGTTTTGCTCAGGAGGTGGACCACAAAACAAGATAAACGAGTTAGACAAGTAGAGCAGAACGGTGGGTCCAATAATTAACATGCAAAAAACGAAAATAACGTCCGAAGTATACCAATAGAAGAGCAGTTCACAGCTGGTAGCGAGGTGATGGGAGTCGTAAGGAGATACGTCTACTTGAGGAAAGTAGGAACCGCTTACCCGGACTCATGAGAGGGAAATAACTAGAAGAATAAGAATGAGAGAACGCATATGGCAGTTTCTCTTAGATCATGAATGGCGGTTTAGCAATATCCTTCAAGAGAAAAGTATAAAACAGTTGTTTCTTACCGGCAATCACCTCTGGAGCCGAAACGCACAGGCAAACCAAAAGGTTCAGCTTAAGTTAAGAACAATGCAGCGAGCCATGGAAAGAAAAACAATAGGTGTAACGTGAAGATACCGGAAGCAGGCCGACAGGGTGAGGGAACAAACGCGCGTTAATGATATCCTAGCCAAAATCAAGAGAAAGAAAGGGGATTGGGCAGGGAATGTATTTCATAGGCAAGATAACCGCTGGTTCATAAGGGTAACGGAGTGTATTCCAAAAGAAGGCAAGCGTAGAGCGGGGGGCGTAGGGGGGGGGGGGGGGGGGAGAAAGTTAGGTGGGCAGATGAGATTAAGAAGTTTGCGGGAATACGGTGGCTGCTGCTGGCAAAAGATAAGATCAATTAGAGAGACATGACGAAGCATTCGCTCTGCAATGCGCATAGTGACTGTAATGATGAGCATATAACTTGGCAGTTCTTTTTTATATACAGGTAAATTAATAACCAAGGAGCGAACGTAACTGAATTCTTAATCTAACGGGCAGTCTAGAGCAATAGCTTCGTTTTTCTTATAGCTAGCATTTCGACCCTTGCAGCAAGGAGGAGATTTAAACCAAAAAGTATGAAATGAAGATGACATTAGTGATTTTTTATGGAGCAAGGGCATATGCGGCCAATGAGCGACATGGCACATGATATTCTTCATTTTGCTCAAGGTGGGGTCGAAGACCCATTTCCCTAGCATTTCACGCTGAATTAACCGAGCACCAGGCCAGGGGAATCTTGTACGCGTTGTATCACAGGTGGATACCCGGCGGCACTGGGAATCAAACCCCGCACCTCCGCCATACGAGGCGGATGCTCAACAATTTTGCCACCATATTTTAAACTGCTAGGAAGTTTTGTTCTTTTACTGGCGATATTATCAGAAAAGTTGAGTAAGTCATTTCGGTGATCGTTATAATCCCATTTATATTGCAGAAGCACTCTAGCAGGATTTTTGTACTTCATACTGATGTTCGTGAATCCTCAAAGTGCAAGTTGCAGTGCCGCCTTTAATTTTTAAAAGCGATGCCAGTATGACCTACACTGCAAGGCACGCTTTTCGGCAGTTTGAGCTCAAACTGCCACGTCTCAATGCGGTAAAGATGCGGCGTGCCGTAAAAAGACCATACTTCTTTGAATGCAGATTTACCAGCATGCCCAGGATTCCCAGGAAAGAGCACCGCTGTCATGATAACGCTGCCTAATTTCACGGGACATTAAAGGACATGAATTCCTGCCAAACAGCCAAAAAAATTGACTAGCGTTTAAATGAGCATTCGTATCCACGCTTACTGGGATCGGACCTGCTCACTGGACTGACGCACCAGGCAACTCGGACGTTCTTAAATTTTCTTATCAGCACGTTATTTATTACAGTGAAACAATGTATGCACCACTATTTACAGCCACACCACAAATAACAAAAAACCAGAATAAATCACGAACCACATATCCAACAACGCACATAAACACATGAACAACGCTTTGTTGGGTGCTTTCTCTGCCATGTCCTTGTGGCTTCAGGCTGTTTTTAGAGCAAAAAGGGTTAGAAAAGGCTCAAAAAAAGAATCCAACGTTGTTTCTATTCGAAGTTTGTCCATAAACATCTCCTAAGTCAGCAATCGCCTTACAAAAGGGCGATATTGATGAGACAACAGATTTACAATGACAGTCATCAATATGGCCTTTCCAGTGACTCAGGATTCCAGGAAGAGTACTCATCAATGGAGTGTAAACTTACAGGTGAAACAAACTTCACTGCATTGCTGCTAAGGTCTCCAGGTGACTGCTGGACAGTCTGATCCGCTCCATAATAACGTCATGCGCAGGACGAGACTAGTTCTGAATCCAGAACTACTAACTGCATGGGGTTGGAAGATTAGAGGGACAAGAATCGTAGTTAGAATAAAAAATTGGACGTCATTCGAGCACAGAAGCACAGTGGCAAAAGACTGCCCCACGACAGTAGCGTTATACACGAAAATGGAGCTGAAAACTTCTTTAAGGCTGAAGACGAGAAGACTAACGCTGCTCTAAACATCTGCACAAAATCTGTTCAACGATTTCGGCAAGCACAATATCCAACCTATCTTAGAGTACGACCAACCCCATTTGAAGAGCGAGTCCTTCTATGAGTCCCCATAGAATCGCAGTTATCCTTCTTTGTGCAAAGTTAGGGCCGCAAAATTTCTTTTACAAAAAATTACTCGTATTCCATGACACCCTCAAAACATGCTACCGCCCCTTAGGGTTCCTGTGAATTAAAGAATCTAGAATAATGCACCAAGTGACAAGGAGTCAAACACTGAAAATTTGACTGCACGATAAGAAGAGTAGTCTGAGAGTTTTTCCCTACGCCCTTTTTTTAACTCTACTGACATATCTATATCATTGATCATGTGACACCTGCTGGAAGAAAAAGCTTCTAGGTAGATAATAACTGCATGTTAACCCTACATGCCCCAAAACACTGAAGTACGCTGAGCTGCAATGCAGTTTAAATAAGCATGCAGAAAGTTATTTTGCAGAAGCCTCAGTAGCATAAGCTTTAAAGTATAGGTTTCAACTGCTTAAAAACGTCAGGTCTTCCTCGTCCCAGACTCATGTACATTGAAAAAAAAACTTTCAAAATTGTCTGAACACTATGACATAGCGAACAGGTCGGAAAGGCACAAATTCATTGTTGCAAAGCATAAGGTCAACCTAAATAGCTAAAAAAGGAATAAGGGCACAACTGAGTATTCTGCGACGGACTTATGTCCATATGAACGGCGGACAGCACTACTCAGATATTCAGAGGCGCAACGAGTCTTGCTTATATTTTTTTTAAGTTTTACTGTGATGTGCACACGAAATCATCGGGGGGTTTATGAACGCGGTGCGTAAACAGTGGTGCACCGGACAGTAAAGCGCTGCGCGAGAATGCCCAGGCCCCGCCGCGGTGGCTCAGTGGTTAGGGCGCTCGACTACTGATCCGGAGTTCCCGGGTTCGAACCCGACCGCGGCGGCTGCGTTTTTATGGAGGAAAAACGCTAAGGCGCCCGTGTGCTGTGCGATGTCAGTGCACGTTAACGATCCCCAGGTGGTCGAAATTATTCCGGAGCCCTCCACTACGGCACCTCTTCTCCCTTTCTTCTTTCACTCCCTCCTTTATCCCTTCCCTTACGGCGCGGTTCAGGTGTCTAACGATATATGAGACAGATACTGCGCCATTTCGTTTCCCCCCAAAACCAATTATTATTATTATTAGAAAGCCCAGCGTTGCGCGTGTGCGCGTGCGAATGGTGTGTGCGAGGCGGCGGCGACGTAGAACGCGGCGAGCACGAGGAGCGGAGAGCTGACGTGTCAGAAAACTGAGGTGTGAAGGGAGACAGCGCAGCGGAGGTCGTGTCATTCAAGCTTAGAGGTTGCAGCCGTCGGACGTTGGGTATGTGCTGCCGTGAACTTGTTTCGGATCCCCGACGCAAGCCTCCTGCGTGCCTTTCAAAGTTGGAGGTGGGAGCCGATGAACTGAGGGTCCGTGCTGCCGAAAGCACTCTTGCCTGCTTTAAGCCACCCGTGTTTCTTGACGCCGTCGACGAGGCCTGGCTAAGTTTTTCCTGCCGCTGCCAAGTTCTTCGGGCTCTTGACGGAAGACCACCGGCATGTTCCTGCAGTTTTCTCCGCTCCTAATACCTCCTGGCTCTCTTTCGCCGCTTCCGTCGTCGCGACGCCTGCGACACGTCGCAATTCATCAACCAGCGTTCCGTCCTGTCTACAAGGCATCCCATCCCCGCTTCACCTGGGATGCTCAGTACCGGGTGAACTCTTTCCTTTATTCTGTAGTGTTGTACGAGTGTTGAGTGTGTGTTGTGTTGTTTCCGTCTTTGTTTCTTATTGGCCCTTTTCCTTTAAACTATAAATACGGCTTTGTTTTGTTTTCTTTGATCTTTTTTCTCTTATTCGAACCTGCACGCGACAGCGTTACCCTTCGGAAACCCGAAGAAGCGCTACCAATTCGCGACAATTTTCGTCCGCTCGACAGCACGAAGGCGTGGTCTTTTTTCCCTTTTCCTGGGTCTGTGGCAACAAACGATAAGCACTCTAAACGAGGTAATGTAACTAGGCAAAGAGTTCGGGTTAAAAGACGCCGAGCTGCGTTCGTGGGTTGCCGCCGAACAAGAGAAGGAACGCGCAGCACGTGCAGCCGAACGCGAGCATGCAAAGGCGCAAGCAGAGGATGAAGAAAGTAAAGCACAATCCGAACGCGAGCATGCAAATTCGCTAGCAGAGGCCGAAGAGCATAGACAGCAGCTGCAATTAAGGCTCGCAGAAGCTGGTGGGAGTAATCGAGAACCCGCACCGGCGCCCTCAGGAGAAGTTAGCTTTTTGAGGATCCCGCTTTTTGAGGATCGCAGGGATTACTTAGAAGCATACCTCAAACGTTTTGAGCGTACCGCAGAAGGGCACAGCTGGCCGAAAAAATGGGCTGCAGCACTTAGTATGTCTTTGACTGCGGAGGCTCTCCGTGTGTTTGGTCGATTGTTTCCAGCAGATTCAATGGACTATGATTAGGCAGAAATAGACCTGCTCCAACATTTTCGGTTCACAGCAGAGGGTTATCGCGAAAGGTTTCGTGAAAGTAAGCCGCTAGATAAAGAAACAGGCAAGCAATACACAGCAAGCTTGCTCAGTCTTTTTGATTGATATGGGTTGAGATACTGGGATTGGCCACAATGTACAATGATTTACGTGACTTGGTGGTGGCCGAACAGTTCATGAGGAACTGTCCCAGTCGTCTGGCAATTTTCTTTCGAGAAAGAAAATGCAAGACACTGGACAAAATGGCTGAGACAGCAGACAACGTTCTAGAGGCTCAGCGGCATAGAATTTTGTCTTCGTTCAAAGAATCGTTCGAGGTGGGAATTCCGAAAGAGAAGGTTGTACCATCAAATAGACAGCCATGAAGGTGCCTCATTTGGAACCGACCTGGACATAAGGCCGCTGACTGTCACTCTAAGCCAAAACAGGCTTATTGCCTTTATTGTCGAAAAACAGGGCATGATGTAAGCTCCCGCTCAAGAAAGCACGAAACCAAGAAGCAGTTGCCCTGTTTTCTTCAGCCAGAGATTGCTGCGCCGGAAACTGCGTCCACAACAGCAGATAGGCTTGAACGAGCTGAGGATAAGGTGGTCGGGCTTGTCCGGAAAAAGCCTGCAGACGCCCAACACATGCCTGTAATAGAGGGAGACCTCCGAGGCCTACCCTAGGTGTTTTACCGGACACGGGGAACAATACAGTGGTGGTTCTGCGAGCCCTTTTTCCTGACTCAGCTCTCACCGGTTCGAGATCTACTGTGTACCTGCTTGGTTGCAGTGGTCTGGAAGTTCCTGAGACAGTAGTCTATATCCCTTTACCAAGGCCGTGCCAGTGAAATAAGGGAAAGTGCATGGAGGCACCATGCACGATGTCATAATTGTAAATATACCAGTGGCTCGTGAGCCGTCAAATCCAGATATTAATTGGAAGAAATCGGAAGGCGTTGCTGAATTATGTCCTGACATAGTCAATCACGAGGCCACCAGATGAAATGGTGGGGTCGAGGGCCCAAAAGTGGTGTTGGCTGGAAAGGAAGTTTCTGAACGAAAGAGCGATAGTACTCTTTTAAGCGTTGGTCCCATGCGGTTCACGAAGGAAATAATAGAAGCAGAGCAAAGAGAGGTTGAGTCATTGAAGGCGTGTTGGGTGAAAGTAGGGAACGTGTTCCATGGCAAACACGCCACTTCGCACTCCTATTCTGTAGAAAAGGGTTTGCTGTACCGCCTCTATCATCTCGCCTCTGGCAGAGAGGTTCAACAGGTAGAACTTCCGAAGTCATGGCGATCACAGGTATTAAGACTTGCACACGATAGCCTGTTGGCGGGGCATCAGACATTATTAAGACTATTGATAGAATTCTGGAAGAATTCTGCTGGTCGGGAGTGCAGGAGCAGATTAAGATGTATGTCAGGTCGAGCGACTCTTGTCAAAGGACGTGCTCGAAAGGCAAAGTTGGGAAAGCTCTGTTGGGACGCATGCTTCTCATCGACACTCAATTTGATCCGGTCGCTGTCGATATTGTCGGTCCACTGTCGCCAACGTCGGTGAAAGGGAACAGATATATTCTCACTCTCGTCGATTTTGAGACACGGTATCCCGACGCCGTGGCTCTGCCAAAGATAGTTTTAGCGACCGTGGCAGAGGGTTTGGTGGAGATGTTTTCACGAATAGGTTTTCCGAGAGTGATCCTTTCTGGCCAGGGCTCCTGTTTCACTTCCGAAATGATGAGAGAGCTCAGTGATCTCTTGGCAGTGAAACATCTCAGCACGACCCCTTACTATCCAATGTGCAATGGGATGGTGGAAAAATTTAATGGCACACTCAATCAGATGCTCCGGACGCTCAGTCAGGAGCAGCCGAAAAGTTGCGATCATTATATTCCTTCGCTTCTGTTCGCATAAAGAGAGTGCCACAGGCGAGTTTAGGGTTTTCTCCGTTTGAGTTGATATTTAGACGACATATGCGAGGACCGCTCGCAATTCTCAGAGAGCTCTGGACAAGGGAAGAGCAGGGAAAAGACACGACGACGACATATGGTTACGTTCTTAATCTAAGAGAACGTCTCGAGCAAACTGTGAGAGCGGCTCATCAAAATTTATTGCGTGACCATCAGTCTCAGAAGAGATAATATGACAGGAACAGCAAGAAGCGGCAGTTAAGGGTTAGAGATCGTGCCATCATTATTGTGCCCAGTAGCCACAATAAACTCTTGATGCAGTTGATAGGTCCATTCCTGGTTTATGGAAAAAAGGACGACGTAGATTATTAAATACACTTGGGCCACACTATGAAGCTATTCCACATGGATATGCTCAAAATGTACGAAGAGCGTGCGTCTCAAAAGACCATGCAGGCGTCATCGTTCGTCGCAATCGAAGAAGATGACTTCGAAGAACAGCTGCCTGGCCTTAGCACGGACCACGTTATGGAATTTAAGCCGTGCAGATCTCCACCCAGCTCGATGACGACAAACAGCAGGAGATTCGTAGCTTATTTGCCACGTATGCAGACATCCTTTCCGAGATCTCCGGAAAGACTAATCGAGTGGAGTGTCAACTGAGCCTCTCGACTTCTGAATTTGTAAATACCCAACAATACCTGTTTTCTTTTGTCATGAAGGACGTGGTCGAAAGGGAAATAGACGAGATGATCAATTTAGTGGTCATTGAGCGTTACAAATCTCCATACAACTCCCCTCTCGTTCTGATTAAAAAGAAAGACGACACCTATCGGAATGCATCAACTTTCGACGCATCAATGATGTTCTTGTGTCTGATGCAGAGACCATTCCTAGGACAGATGTAATATTTACCGAGTTTGAACCAAGGTGTACTTTTCAAAATTTCACCTTGCTAACGGCTACTGGCAAGTATCCGTGGAGGAAGCTTCGAGACCGACAACAGCGTTGTCTAGTCAATACGACCACTATAAGTTCGTCTAAATGCCTTTCGGCATTAGGACAGCATCGGCTATCTTTACGTGCCTGATGCGCATTCTGTTACAAGGCATAGACAATGTCATTCATTACATCGACGATGTTATCGTAGCGACCTCTTCCTGGGAAGAACATATTTGGACTTTAAACAGGCTATTTAGTAGGGTGCGCGAAGCCGGCCTCACGATCAAGCCGCAGAAGAGTGGAATTGGAGCCACTAAGATCAATCTTCTTGGATACCAGCTTGGAGAAGGGACTATCCGATCATTGGAAACGGTGGTGGAAAAGCTTGCCAACGTACCGCTTCCAAAGACTAAGAAGCAAGTGCCTTCCTTTTCAGGGCTTGCCGGATACTATCACGATTTCATCCCTGCTATGCCGACACGGTTCACCCGCTCGTGGTGATGGCACGCAAATATGAACGCAACCTCGTATGATGGAAACCACAGCGGCAAGCCGCTTTTGACGAGTTCAAGAACGCATTAACGTCCGGGCCCGTATTAAGAGCTCCAATTCTCAGTAAGCAAGTCGTGCTTCACACAGATGCTTCCGAGGTCAGCACAGGCGCCGTTCTCCTGCAGGAGCAAGATGGAATCCTCCACCCGGTATCATATGCGAGTCGACAGTTGTTACCTCGCGATTCTCGCTACTCAGCGATATAACGCGAGTGTTTGTCGATATAGTCTGGGGTGTTGAGAAATTACACATCTTCTTATACGGGACGTTCTTCATCATTCCGACTGACCACCAACCCTTGCAATATTTAACAAAGGCAAACCACTTGAACAGCAGGGTACTGTGTTGGACCTTACTTAGCATTACAAGAGTATACCTTTCGTGTAGAGTACATCAAGGGCTCCGAAAACGTAGGCGCCGATTGCATGAGTCGTTTGGAAATTACTGGAGTGTTCTGCCCAATGTATAGTGCTACTATCTGGTGTTTGCAATGGTTACCTGGGCAAATGCAGTGTGGTAGTGTTTGTGGGTTATATTTCTTCTTCATTTGTTTTCCGATTATTGTTGGCTCGGTTTGTGCATATTCACCTTTGTAGTACAGACGCGTTAAGAGTGTGTGTCTGATGTTTTGTATGGTTTTCATCTTCCCTTTTTCCAGATGTATAATATTTGACCCCATGTTCCCTCTGCGCGTTTTCATGTGCCTCCATGTGTCACTGTGTAAAGTGCCTTCGATGACTTCGGCAGCCTCTAACTTGTCTGTTTACCACATTAACATAAGTGTTGTTGCACCAACGGCAGTTTCTTTTTTATGTAACAAACCTTTTCCGTAGGGGGGAGGTGGGGACTATGTGATGTGCAAACGAAATCGTCGGGAGATTTTTGAACGCGGTGCGTCGACAGTGGTGCGCCGGACCGAGGAGCGCTGCGCGTGCCAGCCTAGCGTTGCGCGTGTGTGCGTGCGAAGGCTGCGTGCGAAGCGACGGCGACGAAGAGCGCGGCGAGCACAAGGAGCGGGGAGTTGACGTATCGGAAAGCCGAGGTGTGAAGGGAGACAGCGCACCGGAGGTCGTGTCATTCAAGCGTGGAGGAGGCAGCCGTCGGACGTTGGGTCCGTGCTGCCGTGGACCTCGCTTGGATCCCCTTCGCAAGCCTCCTGCATCCCTTTCAAGATTGGAAGTGGCAGCCAATGGACTAAGGGTCCTTGCTGCCGAAAGGAACTCTTGAATAGCCTGCTTTAAGCTTCCGGCGTTTCGTGGCGCCGTTGACGGGACCGGGCTACGTTTTTCCTGCCGCTGCCAAGTTCTTCCGGCTGTTGACTGGAGACCACCGGCGTCTTCTTGCAGTTTTATCCGCTCCAACCACCACCTGCCTCTCTTTGGCCGCTTCCGTCGACGCAACGCCTGCGACACGTCCGAGTCATCAACCAGCGATCCGACACGTCGCAGTTCATCAACGATAGTTCCGTCCTGACTACAAAGGATCCCCGCTGATGCTCTGTACCGGGCGAACCCTTTGCTTTATTCTGTAGTGTTAGGCGTGTTGAGTGTGTGGTTTTCTTGTTTTCGTTTCCGTTTCTTATTGGCCCTTTTTCTTCAAATTATAAATATAAATTATAAATACGGCTCTGTTTTGTATGGTTTCATCTCTTTGTTCTCTTGTTCGAACCTGCACGCGATAGCGTTCCCCGTCAGAAAGTCGGGTCCGCGCTACCGATTCGCGACACGTACAAGGAGCCCTTCGCAAATCTCCTGTCATTTTAGCAGTATATTATTCCTCGAAGAGTGTTGATGCCATTACCATAGTACTCTGCGCAAAGCATAACAAATGCTGGAATATATTCACCGCTTTGCACAGGAAGCATAGTCGATGAGCGCAAATAAAAATATCCCCAGTGCAGCACATTCACTGCATAGCAACAGGGAAAATCTAAGAATAATGTAAAGATGTATTGCATTGTTCAACCGCTACTGCAGCCGAAAACTCAGCATTCAAATCTCAAGAGTAACGATAACAAGAAAAAGAGAACAGGCTGTTCTCGCTCGCTTTCGAAAGAAGTTTGAAGAAATTCCATAAGCACGAAAGCAAACAACTGTACGGGGAGATCACTGCTGACAAGCAAGAAAACGTCTCCTGGTATGTCATGCGCAAGAAAGTGTGTGCCTGACGTCAGCAACAAACGAAATGGACAAAATCAAATTTCATGCAAATTCCTATTGTATGCAAAAAAAAGGCATTCGTACTCAGAACAGAAGGAAAAACACCAAGAAAATTATTCTCATAAAAGCCACAGCGCTGCCGACGCTTGATAGCGCTCATTTGAATACAGCGAAATGTCCTTTCTCGTACAGCATTTTCGCGATGATGAGAACGCGACTTGGACATCCAGCAAGTCAAGACCAAAAACACTCAAAAAGTGAACAACAGCTACATCAACGACAAAAACGAAGTGCTATTCTACTTTTGGTCCCAGACCCGGTTGAAGAGTCTTACATAAAAGTGCAGTAGTCCAACAGAGTAAAAAGCATGAATATTTTTTTTTGTGCATAAAGCACAGAAAACAAACAAAGGTGCCCTAACAAAAACGAATATTTTTTATTTCCTGTACGATTGTTTTGTGATGTGGTATAATTGTTGCGAGCCACTAGGAAATTTATTTGCGCTATTGTGGAGCTGCATTGCAGGCACCTCTGTGCCAACAGTCTTCCAAGAAATAAGGACACAGAAACTCTTGTTCTCTCAAACTTTACCACGTATTCTTGACATGAGGCAAAGTGTCTTTTTCATGGCTAATAAAGAAGTTTTTCTGAACACTGCCTCTAAACATTGTTGTCTAGTTCATGCCCTGCATTTTGCAAATGTTCTCAGGCACTCCTGTTTCGTCAGTCATTGTGAGGTACTGTGCTTTTCTCTTCTAATTCGCCATGGAAATGCAAAAAAAAAATGAACTACCGATACGGTGATGCGAGACAGCAACCGCGCTATGCTTGTCAAATATAGATTTTATTAAAGGCTTGTTTATCCTCGTATCGAACAGGAGTCTTACGAACACTACTTAAGTTGGTAACTTCTCCGCTGGTAAGACAAGCAGAACTTTAAGGAAGTGTTTTTCTATGAGTATTTAGCATGCGTACTAATTATCCTACATTCTTCACGCCATAACAAGATAATGCATTCAACACCTTCATCAACAAGCCGGAATATAACCGGAAGTTTGTTAACCTTCTTCCTGTCTTCTAACAGCACAGTAACTGTCATAGAATCTCACCGTTTATTTATTAACTCTCCAAATATAGGATCTCGGGTTTTGCTTCTTTTTATTGCGTTAGGATTAAAATGCCCATTACCGCAAAAACTGCCTGACAATGGCGTTGGCATGCGAAGCCTCCTTTGGCCTGAGGAAAATTTCAGAGAGGGAAATCCTCCTCCGCGAGGAAACAGTGCGGGAGGCGACGGGGGGCACGAGAACTCCGCGATCGCCAATCGGAGCTAAGGGGCAGGAATAGTTGAGAATAGGTACAGAGAGTTACACTGTGACTGATGAACTGGATCTCTGCACTCGATAGTGCGCACTGAACGAGTCCTCTACAGCGGCAGCAGATGCTGGGGCAAACACTAATGCTAACGCATACTCTGCCGCATAGTTTGTGAGAGGTTGTTTTTAAGAAACACTTGTGCACAAGTGTTAAGAAGCACTTGTTCCAAGCATTCCGGCTTCCACCTCGTTTCTAGCAGTAGTTCATGTACAGGTTGGAGAAAATAAGCATTCGAATTCAATTACAGGCACTTAATCTGGAACGCAAAGGATTTCAGTGCGCAGTTGGAGCCCCAAGAAAGTCACAGAAGAATTAGTGCATATAATGGATTACGATTTTGTAATCGCCTTTGCAAATTTGATCACCGACACATATATATACTTACCCAAGAATCAACTAGTGCACCTTGCCTTGGTATTTTGTCATACGCAGTCAGTATCTGAGAGAACTCGTGTTTCTAAGTTCACATTAATAATGTTCCCACGTTCCCACGTGAGGAGATTACCAGCGCCATTGCAGACTCTCTCGATATGCGGGGTCGATTCAAGGGATGTATTTAGTGTAAGTGTTGTCGTGATAAAAACTTTACAGAGCGCGTTTACAAGGGAAAAGGTATATTGTGGCCCTGCCTCACTATGCAGTCACATGGTGTTACGCTTGTGGTTGCGTATGCACATGTCCTCACACCTTCACACATTTCAGCCGACCGCAATACGTGACTGAGCAATTTTCCCGCCACACTCAAATCTCGTGAATTTTTCGGTCGCGGTACTAGACCTTCCGCACCAGCGCGCAGTTCTACAATAGTGCGATCTTCTTTTCTGTGTCCTCTAGTAAGCGCCGCGCATCGTTGTTGTTTGCGCTCAGGCAAAGCGTAGCCGGTAAGAGGAAGTAACAGCTCAAAAAATGGCCCTTTATTTTCATGGGCACAATGCGTATCACCCCATATGGCGCGGCTACCAGCTTATGCAGCTCCGAATGGCGCGTGACATCGTCAGTGGTGCTATGCTTCTGGAGCAAGAGGAGTACATCAGCGACAAATAATCATTATTGTTATCTGAATTCATAAAATTTATGCTCAAATGTGGGTACCCCGTGAATATTTACTTTTAAAAGGTTCACTTGAAATACTACCATTACCGTTCGTTCTGATTATCAGTTGTATTAATGACAGGAAAACTAGATTGGCGCGGAAACAGGTTCAAGTTTTCGCTCTTTGTAACCTGATGTCTCTGGTCAACTTCACATTGTTTGCAGAAATAGGCTTGTTTGTTGAACTGCACATTATGTGCACCTGTTTTTAATACTATAGCATGGCAGTTTATGCACGGCGCATGACGCCAGAGCTCGACCGACGCCGCGGTCTCATGTGGGGTCGTGTGGATAAACTGCGTATGTGTGGTTGTGTGTACAAAAGCCGAGGTGATACGACGCGGTGTATAACAATCGCTTCCTATGGGTGACGAAAAGGAGACCCCAGCCGCCGCTATGCGGAGGTATCGTCAGGAGAAGATCAATTCTTCGGACCCAGAAGTCGTCGCCTGGAACTTGGCCGCTCTGCAGAGAAAGAATGAACATCGGAAGGCTAAACGAGCGGCGGAGACGCCCGGGCAAAGAGAAGAACGTCTTGCCAAACGGAGACGCCAAGAGGCGGAGCGTCACAAGCGGCGCACAGTAGCTCGCACTCTCACTTCTCCAGAAAATCAAGGTAAAGCAATGAGACTAGACCGGGGAGGGGGGGGGGGGGGGTTGGGGGGGGGGGGGCTGCTTTCGCTGCGTATATCCGGGCATAGCTGGGCTAAGCCACTGCCAATTTTTTAACATCGAGGCCAGTATGATCTACACTGCATGACACGCATTTCTGACACTTCTCAATGTGGCAAAGAAGAGGCTTGCCTTAAAAAGAATAACGGATGGTGATCCGAAGAACATCAAGTTCCCGAATGCGGATTTACCGCACGTATACCAACCGTGCACCGGAACCAGCAAGACTAATATGATAACTCTGCCTGATTTGACGCGACATTAAAGGACATTATTTCCTTTCATTCACGCAACAAAAATTGATTAAGCCTTGATATCAGAAGTCGAATACACGCCGGCTGCGAATCAGCATTCTCGCTTGACTGACACATGAGGCCCCTCAGGCGTTGTTGATTTTTGTTTTCAGTGCGTTATTCACTGGGGTGTAATAATGTATGTACTACTATTTACAGCGACCCCGGCAGTAACACCAAGCAAGCCTAAAACACAAAGCACATTTCCAACAACGTTTTGTAGAGGAACCACGCTTTCTTATGTCCTTTTTTCACTTCCGTGTCCTTGTGCCGTCACGCTATTTCGAGAGCAAAAAGGCTTAGAAAGGGCTCGAAAGGAGAATCCAATGCGGTTTCCAATCAATCATATTCCGTAGACATCTCCCAAGTAAGCAATCACCTGACAAAAGGGCGATAGTGATGAGACAACAGACTTACAGTGACAGGCATCAGTAAGGGATTTCCTGTTACTCGGTATTCCAGCAATAGTACGCATCAATGTAGTGTAAATTGACAGGTGAAATAAACCTAACTCTATTGCTGCTAAGGTCTCCAGGTCGCTGGTGGTGAGTCTGTACGGTCCAGAATAACGTCATGTGCAGCACGAGAGTAGTTCTGCATTCAGAAATACTGAAAGCAAGAGGTTGGAAGATTAGAGGGGCAGGAATCAGGAATGGAACATCATTCGAGCACAGAAGCACTGAGGCAAAAGACTGCACCACTACAGCGGCGTTATACGCGAGAAGGAAGCCGAATACGTCTTTAAGATTGAAGACGAGAAGACTAACGCGGCCCTAAACATCTGCACAAAATCTGTCCAAGCATTTCGCCAAGCACAATCTCTGACCTATCTTAGAGTGTACAGTGATGAGCAGCCCTTGCTAGAGAGCGCCGACGGTGCTCTGCGGAGCACGTCAGCGCCATCTAACGTTAGGCTCTTGGTTTGAGTTATGCGTCCCCTGCGCATGCGCGGAAAAAGCAGAGGGATGCCTGCTCATCGTTTCCGTGTTAAGCCCCCACCTTGCGAGTTCGTTTCGTGCAGCCAGGGACGCGCTGCCTGCATTTGTGATGCTGTGACGGTGGCCAGGGCGTCGGCATGCCGCCGTATTCCACGAGTGTAACGAGACGGCCAGGAAAGCAAGCGTGAGTGATAGCGGATGATCACGCGTTTCTGCATCTGTACGGATGCCAAATGCAGTGTCCCTTGTAGCTGATAACACAGCGCAAAGACACGCGATCAAGCAATACGCCTGCAACGCATGGTGCCTGGTGGTAACGCGCCAACCTTATACGGACAAAACGAACACGGACAACAAACAACTAAGCTCCGTTCTCCCACTGTTAGCCTCGTGCATGTTTGAAACGCGCTCTCATCCGCTCGCACTTGCTTTTGAAGCACGCGACAACCCGATATCACTTGCACTTGCTTGCCTATAGCCGCCTTGCGATTCGCGCAAAACGCGTTGGTTTTCCGACCGCTATTATATAATATTCAGCACGGCCCTGGCGGCGTAAAGCGCAAGCAATGAGAGGAAAGGAGGCCGAGAACCCACGAGCAGGCACCGCTTTATTTTGGCCGCGCATGCGCACGAGACACATATTTCAAACCCAGAGCCTGACGTTAGACGGCGCTGACTTACTCCGCAGAGCACCGTCGGCGCACTATAGACAAGGCTGCTCACCACTCTACGACCAAGCCCATTCGAAGGCCGAGTCCTATTATGTGTTCCCATAGCCATCGCAGTTATCTTTCTTTGTGCAATGTTAGGGCCGCAAAGTTCTTTAAAAAAAATGGCACTCGTATTCCATGGCAGCCGCAAAACCTGCCACCATCCCTTAGGGTACCTGTGAATTAAGGAATCTAGAATAATGCATCAAGTGACATGCAGCAAAGCACTGGGAGTTCGACTGCACGATAAGAAGAAAAGTCGGGCAGTTTTGCCCCTGCCTCCGGATTTAATTCTGCTGACATTGCCATCTCCTTGATCATGTGTCACGTACTAGAGAAAAAGCTTGCAGGTAGATAATAACTGCATGCTATCCCTACATGCACAATTAAATTTACGTACGCTGAGATGCAGTGCAGTTCAAGAAAGTCTGCAGAAAGTTATTTTGCAGAATTATAAGATGCAGAAGCTTTAGAGGATAGGTTTGAAGGGCTGAAAGACATCAGGTCTTGTTCGTCTATGACTAAAGTACACCCAAAATACTTTTCGCAACCGTCTGAACAGTATGACATAGCGAACAATTCGGAAAGGCACAAACCCTTTGTTACAAGGCCTAGTAAGGTCTACCTACATGGTTAAAAAAAACAGTACGCGCTGTATTGAGCATTCTGCGACTTTCTTGGGTACATATGAAAACCGGACAGCACTACTCAGATACTCAGACGCGCAACAGGTCTTGCTTGTTTTTTTTTACAGTTGTACAAGGAGTCCTCGCGCACCTGTTATTTTAGCAGTATAGCATTCCTCGAACAGACTTGATGTCATTACCATAGTACGCTACGCAAAGCACAACACATGCTGGAATATATTCAACGCTTTTCACAAGAAGCATAGTCGATGAGCGCGAATAAATATATCCCCAGTGCAGAACATTCAAAGCATAGCAACAGGGAAAATGAGAGAATAATGTGAAGATGTATTGCGTTATTCAACGGCTACTGCCACGGGAAACTCAGCGTTCGCATCTCAAGAGTAATGATAACAAGAAACAGAGAGCAGGCTGTTCTCGCTGGCTTTCGAAATAATTTTGAAGAAATTCCAAAGCCCGAAAACAAAACTGTATGGGGAGATCAACTGCGACAAGAAACCAAATGTCTTCTGCTATGTGCAAGACCGTGCATGCCTGACGTCAGAAATAAACGAAATGGACATAGGCAAAATACATGCAAACTACAATTGTACGCAAAACAGGAAATCATTCTCAGAACAGCAGTTAAAAAACACAGCAAGAAAATTATTCTCATAGAGCCCACAGCGCTCCCAACGCATGATAGCGCTCATTTGAATACAGAGAAATGTTATTCCTCGTACAGCCTTTTCGCGAGGATGAGAACGTGACAAGGAGATCCAGCAGGTCGAGACAGAAACCACTCTAGCAGAGAGCAACAGCAACAACAACTGCAAAAACGAAGAGCAGTTGTAGTTTTGTTCCCAGACACGGTTGTAAAGTCATACATAAAAGTGCAGTAGTCTAACAGAGTAAAAAAGCATGAATATTTTTTTTGTGCATAGAGCACAAAAAAAAAACCAAGGTACCCAAACAAAAACAATTCTTAATTCGTTATTACCTGTAAGTATTTTCGTGTCGTCGTATAATTGTTTCGACTTCACGAAATGCGAGCTACTAGGCAATTTATATGCGCTATTGTTGAGCTCCATTACCAGGCATCTCTGTACCAACAGTCTTTGCCAAGAAATGAGGGAACGGAAACACTTGTTCCCTCAAAATTTACTACGTATTCTTGATATGAGGCGAAGTGTCTTTTTCATGGCTAATAAACAAGTTTTTCTGAGCAATGCCTTTAAACATTGTTGTCTAACTCATGTCCCGCATTTTGCAAATCTTCTCAGGCACTCCTGTTTCGTCAGTGATTGTGACGTGTTGTACTTTTTCTTCTAATTAGCCATAAAAATGCAAAAAAAATCAACAATCGTTACAGTGATGCGAGACAGCAACCGTGCTGTGTGTCAAATATAGATTTTATTAAAGACTTGTGAATCCTCGTATCGGACAGGAGTCTTGCGTACACTACTTAGGTTGGTAACTTCTCCGCTGGTGAGACAAGCAGAGATTTAAGGAACTGTTTTGCTAAGGGTATTCAGCTTGCGTACCAATTATCCTACATTCTTCACGCCCTAACAAGGTAATGTATTCAACTCCTTCATCCACATTCCGGAATATAACCGAAATATTGTTAACCTTCATCGCGTCTTCCAACAGCACAGTACCTGTCATAGAATGTCACCGTTGATTTATTTCCGCTCAAATGTACGAACTCGAATTTTGCTTCTTTTTTATTGCGTTAGCATTAAAATGCCCATTAACGCAAAAACTGCCTGACAATGGCGTTGGCATGCGAAGCCTTGTTTGGCCTAAAGAAAATTTTAGAGAGGAAAAATCCTCCTCCACCAGAAGGGAGGAGGATAGAGGAACAGCGATAGTGGGCGAGGAAACAGTGTGGTATGCGATGGGGCCACGAGAACACCGCGATCGCCAATCGGAGCTAAGGGGCAGGAACAGTGTAGAATAGGCAGAGAGAGTTACACTGTGACTGATGAACTGGATCTCGCCACCGTGCGGTCTGAACGCGTCCTCTACAGTGGCAGCAGGTTCTGGGGCGATCACTAACGATAACGCATACTCTGCCGCATAGTTTGTGAGAGGTTGTAGTTAAGAAACACTTGTGCAAAGTATATCTAAGCATTTCGGCTGCCGCCTCGTTTCTCAGAGTGGTTCGTGTACAGGTTAGAGAAAATAAGCAATCGAATTCAATTGCAGTCACTTAATCTGAAAACCAAAAGATTTCAGTGCGCAATTGCAACCCCAGGAAAGTCACAGAAGAATTACAGCATATAATTGATTACCATCTTGTAATCGTCTTTGCAAACTTATTGACAGAAACATAAATATACTTACACGACAATCAACTAGTGCGGCTTGACTTGGTAGTTTGTCATACTCTGTTCGTATTTATGAGAACTTGTGTTTCTAATTTCTCATTGCTAATGTGCCCACGTTCCTTCGTGAGGATATTGCCAGCGCCATTGAAGACTCTCTCGTTATACGCGTTCGACGCAAGGGCAGTATATAGCGTATGTGCTGTCGTGATCGAAACTTCACAGAACGTGTTTAGCCGGGAAAATGTGTACTGTAGGCCTGCCTCGCGACTCAGCCGCGTGGCGTTATTCTTTTGGTAGAGCATGCACATACTCTGAAGCCATCACACATTTCTGGCGACTAGAATATGTGACTGCGCAAAACTAAATTTTTCCGCCACACTAATGCCTCGTAAATTTTCTGATCGCGACAGTGCACCTTGCGCACCAGCGCGCAGTTCTGCAATGGTTCGATGTTCTTGTCTGCTTCCTCTAGGAAGCGCCGCGCATCGTTGTTGTCTGCGCTCAGGCAAGACGTAGCGGGTAAGGGTAAGTAACAGCTCAAAAAATGGCACTTGATTTTCGTGGGCACAATTACTATCACCCCTATGGCGCGGCCACCAGCTTATGCAGCTTCGAAGGGCGCGGGACATCGTCAGTGGTCCTATGCTTCTAAAGCAAGAGGAGTACATCAGCGACAAAAATTCATTATTGTTATCTGAATTCATGAAATTTATGCTCAAACGTGGTTGTCCCGTGAATAATGACGTTTAAAAAGCGCACTTGAAATACTACCATTACCGTTCGTTCCAATTATCAGTTGTATTAATGGCAAGAAAAACAGATTCCCACGAAAACAGGTTCAAGTTGTCGCTCTCAGTCACCTAATTTCGCAGGTAAACTTTACATTGTCGGCTAAAATAGGCTTATTTGGCGGGCGGCACTTTCTGTGGTTCTGTTTTTAACACGCATGCATTACAGTTGCCATATCAAATCCCGCCGATGTCCGGTGTCACGAAATTCGCTGACTAGTCGAGAGAGGTTGTGACCTTGTGATGTCGCCAGAACCTTCTCACCGGCAAAGGTGGCAACCTGGTCTCCGGGTTGTGAGCGACCTGCTCAGCGTGGCAGGTGGCAATTAAAAAGAGATTTGTCAATAGAAATGACGTGTCCTTGTGGCTTCATCAGAACCGGCCCATCGGGTTTTCAGCAACCTAGACAGGGAATTGAAAGTTGAATGAGAAAAAAAAAGATTCAAGAAAACGTGGGCACGATCACAGCATGGAGGACACCAGCTACTGCCGCTAGCAATCTGGTATGGCGGTTTAGGGACCGACAATATCAAAGAAATTGACTCAAGCACACAGAGAAGTTGCCACAAATCTGCAAGAAATATGAAATCCGATAATATAAGATTCCACTCTCAGGCGGATTTAAGCATTCTCATAGTTTTTTTTTCTTCACTGTTCAGCGCTTCTGCAACAGTAAGTTTAGGGCTCCAAGTGTCGCACTGTAATCAAGAGATTTGCTCCTACAGGCAAAAAATAGGAGCACCAAAAATACAAGGCCGAAAGACAAATACAAATCTGTGTCGGCGTTTTCTCCCTGGTCTTTGTTGCGCTGTAAATTTTCCTCTATAGAAGCCCATGGGGTCCACATACTTTTCTTTATTATTCTAGAATACACTTTAGCAGTTGTGCTCTTTTGTTTCCTCGCTAGGCCATGCACGAATTAATGTGAACGCTCCGCGCGTAGGCAACCTCCTATGATATTGCAACGGGACGACGGTCCTGTCCAAAGGAAAACACACAAAGTCGGAGAGCGGAAGGAACCCCCGCTGGCGGCTCCCAATCGTTCCCCTCGTCTGCGCACGCTCGCTCCTCCGCGCGATCCCTTCGCCTCTTCTTCCGCACAGGGCACTTGGACGGCGTACGCCGTGCCCTGGGCGTTTATTGCCGTAACAATATGTGGCGGCGCGACACAGCCCGGTTGGTTGCGCGCTATGCCCCGCGGGCGGTTAATCGACAGCAGGAGGCTACGCGTGCTGCTTCGTATACACAGTGTATTTTAATTTTTCGCCCATACGTCATTCCCTCTTTACTACTCCTCTTCATCCTCTCGCTGCACGTTCTATTTCTGGCGGTCGGAGCTGGAGTGCTGAAAATGAGAAGATTCTTTTTCATTAAGGCTCACAGCAGATACTACCAGATTTAGCATTCGACAGTTCAAGAACTGACATCTCGTATTCACGGGTTTTCCTTGGATTCATTTCACTTACGATCTGTTAATACATTTTTCTTTTTATGCCATGTTAGAAAAAAAAACAACTGTAATTTTAAATGCGTGATAGTTTAATAGTGCTTGTTTTTTATCGCTGTTGAATTTTCGATCTTTTAAATTTCAATGCAGAGCTTGAAATTTTGGTTTACATACATTTTTCCTATCCGCACTGTACATTTACTGGCACCAATTGTATGTTTCTGATTTTTCTTTGGCACATGTTTCGCCCTCAAGTGCCACTTGTCGTTTTCATGGAGGAAAACTAGGGCCTATCAAGCTATGATTGCAGATTTACCTTCGTCTCCCCACACAGTTGAAGGAAAATAAAAGCTTTTCAATATGTCTATTTACTGCTGCTAACTGTCGCAGCCTCTGCACCAAAAAAAGAGGAATTTAAATTTGCTTTTGGCATTGGTAAGACCACACGTGCTGCCTGGTGCTGACTCAAGGCTGCTCAGCGAAATCAGCGCTACCGAAATATTCGGACATAATTACATTGCATAGCGGGAGAACCGCTACGGGCGTAGCGGTGTTGTAGCGGTGTTGTCTTAGTCGTTATCCGAAACAGCCTCGGCAGCATATACATCTCTTAACACGAAAAGCAAGACACACTAAATGGTCTGGAGTAATGTAAGGCCGTCGAACGATTCATGGATGGATCCTGAGTCTTTTTATACATCTCCAGTACTAAACCCTTTTCGGCACGAGGGGTGTATTTTAACCAATTTTATGGGGTGTTTTACAGCACCTACACGCAAGCACAATGTACATAGAAAACTCACTTTAAAAAATCGTTCTTTACCTACATTATATAATAACTCTCCGTAACATCAGTACCAAAGTCTCCGGCTCTAATAGTGCAAATTATTTTCCAGTTTTATGTCTTCTTTTCTTGTCTATTATACAAAATTCTTTTTTTATTATTTGTTCAATTCTACTTCGTATTGGATTAAGCCCGCTATACTTGTGGCTCGGTGCGAAACGCCTCTTTTTCCCAATTCATTTTCTTAGTCCCACCATAGTACCAGTGCTACCGCCGTTTCAGTGCAAGTGAAAACAGTTATGTAGTTTCTAGAGCTCTCATTTGACGAGAGGAGGACGAAGAGCAGTTCGAGGTTCTGGACGAATGTAGCCTGCCCTACTTCTTGTCATCCATGAGAGGTAAGTTTATTTATCTCCCGTTTTTTACATCAATTCCACTACAATCAAGAAGAAAAAATACTTCTTGATGTTTGCCCATACTGATCTACAAGGCTTGCACTTGAATCGTTGCGCGCCAGCGCATAACATACATGTGTTTCGATTTCTGCTTGGTCGCCAGCTTACCAATGGAAAGACATTCAAGGAGAGAAAAAACGTTAATCTATTTCGGAAGAATAACGAGTTCAGGAACACTAATAGTGAAATAAAAGAGCGTCCCAGACCCTCACTTAACGGTTCGGTGTCTCTGTGTTAATTTTGTGTGTTTTGGGCTTCCTCCTGAGAAACTATTGAATACACACACGGCCCACTTGGATCACACAGATGAATCAGCTGATTAGACTGGATTGACTGAGTGCTGATGAACCCGGAGAAAGTGTTCTGAAGAATTCGTATCTTTATTCATGTACGAAATTCATCTATATCTAACATTTCTTTGTACTCCATGGTGGGGAGAGTTAAGGTAGATGGGTTTCTTCCAAACACAAAGTGAACACGGAAGGGGAAGTCTCAGGGAGCTTGCCAACTTTGCGACAGAATATTTCTATTCGCCTCTCCTCGTCCTATGGTTCGGTTCTTTGTGTATGACCGAGGTTCATATGCCATCGATGATGCCTTTTCTCCAAGGGGCGATTTCTTTGACGCCCCTCCGGCCCTTGTGGTCCGTGAAGTGGTCTGACACATACTTGACATCGACGATGGCGTTCTTGCCCACCTGTCTGGGCAGACAGGTTGCTCACAATGTGGTTGGCATGCTGTGATAATGCCGGGTAGGAAGCGTTATGATGATGTCACAAGGTGACAGGACCTCTCTAGAGCAGTCAGTGAATTTCATCACTAAAGTCACCATGACAGTTCAACGCGCTTAACTTTTTATAGAACGAGAGACTCAACAACACCAGCACAAAGCGCGAAATTACATAATGGAAAACCTACTAGGCCTAATTATCGACATTTTAGCAAGAATGTCACCACTTCGTGTAAAATGGACTCTAATGCTGTTGCGTTAAAAATGGGGGGCTGCCTGAGTACTGACCATGACCACTGCTTAGAAGGAAGCACGCGCAAACTACGAGTGTTAAATATGCGGCGCCTTGCTGTGAATACAGTGCACTGCCACTGTTCACAAAGCAAACATGTGGTTTCAAGGATAGCCTACACTGCGCATGATTTACAATAAATATGTTTCACATTCCTCCAAATCAAGCAGACGGACATTTTTTTCACTCCTATATTAGGCGCTAATTGACGTATGAGGTTGGCAATTACCCTAGAGGCATTCTTTTGCTGATCCCGATTAGAAATGGGCGGTTGATCATTTTAGCCGCTGAGAATTCTCCAAGCGAAATCTCAGCAAATCTTTGCGTTGTTGAAAAAAATTGCTGCGGAAAATATCTCTTTTTCTCCGTCGTAGCCAGTGCGGCTCATCTTTGCTCTAACTTGAGTCCTCTAAATCTAAATTTAGTCACTTCAAAAGCAGCATTGCAACTGCACAAACAATAAACTTATGAGAATCAGGTCCTGGGCATCGGGCCCTTCACAAATGTTGCACTGTGTATAAAAAGTTCCGTAATCTTCTTCGATTTTTATTACTTGTCGCTGTTCCAGGCCGCACTGGGCTGCAACCGGGGGCGCGGGTGAAAAAGCATTGTCAAACAGTCCACATTTCCAGATCGGCACAGACGCGACACCGCAGTCAATGATATCTCCTTTTATGCTGGTGTTGCTCTGTTCACAGCGCTTGCAACTTTACTTTCATTCATGCTGTGAAACACCAGGTCAAAGTTTTCACGGACGTTTCATTGGAAGCACGTACGTACAGGTACTTTTAACGCGATCTTCGTACTCATGTTTTTCTTCTATTTGCTGCTAAAGTGAATTTTGTTGCTGTTAATAATATCACTATTATTTTTATCATTTGACCTATTTTAAACCGAAAAAAGAATTTAAAACTAGCTTGAGAAGCTCCCTGCTGCCCTGCGCAGCAGCCAAGCAGCCGCAGACATGCGGGCATTAACTGTGCTCAATATGTACGAAGTTTGCAATAAATTATATTAAACACAAAAAGGTATCGCATATGCAGCCTTAAAAAATTTACACGGTACCATGAAATTTCAAGACGCTACGCGGACTCTAGCGCTTATTACTAGAGTCACGGCAGCTTATCAGCGCTTTGTGTTCTTGGAAAAGCGCATAGCACGTCCCGAAGCAGAATAGCAAAAGAGGACGTGGTTCCAGCGAGGCTTTCTGTAGAATTTTCTTATAGCTCTTCAAATACGGCATTGAGAGTCAGAGTATCAGCTGCCTCGATTTAGCTAGGTATGCTGCATACAGGATGTAGTTTTCAATTTGATGCAATGAAAATTTATGTCAAAGCCCAATCACCCACGAACCGAATCGTCCGAGACACGAGCGTGGAAGTTTTCGTGCTATATTTAAGGTATATACTGCTTACAGTTCTGCTGTAAGGCGACCTTTTCCAGGCCTCTTCAAGATGTCTCGAAGATGCACACTAACCTATGAATACGAAAACAACCTGTACATTAAGGCACGCGTCTGAAATGGCTCTTCTCACTTAAAAAATGCACAGGCACAACATTTAATTCTGAATAATTCTTTTCTGCGCACGCGGTTGTTCATCAACACAAGTGCTGACCTTCCACACTTGTATTTGTCTAGGCAGAAGCATAGCAGAATGAAACTTACGGTATGAAATTATGAAAGCCGTCTGTTTCATTTTGTATTGCCTGGGGTATGTTCTTTTCAGTCACTGTCAAAAGCTACAACTGCAGAGGAAGCCACGCACATCTTTCTATGCCGAAAGGGAGAACTCCGACTGCAATACGCTCTTCCCAACTGCGGGGCCCGGCAGACTGCCTGCAAGATCCATTATTTTTGATGTGAATAATAATACTAGTAAAGACATTATTTGCGTCGTTTTTACACGATGCTGGAGGAGTGCAGAAAAATCTGGCACATGAACAGCTTGACCAAGCCGCAGGCCCCCGCACTGGCAGCCTCGCATTGCCAGTGCACTGCCTGTCAAAACACATGAGAGAAGTAAGGACCTCGGTGAACGCGAGTGTCTGCCTGTGTCAGCCGCCGCCTTCTCATGCTGGAAAGCATTCGCCTTACTTATTTACCCACTGTGAGAGAAAAGTGCGAGGCCACCCCTTGAATTATGCATATAATGTCCGTAGGTACAAAGGGAAGTACGCGTGGCAAGTAAGCAGTGGAAGAAGAAACGCAAGCAAGTAATGAAAAGTGACCTACCGCTCAGCTGTCTTATGAAGTGAGAGCTCCGTAGGAGGAAGCCTGCATGCACATTACGGCGTGCGCTCAATAATGAAGCGCCTATTTCCAGGGCACATACTAGAAGCACGAAGCGTGCGCCCAAGCCCTAATTTAATAGATCTGTACGACGTATCGGGACCGAGGCGGATTTCTACGAAATGTCTGGGTGTAGCGGTAGAGTCGCTTGGGAAGTGTTCATGACGCCCTTAGTGTCGAAATGACGGGGCACTTCGTTCTTACGACGCCTTTCAGGAACTCTGGCGTCATTAGTTTTTCTTGTTCGCGAAGTGCAAGGAGTCAGCGTGAATGAGGGCAGTTGACGTTGTTGGTACAGGAAGAAAGAAAACGTGACATTTTTCTTGTGTTTGTGAACCTGCTCTTGGAGTTCGGCTCCGGGGATTTTTTCCTATAAGCGTGACTTCTTGTTCCGGCTAAACTCAAAACTCGCTTCCTCACTACCGGGAATATCCTCAGAACAGCCTTCGAAAAAAAACTAATAATACGACCGTAGTTCTCTTCGTGCAGTATGCAGTGGGTGATTGTCATGGCGCAGGATGTTCTGGTCTTGCTAAAGTGAGAGGAGAAACCGAGGAAGTAAAAGAGCTGAAGTTCACGAGCGGGCATCAATTGACAGCATAAATTTTTCCTACTTTTTCTGCATATAGATTCAATTATAATAGGCGGTGCTCGTTCTCATAATGGCATTTGTACATGACTCAGCTTGATTAACCGTTAAGACAGATTTGTTATCGTTATGCCAAGCCTGCACATCAAAGCTGTCACGTGATGTTTCCTCTGCTCACATCTGGCCTTATTAAAAGGAGGTAAATATTACAGGAATTGGTCTCCGATGCGAAAATGAAATAGTGAAGTAAAGCGGACTTTGTGTAGAAACTGTGAAGGGGAGTGAAAAGTTGATTGTGGAGCTTGCATAAAATGAAGTACACAATGAATGTGGTATGTAATTAACTCTGTCCGCACAGCCATTCATTTTCTTGTCATGATAACCTCTGCTTTTCCAGCCCACGCTGAAATCCTTTGCTCACAGCCAGCGGAATATACCTGATCGATGACCCTTTTGAGGATCGAGTTGCGATTTAAGAGCAATCTTAATGAAATATATGATTTCAAAGAGTACGTCCCTTTTTTCCCTCAATATTCAGGGCACACAGTTCTGGATGACGAAAAACTTTAATCCAGCTTTGCTGAAGTGGAGTTCCAATAAAACAAACTGTAGTGGTGTAATTTTAGGCTCATTTACAGGTCAAGGTCTTCGTTCAGGTAGTTTTTAGGGGAATGAGAACTTTAACAAAACGAAGAGCGCGGTATACCTGGCCACAAATGCGAAAAGGGCGTAAGAACTGCACGCCGCGACGTTGTTCTTGGGGCCATTTTGCTCCTTCTTTAAAACAGACACTTTCATCTTCATGTAACAGAAAAAAACATGTTTGGTCTCACAGCCTGATTTGCTGTTTGTGTGACCAATTCATTGATGTTGCAAAATAATTCGCCACGACACGACAACGCGGTGACAGTAAGATAGAAGCGCATTACAGGTCTTGCGACATTCATGTACTGTACCAAATTTGCAGAGAGTAAGAACAAGCGATAGGAGACTGCCTGTGCAGTTATATAACTAATCCACAGAACAAGAAGCGTTTGATGGAGAACTGCGTACTGATTTCACGTCTAATGGTATAAAATTACAAATAAAAGAGCCATGAAATTCTATTTCGCATCCGACCGAAATCATTTCTGCCACACGCTAAATTAAACATTTGTTCGTTCCAGCTCTTCTACAGCGCGCTGGTAAGCTATAGGAGTTTAGTGGTGGAGGCTATCATGTATAGTTATTCTATGCACCATATCAGCTACACTTCATACATGGAAAAAATTCTGCAGAAGCACCCGCATGAGGTGGAACTATTTTTTGTTATGAATTTTCTTTAAAAAAGTAATAATCCTGAATGTCCTGTTTTATAGGAGGCTAATAAATTTTAAACGCGTTTTATATGTGCTTACCTATGATGTTATGCATTAACTGAGGTAGCCATGCACAAATGCGAAGAATACGCTCAACCGTATGGCCATGAAAAACACAGGCTGTTAGTGACATGTGGCCGCTATATAAGCTAGCTTCGCACATATCTTGCTCATTAGAGTTGTCTAGTGCATATCTTAATCAGACAAGGTCCCTAAATATTTAAACGAGGCTACACGCTGTAGTAGTGGAGCCTGTAATGATAAATTCAGCGTACGAAAATTTAGTTCTTTTCTCTTGGGGTTAAAAACCGTACATGTAGTTTTGTGAGCAATAATACTTATATTATTTGTTTTTAAACAGTAAATTCGCTCCGTGTACTTCATCATGTATATTATATTAGATCTCATTTAAACTGTCTGGAACAATGAGTAACGCTGTATCGTCAGCGTACAATATTGTTTTCGTGCATAATGAAATGTAAAATTATTGTGCAAGACTGAAAAATTAATGAGTCCAATAACTGAACAGTGTGGCACCACAGACATTACTAACTGAATCGATAACATCGCACCATTCAGCACTACTCGTTGCTGCCTGCCGGAAAGATAGATTTTAATTAGGAGAGAAACTTGGCGTATCAAGACATGGTCTTGAATCTTAGTTAGTAATATTATGTTGTTGACGGAAGGGAACACGTTATTTATGTATAGGAAAACAACACCGGTGTTATCGTTATGCAGGGTTTTGATAACTTGTTAGTAACTCTGATAACCAGTACTTCAGTAGACGTGGGCATGTGGGCACGGAAACCATGCTAATTTGAGCAGTTGATACGTTGGATGGGGGAAAGTGATTTTATCTGCACCGAAATTATTTTTTATTTAATAATTATATCAGAGACATTTAAGACGGATATCAATTTGTAACTTGAAGCACTTGAAAGGTGTACGCCTATATATAGAGGTGCGACTTGATCCAAATTAACTTGTAGCAACACAGCAAAGTGGGCGAGTTGGTATTGCATCTGAAGGTACGAAACAGCGGAGCTAACACGAAGGACCAGCGTGTGTCCATGTATTCTTCTTCTTCTGGTCCTTCGTGTTAGTTGCGCTGTTTCGTACCTTAAGATCCAAATTAAACTTCATCGGGCATGCGCCGCAGCCGTGTCATTCTTTTTTATATATCTGAAAGGCCTCTGATATAGAGCATGAGATCAGAGATCGGCATGGCAGTTTAAAAACAATGGTCTTGATAGCTGTTTCATATACTGAACGCTGCGGAGCTTGTGAGACGCAGGCCGCTATTTATTTTGCACTTAGCTCTGCTGTCCTCCGGGCAATTTTCTTCGTACTCATTTACATTTTTGATGAATCTTCTTCAAGCTTGGTTCATGGCTGCAGTTCACGAAGCCTAGAGGTTCCGATCGGCGAAGCATTTTTGCACAGGTTGGGAGATCTGTCCGCTGCTTCGCCGCGCGAGGCGGTGACCCACGGTGAGTGACTGCTGCTGTGAACAGGGTGCAGAGACACGTTCAGTATCCCCGGAGGCTACGGAAGCGAGCAGGCACAACTTCTCATTCAGTGGGCGTGTCAACATACTGCTCCAGAAATTGTAGTAGGGGAGATGTAAGGATTGGCGCTGCCCAGGAGGCCCGCGCTCTGTACCGACGTGGGAGCTGCCCTGTACACCTGGCACATAGCCGAGTGTCCTTCAGGACTCCTACTGTGAGAAATGAAGTTTTACCACCATCACCACCACCATGTAAGGACCCCAGGAAGAGAAGGTGCTGAATTCTAGATTCAGCCTAGACATAAAAAGAAAGCCGAGGAAACAAGCAACGAAGCTTATTTACGAGTGTGCGCGGAGAGAAATAAGAATACAGAATCTCGGTGCACATATTCTGCTTTAACTGAGGAGGATGAATTCATGCTAAAGCAAAGAATGATAATGTCTAAGATATCATTAAAAGAGTGCGCCCTGGAAGTAACGGCTACAGCAACTAGATAGAATTACTGTAAGCTCTTTGAGGAGGGGAAAATAATGAGTATGTATTCCCAAAACGCGAAACTATTTAATCCCATAGATAGAATAGAACAGGCATAGCTGTAAAACTTCTTCAATAAACACAAGGTAACCTAAATGATAAATATTAATATCAAAGGTAGTCTAAGACGGTAGAGGGGTAACTAGCGACAAGGAGAATCAGGTGTAGGCACAGAAACACAAGGAGAGCAGTGCCATTGCCAGTATGGATAAGATAATTCGGTTACGCGAGGAGTTATAAACAGATCTGTACAGTAGCCGAACTAATAAAGATGTTATTGAGGAAACGAGTAGTGTTATCGAAATAGATATTCCGGCAGTGCTGAACGGCGAAGTAAAGAAAGAATTACGTCCAATTTAAAGGAGGAGACCGGTTGATAAGCATCAACTGTCAGGATATATCTGTTGAAGTATCATGGGAATATTGTGCTAGAAAGATTTTCCACCCTGCATAGGCTTTTCCTCTCGACCTCGAGACTACGATAATTTTGAAAACACGCAAATATGTTGTTAATCCATAAGAAGAGTAACGCAAATGACTTGAAAAATTGCGGATTGATCAGCGTTCTGTGTGTTAATTGTGTACAACCTATTTACAAAGGCAATCGTTAAAAGAATCAGGACAACCTTAAGAATCAATTAACGAAAAGACTAACCTGGATTTTGTAAACGCTACGCAATGGACCATAACCTCACTCGTGATCGTTTGATGCAAACATGTACGGAATTAAAGTATTCCAGAATAATGCCTTCACAGATTACGAGATAACATTTTGCTAAGTCGAAACCGTAACTCAAGCTGGCATTACGAAATCAGTGCGTAGAAGAGGCATATAGAAAATAATTGAAGAAAAAAATGTAGATGGCAACTGCACAGCCACCACAATCCTCCATAAGAGTAGTGATAAAACTCCAAAATGAAAAGGTGCCGGGCATGGAGTCAAGATCTCTGCAGTACTGCTCCCAGCGTGTTTACTAGAGGTCTTCGAAGATCTGGATTGGAAACAGTTCAGGACAGGATTTATTGAATTATTTATTTAGTAATCTGCGCTCTGCTCATGACTTTGCGTTAATAAGTCACTGAGGGGACGAATTGAATGTCACGAATGCATGTCACGGAGCTAAGGCGAGGAAGAACCAACTCCGACAGCGTTGAGGCTCGAACTGTTTACTTGCGCTGCTCGCGCTGCGCGGCCTAGTCCAACTTCCTCTTCCGTGTGCGGCGCCGCGTGCCATGACCTGCGAGCCGAGTGCGGAGCGAGGGGCGCTACAAACGCAAAGTAGCTATAAAGGCAAAGAATGACGGCGGGCTTAGAAATAATATCCTGAAAGTTAAGGTTATGTTCGTTAAGTAACAGTTGTCGACGGTAACGGACTGCATTACAAAAGAAGGCAATCGAAGCTGGGGACAGAACAAAGTCCGGTGTGTGGTTGAGATTGCAAAGTGTGCACGGAGAAGATGGCCGCGTCTGAATCAGGACCGGGTGAAAATAAGGTAATGGGTGGGGCTTTGGTCCTGCGGTGGGCGTAACTGGAATGATGACGAAGATGTCGCTACTCAGAAACTAAAATGTTCGTAATTGATGATATCATTAAAGGTTCGTTGATGAGTGGAATCTTGTAACAAGAAAAATTAAAATCAATGCATTATATTTTCTGGACTGGGAAACATTGCTAGTCTAAAAGCTTCTCTTTGCACCTTGATAGCTCCCAAGAAGGCAATTCAAACTCCATAGAGGCATTTGATGGTCTTAGCAACAATGCATGCTAGAATAAAGCATAGAATAAAATTTTGACGTAATAGAAAATGCTACCTGCTCACAAAAATGCTTTAAAAGGTCATGAAATGAAGCACCAATACAAGAGGGGAAAATATCCGTACAGAAACACTCACAAATATACAAATGAAGGAAGCAAAACTACAAATGATCCATTATTCTGATCAGCTTTTGAAGAAACCATGTTGCGCATAAAAAGACAACCACAGGAAAGGCCAAAGGTACAGAAAGAGCGCAAACTATCAACTGACAGTTGATAGTTTGCGCTCTTTCTGTACCTTTGGCCTTTCCTGTGGTTGTCTTTTTATGCGCAACATGGTTTCTTCAAAAGCAATGTACCAACTTGCCCAACAAGAAGTTCTTCTAAACTATTCTGATCAGTTTGCAAATTATTTTTATCTTTGCCCGTCTGTTATGTTCTAAATATGTTCACTAATGGGGACACATAGTTTTTCCGCCATATCCACTAATCAGGGAGCAGTCACTTCGGAAACGTTTGCTTGTCTGGCCGCTACTCTTTCTCCACCACATAAGCCGAGCCTCTATGATGTCCTCTACAGTTCGTCCTTGGCTACCTTTAGGAACCACGTTCCTTCTAGTAAAGGCTTGAAAAGTTTTCAAAGGCATCTCTTTCAGTGTTTTTCACACACCATCCTGACCTGTTCTTAAAAGATTGGCTGTGCTCTGTCGCCCGCTCGTTGTAGCATCTGTCCCTTTGGGTGGTGTAGTTCCCTCACCTCGTCGGGGATCTATGCCACGCCTATAGAGCCCATGGTGTAGGGTGTGTTGTGTTTATGGAACCATTTCAGCGTTTAAATTGAAAATCACGAACGAGTCAGGAGGGCATCATTCTGTACACTGTGCAAGGTGGCGCTTCAGGGCGACATAGAAATAAAACATCAAAATTTGTTCCTAATTCTAGATATCTCCGTTTATAATTGTTTCTTGTGACCCTTGAGTCTTCGTCTTTCTTTTTACCGGGACGAAAATTATGGCGAAATATGTAGTAGGAAAATTAATATTTTTTTCATGCGTGGTCTTCGAATATTGTTAGCAATCGCGCGTCAGATTCTCCAGGCATATCGCGGTTTTCGAATATTTACGATAGTAGAGCATCGCTAAGTTAGCATCACTGGAAGAGGAGAGGTCAGAGTTCCCAACGGTTGCTGCGCCGCAATTTTCTGATTAAAAGCAAAAGTAAACGTGGAAATAAACGGGGAACGCAAGGGTATAAACATTGAGGGGATTATCACAGCTGAAAATTATTCTGCGATGGCTGCCACTGATCCCATTGATATTTCCTAACATACGACACTGGAATGATTTTCTTCTTGAAATAGTTCTTGAAATATATTTTTTTCAAATAAAGGGTCTGTAAATATTCAAGACAGAGTAACTAATAGGCAATAACTTTTAGTTTTATTGCACAGAACAGGGATTTGTAAATACGGTGACAAAATATTTGTTCATTCTGCTTATTGTTTAACTCCGTCGGGTTTATTTTACGAGCGTGTTTACTGTGAATGCTTGGCGAATTTAGTAGCTAGCTTAAAATAAAGGGCAGCTTTAAACAAGGCACAAACAGGTGCACGTTAGTGTCAAATTTTGTTGTATTTTCTTTATACTTGGCGAAAGTACTTTTACCTACCGCTTCTACCGTTAAACTTTAACGAGGTTCATAAATGTTCACTGCCAATTTTTTAAAGCGGTATTTCTCCACATCGTCTGTTAAGGCTGTGCCAGCTATGTTAAGTTTTACTGCGTCCAAATGACAACACCATCATGAAACTGATTGTTCTACTGGAAACAACAGCCACCGGCAGCCATATACCTTCAAAATTCGGATGAGCGGAGATGAGAAATGCGCGGTATTATAAAATCTGCTGTTAGAAGGAACGCAGTCATCCCCAGGAGTCTGGCCCATGCGCCTCGAAAAACCGGTCGCGCCATCTCGCGACAGCCGACGGCACGACGGCACGTATCTCAATGGCGATGAGAAATAAAAATTAATACCTAGTCGCGCATAAAGGGTAGAGATAAATTCTCTCGCCTATATGTTAAATTCTTCTTAAAGTTTATTTTAGTAGAGTTTCATCAAAGTAGCTTACATATTGCGTTTACCATGCGCAATGAGCTACGATAGCATGCAGCCTATGGCGATGTCCCGAAAAATACCCCACTTGACTTCACTTTATCGCTCCCCAAAGCCCTAATTTATATACATCGACAAGCTCTCGGAGCTTCAGGTAGCGTAATGTCGCACATTTAAAGAGATATAAAGTGTTTTACATTTGAGTGGAGCAAACGATTTCCTGCGCTGTTTTTCTGTTGATAATGAATCTCCCGCACCTGCAAGAAACGCGTGGCGCCCTCTCTCGGTGTGTTGGCAAGGCTCACGTCCGTGCTGCAGTGGCCCTGCTACAGTGTCCCTGTTTTGGTACGTTTCTCTGGGAGGCTGAGCCGCACCGTACAATTGCGCACTTTTATCAAACGCTCCCCCATCGGAGTGAGGCTACGACCATGGGCTGTTACAAGAAAGCGCGTGCCTACTATAAGGTATATAGAGGAAATGATAAGGAGACTCTTTTGCTTGACAGGTACATTTTATTAAGCGCATACAGTTATCCCACGACACGGGCATAAGTGATAGTGGAATTGCGTGGGCATTAGCAGTGGAAAGCAATGAAACTTCCATGTACTTTCGTTCAAGCAGTGAAATGCGTAATTCCCGGACGCTCATACTTAGAGCTCACTCACCGATACTTGTATATGGTTCTTGCACTGTGCATTGAAAATTTTAAATCGTGTAATAATGACTACATTTTAACACTCATGTTATTAGCCTCAATAGCAGACAGCTCTTCGAAAGTTTTGTCGATGTGGTGAAAGTGCAGCACGGACGCGTTTAAGCTACTGAGTGCTGCACTATAAGAGGCAGCAAACTTGATGCTGCATTATATGGCAGTAGGTGATTTGTCCAATGTAAAAATTAGTGTGTGGTAGTTCACAACATTTTTTTCTAGGTTGGTACAGTGCCTCTCCGATTCGATCGTTCGCCGTCGATAAGGGCTTTACCATTGCTGTAATCGATGCTAGTTTCGGCAATTATGTCAACCGTGTACGTAAACTATGAACCGCTAACGAAGACTTCATAGAATGGCATGCTGGGAACTATTCTGAAGAATGGGCCATCAGTTTCGGCAAGATAGTAACTACGCCGTTACCCAGAGCAGCAATAAAGAATCAAACCCCCTTTAAACATTATGATTTAAATTTGCTGAGAAATGAACACAAGTTATTGTCCGATAACACGACGTTTCAAAGCTTAGTAATCTCCAGCGCGGCGGCTGGGCGCTCTATCCAGCCCGCTCGTGCAATGTGCCGCTCGCACGAGCGATTAGCGACAGGACGCTATGTGTTCGCGGCCCTTAATATGCACTAAATTTACCGTGTTGCGAATATGGGCAACATCCCTTATAGGCACTCTCGGATGAGTGGCGCGAACATATTAGTTTTTTTTTGCATATGGCGTGCAAACCTACCCCCATTTTTGATTATTTTTTTTCTGTCACTCTTCTATGCACTTCTCGCTATCCTCTCTATGTGCGTTTATTTCCGCCGGTTGCAGTTCCGGTGCTTGAGAGATTAGATAGCAATCGCCGGGCCGGCAACATTATTAGTTTCCTTTTTGTATTTTAGTCAGTTGTTGTTGCCTCTGAAGCGATTAGTAAACTGCTACTTCTTCAAGGTGTGGCTCCGGGCAGTTGCAGGGGATTTATAAGCACACAAACCGCGGGAGTAAGAAAAGGGAGCCGTTTCCAGGGAACGATTAACACTATCCGGCGACTTTTAAAAGTGCCATAACTTGTTTCCACTGCGTATTGGACACCAAGCACTCGAAGAAAGGCATATATTGCATCATGACCAAGCCTTAGGCATTATCTTTAGGATGACTATCTTTGAAGGGGCAAAGAAAGCCTCCGATAATAGTGGCCGGCTTGTGTGTAGTTTGCATCCCTTCCTTTCAGAGAATACTGGCCAAGGTTTCGCTGACACCTTCTACGTAGGAGCTGCATACGCGATTTTTCCACCTGCGTGTCCTTAGCATATAAGCATATACAGTTGTTTTCGTTGCATCCTTTTCGGTTTTGGATGGTACATAGAGTGAAGAATCTTGGGTATCCATTTCTTAGATATGTTTCCGTTTGCTGATGATGAGTTTTAGTAGAGCAATGGCAACCTCGCACCAAGCGCAATGGGATGAAGTGTTTTCTTGGTGAAAGACCATTTTCCGAGCGCTTCAGGTCAAAGGAACCAAGCGCCAGGCTTCTAGAGAACTTGTGCCTTTGGAAACCAGTGGATAAACGGCGGCACTGGGGAACGAATCACACACCGTCCTCGAGCCGCAGGCTTAAAGCGATATGCCATTGCTGTTGTCGCTTGTTCTTAAAATAAATAAACAAGAAATAGGAATCGTCTCAATCAAAACTTCCTTGAGTTTCCCTCTACGCTTCGGGCAAAAATTTTGCCAGTGTTCCTTCCACAAAGGCTACGAGAACAAGACGCACCGCACGCAGCATCAAACGGTGAAGAAGCGGGAGAGGCGGTAACGCGAATGGTCAATGATGTGAGCAAGTGCTTAGGTAGGGCGAAATTCTTTTTCAAGAGGTACACGGGCACCTGGTTGCAGATGGTAAGGGGGAGGAAGAGAAGGACAATGGGGAGGGGTCTCCTGCTGTGCCTTTGCCTGCCTTTCTTTTTTTCCTCCTTTAGTTTTTCCTCGAATCGTGGAGCGCAGTCCGTGGTTCCTTATTGAATGTGCTGTGTTCCTGCCCGCTACTCTGTGAAGCATGACGTAGTCGGCGCCTCTGTGAAAACAGCCCGGAACGGTCATAGATGCACTTTTGTCTCCAGGCTGTCATAAAAAAAATACACAACCGCTAATGTGCCAGTCCTGGCAAAGGGTCTCTCCACGCGCTGGCATAAATCTGCCAGAAAGGACACCAGAGTTTCTGCAGAAGATCAGTTACATTCTTTAATGCCTTCCACCAACCTAAGTAATTCCACCAGCATTGTTAAAAGCACAGCGCATGGCACAGGTAAAGAGTCGCACAAAAACAAATTTCGGATGATTTAGCGTGGTTTCGCCAAATGCAACTAGTACTAGCACATCGGTTTTCAGTGCTGTTTCGGTGTTCGGTTCTGTTGCGCACGGATGCAGTTGATGAAGACGATAATATCTAAAACACAGCGCAAGTGACTGGTATTTTAGGACGCAGAATTTTCGGCTGTGGCGATGTTGCAGTTGTCTAATTGAGCCGCCAGCAAAACTGATGTGTTCTCGCCGCCCCGGGGTCGAAGCTCACTCGCGACCGTAAAACATTTCCGATTATTTTATTTCAGGTCAAGTAAAGTTCAGACATACAAACAGAACACTAGAACACTTCGAAATCCAAATTGAAGCCTCACTGCCACAATAAAAAATGCGACACCGTTAGCCCGCTGTTGTTCTACTAGCATGTGGAGGCAGCGGTTGGTATCAATGCGGCCGTTCGATGGAACCTCATCATCGAGTGGCCCCTCACTGAAAAAGGCGGCACGCTGAAAGGCTTTTCCTTAGAGCCTTTACTTCGTTCCTTGCCATTGAACGTGTGTGCACTGTGTTGTTATGGCCTGGGTGCAGTACAAAATAAAGCTGACCATTGCGAATGGGAGAGACCCTTCTGCGGCCCCGTAATTGGTGACAGTTTCAAAAAGCACGTGTTTTCGCTTTGTGTGGCAAGTATTGACTCGAATGAAGCAAACTGTCCCTTTCACCAGAGATCATTTGGCGACGAAAGGGGTCGAGCACGGTGCATCGTGTCTCCAACGCCACTATATCAAAGATAAAAGAACACCGCTAAGGAGAACACAAAGATCAGGAGACTCGGTTAAAAAAAACTAAATATTTTGACAAATTTGCCTGTCTGGTTGGGTTTGAAGACTTATAATAAACTGCACATCTCAGTCTCATCTGCACAACCAGCACAGAACTTGACAGAAAAAAGAACAACGCACGATATTCAAAGAACTCATCATGAACGGCTACCCAAGAACTTTATTCAAAAAACCGTTTGACGTCAAAAACACGACCACATGCGTCTAGAAATCAACGCACAAAGACCAACGCCACCACCAAAATACTTCACTCTACCTGATGTCGGAGGTGTCAGTGAAACCATCGTCCGATTCCCGGAAAAAGGGGGTCTTCTGGTTGCGTACAAGCCCACAGACACTGTTGCGCTTTGCTTACCTGTTCATAAAGACCGGCCGCGGAGACAAGGAGCCCAAGGCATTGTCTACAAAATTCATTGCGTCGACTGCGACGCAGGCTACATCGGCGAAACCAAAAACCTCAAAGAAAGAATTTGGCAACATAAAAACGACGTCCGCAACTTTGCAAGAGATTTCAATCCTGTAGCCGAAAATTCCGAGGACTCAGACCACAGAATCAACTTCTAAGAAACCAGCATCCTAGTAACCGAAACAAATTACCACAAAAGGCTCCTTCTGGAATCCTGGCACATCCAAACCACCCCGAACAACATCAACCGCACAATAGGAAACCTGTTCCCAGTGTATGCCCACGGACTTAAACGAAAAAAAGCCGCCATTGACAGCCTCCCCACAGTGCGACAACGTTACTAAAAGCCTTCACCCCCTCCCCCTTCCTCCCCCTCCCCCACGCCTTTCGCATCACAGCTTTCGTTCCTTTGACCCCTTACTCCCCTCCAGACATAGAGACGCTAGCTACTGCCATCAGTCACCCCTGATGAAGGAGCCGAGTCGGCTTGAAACGTTCGGTTAAAATTAAAGATTTTTGTTTGGAGATGCGCAGTTTATTATGAGACTCGCTTACCACTGCAGAACGGCAGATATCTTATTCTTTCTTGCCATTTATTTTCATATTGCTTTGAGTATGCATGGCGTCACTATTATTTTATTCCTTTATTCGTGATGTCACTGTGCTCGTATACCTCTCAGTGGGGGAACGTGAGCGCGTGCACTGAGAATGCGGACAACGCTTTTTCAAAGACACATGATCTCATCTGCCTCGCGTCACTGCACCCTAAGGCAACCAAACACAAAGATCTATCGACAGGGTACTCCCGACGTGCAGCATTCATTTTCTCATAAGTGAATGGACAACTTGTAGAATTGCCGACTTACAGGAAGGTTGCTTCCAGCCAGCAACCCACGTTTGCAAACCGCGTTTTCGCTCCTTGCTCTGCTGACTGAAGGGGTTATCATGAGGAGAGATGGTTTTCGATTGGCAAACTGTAGAGGGCGCTCGATATTCTGCAAGTGTGCTCCAAGGGCCGTTTTTTTTGGTGCACGCGCCCAAAGTCGGCGCACTTAACATACGACAGAACCAGTTTACGCATGCACACTGCAGGAGACGCCGCCGAACCTCGGCGAGGCGCCGATATCTTTCCGTGCTAGACATCGGCGCCATCTAACGGGCGCTCGCGCACATGTTGGAAGTGGGGTCCGCTTTACGACAATAGGAGCACAGCGGTGCTCTCGTTGACTTTTCTTCATGGCTTGAAGCTCTTCCAGGTTCCCAGAACTTTTCTCCTGGGTTTAAGTTGTCCTTTCAGCGCCTCCAACCTATTTTCTTCACTGCTCGAAATTCTTTTTGTCCGCAGAAAGAACCACCAGAGTACAATGAAATTTTTTCCTCCTCCTCCATCTTCTCGAGAGGGGAGCCAGCCAGCACCAAGAACATGGACTGCCAAACATGCCTCTGACGCCGTTCTGGCCTGCTCGATCCACGGCATTCACAGGGTGTATTGGCGCCTGAGAGGCTAGGCAAGGACTGAATTCGCTTTAATGAAAATGGCTGTTGGGCAAACTAAGAGAGGTGGCTTACAAAAAAGCGAGTGACTTTTGTTCTTGAGCAAGAACCTTAGCATGCGCGAGTATCAAATTTTTGCTTGCGAACTGAATATTTCGAACCATTTTGAATATAGGCAAACAAAAAAATACATGTTGCTGGTAACGGCTGAAATGCGCTAACAGACGGGACAGAAAAGAACACATACACATGCGCTGGTGTCTGTGTTCTCTTCCGTACTATTAGCGCTGTCCAGTCGTTTGCATCAACATCCACCAATCAGCCCTACTTAGCCCTCTTCAGTGAACAAAATATCGACAGTCTTAAAAATGTTTTCCCACAACAGAACCACGAAAGAAAATATGTATCAGACCATAACTTTACTTAACTCGTTATTGTGGTGGGGGATACACTCGCTTAGTTTTACGGGGTTTAACGTCCCAAAGCGACTCAGGATATGAGGGACGTTGTAGTGAGAGCTCCGAATATTTTGGAGTCTGAGATTTTTTCACGTACACTGACATTGCACAGTACACAGGCCTCTAGAATTTCGTGTCTATCGAAATGCGACCAACGCATCCAGGATCGAAGCCTCGTTTTTGGGCCAGCTGCCGATCACCACAGCTACTCAGCTACCGCGGCGGCTCCGGGATGGTTTGAGTAATGGCAGCAATAAACTTTAATTTGTTTGCAGTGCTATGAAAACTCGTTGGATAAAAATACTCGGTTCAGTTTAAAATTTAGACCGTCCCATTCAGATAATGCCTACATCACAAAGCTGACGGAATGCTGAGCTACTATTATAGACTGAATGTTGAGAAAGCATTGTAAGGCGCTGAAATAATTTCTTACTGGCGGATCAAAGTCAAATAGTGCTACCTGAACAGCACGACACAACGCAAGAACATGCCCCTGAAAACAAAGAGAACAAAATTGCGGTCGCAACGCGGACAGAATCATTCCCTCGACGCTCCCCTACGACCTCTATCTGTAATCGACCACCTCCACGCCTGCGACAAAAGCGAAAAAGCAAACCACACAACTACTATGCCCTATTTCTTTCTGGCTCACCTCCCAACTCCAATATCTATCACTTCCGGCATTCACTTTCTCTGGCCTGTTATCTATCCACTGACAGCGGCTCAATGTGCTGCCAGTTGTCATAGCCTCAGAGGGACGAAACTACATGTTTCCAAAACATCAGCTTTAAAGGTAAAATTTATTTGAAAAGGTACTTCTTGCATAGCTAGAGCTATTTCTGGGAATCTTAGCATTGAATGAGTCTCGACAAATTCAGTCAGGCGTGACTGCGCGCAGGCATGACACATAGCTGTGTGGCGGCACGTCGCATGCCACATTACACATCAGGTGACAGGTGAGGTCCATCGAGACAACACATTTTGTAAAGCTTCAAGTCTAAATCGGATTTTCGAGACACACCACATAAACGGTGTTCTGCATATCGCCATCCACTTCACCGACCCAAGCAGATTCTTTTAAAGGAACGAAAGCAAACGCCATTTCTCCAGGTTAAGTAACCTGCGGTCACGTATGCCTTGCAATCACGAAGTGCTATGTATAAGCTATGGTTTCGGTAAAGTAAAATTACTCTTTCTGTCTGAGGCAGGTGTGAATCCTAGTAGCTGGTTAGCTGTGAGAATGTGAATGTGGAAGTCAGGCATAGAAGCTGTCGTGCTCGATAGCGAAAAGGATCAAATAAAGCTGGCTCAGCATTGCAGATAACATCGAATTAACGAAATTCATCGAACAAATACACAGGAGATGAAGAAAGCCGCCAAACGATTTCGTTATTATTGACATGAAGATCCTTTCAAAAGCCAGGAAAACATAGCAAACGGTTGGAAACTATTTTATGCTAAGCAATAATTCGAAACGCCTGGCGATGTCCAGCCTACAGCTGACAAGAAAAATCTGCAGAGATTGTTTACATCCCCATCATAGCGAAAGCAAGGATATGTGCTACGCAGAAGACGACAATGAGCGGGCAGTGCCGCGGGGCGGAGCGGATAGAAGTTGGCGAAGACGCTCTGCAATGTACAGAGCAAGAGTGCGGTGGAGTTTAATACGAGGCGTGTTCGGCTGTGGCGGTAGCCTCAGTTGTAGCATCACAGGCTATAACTTAGGACGTTTATGACAGAACAGACCTTCTACCGGACTGGTTTCAGCTCTTGAGGCCGGGTCTATCTTTGCCGCCCTTTTAGTTGTGTTGTCTTTTATCAAACTAGTGCCGGGCAGCCACTAGCTGAGTGCTTAGTTAATAATCTGTATATAGCTCCTTTCTATACATGCATAAGCTCGTGCAGTATGTGCCATGATGAAAAAAAAGCTGTGATCGATGTCCACGTAGTCTTGCGCAGCGGCCTTTGTTCGCGTCTCCGCGGGCTCTGCTCCCATTTTTGGATATTTTTTATTTCCATTTCTTCCCATTTTTGTCTATGATTGGGACAGAGTGGATAAATATCGGCAAGAGACGGTCTTTCCAGGCTCTGAACGTCCGGATTAGTGCTTTTGCACTTATACATGCCGACGGAGTAATTTTAGACAGCCCAAAGGACAGCTCAAAATAAGCATGCATTTGTAACAAAGTACCTTAATTCCCTGCTCCTTATGGGCGATAGAGTTATATATGCTACATTCCTTGTTGATAAAATCTAGTTGTAACGAGGCTGAAAACGAGGCACCTATGGTTGACTGCAAGCGAAGTTAACCAGTTTCTTTTACAGTTTATCGATTCACGAATAACTTGTCGTCACGTATGATGTAATCGAAACAAACTGCTGATGTAGCCATAGCTTTTCTTTTTATTTTAAAGTTCTGTAATTTAGCTTCTAATGAGCGTAGTTCATTACGACGCGGTTGCGTCTGAGCCCTGCCAACCTGAATGTGTTCGGCGGAAAAAGGGAAGACAAATTTTTCCAGGTTTCAGTATATTTCAGTTTCTTGCAGGATTGCTATGACTCAGAGTGTCAAAGAAAACTTACCAAAATGTGGCATTCATTTGATCAAGAACCGACCAAAATTGAGAGTTGCAGATGAAATGATTTCATCTGTTAGAGTGAAGACACGGAGCGGGTGGTAGGCCCTCGGTGAAGATCTACATCTTCAGTAAGCAGCAGCAAGCAAACCATCCAAAATATTGCAATAATTCATAGCAACCGTTTTGATGGCTGGTGGTTACTGGAAAGGAAACCAGTAAAAAGAAACCGGTTTTCGCTTTTCAGATTTAGTAGGAATCTAAGCGCATACTAAACCGTAAGCACCGACCTGGAAGACATGTAACCGATAACGTTTTAATCTTCTCACGTTTTCCGCTTCGGTTCTATTTTATATATTATATGGGCGTGGTATTTGATTTCTCTTTTGTCAGTGTTACTGCGCGTTTCTCCTAGTTTTCTGGCACGGCTCTGCCTTGAGGCTCCTACTTTATCACCACCGTTTTATTTTCTTGACGCGTCGGGCATTGTCCCGGCCGTTTGCATGGAGCATGCCTCGGTTGCGTCGGTTATCGATTGTAGCAATTTATTTTTGTCTTCTTAATGTTGTATTTTCACCTCTTAAGTGCACTTGGCTGTGTCGGTTAGGGGCCTTCGCATCTGTGCATAATTTTGACCGAGAGCTTGTGCTGATGTTGATTCGTATCTGCTGAGCTGCTGTTTTTTGTTAATCGTCCCTGACTCCTACGTGTTTTATGGAAAAGCCTGTGGTCTATGCGGCAGTCTTGCAATAAAGGAAGTTGGCGCTGCTTGTGTATTGTCTATATTATTTACTGAAGCATGTCTCTCTACGGTGACGAAGCTATAGCAAGCGAACATAAAAATCTAGCATGAGTTGTAAAACTCTTCAAGGACAAGTGGTAATTCAGGAAGAGTTCTGTTGGGGTTCAAGCCACAGATTTAAAACTTGGACCTATGTCTTACTTGGTTGTCTGGGCTAGTTTAGTGAACTCACAAAAAAAAATTATTCACTGATCCTAAACATATTCCTGGAAGTCAGCGTCGAAAGCGCAGCTAGGGTGTCTGCGTCGGTAGAAGGGAGGAAATTTTCCAATCTTTTTTCCATTCTAAGAAATTAAGAATGGTTGCCTGGGGCGCACAAACATGTGAATGGAACTATACTGAGTGAAGTGTTAACAACTTATAAAACCACGCTAACATGGCCGAGAGGTGAGACCCCATTGCTTTGTTCCCCTGCGCTGACTGCGTCCCCGAGCTGACTTCTCGTGGAGGCAGGAATCGTTTGTGACGTCTGAACAACGTGCCCTCGAGATTGCAGGAATTCTTGCTCTGTAAATTCCGCGTAGCAAAAGAAGAAAGGCTGCAATACATAACAAGGTCCTTTAAACGGGAGAACAGAGGTGGTGGAGGAGTGTTTCCTAACCGGCTCCATGGAGAAAACAATTTTGCACATTCAGCTGCAATCCCTTGACGTCGCGTTGTTTAGACCGGTGGAAGGTCTTCCTGAAAGCACATGTGCACTTGGAACCGCGCTGAGCAATGTTCGAACAAGGATACAGAGTTTTTATCTTGTTAGGTTTGCATTAATGCAAGAAAATTCGGTGTTTTAAAAAAAAGATTAAAGGAATGGATTGGCCACGTCACGTGTGTGTACACAGGTTGACTCATTCTCATGTGCTGGTGTGTAACAGAGTGGCTTCCTGGCTAACAAAACTAGGAAGTGTGTCGCCGTGCACGGAAGCGTGACTTTCTTGAAGATAACCGATTCATCAAGCATAAAATGTCTTTTTTTTTATGAGCACATGACCTAATGTCGGATCGAAATGGTCGTGTTTTCTCGACGTGTCGGCTTCGGAGGAAAACCGCGTCCCTGGTGGTGTTTGCGGTGGGCGGGCAACCCAATTTAGGCCAGCTTCGGACAATCGAACACGCTAATTCTTTTAGATTACTATGCCCGCATCTACACAGTTGGTGCAGCGGCGCCGAAATCAACTTTTGCCACTTTAACAGAAGGGTCAGCGTCGCTGCTTTGGCAGGCCTTCTCGCTTAGCAGTGCTTGCCCCTCGTTGATGACATTTAGCTTTAGCATTGAGCGATACCGCACATCCCTTTTTTGCTTTATGTACCTCCAGCTGAGCGTCGACGCAGCACGGCGCTCTCTGTCTCGCAAATTTTGTCGAAAAAAGCGTCCCAGTCTTACAGCGTCCCGATATTTTATTATTTTTTAACAATGACCATAATGAGCTTCCGAGTACAGTTTTAGCGCAGAAAATCATCAAGCTCCCACATTCAGCAGACTGAAGCGAAACCTTCCGAAATTCGTTTGACGGTACTAAAAAAAAGTAAACTTTGCAACCAAGAGCGCAGAGAGGGATTGTGACCGACGCTGCCAAAAATGGGCATTCTTTGTTTTCGTATGCTTGATACCACTGAGCCACAGCCGTGGCATCCCGCGCTATGATAAGTGCTTGTTGGTAGGAGTTACCTATATCGTCGTCATTGTCATCTTTCATCGTTTCGTTCTCTGGTTCGCAGGGGTCGTGCAGTAAAAGCGTAAGAGGGACAAACGGTAAAGTAAGACTCGTCTTTGTCACCCACAGCAGCTTTTATGTAGCCGTAAAAAAAGGCGAGAAGCGGACCATTTCTTGTGTGACGTGCATACTTGCAGTAGATTTAAAAGCGTTAGCTCTTACTCATCACGTTTCTCGATTTCTTGGGAAATTTCCAAAGTCCGAGGTATTCAAGATGACCGCCTCCTTAGTAAATCGATTTTGCAACCCATTTTGTGATTTACTGGCAACATCATGAGTATATCGAATTGGTGATTGATTGGTTACGTCAGTTATAAATGCAAGATGTCAAATTTATATTTCCATTGGTGTCCTCTCATTTAATCTCATTCATATCAATTCTAGTAAACCACACAGCTTAAGCGCTAACTCCAAGCGCCCTTCCATGGGGTACGCGCTCAGCGTAGGCGCTCTTGGCGTACGCCAAAACCGGTCTGCGCATGCGCACTGCAGAAGACGCCAGCGAGCCTCGGCGAGGCGCCGATATCTGTCCGCGCCATATATCGGCGTCAGCGCATGGGCGCTCGCGTACGCGTCGGAAGAGGGGCTGGGTTGATAACTATGAGAGGATCGCGGGGATCTCGGTGACTATTTTTTTCATGGCTTGAATCTCTTCCAGGTTCCTCGAAGTTTTCTTCGCGGTTTAAGTTGTCCTTTCGTCGCCCCTCAACCCCTTCTATTCACGGCTGGAAGTTCTCTCCCTCGGCTCGAAACGGGAAGCGAGCCAGCGCCAGGAACATGGAGATGCATGCCTATTTCCGACGCCCGTTCCCGCGTACACCAAGAGCGCCGACGCTGGACGCGTACGCCCAGGAAGGGCCCTTGGAGTTGGCACTTAACGCTCGTTACTTCAACGTCTTCCAGACAGTGACGGGCCGGCATCTTTTTTGACAAATGACCGCTCAACGACCGACAAAGACGGCGCGGCTACGCCGCGTTAGCTGCGACCCGACTGTTTTCCTTTTCTTGCAACCCAGCCAAAGAAATGAAGTCTGTCTCCCTTGAACGCGTTGGGTGAGAAAAGAAAAAAAGGAAACAAATGCAAAACCGCCCCCCCCCCCTCTCCGAGAAGCTGGGCGTGAGGAGAGGACACACGAAGTGGACAGTGCGCGAAGCTTATCGACGTCTCTCTCCCAAACCAGGGAGGGAGAATGTAACAGAGTGAGGAGGCGCTCAACTTCATGCGGCGCGTGGTGGAGGCTTTGTGATCTAGCAGAGCACGAACCAGAATCCTGGCCATGAAGCTAATATTTCAGGTTGCTCAAATTTTGTGCAATATATCTTTAAGTGCACTCAATTTCCACTAACATATTGCAGTTTTCTCTGCCTTTGTATTACAGCTGATTTGTTTAGTCAATTAAATGCACCAGTTTTACTTACATCTATCCTGATCACCAATTTATCGTCTACTTTACCCAGTACTCGAGCCTTCGCTTTTGATTAACTGTGTCAGTGTCACCAATGTGTAATCCAACGTTTGTGTAAAATTATCTTTGTATGCGTGGCTATGCTGATGTTCGACAAAAAAAAAAGATGAAAATGACTAAAGGTACGAGAAAATCGCATTAAACCCTTTAGGACACTTTGTACACAAATGTGTGCATTGCGAACTCATTTTTCTCCATGGTTGCTTTAGTTGTCACTGATTTATTCATTTCAATCCAATTTAGCATCCATCGTCCTCTAAATAGAATGCTTTTTATGGTTGCAGCAAATATTTTTCTGGCAGAATACAACAGCATAGCAACTGCTGCAGTATGTATGTTTGTAAACAACACCTAGATCAAAAAATTGGAGCACTTGTTCTGCTTCGTATTTCGGATTCCTTTTTTGGTTTTTAATGGTGCTCCAGCTTTCTTGAATTGTAATGAATTGCAGGGTTGTAGTCAAAAGTCTTCAGTCCACATGGTCTGCTTTTGATCCCCGAAGTGCAACACTCAATGTCCTTGAAGCTTAAAGGGCCTTGCAAGGCTTATACAAGGGTTTTCTTCACCTTGCAGAAGTTTACAGCCTGATGGGTTCCTTGAAAACTCCACTACACAGCTAAAAAGTGAACCCTGTGGCGTGATGTCTTCACGTAGGGGTGTACGTGCACCGTACCGTTGCAATTCCTACTGCTGACTTCTTGTTTTAGCTGAGTATTGTATGGTGCTGTGAGGATAATTTATTTCGTGTTGAACAATCTCCTGTCGTTTATTAATTATCATGAATACATCCTACATGGTGCACACATTAAAAAAAACCTACCGAAAGCATTGAAAGCCAGTGGCTACCGTCGCTGGCTTGATTGCTTTTTGTGCATCCTGGAGACTTTTATCTTAATAATACGCTAACCAGAACACTACCGCTGTCTGTATTGGTGCCTCCCATATGTTTTCCTGTGGGCCACATCATCCTTGAATGTCTTGCCTATCTTCTGTCAAGTCTTATGCTTGTGCTTTTGCTGCCATGTTCCTGCCTCCATTACTGCAATATCTGGCTGTATTAAATTCGAAAAAGCGGTTACCAATTTTATGTTCCCCCACTCTTCTTTTTATGCCTCCAGGCATTCAGAGTATGGAAATAAATTAATTTCCTTCTTTTCTGTAGTGCTCGTAAGTTTACTGTCATGTTTTTGTTCTCCTTCTGCTCTTCGGCTCATGGTGCCACTTAGTTGTCTCTTTAAACACTGTGTGCAAGACCAGCCGGAATGCTTGGCCCCAAAACACATGTTCAGGCTTTGTGTGACGTGTACTATGTAATGAGTGTGCAGACATGAACATTAATTTAACAGTTTCTTGCATCACACAAATAAAGCTGTCGCGGTGGCTCAGTGGTTATGGTGGTTGGCTGCTGTTTCGAAAGACGCAGGTTCAATCCAGGCCGCAGCGGTAGAGGCCCGTGTACTGTGCGATACCAGTTCACGGCAAAGAAGCCGAGGGGGTCGAAATTATCGAGAGCTCTCTACTACAGCATCTCTCATAGCCTGAGTCGCTTTGGGATCATAAACCTGATAAAACCCAGCAAATAAAGCAAGTGTCTTGCACAGTGCATGTGTCTCATTGTAATATGGTGTCACCACCGATATTTACTCTCTACCTCTATGTTCCTTCCCTGCCCCTTTGTGAAATAAGAGGTGAAGGAGCTTTTCTGTAACCGACCTCTCCACCTTTTCTGGCATATATCTTTCTCTCTCACACGGAAGCTTGCTGTACTGTACTTGATCAGGCATCGAAAGGAGCTGCTTGATTTTGTGGTAGGTGCATAACAGTTATTCTACAACGAAGAAACTTCAAGACGCTGCCTGACTCGTGTTGCTTGTGTGGACAGCACGGGAGGTGAGGCGGCCTGTGAGGGCTCAAGAAAACAATTTTGCTCCACCTCACAAAATGTTGTGCGCACTTGCATCTCACATATAGTGTACCTACCTCTGTGTGGTTGTGGTGAGTGCTACGCATTCAATTGAACAAGTCGAAAAAATGTATGCCCTTCTAGGAAGGGAAAAGCAAGCAAAATTGCTGACAGTATTTGCCATTTTTATGAAGTAATACATGTGCCACGTACACCACAAAAGCGCATGCGTGCGTGCATGCATGCAGGCTTACGAAGAAATATGAGTAAATCACTAAATGTTGTGAAGGTACGCTATATTCAAATTATGTTGTGTGTTCGTGTGTGTGTGTGAGGGGGGGGGGGGGTGGTTCGCTTTGCTTAACGTTGTTGTTTTTTAACGCCAGAAAACAATTTTTTCTCTGTTTTGCACATTTAAGTTGATAATAAGGGATGCGCACTTGGTGCATTCTCCATGACGAGATTTACTCCAATATTCCGCGTTTTGCGGTTTCCTTTCTTGCGCGGGTGCATGCAAACTTGACTAACAACAGAGTCTGGTGCAACGCGTTGCCAAAATTGTACACACCGGCTTGCCTTGCCAAGCATGCATTTCAGCCCTAAACACATCGTGGATGCCTTCCAAGTGAACACCGATACAACTCCGCTGCACCCTGCTGTCCGTTAGAGCCGATACGTAGCGATTAAAAGCTCTAGGACTCTTGCTGACCTGATGGTAGCTGACGCGGCGCTTAGGAAACAGTGGGCTTCCGCAGAGTTTACAACGCTAAGAAGAATTCAAGCGTTGTCCTCGGGCAGGAACTGCTGGCCTGCGCGGATTTAGGCGCCACTTCGAGCGCCTTTTCAGCAGTGGCGGCACCACTCCAAAAATCTAGCTCTGGCTGCTTCCTTTCCTGTCCTGGACGAGATGACTTTTCCGCAAGAAAAGTGCCTTAAACGCGTCTGTTCCTGCATTCAACTGCGACTGGTAAGCGATTGTGCGGAGCTGTCGTCGATCATTATGTGGAGCAATGCCACAAAGGCATCATGCCGGCCAAAGCTTTCACTTTCAGCTCCCATTCGGTACGTTCGCCATTACAAATATCCTGGCCCTGCTCCTGATGTTCGCCAGCTTCTCTGCGCAACAGTACACACGCCTGTGACGCTGCTCACGCATCGCGGGTATGCCATCACTTCACCTCGACTGAAAAGTCGTCTAGGCTGCGCCCTCGATCGCTCGCACCGCCGCATCTAACTCGATGAATCCTTTGACAACCTAAGTGCAAGTCTTTCGCACTGAGTAGCCCAACTCGGTCGGTCCATAGCTGCTGCCGTACATCCGACATGATACGCAAGAGACCGCAACATATTTCACTCCCTCGCACTGCCCCTCGACGCGTATGCACCGAAGATTGCAACGCAGAGGCTCAGCGCAAGCTCCCGGAGCTTCGTTCTTTTTCGTACTTGGCGCCAATAGTGCAGACGACAGTATTTATTTCTAGGTCAGTTTTTTACTTTTTTTTTCTATTCACGTAATCCGATTCTGTGGGTACGTAACCTGTCACAGCCTTGGTGGGCACGTCACCGCTACGTCACAATTTGAACAAAATGGTGAATTGTCGAGAACAGACCCCCAGGACACAGAAGCCACATTCATGAGCCTGCGCAGCTTTGATTTAAAGTCCAAGTTCCATTTGGCAGAAAGGGCAACACAAGACGCTCACAAACAATATCCCACACTTTCCCTCTTTCAAAACCAGTTGTAAAACGGCCTTCCTTTTCTAAATGAATTTTGTTCATTCCTTGAAAGACAGCAAAAATTCATCAGACAGTTGTTCACGATGGGCTGGCACGCGAGAGGCCGGCCCGTCATAAGAAAGAAGACGATGGAAGCTGCCATCCCGGTTGGGGTAGCCGGTCCTCCCGCTCCTAACGACCTCGTCGCTCCTCTCCCGTCGCGTCTTACAAGAAGAAAAGCGCGCACGATTGGAATTGTCGCAGCCGGGCTGTGGATATCCATGGTCGCCCTCGCGCTCGCCTGGATGGTATTCCGGCAGTTTTCTGAACATCGCAGAGAAAACGCCACCGATCCCCCGTTCTGCTGCCCTCGCGAGGCCGCCCAGCTGTTCGCCGTCATCGACAGCAGCGTTTCGCCCTGCAAAGACTTCTTCGCGTACGTCTGCAAGGACGCCATCGCGCAAGGCTTCGTGCTGCAAGGCGTGGCCAAGGACATCCTGGTGAGCCGCAGCGACATGCATGACGCCTACGTACAGCCTTGGTCAAAACCCTCAGACGGGCAGGGTTTGATTTTGAATTTTCGCTCTCAGCGCAACACGAACGGGACACAAGACGAAGGACTAGCACAAACAGGCAGCGCCTGTTTGTGCTAGTCCTTCGTCTTGTGTCCATTTCGTGTTGCGCTGAGAGCGAAAATGAACACTTACCAACTCGCCCAAATTTCCGCTTTGATTTTGAACCCTTGAGAGGGGCATCTTACGGCACATAGTTCTGGAGGAATTATGTAGAGTTCGTCTTAAACTGGAAAATGGTCCGCTGCACTGTTCATCACTGAACCCTGTTGCTTGAGGACTTTCGACCAATGAGGTATGTTTGGTGCTCCCTTGGCTACCAAGGCTCTTAGCTGGGCTAGTTGGTAGCTAAAACCGACATAGTGGCTAGCGCACAAAGAAGACGCACAAAGAAAGTAGGTAGACAGGACACATGCTACACTGCCTCATTTTTTTAAAAAAGGAAAGCAGGTAGCACTTCTTTAAAGAGTAGCCGCGTAACCACTGCATAACTGCGTCTGCTGAGCTGCAAGGTCTCCCCGCGATCCGTGAATGGGATTGAGAAGGCAGTGACGTCATGAACACCACGTGACCACCAATGGACTAATCATGGGCACTGAGAACATTGAAAATCTAAGTACCCAAGATTTTGGAAGTCGGCCCGCCCCAAAAAATTGCGCAGGACCCCAAAAATATTGAAAGCAGGCCCACGCTAGAAAACATATCAAGGTGAATTAAGGGGATTAGTAGAAGGATAAGTTCGATTAGCTATTAGGGTTAGTATAATCCCGTAAGATAATCATGTAGAAGGTGATGACTCATGCATACCACATGAACGCAATGGAGGTGGTATAAACCGGAGTTGTGGCGGGAAAATGTGCAAATAAATAGAAAATCACTGTAGACACGATAGCGCGCAGCCTAAAACTTAGTTATCACATCATCTTTTTAGGAATGTGGTTAAGAAGACCCCGAAGCTTATAACTTGTCTCGCCTGCCTGAAGACATTAACACATACACGACAGAAGCATCTCTGTCATTAATACCACGAGAATGAGACTAACAACTCCAACTTGTTATTATGAAAGCACTAAGACTGTGAAAACGTGCTCGGAATGAACGATTTCCTCGCATTGTTTATCTGAACTGCATGAAGTTGCGTTTAGCGTGGTTTTCCAAACGCTCAAGACCTCTACTTTCGCAAGAATCAGTATTCCAAGGAGTTACGTCTTATCTGCATTGTGGTGGCACCATTGAAAACTTTTCTTTTTCTGCTGAGCAGCAATGCCCCCCTTTGCTCCTTTCTGAGAGAATCCTCTTTGGAGTGGCTTTTTATCACATGCAGTAGATAAAAGTGGTTCTCGCATATTGGACATTTATCTGCATGACTATTTCTGTGCAGTTAGCATGCTAGCTGATGACCGTATTCCTTCTACTCCTAATACAATGTCTGTTGAAAGTGAGCCGTTTTGCAAAACCACTACGTGAGGGCGCTCTAAGAAATGCGCGAAATTGCAAGCACTTGCACAGGAAGCTAGAGCCACGAATGCAAAAGCCTCGGCTTTATTATTCCCGCTGATTCTGGCTTTTCAATGTTCTGAAGTTTCATAGTTATGGTGAATTACTTGTCTTGCTCGCGATACCACAGACATTGCTGTTCATAACTCAGCTCTAAATATCTAGTTGTAAAACAGCGCGTTATCTCTGGACTCAGTGTTCATATCTTCAAACATTAAAGGAAGCCATATTATCTTCAATAACTTGAATACAACACGCCATGTCTTCACAGATAAACTAGGTGTCATGTCATAGATGCGAAGGTTTACGAGTTCCTTTCTGCTTCTCTTTCTTCACTGCAGAACACTATCAGCGGAAACATCATCCGAGGCACCGAATTTTACGGCTCGACGGCTGCTGCCGCTCTTCACTGGCTTTACACATCATGCCTGAAGGAGCTCTGGCAGCCGGAACTCCGCACCAGAGACGCCACAGAAGCCGTTTTAGCAATCGGCAACACCAGCTACCCGATGAGCCCCGCCGACATGCTCCGCTTCGCCCTGAGTGCGCAATTTCGATACAGGCTCAACTTTTTCTTTTTTCTCGGGTACGAGCCAGGCGAACACATGGTCATCGGAAATAACTACCTGTCCATCATTCCACTTCTTTTCAAATGCGGGGACGATTGTTCAGGCATTGTTGTGTCGCTCGTCAATGCTCACCTCCAAACCAACTATACCATCGCGCAGATTACCGAGTGGGAGGCTCAGTTTCTGGGGGGTTCCATCTTCAGCCCTCCAGGAACTGCTACTTTAGAAGAGCTCGGAGACGCCTTCGGTGGCCTGAACACTTCGCTCCTTAACGACGTTCTTCATGAGAGTGGCATCTACTACGACCACGAGGAAATCATTGTCTCCTCCAAGGAGGACTTTCTCTCGTACATACAGCGCCTGTGGAACCCCTCAAATCAGCCGTTTTCCTTGGGTTACATACTGGCTACAGTCGCGCTTGATGCCAACGTCGGGCTTCAGGCAGGCAACTTTCTCGATTCTCCCACGACAGACAGCTTGAGTGTATGTAATTCCCATGCGTACAAGTACCAGGAACTATGGCGAGCAACATACGTCGCTGCCCTTACAAATCCGGCGAAGAACGCGCAACTCCAAACTGTCTTTGAGGCAACTCGACGAGCCCTGGCCAACTACGAACCACTTCGTCGTCTCATGGCGGCAGGCAGCAACACGCAAGAGTTCGAGGCTGCCGTTGGCAACATGTCGCTCCTGCTTCCGGCCGACCTCATCATTCGCGACGTTGCCGTGCCCAGCATGTCCGCTCGTGGCTTTGTCCGAAACCACCTCCGAGCTCTTAACTTCGAATTCGAAGTGATGCTGGCAAAATGGCGGCGTGGCATGCCTCTGATCCGAGATGACATAGAAGAAGGGGGGGACAAACTGCTCTTTGTGAACGATACCAGCATTTACGTTCCTGCGCCAACGTTCGGCCTGCTGAGCGACAACACCGCCGACCCGCTGCTCGCCGACGCCCCCGTCATCGCCACACGCATGGCGACCTTGATGTCGTACCAGGTCGCCTATAGAAGAACCTGGTCGCAGGAAACATGGAATGCCATCCAGCTTTACAGGTAATCTCAGCAACAGACATTGCAATTTTATTACTCAAGGTAAATTACAATAATTTGATTTTTGTGTGCTGGATAGCTGCCGCTCTCGACCCGACTTGAGTGAATGTCATGAATTGAACAAAAGAGATTGGGGCCCTTAAAGAATTCCGAGAAGAATTCGGGAAACCTGGAAGAACTTTAAGCCATGAGCCCGCGGTCCTCCTGCCGTAAACCACACCCCGCTCCCGAAGCCCTCGCGAGCGCCCGAGCGCAGGCTCCGATTATGACATGCAAAGATAGCTGGACTAGCTCGCGCCTGCTCGCGCGTCGTGCCTCGCGCATGCGCAGACCATCTCCAGCATACACCCGTGCGCGCAGGCGCTGCGGTGATGTGTCCATCCACTTAGCCTCCGAAGGGCCGCCGTAGAAGCAGATGGCACGTGTCGGCGTTTATAACTAGTCAGGAGCGCAGGTGCACTGCAAAAGTTTCGTCGGCCCAGGGCACAGCGGTGCCTGGTAAAGCCCATCGCCACAAGGCGCAGGGATGGGGTTGGGAACAGGCGCAAGTGCGCATGGCGCGAGCATTACTGAGGGCAAATAATAATAATAATAATAATTTGTTTTGGGGGAAGGAAATGGGGCAGAATCTGTCTCATATATCGTTGAACACCTGAACCACGCCGTAAGGGAAGTGATAAAGGAGGGAGAGAAAGAAGAAAGGGAGAAAGAGGTGCCGTATTGGGAGGCTCCGGAATAATTTCGACCACCTGGAGATCTTTAATGTGCACTGCCATCGCACAGCCCACGGGCGCCTTATCGTTTTTCCTCCATAAAAACACAGCAGCCGCGGTCCGGGTCGAACCCGGGAACTCCGGATCAGTAGTCGACCGCCCTAACCACTGAGCCACCACGGCGGGTCCAAGAGCAAACTGCCAATATCCATTCCTGCAACGACCGCAGCAATAAACCTTGGTGGCTATCGTAACCACATTCTTAAAGATCAATGAGATAGCATTTTGGCCGCCTGCTATAGCCTTTACAATGAGTGTTTCTTCTAGTGGTTTTAACGCCACAACTCCGCTTGGAACCGGTTTCATTCCCCTAATATGGTATGCATGCGTCATCGCCTTCTAGAATGTTCGAGTCCCTCTAATTGGGTTACATATGCTATCATACTAATCCCACCCACTAATTCGCCATAATTCATCCACTAATCCCCATAATTCACCTTGATCCGTTATCTGGGGGTTGGCCTGCTTCAAAATTGCATAGTAGCAGCGCAAAAAACACGCACAAAGGAATAACTAGGCACCGAGAGACACGCACAGACGCTTTGTGTGTGTTTTTTGCGCTGCTACTATGCCTAAGACAAGTAACCAACTCGCCCAAGAGATAGTTTTACTACTTCTAAAATTTTTAGAGGTTCTAAATATTGTATTTTCTCGGATGTCCAAATTTGGTGGTTGCCTGGGTTTGTTTTTTTCGACTGGTGCTCGCTTGGTGTTGATGTCACGACCCCCTCAGTCGCATTCATAGACCGTGGGCAGTCATCCCCCTATTGGCGAACTAATTCAGCGGTTAAGCAATGCACCACTTCCCCGGCGTTCAGCTGTTCCAAACACAGGCATCGGTGGGGATTGAGACCCAGGTTGCATTTCTCGAGCTCCCGCAGGGCTCAAGTGCAGTGCCACGGTGAGCAGGTAGCAACTGCGTGGTAATGTAGTGTGGCTGCTTTGCAGTGTGGAACGCACCGCAACTTCCCTTTTCTTTTTTTTCGATGGAGGCGAAATGCAAGAACTCCCGTGCGTTCTGCGATGTCTGCCCTTTTAAGTGCCCTAGGTAGTCTAACTTAATCCGGAGCCATTCACTACAGGCCGATCATAGCTCATGTTCAGCTTTGCGATGTTGTGACCCACATGCCATACCACACCGGAGTACGATATTTTTAAATACAACCCTATGCCATACCATGCCATGCTACTAAACCATACCATGCCACCATATCATACCATGCTACCATACCATACCATGCCGAACCGTACCATACCGTACAATAACATACAGAATTGGGGAAATGCAGAAAAGGAGATGTAGTCGAAACTCTATTTAATCTCAGGTGCGAGGTGCTCTGCCTTACATGACATGTATGTTTAGCTCTAGAAGAAATGTCCAGCAGCTAGTGCTACAGAAATGTGTACAATCAGTGTTAAGCTTAGGTGGCGATATCATTATGGCCGGACACTAGGGTGTGCAGAAAACGGTGTCCAAGATCACAGAAGAGTTTTTTTTTCTTTTTTAGCCAGGTGTATACAGCGATGTAAGGAGAGATCGAGCTACGTTTGCCAGTGCACAATTCCAAAATTTAGGATGAGTCCCGTGCCGTTAGGGAAAATTCCATCGAGCTTCTCTTTCAGTAAGGATCGCTATTGACATTGAGAATCCCAGCTGGATACCGTACCGTACTGAAACTGGGGAGCGCTATAATCAAGGCAAGGGGACAACACCACATAAGAACACCACAAGACACGAGCGCAAACTTTCAACCGAGTTTAAATTCGACATGGCGCATATTTATACGCATCTAAACACAAACATAAAAGCGTTAGAGCCAGCCAAGATATCAAAACAATCACTTACACAATGTGAGATATAAGCTATCCTCGCAAGCGATGCATTTCACAAATGACCGTCTAAAAACAATTTTTATTTTTTTGTTAAAACCACAGACGGGTCGCTAACGAACCAAGCCCCTTCCTTTTCCGAAGCCAAGCAAAATGCTTCCCACTTGGCTGGCTCTTCTCGGCTGGCTCTAACGCTTTCATGTTTGTATGACCCATGATTAAAGGCGTATAAATATGCGTCATGTCGAAAATAAACTGATTTGAAAGTTTGCGCTCGTGTCTTGTGGTGTTCTTATGCGGTGTTGTCCCCTTGTCTTGATTATAGCACTCCCCAGTTTCAGTATGTACAACCAACTAGCCCCCTACAAAGCTTTACCGTACCGTAGCTTGCCAGACCATTAGATACCATGCCATACAGTGCAGTACTATACCGTACCATACCACACCCACTTACTCTCCTCCCTCAAAAAAAAATGGCAACGGTTAATCTCTGGTAAACCTAGTTAATAGAGGGTTAGCTATGTGGTTAAGAGTGGTTTTGTTTTTATTGCAATTAACTAATTGACGCAAATCAAAAAGGTCGCTAACAAGCACGGTGCATTCACACTTGACCTAAGCTTCTTGGCAATATATTGTCACAAATGGGTTGCAGAATCAAAAGGCTAGGCACAGGCCGCAAGGAATCAAGAAGTGTTCCAGCTGCAAAGAGCACGCGCGTCTCACTTCTTTTTCCTCAAGGCGCTGGCCGGGGACACCTGGCGGCATTATTCCCCCTCCCCATACAAAAAATCGAAGCGAAAACGTGGGCGCACTTGGGGCGAACGAGGTGCCCGTTACAGCGTAAAGTGCGGCTTCATACGCAGCACGTGCACGACCTCAGGCTACGGTGGACGGCGCGAACTGGGCAGCGTGCCATCGGGAAGGACTTCATACGTCACATTCGTGATGCGGCGCAGCACTGTGTAGTGTCCAAAGTAGCGGCTCAGGAGCTTCTCCTACAGGCTGGGGCGACGTACCGGGGTCAATACCCACACTTTGTCGTCGGGGTGGTAATCGACGTGGCGATGCCGTTAGTTGTAGCGTTCTGCATCCGTTGCCTGCTGCCGGCGAATGTGCATACGGGCCAGTTGGCGGGCTTTCTCTGCGTGCCGGGTAAATTCATCGGCGTCTGGCGTGAGCGCCTGGTAGTCAGGGAGGACGGAAGCATGGCGTCGAGCATCGTTTGGACATCACTCCCGTAGACGAGGCGAAACGGCGTACATCGAGTCTCCGGACGGTCCATGGCCTCGGACGAAAAACAGTAACATATCGGCCAATTGGTCGGCCCGCACGACGGCAGTAGCTCGGAAAAGGTGACGAGGTTCGCTCGTAAAATTAGTAATCAGGGGTTCCGACCGACCATCACGGAGGTGGGCAACACTTCGGGCCGTGCAAATGCCATGTGTCAGCAACAAGGAAAGGTTGCCCTCGTCGACTGCAGGTCCATCACGTAGCCCATCATTGCATCGGGGCGATGCAGGTAACTAATAAATAAATAAATAAATAAATTCGACCCTTGCAAAAACACTGGAGCGCGGCGGGATCAAGACACTTTCATTGGAAATACGAAGGGCGGAGCTGCGTTGCCGAACGTTGGAGGTGTCGTCGGCTTTCGCTGTCGAAAACGTAACGGTTCTGTGCCGCAGGTCAATAATAGCACCATTCTCACGGAGAAAATATAGGCCCAAAATTAGGTCAGGAGAACAGTCGCGGAGCGCCAGGCAGCTAACTATGAACGTCGAGTCGCTGATCTGGACCCTAGCCGTCTACTGTCCAAGCGGAGTAATGATGGCCGTGGCTGCCAATTCGCCACTGATAATTGAAAACTCCGCTCCTGTGTCCACCAACGCGCTAGTGCTGTGACCATCGAGAAGCACGGGTATGTCGAGGGAGAAGCGGTCCTTTAGTTCAGCTGCTGTCGTCGACGTCGTCAAAGCTCTAATATCGGATGTCTGCGTCGTCTGCATCGTCAGGGGGTCTTTGCAGCGTCCGACAACCACGCCCCGGAGGTCGCTGTCCTCAGTTATCCCGGCGAGGGCTAGGCGAGTGGTCCGCCGTCGCTCTCGAGGTGTTCTGCACATTCAGTGAAAACGATGGACGGCAAGGTGGCGGTGATCGGGACTAACGGCGCGCCATGACCACTGAGGTTGCTGGGTCAGGTACTCTTCAATCTCCCGGGGCCGTTGGCGAAACCGGGGCCTTGGCGCATCGGAGGGAAAACCATGCAGGCCAAGCTCTCGATATGGGCACCAGCGGAGCAGGTGATGGTTGAGAAAAACTGCCGCTGGATTGGGGGCAGGGCGTCGCAGCCGCGTCAGCGTAGGTCGGGCGGCAGTAGTGTGTCTGGTTGGGCGGTGGAAATGCCGGTGGATTTGGGGTAGGGCGTCGCAGAGCTTCAGCGTATATCGGGCGGCAGTAGTCTGTCTGGGTAGGCTGTGGTTCGGCGTGAAGTAACGGAGGCCTGATAGCTTGCCGCACCTCTTCGCAAATAACGCTCATAAGGGAGCTGGCCGCTGGCTGCGACGTACCACAAATCTTCTCTAGCTCCTCATGGACAACAGCGCGGATCATGTCGCGGAGAAAGTCGGTATTGCTGTTGACAACCGGGAGGAACTCCGTAACAGAAGCAGCAAGGACTGGCCGGTCGTACGCGGTGGAACGCTGCCGGAGGACCTGCTCCATCGTGACTGCCTCCCTAGAAACTCGGCAACAGTGCTGGGGGGCTGCGCACGACGCTGGCGAAAAGCTGTTCTTTAACACCGGGGATTAGGTGGCGCAGCTTTTTGGCTTCTGACATAGCTGGGTCAGCCCGTCGGAAGAGCCGCGTCATGTCTTCGACGTACATGGTCGCCGTTTCGTTGGGCATTTGCATACGGGACTGCAAGGCTCGTTCAGCTCGCTCCCGACGATCAGCGCTGACATACGCATCGAGCAGTTGACGTCGTAACTCAGGCCATGATGAAAGAGTGTCCTCACGGTTTTCGTACCACGTACGAGCACCGTCCTCCAAGCTGAAGAAAAAAGTTCCTCAGCTTCGCGGCGTCATCCCATTGGTTAAATGAGGCGACACGTTCAAGCTGGAGGAGCCAAAATTCCACGTCCTCCAGTTGAGTCCCGTGAAAAGACTTTGGTAGCCGTGGGTTCTATAGGGTGTAGTACGCGGCGCCTTGCATGCCCGGTTGAGGGGTAGGCGCCGAGGGAAAGTCGAATGGCCTGAGCACAGGAGACAGTCGGCCAGGCGGCGAGGTTGTCTCCAATAGCCCATGCTCGGAGGGCAGTCCAAGATTTCGGCTGCTGACCCGGTGCACTGGCGTATCGACAGGGAGAGGTCTGGGGCGCTCGGTGTTCGGAAGGGTGTGCGACATATTCCAGAGCGATCTACCCAGCGCATTGCACCGGTGTCACCGGGCAGCGATATAACTGGTGGTATAGTGCTAAGTTTGGTTTTATGGTTTTAACTGCAATTAATTAACGATAATTAATTCTGGTCGCTAGCTAGCGCAGTGCGTTAGCACTTCACTTAAGCTTTCCACCGGATATGACTCAACGCTATAGCGCCCAGTTTGACTTAATTGTAATTAACTGTTTAACGCTAATTATTTAGGGCCACTACCTAGCACAGTGCATTCACATTTGACCTAAGCTTTCCAATGGAATATGACTCGATATTATAGTGCCAAATTTGGTTTTTTTTTTACATATAATTAACACTAATTCGTCCCAGTAACTGCATAATTACTACTAGCCCAAATTCACGGTTGATCCCGTTACATGTTCTATGCTTGGACACATACGAGCTAGACAGTAACGAAACCGACCAAGCCCTGCTTTGACCTTGGCTGATCTTTAAGGTCAAAGTACCGGCATGAGGCGTTTTCCGAAGTTATACCGCGGTGAGTAGAACTACGCTCTAAACAGGAATGTCCGTTCAAAACCTGCCAAAGGCTTTGATGCGTTCCAAGCGCTCGGTATGCATGAAATAAGCTTGCCATTAGGATCCTGTGAGTCGTGGCTTGCGAAAAAAAATCTCGAAATTTTACGAAACTTGTGTTATACCACCACGTCCGAGTTGGTTACGGAGCATGCCTCATGAATGCATTCATGAAACTCAACCTGCCTCATGAAACTCAACCCTGCATCGCATTCTCTCCTGACACTCACTCGCAGCGATTGCATGAAAAGGTCGACATCAGGACGCGCTGGCTCCAGCTCGGGAGGTGTGCTCGTGTCAACAATGGGTCTGCACATCGCCGCGGCCACTGTGGGGGCGATGTCCACTTTCTCTTCTGGGGCCGCAGTGACGGCTGACTGGCTCGACGTCAAGCGGGTCTGGCGCCTCTACCAGATGTCCAAGGCGCAGTTCTTCTACGCCCGCTATGCCTACTTTCTGTGCAGCGCCGATGAGGACTCTAAGCACTTGGTGAACGAGCCCCTAAGGCTAAGCCCCGATTTCGGCCTTGCCTTCCAATGCCCGCTAGATGCCTACGCACTGACCACCTTCGCTTGTGCCAACGGAACGCAGGAATCGGTGGAAATTTGACGCGATTCACAGTATATATTTATTCCACTTTTTTTTCGCGCTGATTTTACGCTCATTTGATTAATACTGCTAAAACTTACTTCTGGACAGCATGAGAGACCCCCTCCTCCTTTCTTTTTTCCCTCAGTGACTGCAAACGCTTATGCTATTAGGTCAAGACAAAGTGATCATTCCTCACCTTCTGCGAAGCGTGCATCATGCTGACTTGTGAACTGTTTTTAATGGAGCTGCGTGCATAGAAAATTTGGTTTCTGACAGCTTCGCTACCGTCATTTTCCAATGCTATGTGGTGCCTTCGAGTGTATATATCCTAAGTGTAACCATTCAGCGTATTTTATAAGTGCGTCGTATGTGCTGCAACCGTCTGGTATTGGCGCTTTTATGTAGCTGTCTCCATTCTGGACGACGCATTCTACACCGATAACTGACTTTGTTAAAGGCACTACACAAAAACAAACTTTGCCAGTTGTGAAGTGCTTTAATCGCTGTTTAGCTGGACGCTTCTTCAGCTTCATATGAGTGTCTCCCCACGTCAGAGGCGTTAGAAAATCTCCTAATTTCAACAGTCTCCTAATTTCAATCTCCTAATTTCAAGCGCTAATTTCAACAGTGCGTCAGCTGTAACGCTTTCTGGCCGCGTAGTGGCCTCTGATAATGCCTGTATATTCCCGAATGTGTTGTGAACAGTACCCTGTGAGCTACAACATGTTAGCTGGTCAAATGCTATGTTTTTTCTGTGGCTTATTAAGAAGCGAAGAGAGACCACCCAAACATAATAAAAGCAGATAATAGGCATGGTTCTTGTAATCACGTAAGGCTTGTCGATGCAAATCGGGGTTTTTATGAAACTCGCTATTGCACTGAAGCGTTTTCTTTCACGTTTTTGTAAACCAACGGTGAACTTTACAGCATAAAACCTTACCGATGCGGTTTTAAGGTTTTATTTCGCATAATGGAATGTTTCCTCTTCGCCTCTAATGATTGGACATTCTGCTTTCTTTACCACTAGCTAAGTAGTACGTTAGCGTCGGACAGGTATGTGAAAGAACAGTTTATTTCTTTTATTTATTTGAAATATCTTACAGGCCCATTGGGCACTGTGTAAGGGGGCATAAAATACTATTTAGTGCAATAATAACCGAAGAGAACATAAGTGAGACAGTCATGATAAACAATATATCAACAAATTAGTATAGTAGAAACGACGCGGAAATAAGAGGAGGAAAAGAAAATTCGCGACAAAAAATACAATAAAAGATAATGTGCTCACAGAACTTTGTAACAATGAGTAGAATAGCGCGATTAAGGCAAGCACGTCAGAAAAAAACATACCAGGCAAGCATAAGTAAGAAAACATCAAAATGGCACGACAGTTGCAGAAGAGTAATGAACAAGAAGAAATTTTTCCGGGCGATTCCTCGGCGTCTACGGCAGCAGAGCGCTTTTTTTTTTTTGCCGCCGGGGAGGGTGTGGCCCACATGGAGCGTTTTTCCGGGTGGTTCGTCGGCGTCGACGGCTGCGGAGCGTGTTTTTGCCGTCGGAGAGGGCGTGGCCCGCATGGAGCGTTTTTCCGGCCGATTCGTCGCCGTCGACGGCGGAGGAGCGTTTCTTTTTTGCCGCTGGAGAGGGCGTGGCCCGCATGGAGCGTTTTTCCCGGCGATTCGTCGGCGTCGGTGGCAGCGGAGCGTTTTTTGCCTCCGGAGAAGCGTTGCCCACATGGAGCGTTTTTCCCGGCGATTCGTCGGCGTCGACAGCACCGGAGTGTGTTTTTCCCGCCGGAGAGGACGGTTTAACCAAATCGTCGGGTTCTGGCGGAACAGCAAAAAACGCCGACACCGCGCCGACTCTGGGAGAGGGCAGCGCCAGAGGGCCAATGAGAGCTGGAGCGGGCGTCACGTGATTCTGGACGGAGCCACGCCGGCCGAGAGAGGCGCACTCGCATGGAGAATGCGCGCTCGCGAGCATTTCGCGCGCGAGAGCCAGCGGTTTGACTTCGCTTCCTGCGCATCCGTCCGATTTCAGTATGGATGGGGGCGCACGCATTGCGCAAGTGGGCGGCAAAAAATCGCCGCTCGGCTGCTGACCATGCGGGAGTGAATTCGACGACGGCGGCGCAGGCGTCGGGTGCGCGACGCGATTTCGCGGGCAAAAAACGCTCACAGTGGCAAAGTAAATCGACTAGGTAAGTTGTTGTTCGAGTTGTTTTCGATATTTCATGACTACAATGCAACGAACGGGACGTAGAAGGGCACAGGCAGGGACACAGTGCTGTGTTGTGTCCCTGCCTGCGTCCTTCTACGTCCCATTCGTGGCGCTGTAGTGATGGAAAGGTAAATTGAATGTGATCCGTGGCACTACACGCTGCATTGCAAGCAATTTCGAAACAGCACGCCAGCCGTGCTTGACGGTGTCAGAAACTACGCCGTCGAGCAAGTGTGCCATAGATTGCTTTTTCGACGCGGGTAGTTTCCCTTTGATTCTTACGGTGACTTGCTATTCTTGTTAATGCATAATAGGTTTCAATTCAGTTGTTCACAGGGAAGGAAGATGTTGTAAACTTGAGATAATAAGGAAATGTGTCGAAAACAAGCGCCCTATGACAGCACGGGTGTCCGGTTTCGAAGACAACCGGAGACAGAACTCATCAGAAGAAAAACTCTAAAATCCATAATTTGTGCGTCCCAAATTCCGTCGTCTGCGCTACTGGGAACATGCACTGCACCCCAGCATTTCTGCTCATTCCACACAGGCGGCATGTTGTGACTGCGTGCGTACTAATCATGTTTGTCGAACACAACGCGTAATCTACGGTCAGTCTAGCTTTGCATGGGCAGATTCGATTTGATTTATGGGTGTTTAACGTCCCAAAGCGACTCGGGCTATGAGGGACGCCGTAGTGAAGGGCTCCGGAAATTTCGACCACCTGGGGTTCTTTAACGTGCACTGACATCGCACAGTACACGGGCCTCTAGAATTTGGCCTCCATCGAAATTCGACCGCAGCGGCCGGGATCGAACCCGCGTCTTTCGGGCCGGCAGCCGAGCGCCATAACCACTCAGCCACCACGGCGGCTACTTTTCGCATGGGAAGAGAATAACGTTCTAGAATGGAGTAACCCTTGAAAATCATTAGGGGGTATTTGATCTTGTACTGCTATATAGCGTGCATTAATGTTCCACATGGAATGTTCATAAAATCATGTCCGTATTCAAAATTTCTTCACTTCAGCGCTTTCGCGGATATAAGGTTTCGATATACTATTATTTGGAATTACACCTGCTGGTAATGTATATTTTCCAGCTGCAGTGCCCCGTGGGAGCGACTGCCACTGATGTGTGCCGTGATGCCGTAACAATGCACCCAAAAGCGCCCGGAACGAGCTTACCGATGTGCCTAGTGGCGACTCCCGCTCTGTGGGTTTGCTTTCGTGTGAATATGAAGCAAAATAAATACTGGGCCCGCTTGCACAAACGCGAGCCTCTAAGTCCACACTGAAATCCGAATCTCGTCTTATAACCTAAGATGAGCCTGGACTTCCCTGCAGACGTAGTGTGCTTGCACGAACCGAAAAATCCGAACTACTTTACTGCCCAGACTTATTTCAGACGGTAGGTACTTTTAGTACCTAGGCCAGAAATTTAGCCGCCGACAAGGAACGAGATGGGGAATCGGCCGGAAGTCCTTTGTGAGGGCGACGGATGTTCGCGCTGTCCAATAGATGGCCGCTATTTAATGTCAACATCCGGATACACTCCCGCGGTTTTTGAACACTGATAGCTGAACCGTGACCATGGCGGCTCCCATCAATCTCAACCGAGCCGCGAGTAACAAACTACTCGTCTTCGTGAGAATTGTTGACAGGCGTTCCCACAAAATCTGGAAAGCGGTGCCAGCCTGTCGTTGCTGCCTCTGAAAGTGCGTCGGCATCGCCTTTGTACATCTATATGCGTTTCGTTGAGCCGGTCGGCTTTTCGGGACCCGTTGGTATGCCCCGTCCTCTGGCTTCGGCGCCGCCGCGGCTCAGCCACGGCGTCTTCTAGCCGCGCCCGCGCTGACCGTGCACTACGCTTAATTCTTCTCAGTCAAGCGCGACCGTCCAGACCCGTCTCGCCTGGCGGTGATGACCCCTCATACCTAGACGAACAAGGGGGGCGGCCGGGGTATGGCGGTTTCGACAGAGTCACTGCTCGTGTCTCCCACGCTCAGCCGCATTAACTGTCGCCGCAAAACGGGGACCTCTGGGAGTTACGGGAAAAATGTCCCCTCTCCTTCCCTCTAGCTTTGCCGTCGTTTTGGCCCGCCTGCCTCAGCCTGCATGCACGCTTCTTCCCGACACACCGACGGGGATTAACAAGGAAGTCGCCGCTTCTGGACGCGGGGCCGTCAGAAAAGGACGGATGGTCCGAACAAATCCGCGGGCATCCACCGATCCCTTACAGCGAACAATGCAAAACGCTCAGAAAGTAACCTCTGCACAGGGACTTGGTCGGCAGTTTGCAGAACCAAAAGCAACAGCATGCCGTAGTAATCCCTGCATAGCTCTCGGAAGCCGGTTGACTCACAGTCGCAGGAATTAAGTCCATACCCTTTTCCTACCCTTGGTATCAGTATCACCGCTCTCCGTCCCGAAGCTTCTCCTCCTCTCCACTGGGCCTTTAAATTTAGGCTGCAAACCAAACTGCCCCCTGTCGCCCTTGAAGAAGCAGCGGAGTCCGGTTCAAACGTCGGGATACCCACGCACGAACTTCAAGCATTCGAGATTTTCGAGACGCTTTTGTGCGCACGTGAACGGCCAGCAAGCATGGACAGCCAGCCAGCAAACGCATGAAAAGTACACACTGGTCAGAAGATGAGAAATTGGACTTAGTTCGTCTCGTCGGTGAGCAAAGAACGCCACTATTCGCCAAATTTAATTCCTCCATCACTCGAAAAAAAACGCGAACAGGCATGGGCAGGCTTAACTGATATACTGAAATGTAGGCATCGAGTCCGAAGAGACGTTCAAGAATGTAAAAAACAATGGCAAAACCTGAAGCAGCAATTGAAGACTGCACTGCAGTGGGCACGCCAGCACGACCGGCAAACTGGTAAGTAAAAAGTTTGCCTATTCTTTTCTTTGATAGAACAATCGGACTGTTCACTCAGGTGGTTATCAGTTTTGTCCACCTCAGAATATCTCGATGGCAACCGTGAACAGGCGCAATATTTTTTTGGCGCAGCGGCATTTAAAGACAGCGCTCAACTAGGTAGATCAAATGCTCGATGCTTTATTTGATCATCACGTCCTTTGTAGCACGCACCTTCACCCTTGCCACGAGAACATGCACTGCTAACCGCGACAAATTTGGTTTCAGCGCCGTAAATATGCGCGGTGCTTGTACAAGGCGTGAAAGAGGGTGGTGTGTCCGGCTGTCGCGCATACAATGTTTTAGCGGAATTTGCAGCAAAAAAAAAAGAGGCAGTAAGCATGATAACTTCACCGAAAAGCATGGTTGCTACCATTTCGTATTTTGTTATGTTGCTGTTTCCTATTCAAATGCTTACGCTGCATACAGACAGCCAGTGATGTATACAGATAGCAACTTGATTGCGTTTTATTTGCCTTGTTCTGCAAGCACATGTACAGTAGCATCGTGCGTACTCCCATAACATACCTCATGCGAAAAAATAGAGCATAATAAATACACCTTTAGCAAGAACAGGGAAGGGAAAATTTATTTTGCGCGGAAGCAAGTCCATCAAGCATTCATTGCCAAATATGTCGGTAAAAAACATCAGAAACCAGTAATACAATGTTTGTATCTGCAATGAATGCAAGAGCAACATCAAGCATCTGATAATTCACAGAAAATCAATATTTGCAATTTTGAGATGGCAGGCACATCGCAGAGACAATCAATTACATGGCGCGCAGAGTATACCGATAAGAGTACATACTGAATTAACTTTTCGTGACAGTGTTTCAGCTGCATACAAAGTAATGCATTTTTTATAAAGATGCATTCATGTGCATGTTCTATACTGAATCTCACTGCAGTATTTTGTGATGCAAAAAGATATTACAGCAACTATGCACTGCTTTTCTTGGTGGAAAAGGACTGATGACTGTCTCAATAAATGTTTGCAGGTGCCGGCCGGAATGAGCACGGGATTCCCGCCCAGTCAGGGATGTCCTCGGGCCTCAGAACCCCGTGCTTGTGGGCCTGTCAGGCGGCATAGACCTGAGCGAAGGAGAATTCTTTGTTTACTCCAAGCAGCAGTGAACATGGGTGTATTGTTATAATCAAGCAATCACTGTAGAGCACAAAATTCCAGCAGTCATGATAGCAGTCTTCGCAGTTTGCTTGCAAAGAACACTAGGTGGAAGAAACATTCGAGACCCACATGCTTCCATGTGATGCCTTACGAATCCGCAAGCAGCCCACTTGCAAGCTAAGACTCTGCAAAGTACACAGCCACTGCTTCTGTTAATTAGTGGCGCAAACATGTTGTGATCTTAACGATATTGCCATGCTCTTGTAGAGGTGATGGCGTCCGGATGCTGATTATGCTAGGCTCCAGTAGAGGTGACACTACAGTGCAGCTAGCAAACTCCATTTCACAATCTCTAGCTTCGCAGTGAACAGGAGCAAAATCAGCACTGGGAGGATGGTTTACTTGGCTCAGCCGCAGCTGCAGTGCCCCAGGCACTTGTGAGAAAGGGTGTACATCACACTACGTACATACTAATGTTTTGAAAGGTCAATATTTCGAACGGAAGTAATTCGAATTTTTGGATAATTTGAACCATACTGCTTGACCCTTCCTGGCCCTCCGTCATGTTTGATTACAACAAAAGGTAATGGCTGTTGCCTTCTGGAAAGAGAAGCAGAAGGTGAACATTCAACTGGAACTTCGGTTAATTTGAAATGTGGTGGCATCGATGTGTGGTTCTTGATTTAATGAGATTTTACTTCACATTAGTTATGTTTTATAAAAAAGCTAAAGTTCCTTCATTTTGCTATGTCACACAGTTCAGTAAACAAAGCATAGTCGGTTAATGGCAGAGAATGACGAAGAGTGCAACAACAATCAGCAGACAAGAAGTGGAAAGATGAGGAAACTGCTCTCTCCTGGCTGTTATTGCATTGTTTACCCTTCCCTGCTCTGCAAACAGACAGGCAGCTTTCTCTAATGACAGAAATATACTGACAACTTAGTCAGCTGGAATTCATATTAGTGAACGTCACCACTAAGAAAGCTTGTCTTATCTGCACAGGGGCACCACAGGCAACCAGCAGGTGCTGTCATGTGATGCAGCTGTGCCAGGGCCATCTGGACAGCAGACCACAAACACTGGCACTGACTCCACAGAGTACTACACCAATTATATGACATGTTCCTGATGCCGTCGACAAGGACACATTTTACGCTGCTGCTGAGGTACCAGCAGAAGACATAGACACTGTCATCACAGCTGCTTATGTGCTAGTAAGCCCACTATCCTTCAACAGCACACAGTCAGATGCAGAGGATGACCAGACAGCTACAGCAGCAGGTGAAGAAGCTTCTACACACAACGGCCACCAGCTGCAGGACCAGCCGACAGTGAACGAGGCTGCACCTATCAGCAGTAGCAGTCACTAGCAGCAACACACCACACCAGTCAGCAGCACACGGCGGCCATCAGCAGCAGCAACAGGACAGCCTGCAGCCCTGCCGGCAGCAGTAACAGTCAATGCAGCAGGCTGGGCACCTACAGGAGGGGATCCAACTTATTTGTGAGAATGTTGAGCTAGAGACAGCTTCTCTACAGGCACAAAAAAGGGCAGCTGAGACTGTTCAGGCAACAGCACAGACTGCAGCAGATGCAGTAACTAAGATGGTGCATGCAGCCGAACATTTCATTAAGTTTAACGAGTAGCTGTTAAAACAATTGAAAAGTCTGGCTGCCTAGCTGATGCACTAACAGAACTGACACAGGTCCAGACAGAACGCGCGAAGATAGATTTATAAAACGCCAAACAAAAGCACGTGGAGCGCCAGAGCTCACAAACTTTCTGTACTTAGAAACTTGGCACTGGGTGTCTTGGCGAGCATCATTACATTTGAAGTGTTTAGCTATAATGTTTTACGTGTACCTCTCCTATGCATATCCTTTTTTAATGTGTGCAGCACTCTCTGTTCATCATGGCTGACCGACTCGCCCAACAATGCATTCTATTAAGTACTGCATAATGTTTATTGTACAGCATGTGCAACCGAGGTGGTGGCCTTGTGGTAGAGTATCCGCTTCACATTCGGGAGGTGCTGGGTTCGATCCCCTGCGCCGCCGGGTACCTACCAGTTTTTTGATGGGCACAAGATTTCCCCCGGCCTGGTGCTCGGTTCTTCAGGGGTAAGATGCTTGGGAAAAGGGTCCTGGACCAAACCGTTGCCTTGACGGATCAGAGATAAGTTCCGCTGTCAAGCAACCCTTAATCCACCTCGTGCGGTAAAAGCCCATTTGAGGCTCTTTTCTACGGTTTGGTCCAGGACCCTTTTCCCAAGCATCTCACCCCAAAGGAGCCGAGCAGCAGGCCGGGGGAAATCTTGTACTTATTAGAAAACCGGTGGGTACCCGGCGGCACTGGTGATCGAGCCCAGCACCTCCCGAATGCGAGGCAGATGCTCTACCACAAGGTCACCGCTTCGGTTTTACTTGTACCTCTCCTATGCATGTCCTTGTTTATATGTATTGCACACATATAAAAAAGGACGAGAAGGGTACACATCAAGCGCTTGTTGTATATCCTTCTCGTCCTTGTTTACATGTGCGCAGCACCCTTTGTTCATCATGACTGACCGACTCGCCCAACAATGCATTCTCGTAAGTACTGCATAATGTTTATTGTACAGCATGTGCAACCTCTGAAGATATTTTCACCCGTAGTTGCTCTGTGATTTAAGTAGACAAGTTTCCACTGTGCATTTCATGCACAGTATGTGTGATGCGTTTTGACAGCGATACAACGTTTCTGTGATACGTTTTGACTGATATTTTTGAATGTGATGCATTTTGACTGTGATGCGTTCTGACTATATGTTTTCGTTTGGCTTGTGGGGGTTTAACGTCCCAAACGGGATGCTAGGAGGGATGCTGCAGCGAAAGGCGGCGGAAATTTCGACCGCCTGGAGTTCTTTAACGTGCACTGACATCGCAGAGTACACGGGCCTCTAGATTTTCGCCTCCATTGAAATTCGACTGCCGCCGCCGGAATTGAACCCGCGTCTTTCGGGTCAGCAGGCGAGCGCTACAACCACTGATTCACTGCAGCGGCTTGTGATAAGTTTTGACAGTAAAATAAGTTACTTACGTGCAGTAGGGATCACAGCTTGCTTGGCCCAGCATTGCCATGAAATATACTTCCTTTAAAGAAAAGATATGCAGAGTGAGTTGGGTGGGAAGCATGTGTCAATACTAGCATATTTAATGACCATTACTGCTAGTGTGCATACATAAAATAAAATATTTCACTGAAAGATAGTTCTAAGTTTTTTGTTTTCTCAAATGTATTCATTTCCACCCCAGAAATTATTCTCCTCGCGTAATGGCGTATGGTAAATTTAGAATCACCACTTAGTATAGTATCAGCGTTCGTGATAATGATGGCAAGGGCGATAGACTGCCTGTTCTGCCGTTTCTGAGGCTCGTTTTAGTAGTGCCGGAGACTATCAGTCTGCCTTGCGTGTCCACCGCCGATGGTGTGAACGCTTGTTTCTGTGGGTTTTCTGTGGCATCTGCATATAGCACTTGTTCATGTTAGCTGTACATTCTGTTTAGAGCTTTTGCCATAGCTTTCCTTCTCTCATCGTGGTGAGCAGATATTCTTAGGTAGTGGCGCGACTAGTATTGCCTGAGCAATGCGTTTAGGCATTTGTGTCCTGATGTCCAGTGTGGCAGCTTGATGCCTATTCCTAGGCGATGAAATATGGCCCTTCCTGCTTTGGTGCGGGAAAGCTGACCTCATTGCATTGTTAAGTGTGCTTCCTTAATCTCATCTAGGGTGTTGTGTACTCCTAGGGCCAGCAGTCTGTCGGCAGAGGTATACTTCGGTAGCCTTAACACAACCTTGCATGCGTGTCTAATTATACCCTCTAGTTTGGCTTTATCAGTGCTAATTTCAGGTATGGGAATGCGCACACAAGCCTGCTTAGTACAAATGTTTGTACTGTTCTGCACAGTTCTTTCTACTTCACTCGTGTGTCCTTTTGTTAGCAATTTGTCTTATTAGTCTTACTGTCATGTTGGCGGTTGTCTTTATTCTTTATAATGTCTCTTGTCCTTCCTGTTTGAAGGAAGACTCCAAGGATTATTATAGTTTGAACTTGCTTTACAGGAAGCCCTTCCTCCCAGATGTTAAGTGAGACGGATGTTTGTAATTTCTGTAATTTCTGGCTCGACGGCCTCGTGGCGTGTCTCTGATTCGCTGCTTTACCAGTCAGGTCTTCTATTATTTGAGGACAACGTTACCTAATGCACCAAACAAACTAATTTATTAATGTACAAATCCTTAATTAGTACCGCAACTGAATACGCGTCTCCCGTTTGGAATAATCATTAACAATTTGAAATTATTCAAACTGAGAGCGTCCACAGGAAAGCCAACAGGTTCATATACCGTCAATATGATCGGCATTTTTCACCTTCTTGTGCCTTGTCTGCTTTTAATCTAACCTCCTTGTTCGTTCACCGTCATGTGGATTCACTGCGGTTCTTGCACTGCATCGTCAATTCAATTTATCAAGACACAACTAGCATTTATCTTACTCGATATTCTCCGATCACCCAGAGGAGTCATCACAGCCTTAATGTTAAGCCATGCTTTGCCCATACTAGTAATTTCAAACGCAGCTTTTCTCCTGGTACCGTTGAACATTGGAACTTAATTCCTGGCATAACGCGGTCTTTCTATTGAAGCCACTTTTAACAGCGATCGGTGCCACATGACATTTCCTTTTGTGTTGTGTTCATTGTGCATTGTATCAATTTATTAGTTACAGCCTATCACATTGTTCGCAATATGTATTCAAACATGTTAGGTTCAATCTTTTGTGTGTGTGCGCGTGCGTGCGTGCGTTTTTGTTGTATGTTGCCGTTTTTACACGAATTGTTAACCCCACTCCTGCAATAGCCCCAATAAAGGTTGCACTATGTGAAAATAAATAAATAAATTTCTACAGCTTGTTGCAGTGTGTCCTCTATCTGACCATTGCTGCCAGTTTTCGTTCATAAAGTGATATCATCTGCATAGAATATGAGTCGCAGCCCCGGGAGAGCAGCTAATTTAGGAGGAATTTAGATTAGGTAGCGTTGTCAGTTTGCCTAGATGTGCATGTTGAGATGCTTTCACCACACATTTCATCTCAGGATTTCAATGAATTAAGTTGCACTCACAGTGAGAGAAGTGCTGTTGCACAAGAGCACTGCGGACTGCACTGCCATCGTGGTTTCCACAGTTTGGCACAGCCGCAACTTCTGGTGGCACCTGGCACGCTTCGTCATAGTGGCATGCATACTTTTTAGCCACATTGTGCAGCACACAGCACGCCACAATGATGGCAGGGCATCGGTCTGGAGCCATCCGCAGCTCTGCATGCAGGCAGTGGAATCTTCTTTTCAGCTGCCCTATGGTCCTGTAACAAAAGATTGCGGCAGTGCTCTTGTACCACCGCTAATAGAGCGACGTGTCCTGAGACACTACATAAATCTGGCCACTACGGTCATTGAATGGAAGCCCTATGAAGGAAATCAAGTGCAATTATCTGTTGTGCAGATCAAGGTATACGAGTTTTATTTTTCCTTGTTTATATCACGGCAGAAAATGGGGGCACTCTGAGAGGTCTGGTGACTGATTGGGCAGGCTCGTGCAGAATCATGACAGAGAGCCCGAGGATGGAACAGGCAAAAAATGATGGGTCGGTGCTCATTCTCTTGTTCACCTGTCCCATCCTTTGTGTTGGTTGCCATGAGTTCGAATGAGGACAACACTGGAATGAACACATACAGCAAGTAGGCGGAACACAGCCTTAGTGCTGACTGCACAGTTTTCATGTTCATGAAAAGATATACTAATATAAAGCCTTTGTGAATGCTTCGGGCTATAACCTCACGCCGTACTTTACTGATTCATGTTTTATCATGCGCAATTATAATGTCATGTGAATCAACAAATGACTAAACAAAAGCCTTAAAAATGCGGCAGTACAGTTACACCAATTCGAAAGTCGCCACTTGCTTGCACTGTGACAAAATGATGAATGTCAACCACTGTACATAAACAGCAGAAAAATATCTTGGGAGATAACTGAAGGCTATGAGCAATTGAACTGTACAAATGACTTTGTGCGGACATTTTTTCTGGTGAATCCTCCAACGCACTCATACCATTGCATAATTTTAACATAACGATATAATCATAGAATGCCTAGCAACGTCTCGGCACGGGCCTCTCATCATTTCACTTCTGCGCACGGTGCACTGGGAAAGGCAAAACCGACAGGCAAGGCTTTCTCGTATGCTGACTGCGCGTTGACGAACCTTTCCACCACTGCCCTCGTAGTGCCGTGCGCTGCATTGTAGCGCCTCTTCCCAGGAGTGTCTGGCGTCCGGAATGGGGTCATCAGCCATGGCTTGCACGGGTACCCGCTGTCTCCCAACGGCAGGCCGGTGTACAATCCCCTGTCAAAGCGTTCGGCAAGGGTGCTGTTGGCAAGCACCCGCGCGTCGTGCGTTCCACCTGCCCACTTGGCGACGACGTCGAGGATCCGGCAGTAGCGTCGACTACGAGCTGAACGTTGATGGAGTGGTAAAAATGCCTGTTGACGTACGCCTCCTCGTTCAGCCCGGGTGCCTGGGTCCTCACGTGCGTGCCGTCTATTGCGCCCACCACGCAGGGGAAGCCGCCCAGAGCGTAGAAGCTCCCTTCAGCTCAGCCAGTTCGTTCGCCGAGGGCCAGCTGGAAAATACAGAACACAAGTAACTGTTGTTCAATATCGATGTCATGCGGGATCACACTGTCACACTTTAGGGCACTTCCGAGCCTTCCTACACAAAAACTTCTAGCTCTAGCGCACAAATCCCACGGCACCGCAGGCGAAAAGTAGCCCACCGCTGGGAACACGATAAACTGCGCAGTTGCTGCCCAAAACGCGATTTTCGCACCTCCGTCTTGCGATCGCAACGTTAACAATTTTATTCAGCGCGCAATAATGCTCTGTGCAAGTGGTCATGTTACATCGTTTCTTTACACTGTGCGCTGCTTGTTTTCTTGCAACCAAAAGCGATAACTGCTATCGAGCGTTTCTTCCGTACTTTTCCGTGCCGCAATTTTCCAGCCAACCAAGTTATGTCCAGTGGATATTCATATAATATCCTCCACAAGATATCAGATGTCCATACGATGTTCACAAATGCTCATATTACATCCATGTAATGTCCATACAATGTTCATTTTGATCATAGTGGATGTCCATATGATGCTCATATTATGCCCACATGCGACGATTCCTAGACATTCAGAGGATGTTAACCAGATATTCTGCCAATCTATTTTCAGGTTGGGGGCTGGATGCTGTACCATTTATTTTGCGTGCTGTACAGCTTACAACAAAACAAATATGATGCAAGATATGACAGAAAGATACAAAGCAAGAACCAACAGTTGCTCATTACACAGGAAACTTCAATATTTTGTACATGATCTGGGAATAACATTTTAAATAACAGGTGCATTATGAGAAAATTACACACTGGGATCTGATCAATGCAATAACATAAACATGTCACAAAGAGGTGTCATTTTCTGGTATGCAAGTTACTTGAAATGTCATTTCCAGTACGTGCAAGATAGAACATTCATGTGTAGTGAAGTCATTAGTTTGTGCTCTCTGTGACTTTGTGATCTTTCATCATACTCATTCTGTTCTTGTACGCTGTACAGCGCATAAGATAACAAAGGGTAATCAAACAGCTGCAGTTCTCGTTTCTTCAGAATATTGCACCTCGAGGCAGTACGCGGGCAAGGAATATGCACAGCACAGGCTTCGAGTACAGAAGAACGTCGAGGAATTCAATCACTTGTTTTGCCCTCAGCCATATTTTATTGCCCAGTAGCCATAATAATCAGCGTCTGTTGCTGCGCATTCTTTTACTCCAGGTTCTCGGAGGCCTGTGAATATAACACTGCATTGTGTTGAACAGTAGTAATGACACAGCAGGAAATATGGACAAAAAACGGGTGCACAAGATAATGCAAAAGCTGATGTTTCATCCAACTGGCTTATTATCTTTTCTGAAAAGTAATGAGGAAAAAGCATGCGGTAGAAGCCAAGTACACAAACGTGCATCCACTATAACCTTTAGCCTTACCAGAGGTAAGACTAAATCCAGACAGGGGTTTTAGAGTAAAAAGATCACATGCAATAGCCTGAATGCTTAACATGAAAAAAGAAACCCATGCCTCAGCAAACAAACACAAGGATGACAACCAAGAATTTCAAGTACATATATGCAACCATACTTTTGCAATGAAGTTAGAATGTGCACAGCAATAGTGAATAATGTTGGCTGGCAACTGCATTCGAATAAAACTCAAGAATGAAGTGGCAAATGCCTTCTCAAAACAGGCCCTCCATCCACTAGCATCAACAGAGGCTCATGACATGGGTGTTACCCCATTTGCACCAGTTAGTGTGACGTCGTATATGAAAGGGGATTAACCACTATGGCATGATAATCGATCCCCGCCTTCGGATGGAGGAACATCTGTCGCTTTGTTCTTAACCCGTATCCAAAAATACTGCAGTGGGACAGTGGTGCCAATCACAGCAGGCTTTCAGCAGGAATGAGCATGCGTATATCACCATATTGGGTGACGTATGCTGACTTCATGAGTGTCGTTGGTGCATGCAAGTATGGAGTAGCAGGTATAACAAAGTGCGATCAGAGCAAGTTGTGGTGTATTGAAAAAGACAGAAGACATCTTATGGCAATGAGTGAGGGAGGATATTTGGTTTTTTCATGTCTATGATGTTTGCAGTAAGCAGGCAGGATGAAATGCATTGAGCAGGTGTGCACATTCTTGAGGGAATTTATAAGGTGACCAGCCATGGCCCACATAGGACAAGGATATCGTAGATTAAGCCAGATATAGGTAGGCCTTTTCAGTTTCACTGGAAAAATTGTGTAATAAATGCAGCAGCATGCAACTAGATTTTCATGTTAGGTAGTCAATATTAGACTTCCATGAATTTTTGTTAAAGGTTGTAATATCTATGTCAATGTACTTGTATGCTAGGGAGAAGTCAAGGTGACTATATTTTGAAAATAGGGACAGGGTGACTGGTTATGAGAAATGCTCAAATTTATAAAGTAAAGCTGCACACTCTAGCGAAACCATTACACAGTGTTATTGAATTTAGTCCGAAGTGATGCAATGGTAGAACTATCAGAACAATTAGCAGCAAAAAATAGTAGAACTAGAAACAACACTGAATGAACTGGTAATGCAGGTCACAAACAATAAACATGCTAAAGCACATTATTGACGCATGCCTGAAAGGGTGGGAAAACCATGAGCTGGTTGCATTAGCAGTATATGTTGTGTAGTTAAAAAGGAAGTCCGTGATCCTGTAGAGAACCAAGTAGTCAATGTTGCGGTGCCTTAGTTTTATTACAGAAACCTGGAGCTTAACAATGAGAAATGTCTTGAAGACATCTAAGAACAAAGCTCTTTCCAAACCCAGAAGCTCCAAATGTATGTTAATCATTGTTGAACATTAGGAATTGTTCTTCACAAAAGAATTTACGGAATCAAAGTTGGGACAAGTGGGAATACAGGTTTAAATGAAGCTAGTCAATGAGGCCCAAGAAAAGTGATTGATTGAATTTTTTGTGTGTTATGTGAGGAAGAAAGACGCGGCAGTAGTTGGTAATTGGCCTGTAATTAATGAAGAACTAGAAAATATTCGGTGAAAGCTATCTGCTTTCCGTAGTCATGAATACAACTACCTAAAAATGAAGTACGAAAAACAGTTTCATACCAGCTGTTTGTCTTCATGACGCAAAATGCATCTACTGATTGGCAAGATGCATGAGGCTATTGTTTCTCTGAACATGTTCTCCAAAATATCTGAAATGGAACAGCAAAGAAAAATGGTCATGCCCTGCTGCATTTTACAAGGTTTACAACCAGCAACTCTCATTGTATAAATAAGATGTAAACCCTTGCTGGGGCACACAATCAGTAGCAAGAATTTTCACAGCACAACTTTCATTCTACGCACTGCAATAAAATAGAAAATTTCAGAAAAAGCAGTCAAAGCCACGAGCTGAAACAAAAAGTAGCCAATTATCTTGAAATGTGCTACTGAAATAAAAGGAAATTACAAGAAGCGAGACTAGAATAAGTTCCCACAAAAGTTTAAAAGCACAAAGATGAAAAAAAAACAATTCCGGGTACAAAAAATGCAGAGTTAGACACAAGGGCTTGACTAAACGAAGGCAGATAAGAGTGTATTTGGCGCTGTTAGAAAATTTTACAGCAACACAAGATCTGCAAAAAAACTGTCTTCTTGAGCCACCGGAGAAAGAAAACTGTCCCCTCCCCACCCCTTCCCCTGTAGTAAAGGCCATAGCATGCCGGACGGCCGGAATATGCAGTGGAATGTGCGCCATCAAAGTGCAGGCTATTCCAACAATTGTTAGAGGGCACAGCTAACTGCCAACAAGTTTGCCTTACAACTGAGCACTGAAGTATCATGCGTGCAGGCTGTTAAGGCAGAGAAGTGGCACAGAGCGCAGCCATTCCCGCGAAACTACTTCGAGGACAAATCGAGCCACAACTAAACACCACAGATTTTAAATCCATGTCTGCACTTCATGAACTGATAAACCTGATGATGAAATTGCCAGCATGAAAATTGCAGAGTGCCACAAACGAACCCTAACACTTTGTTTGACAGAACAGTATCATAAACACTCACATTATTGCTGTTATCCGCGTAATCCTCCAGTACTTCCACCAGTGAGGGCTCAGGACTGTGTACAACATGCACAAGCTTGCCGCCACAACGAAGAAAATGTGAACTCGCGAAACAACAAATAAAAACTTGCGAAGAAACGCTGAAAGAAATCACGAAAACGCTGCGGCCGTCGCAACAAAACTGGTAATGGCGCTTGGATTGGATTGGATGTGAAGCTAGCATCGTGGCTAATGACGGTGCCCATGGCCGTTAGGCTGCCCAGTGTCAAGAGAGTTCTAATTATTGTTCTGGTTTTGAAATCGCGGCGTTTTGGCTGTCGGCCTAACTTGAGCAATTTCTTTAAATATTCATACCGTACATGCATTCGCGCGCATAAATTAAAATCAGGGCGTGCAATAGTCGACTGCTTGAAATAATTAGTTCCTGAAAATGTAAGACCGCGAAAGCAGGAATGATTAAAATCTAAAGGTAGCATAATTTCAGCATGTTCATGCCTTCAAAAACAATAATGTCTAGTTCTGGTAAGTTGTTAGCACATTTCCAAAACTTTCAATGTGCTGAAAGAACATCATGCATATTCGAATATCCTCTGAATATCCACTAACTGATATCTGAATCCAATAGTCCCCTCAACATGCAGAGGATATCGATACATGGACATTGGACGTTAGGACCATTAGTGGATGCCCTCTGCATATTCATGGTTTACTGGGTTCCTTGCGAAAGCGCCTGCATAGAGGCGCCTGCCTGGCTAGGAAGCAGAGGCAGCCGCTGCACACGGCGTCGTAGAAGCAGGCTGCAGGGAGCCGAAACGCCCGCAATAAAGCTAGAAAAAATCGCGAAGGGTTAAAGCGAGGCTTACCGTATCCAAGCAGCGCTGTGGTGGACGAGGGCAAGAGCAACTCGCCGAACGGTGCGGCTGGCAGTCGACTCGTGCACGTTGAGCGTATCTCCGGCCGTGATCAGAAAGCCGCCGGTGGCGAAGAACTTCAGCGCGACCAACACTTGCTGCTCAACACTCAAAGCGTAGCGCCGGCAGGTTGGATGCTCGAGGTCGTCGCACAGCAGCTCGGCGAGGTACGCGATGCCAGCGCGGCCAAACCGAAATCGCCTTGGAAGCTCGCCGTCGTCGAAAATTTCGAAAATGTTGGTCCGGTCCCGGAACACACGTTCACGACGCAAAAGGCGCTCGGCGAGCATCTCGAGGCGGACCAAACGCAAGACAGACATGTTGGATATGGCTGGAGAAGATTGAGACTAGACATCGACTGCAGCTTGGGTTCCAGCCTTTTTCCAAACTTCATTCTAGTCTACTTCCAGTCTACTTTCTTTCGTGCAAGCGACTTGTCGGCTAGGGAAGATTAAGCCTCCAATGAGTTACGAAATAGCATGAAGACTAGATTAAGCCTGGACTAAAAAGTTTTGTGCAAGTGGCCCCTGGTTTCCATGTGTCTTTTCTGGAATACCACTGGTTGACGAAGGCTGTGGCGAAGCTGCGCTGATGGCTGGTGAATAGCACTCGCAAATCTAATTGATTTCCCTACACACAAATACATAAAAAAGCATTAGTTCGCCGTACCGCACAGAAATATATATGTTCTTCTCTAGTTACCTGCATAGGGTTCAGGTTCCTCAAGTTCAAGCCGCATTTCTTCGCGGGAACTAAGCAGTAAATACGAAGGACACAAGTACAGAGAACGAATTAAACGACAGATAAAAAGTGCGAAAGGTAAAAAATTGATTGATTGATTGATTGATTGATTGAATGGAAATAAGCAGAGTGTAGAACTTCATCGATATTAGAAACGGCAGCACGAGAAGGAATCATTCTACGATAACTGCAGAGGCAATGCCCTGCTCTTTCATGTTAGATCAGGGCGTCTTCGAACGAGCAGCTACGAAAAGACGTTTAACGAAGAAAATAACACATTTTCTGTGCATGCTGCGGAATAATTCAACACCTCATACTCGAATGTGAGAGTATCCATCCGGATTTACTGGTTGGGAGGCTCAACATCCTTGCCCAGCCAAGGATGCGTGCTGAAGTTACCCAACCTTCTTTAAAGCCTTTAATATTAGTGATTCATAGAATTTATTTCTTCCTTCAACACTAGGTAATACAAAACGATGTTTTAGGCCCTCTACACCACCGATAATTGGTATTTCTAAGTCCTGCAGAAAACGATTTCCATATACCTTGAGTTTAGCGCATGATGGCCCTGAGTTGCCTATTTATAACCCAACATTATAACCCAAGGCATCCAGATGTCGATTCAGGCACAGTCACTTTCCTTGAGGCCTTACTTTAGAACTAGCAACGGTTATGTAAATAAACCTGCGGTCAAAGCTCGAAAAAGCGATTGGAAGGTTTGTGGCTCACTAGCAAAGAGTTGACATAAGGAGAATGTTAAATAGAAATAGTTAAAAAAAGGCCAGACATGACGACAGCTGCCACCACCTCGTTTCACCTCTATCTTCGATCCATCCATGCCTCGAAACGACTTCGGAGCAGGACGCATTTTCCGAGCTCCGGCGACTTGATCGTAAGGTAGGTAAAATGAAAATAACAGTTGGTTTTTGGGGAAAGGAAATGGCGCAGTATCTGTCTCACATATCGGCGGACACCCGAACCGCGCTGTGAGGGAATGGATAAATGAGGGAGTGAAAGAAGAATAATTTCGACCACATGAGGATTTTTAACGTTTACTGACATCGCACTGCACAGGGGCGCCTAAAGGTAGGTGCTTTCGGTATTATTGCAAAAGCATTACTAGGCTACGTTGTGTCTGCAAATTGTGTCGCTGGTAGTCACGTCGTCACCTGGTGACGTCATGCAGTTACACGGCAGTATTCTCAAATACATTCAACATGTTGAGCGACTGTTCGTCGTACAGCATTCCGGTTATGTCATAGCATTTTTTTTGCATAAAGCTTACATGGTTTAGTCAATTTGGAGGCTAGCTTGCGATACGGGTTCTGATCAGTGACATATGCATCTTCAATTGAGTCCTCAAGAGAGCGAGCAACAACTGGAGCGGGATATAACTGAGGTTTTTTTCATCACAAAAGCTGGCAGTGAAGGAATCTGCACACCCACCACGGTGGTTCAGTGGTCAGAGCGCTCGGCTGCTGATTTGAGTACCCGGGTTCGAACCCGACCGCGGCGGAAGCGTCTCGATGGAGACAAACCACTTAGGCGCCCACGTGCTGTGCGATGTCAGTGCACATTAAAGATCCCTGGGTGGTCGAAACTATTCCGTAGCCCTCCACCATGGCGCCCCTTTCTTCTCTTAGTCCCTCCTTTATCCCTTCCTTCACAGCGCGGTTCAGGTGTCCGCCGATATATGAGACAGATACTGTGCTATTTTTTTTCTTCGAAAGCTAATTTTTCTCATTCATCTGCACCATTTCAGTAGCCTAACTGAACAATAGGTTAGATTTTTTAATTAAGGTAATTACGTCTATCAAAACAAAGAAAATGTGCACTGAGAGTATTGAGATTTTTGCCAGTATGTAGATTTTTGAATGAAAGTAATTACGCCATGTTACGTCTAACAAAACAAAGCTATTGTACACTGATGGTTTGTTTTCACATCCTGCTGAGTTGCATGACGGCGCATGTGCCTTCTGCTAGTTCCTTTTTTGTTTTTGTCTTCGTCTTCAGCCCCCTGCACTGCAAGGCTCGAAGAAGTCATGAAGTACTGAGTAGCATGAACGCCAGTACTTTTCAGTTTTTTCGAGGTTCTTGCCGACCATGCTCTCCCGCACAATGCGTCGGCAACTTATTTTGTTATTCTATTAAACACAGTGCCAGTAATGACATACTAGGAGTTGTAGCAGGGTTGGGGGTCACATGAATACAGATCAGTGAACTACAAAACAGTGTAGTTGAAAAAATAAATGGCGAAAGGAAAGAATTTGAAATACATCTGAATTCTAAGTTACCATATACAGCTATTCAGTGCCTGGATAACGCTGCGGTAGTACCAGTTCCGGCAAGTTTATTCCACACTTTATTTAACATGTTAATTTCACGCTGCACCGGCTGTCATAAGTTTATTGAACGTGACTTTTCCAAGTGAATTTAATTTGTTTTCCTTTTGGACGCCCTGCTTGTGATCTGATGGCTCAGTGTATAACTTGTGCTCGTAGTATCAGGCTGCAATACCTCTTCCGATCTGCATGTGAATGCGGTAACAGAATGTATTTGGCAGATTATCAACGCCTGCTGTTAGGCTAGATGGTGGATCGACATTCGAGGCATGTCACATGGCGCCAAAAAAAAATTAATACACTAGACAGAGCGACAGAACACACGATAGGTTACTGTGAAGGGTCCTCTGTACCTTTTTTCTGTCTATCTCTTTTTTGAAGTACATAACATGCTTCTTAATATTAACAGAGTTGCACGCCGGCAGCACTTCCTGTATTGGTAGTTTTTGAGACAATAGTTTTTAAAAAGGATATTGTGATGACAGCAGCGAAATTATTTCTTTCCTTGCGGAACAAGCAGAACTGTAAATAGCTTAGGTGCGTGAAAAATCGTTTCATGAACGTCACCAACAAATATTTTAACTTGATATTAATATTTTCAATACTAAGTCTGATAATGCACTGCTGAAATTAAGCCTAAACACTACAATTATATTTAGAGGAAAGAAGTTTGAGCATCTTAAGCAAATATAAAAAAAACTGATATGCTGGGATCACAACTATTTTACGTGGTGCCAAAAAAGCGCTCTTTTACGACAATTTATACTGATATTTACCACATTAGAAAATTTACCGCTTCTTGTACAATAATTGCTAGTCAAATCTGGACGTAGCGCTAACGCTTTTGACGCACACCTTGCTCAGGACTGGCCAAACTTCTGCAGCTGTTCCTGTGAAAAGTCTCACCTTTTGTTCCGTAACTTTCTTCCCAATTTGATGGACGTGAGTTTATTCTCTAAAAATTGTTCTTCTTGTGCAATAGCTTAAGTTGAGGTCACAGAGAAGCTTATAGAAGGCATTTTAAGAACGGCATTTTTCAGACCTTCAACAACTTCCTAAAGTGCTGTGCGCTTTGCGTTTTTGCCTGACTTCTCTCTGCGGGTCCCTTAGGCTGCGTCATGTCGCTTGAAGAAATCGGTGTAACTTTTCCTGGGACTGCAAAAAATGCGCGCGAAAAGGAAAGAAATGTGCGGCTACACCAAGGTCCATTTTCATTTGCCCGACGCATACGCATATTTTTCGTCCACAGACATACATGAATCGCGGACTGAATAGTGATTGTTTGTGCTTGTTATGCTCATATCTCTTTAAAATGCTATATTTACTTAGTGGAACAATTAAGGTTTATTTATTGAAGCAACTTCAACGACATATTCTTCTCTATGTTTACGTAAACGAATCAGCACTAATTCAGTAAGTTAAGCAAGTTAAGCACTTGTTCCGTAGAAATCTGCAGTGTCATGTTGTATGCTGATAACTTAAATTTCACATTAACACTAATCACCATGAAGCAGAAAAGAAGCTCCAGTTGATTTCTCTTTCACAGCAAATGATGATCACACGAATCTGAAGCCAATCTCAAAAATCGATTACCAGCAAGCTAATAATAATAATAATTGGTTTTTGGGGAAAGAAAGTGGCGCAGTATCTGTCTCATATATCGTTGGACACCTGAACCGCGCCGTAAGGGAAGGGATAAAGGAAAGAGTCAAAGAAGAAAGGAAGGAGAGGTGCCGTAGTGGAGAGCTCCGGAATAATTTCGACCACCTGGCGATCTTTAACGTGCACTGACATCGCACAGCGCACGGGCGCCTTAGCGTTTTTCCTCCATAAAAACGCAGCCGCCGCGGTCGGGTTCGAATCCGGGAACTCCGGATCACTGTTTCACTATTTTGAAGTTCATAATTGCGCTAAAAGACTGTCGGTTCGTAACGACGTCGGCCCGTTATCCTCATTTGCCCTCGCTGTTCAGTTTGTTTGGGGCTTAGACTGAAGTCTGCGGAAAGTTACCGGCTACGTGTTCCACTCTCCCCATTTTAGAGACACTGTTCAATGTCTCCTATTGGTAAGTAGCTGTGAATAGGACTTTCGCTCGTAACCACTGACTTTTTTCGCCTCATCGATGCCAACTTTTTTTCTCAGGATCATTTTATGGTCCTATTGCCAACGACGCACTCCAATAAGCGGCCGCTATTGAGCGGCTGCCTGGCATGCGCGCAGAAGAGAGAGCATATTGAGTTATTTTTCTTTTACGAAGCAGTGCAGAAAAGAGCACGGACGAAGAAAAGAACATGGCGACGCGAGCAACAACTCAGGTGCTTCGTCTTAGCGAAGTTCATATTGATCACGGCAAGTCACACAAATCGACTTTCGATCGAGACGAGCCTGTAGTAGGCGCTGAAAGATGGCGCGCGGAAATAAATAAAACGCTAAAAAATAAAACTCATTTTTTTTGTCCTTCGCACTTCTTCGGGGAAGCGAGGAAGCTTCGGAGTCGGCAGTCTTCATGGAGACCACCGAGCTTTCAAATCACACACGCGCCCTTTCAGTCGTCAAAAAGGCTTCGGCACCTACATTCCTGGGACAAGTTTTCACTACACTAAAGCATAGAAAATCATACCTGTTACCTGGTGATTGTAACAGTTGTTCTGAATTCCTGAACAATGAGAACCAAAGGCAAGTTGGTTGCGTTCATAGGTTGGGCTGAATAAATTCAAATATTATTCAATACATTCGACTATAAACCACTCTTGATTGCCGAATACCGCTTCTAAAACCAAACTAAAGGGATCGCTAACACCTTTAGCACAGCGTCAGTAGACGATCTTAGAATCAGATCGCCGAAGAGCAAGCAAACTAAAATATTGTAGCGATAGGTACATTACGGTAGCACTTCGAGCATTCAGTGTGCCGGCGCCACCGTCGCCACGTGGTCAGGTGGTTGGTCACGTGGTGCCGAGCAGGTGCCGGCGGCGCGGCGCCGTACTGGTCTCGTGGTTCGTCACGTGACCAGCCACATTGTTGGTCACGTGGTACGGAGCAGCTGCTGCTGCCGCCGGCGCAGGGCGCCAGCAAAACCGAGCTGCAAGAGCTTTGCGCACGCGCCGTGTCAAGTGGGAAGAAGATGAAGAAGGAACGCCTAACGAAACAGAGCGCCGAAAGACTGACTTTGCAGTTCGACTGAGAAAGTTCCACTCGGCCAGCTTTAGCTATCGCGTCACTCACGGTTTAACCAAAGCTAAACCACCGCCAATTTTGCTACCGAGTTCAGCCTTCCTAGAAATAGGTTAGCTGTTTCGCTTAGCTCTACTTGTCAACAGAGACAAAAAAACACGTGGAACGACAGTCATGCCTTTCCATAAATTCTGCGCTAGCACCGAAAACATGCGATGCACCGAAAAGCTGTGTTCGGGCTAGTTGTTGTGCTACGCATAAGCACTCCGCACTGGTGGTGTCGCAGTGCGATTTACCACTGAATAACGCAGAGATGCGATGCCCATGTGTGCGCATTCAGACTGCTGTGAATTACTGGCTTGCAATCCCGTAGCATGGAGCCTTTAGTGGCATCGCAGATCACAATTTATTAATAACAACAGTAAAATGCGAGAGTTCTTATCTGCTATGAATCAGCAGATGCATGTTATACTGGCGTTTATTCATACCTTTAAATCCAGTAGCGTTCATAATTCACCTTCAGCGCCAGCGACGGTTCGAAGTTCTTCTGGAGAAGGTGTTGCCCTGTGATAGGTGTTTTGTGACATACGGTTCCATAACGCGATGGTTCTTATTGATAGAAGAGAAGTCAGCGAGTGGGGAGTGCGTAATATCAGTAGACGCCGGAAGAGACGCTGCCGCAGCAATCTTCAGTGGATTCAGCGCACAGTAAGAAGGCTATGCTGGAAGTGGAAGAAAACTCCTGTGACTGGTTTCGTGTTTTGCAAAGATGATGCCATTAGGATTTCCACCGCGTGTTCACCAGCCACACAATTAAGGCTGCACGAAGAGGAAAAAACATTTGTGTTGTCAGAATATCGTATGGGTTCTCAGAGAGGCCTGTTTGACAGTGCGTAAAGCAACTATCTCGAGTTGACGTCGTCATGTGACAGCCATCGCTCCCAGGCGCAGAAGCGCAGTTTTAGGCAGTCCTGGTACACTCACACAGACAATGCAATTATTCAGATTTCTCGGGCATTAATCAAGGATTGCTTCGTGCTCTCTTTCAATTGCACATTCATTCATTAGCACACTAAAGAAGTGGCAAAATAAGCCAGGATTCTCTTAAGTATAACCTGAAAAAAAGAAGAAAAAGCGTCCCTCGAGATGGCATGGGAGAATGAGCGTTACAAGTGTTAACATCAAGCACCTGATCATTAGAACATATTTTATCAATATTCACTACCGAAGACAACACGCAGGCATTGAAAAGCATCGTGATGTAAACTAGCATTCCAATGGCTTATGGCTACTTGGAATTCAGTGGAGTGCATCTCGCATACTAGTACGCAATTCTCCTCAAACACAAACACTTCCACCTCGCCAGGGAAGGAATCGATCGCGAACTGTTCTGCAGTAGAACACCACAGCCGCATCGGGAAACCATGGGAATCACCAGGCTAATGCTGTAAAGGAACATAAAAATAAAAGCAACAGTCTTTTTCGAGCTCGTCATCAGCCACCTAGCGTCCTCTTCGCGAAAAAGCACCCACCTAATGTTTTCCAATGAGCACTCCCATCTGCCTGCCACATTCCCTCAATAACATCACATTTCTCTCATCAAAATAAAATCAAAGAGTATGAGCACAGTTATTTAGCGATGGAAGAGTACAATGCATGGTATTGAGCAGAGAATGTTGAAGCTATAGAACCAGTTTTCAAAATACCAGCATGTCTACTGACATGGCTCACGAAGCGAAACGGGTTGCTCAGCATGCCGGCAGTCTTAGTGGTGCGATGCCCACAGCTGAAAAGTATGGCCCCTGCGAATATGTCACACTATTCAGACCATCGCTCTACGCGTGTCCCAGCAAAAGGCTGCGACGATCATGGCCGACAATTTATTGACGACGCAGCGACAGCCGTAAACTTAATATAAATTCACTGGCAAGCTTAGCGGCACGATGCTGATTGCCGCTGGTCAGCAGCTTCATGAGCAACACGTGCAGCTGCTGCATGCAAAAAAACTTCAGACTTCATCACGAAGCAAATGGGTTGCTTTGCATACTGCCATTATTGCACTCACGGCCGCATTATACGCGGATTTGTAATATACATACAGCAGACGACCTACAGTAAATTTTTTTTCAAAACGATTATTATTCGCTCATCGACAGCAGCTCTTAATGAGCAAGACTGTTGAGAATAGCAGTACCAGTGAAAACAGCAAATATAATAAAATGAACTTAATTATTCCCTCAAGCCCTGAAGCTCCAGCCCGAAAGATATTAATTACGTCCGCAGCAAGTACCCATTCCAAGCCATGCTCTTCAGGCAAGCAATTTTTTGCTTGCGCTCAACACCGTCCTCCTTCAGAACTTTGCCCTGCTTAAGGATGGCGACTAACGAGAAAACACAGCAAGAATGAAACGCCATGATTCATGGTACCCTGGTGAAAAAGTGGTCCTCAGTACCTTGTGTCTTGCTTTCATGGGGGAACCGCAGCGTTCCACGCGTGAATAATGAATCGACAAGGTGCGGTTGCCGCGTGCCAAGCAGCGGCGACCGGCCACCGGCAAGAATAAAGGCCGTAATAAAATTGTGCAAAGGAAATAACAAAGCCGTAGAAGATAATCACTTTGCAACGGAGCCGAGATTCGACATACTGCTCCGGCTAGCCCGTCAAGGTAATCTGGCCCCTTTGTCACGGAATTTCGGTGAGCATGGAGGCACCGATGTCCTTGCACAACCACGGTGGCGCTTCCTGGTTTCGCAAGCCATACATATGTAGAGGTCCCATAACAAATGAGTTCAACTTCCGGCGCCATTCATCTGCGGCCAGCTCAACAATAAGCCCACGGCCTTCTTCCTTTGATAAGCATCTTCTACACTGAACAGCTTTGCGTTAAAAACAGAGGTAATATCAGGTGTGCATAAATCAAGGAGGCTATGTGAGCGTAAATTGCGTATATTCGCAGGTTGGGCCAAGAAACTGGTCTTGTGAATGGGAGTAGAATCAGGTTAAACACACTAGTGCAAAAGTGGCAGCTGAGTGAACTAAGGATCTAAGGGCGACGTAGTCGATGACAGCAGTAACAAAATTGCCGTAGCGTTAACTAAAGCTGGGGGACAAGTAGTAGATTGTTTCTGCGATGTTCGTTAACCGCAGCTGTAAGATACTAAGCGGTTTTAGGCTACTGCAGCAATCATCATAAGTCTTCAGATGACTCTAATGCTTACTGCTTCACACAAGTCTACTCTGAAGAAAGTCCATTAAATATAGCGCTGATCATATCTTAGTTTTCTTGCGTCCAAGCAGAATGATAAAAAACAATGGAAAGCGCGTGAACCAGAGCAAGGGTCAAAGCACTAAGTGAAAAAGAAAAGGATATAAAGGCGCTTAAGTTCTTTTTCACGCCTTCCATTTCAAGAAATTGGCCATGGTTTAGCTCTGGTTAAACCTGCAGTGACGCGAGAGCTCACAGCTGGCCGAGTGGAACTCGCTCAGTAGAATGGCAAAGTCAGTCTTTCGCCGCTCCGTTTCCGCTGGGCATTCCTTCTTCATCTTCGTTCCTGGACGTGAATTCACTCTCTCCCCCATCTGCCCCCCCCCCCCCCCCCCCCCCCCGCCCACCACTTGACACGGCACATGCGCAAAGCTGTTGCAGCTGGGTTCCGTCGGCGCGCCGCGCCGCCAGCAGCAGCAGCTGCTCCGCACTACGTGAACAACCACGTGGCTGGTCACGTGGTTGGTCACGTGACCAGCTACGTCGCCGCCACGGAGCTCAAGGGGTGGCCACGGAGCTCAGGGGTGCCACGCTGAAGGCTCGAAAAGCTGGCTTAGTGTGGCTCTCGCTACAAAAACGTGGACACAGTGCATGACACCAGGGGCTGTATTTCGAGTGTGTGTCATAATAAAAAGCGTCATAATCTGCCGCAGCGACCACACCTGATTGGTTGAAGCGCCGGAAGCGGATGTCGGTTCGGTTGCGACTGTGAGCGGTGACAGGATGTCACTCCATTGTGGCTGCCGCAGCGAATGGTCCGCTATGTGTCTGACGTCACCGGCCCTGTTTCTTCGACTATTTTCGCTGCCTTTGAACCACCACATCCGCTCCCGGCGTTTCGACCAATCAGATGAAGCCTCTGCGGCGGATTATGGCGCTTTTTATTATGACACAAACTCGGAATAAGGAAGGAGTGCTTGAAACTTGGAGAGAAACTGGGCATGGCAGTAGGGTGAATGAAGCATCACTGTTTGACGGCTTGCGGCGAATTAGCTCCATAAACAACTCTGGGCCCATCTGCTTGCACGTGGTCAGCTAAGGAGTAAGGAAACGACTTGACCTTATCTTCTGCCTACGGAATAAGTTGTTTGCTGACGGGCGTCATGAATCGCAACCTTATCACCCACCTTATTATATAAACCCGTGCACCTTAGCAGGCGCAGGAATTATCCTTTAGAATACAAGCTGGGGAGCAAACTTATGCATATTCTTTGATAAAGTCGTTTGTTACAACTGAAATTTTAATGCATGAATGAGTCGCTAGCTCATTAGTGTGCTTATTCGCGTAAGGAGCCTACTGGGACTGGGTATGCGCTTCATAATGAGCGCTAATAAGCATCATATCCACTGTGTAGAGCAGGTAGATTCATTGTGCGAATTTATTACCCCACAACAGACTGAACAGACAGCCGATAACTTAATTTTGCCGCTAAATTTTAAACTGTCCGTTCCACCTTATTCAAGTCTGTGATTGTGATTGTAAAGGTGTCACGGACATACTGGAACGACTTAGGCTAAATTTAATACACAATAAATTTTGATATCTGCTACAGATGGATAAATCAGGGAACGGTATCCGTAGTGTCCGAATTCAAACCTTTCAGCCAGCAGCGGTCAAAAACTGCAAAGGGGACTTGACATAGTCGCTCTCAGTTTAATTCCTCTCATGAAGTCGAGAAATTCCTCGGACCTGGGCCAAAAAAAGAACACACACACACACGGCAACTCTTCTTCCTTCGTGCCCGTTACTTGCTGGCTCTCTTTTTTGTTATCTCAATGTTTTCTATCGGAAGTTGCGCATTTGCTGTTAAAGTTCTTGCGCGACCGTTTCTTGCCGCCACTTCCGTCTATTATATCTTTTTCAACCTCTTTCGGTATTAAGTATTTGCTGCGGCTGTTTTATTTTGTTTAGTTTGATTCCGCCGTTTTTTTTCACATTAACGCCGCGGAAGAGGCAGCCTCCCACTCATAGATGACATGCGTCCCGGCCTCCAATAATGGGAAGAGCCTGTTTCAAATAAAATGTTGCCTTCTTAACTCCGTTGCAAAACCCATACTCTTTCCCTTCATATTCCGGTCTCTCCATCCCGCCGACTAACGGTTGCTACACTTTCCGCAACGAAGACATGTCTTGTCAAGAGGTTGGGTAGGTCCGCGAGGCTTCCTGCTCCTCCTTATTTCCTTTTATGACCATGAGACACTTCCAATAGGTTTTATTTTCAAAAGACCCGTGCTGAGGCTGATGTGTTGTTGAGTGTTGAAGGTTTATTTCAGTTTCAGTTTCACTTTATTTCCCACAACAAGTACAGGGCATGTACGATGTGTGGGGAGGGTGACGGGATAAAAGCTGCGTCAAGGCCAGCTTGACTGGCCCCGTCTCCCCGAACCACATTGCAGCAAGCACGACAGTTTAGAAGGACATAAAATATATATGATGGGAAGAATAACAAGGAACAAATGGAAAAAATATAGGAACAAGATAAGTGCAAAAACAGTGAATGAGTGCATAAGTTAAAAAATACATTCAAATCTAACAGTACAGGTTAGTTAATAATATCGAATAATTTTTTCTTGGTTAGAACCCGCAGCTGCTCTTCCGTTAGCTTATATTTGTTAAGTGTACTAGGCAGCCTGTTTCGAAGCATCTGGAGACCGTAGTTAGTACGTGATCGCGGAACGTGCCAATGTTCATGGTGGCGGGTGGAGCGAGATGATATGTTAATCTGCAAGTTTGCAACGGCTCGTAATGTTGTTATATTTTTATGGATTTCAGATTTCAAAGATGCCAGCAACTGGCGCTCATAAAGCGTGGAAATTTTAGTAATCTTGTATTTAAGGAATAGGTCGGAAGTGTGGGCTTATATATGGAGAGTTTGAAATGGCTCTAACTGCATTTTTTTGTAATGTAACCAATCTATTTAGTGATTTCCTGGTGCCAGTACCCCAAACAAGATGACAATATAATAGATGAGGTGCAAAAAGCGTGTTATAAAGCATTAGTTTTTGGGGGACAGGTAAAAAATGTACTTTTCTCATTATACCTAATGCTTTGCACAGTTTAGTTTGTATGTTTTCGGCGTGAAAATCCCATAGCATGTTTTCATCAAAAACGACACCCAGGGATTTTGCTGATGAAGAAAATTCTATTTCAGTATTATCGAACTTCAGTGGATTAATGCGAACATTTGTTTGTTTAGCTTGAAATAGAACTGCTTTTGTTTTGGAACAGTTTATTTTTAGGTTATTAGCGCTTGACCATTTACATAGTTTGTCCAAGAATAGGTTGGCGGATTTGACAAGGTCATTTGCATTGCTTCCTTTAAAAAATGTACTGGTGTCGTCGGCGTATATAACATAATTTATGGTGCTATCTAGAGATACAATGTCATTGATGTAAGCATTGAAAAACAGTGGGCCGAGAATACTCCCCTGAGGTACGCCATGCTTATTTTTTTGTAATGAGGACATTTCATTTCCTATACATATTGCTTGATGTCGATTTGTCAAGTAACTTTGAACCAAATTAAAAGAAATACCACGAACACCATAACAAGACAGTTTGTCTAGTAGGATATTATGATTGATTCTGTCAAAAGCCTTGGAGAAATCCACAAATAGTCCTAGTGTTAGTAGCTTCCTTTCAATATTATCTAAAATTAATTCTTTTTGGTGAAGTAGAGCTGTCTCAGTAGATCTACCTGTCCGGAAGCCATATTGCGATGATGTAATAACAGAGTTAGCATCAAAGAAACCAGTGAGTCTTATAAAGATGATTTTCTCGAGTGGTTTTGAAAATATTGGTAATATTGATATTGGCCTATAATTCCCTAAGTTATCTTTTTCTGCACTTTTGTACACTACTGTCACTTTAGCAGTCTTAAGTTTCTTTGGAAATACACCGGTATACAAAACTAGGTTGTAAATATGGGTTAGGTATGGGGCAATAAGGTCAATGACAAAGCTAACCGGCTGCATTTTTATTCCATCTATATCCTCGCATTTGCTTCTCTTCAAAGCAAAGCATGGAATAAATTCAGGACTTCACACTCGTCAGTAGGATTAAAAAAAAACGGAATGTTCTAATGGGGCAGATAGATATCGCTGGGCGTCGGTGTTGTAAGTACTCTCGACTAATGAGAGAAAATAATCATTGAATTTTTCTGCTAGTGCTTTTCCCTCGTACTGTTGGCCATCTATTTTAAATTCCAAAGTTCTTGTCTGATTCCTGGAAGGTAGAATTGAACTCAGTTTCTTTCATGCTTGTCTAGAATCTGTAATTCCGTCAAATAGATGTGCATAATAGTCGCGTTTTGCACGCTTCAAACACTTATTTGACAAGTTCCGGTATTTTCTAAAATCTTCTAGAAATTCAGGGTCACGACTCTCAAGAAAATTGTGATACATCCTTGTTTTAACTTTTATCATTTTTAGTAATTTATTAGTCATCCAGGGCTTTCGTGCGCGTTTGGGTTTCTTTACTACTTTATATGGAAAATGCTTCTTGTATATGGAAGAAAACAGTGAAATAAAATGGTCATATGCGTCATTGGGCGAAGAGTAACATAGCAAAACATGCCATTGTGTGATAGCTATTTCGTTTCGAAACAGCTGAAGTGTATTTTCTGTAACATCCTGAATGATAAAAGTTTGCATGCAATTTTTTGCGGGTATAAGTTTCTGATCGGCAACCAGAAATATAGGTAAATGATCACTAATTGCTGCTGTTACAGTACCACTAAGTATATTATTATCAAGAATATTAGTAATAAATAAGTCAATTGCCGTTGCACTATTTGCAGTAACGCGTGTAGGGGCTCCTACAACGTTGTAAAATGAATGCGACTCAAGGATCTTTAAAAACTCTTTGTTTCACGGTGCAAGAGAGAATGTCGATGTTAAGGTCACCACCAAGAACCATTGTGTAGTTACACTGATTTACAGAGGAAAACACCAAATCTAAATAACTAAAGAACTTGTTTAGGTCACCTTCGGGTGGCCTATACATGACAGAGAACACAAAATTACCACTCTTTACACAAATAGCTTCATAATGATCAGTAGACAGTGATAAGTCACTCATAATTTCATAGCCATTTCCACATTTAAGATATAGACAAACACCACCGCCGCGCTTACATTCACGGTTCATAACTAATGGGTTGTAACCACTGAGATGCAGCACATCACTGGTGTCACTGTACCACGTTTCAGTCATCATGATGACTGTAAAATCAAAGTCAAATTGTTCTAGAAATGCACAAAATTCATCACTCTTATTTCGGGCTGATTGCATATTCAGGTGCAAGAAGGTAAGGGTTGATGCAGGTCTTCCTTTGATAAGCGAGCACAAGTCATTTGGTTTAAAACATTGCTCAAACATGACGCATAAGGGTCCTCTAAATACTCTTTATGAATGGAGGAAAAGAATTACTCAAGCTCTGAGAGATCGTCTACGCTCCGTATGACCTGTGCGGAAAGACCTTCTGCCTTGCGAAGCAAAATCTTGCCGTTGTGATGCCAGGCAAACTTATAGTTGTAGACTTTGGCCATTGTTTCGTCTTGAACAACAGTTCTCTGTTCCCCTTTGTCAGATTTTCTGTGATGAACACAGAATCTTTTGTGTTTTTTTACTGCCTTACTCTGTGAAAGCCAATAGTCTCGGTCTTTCTGTCGGAGGAAACGAACAATTATTCCAGGTGCTTTACCTTGTTTGGCGGGCAGCCGGTGCACTGCCCCGATTGATTCTGCGGTAAGCTCGGGTACCTTTATCTGCTGGGCAATTTCATTGACAGTATTGAGCAGGTTTTCATCATCTTTCTCGGGAAGACCATGAATTTCGAGGTTGAGGCGCCTATTTCTCCACTCTAGCTCATTTAAATCCTCGCGGAGCTTTGCCACCTCTTCAGTGGGGTCTTTTTCCTCGAGCATGTCAACCCGCTTATTCAATTTCTTTATATCCTCATCTTGCCTTTTCAGTGCCTCAAGGACTTCATCATACTTTGAAGACATCATATTAATAGAGGATTCAATTCCATCAACCTTTTCAGACAGTGGGCCTAAGGCCTCGAGCTTTGCACTGATGCCGGCGAGAGCTATTAGAATGTCAGAGTCGGTACTCAATTTTATGCCGTTAGCTCCTCTCAGCCTTGCGGTTGAGCATGTTGGACATTTCCATGTTGTCTGAAGCGATTCTTCCTTCGTTTTGAAGAAAGCTGCAGTTACACCGGAGCATTTTCCTACATGATAGTCGTTCTCACATTCGGTACAACTCAAGAAACCAGTGCTAGGCAGAGCGCCATGGCAAGCCAAACATTCTTTTTCATTATTTGGGGGCATGTTTACATGAAACGTATCAAGAACTTCACAACACTACAGAGAGCAGTGGCAGCAGCGAGGCAGCGACAGCTGCGCGGTCAAGGCTAATAAAAGCAAGAAAGTTTTGACCAACCTGCAAAGTTGCAGAAATTCAGCAGATTAGCACACGTCCTTCCGTCGCTGCCGCTGCTGCCAAAATGATGCGAGACGCTCGGCACACCACCAGAGGAAAGTTCAGTCAGAAGGCGTCGGGCTTGAGGGCGGTGAATCCAAGTGCGGCTGTACCCAGCTATCAGAAGGCTTGCGTATGCGCTTGTAGCCCGCCTCAGCTTGATTTGCAGCAGTTGTTTGCAGAAGACGAGCTTGCAAAATACAGCGGCGTTCCTTGGACACTGCAAAGTTGCAGAAATTCAGCAGATTAGCACACGTCCTTCCGTCGCTGCCGCTGCTGCCAAAATGATGCGAGACACTCGGCACACCACCAGAGGAAAGTTCAGTCAGAATGCGTCGGGCTTGGGGGCGGTGAATCCAAGTGCGGCTGTACCCAGCTATCAGAAGGCTTGCGTATGCGCTTGTAGCCCGCCTCAGCTTGATTTGCAGCAGTTGTTTGCAGAAGACGAGCTTGCAAAATACAGCGGCATTCCTTGGACACTGCAAAGTTGCAGAAATTCAGCAGATTAGCACACGTCCTTTCGTCGCTGCCGCTGCTTCAGTCATTGCCATAGGTCATGCAGAAGAACGTAGCAAAGCTAGAGGTTAAGGGGGTACTTGCTCAAACACTGATAAAACAATTGTTCAAGTACATGAGCGAAATATGTTAACCATAATTTTACCATGTAACGAACAGAAAACGAATCGCAGGAAATGTAAGAAGTGAACAGAAAATACAAAAATCAAAAATTAATTCATTCGAAGACAGCTCGAAAACACGTTTATTATTGGGCATTAGGCTGAAATTTGAATCGAAATTATTGGTAATTCTGACATGCGAACAAGGAAAAATGATCCAAATGTGATTAGGAATTCCTTCAACTTACGTTTGAAGGAATCAGCTGATCACACCAATAGTAATGGTTATCAATTCCACACTAACGAAACAATAAACTTAGCCGTGACTTTTTTGTAATTATTTCTACGCTTTGGCAACAACCAGTTTAATGCGAAACAGGAGCTTGTGCGTTAATTTATCTGATTGGCGTTTATCAGTGGATTTCATGGTGGCCGGTGATGAGCACAAGAGCCAAAATAGCGTGAGAACTCATATGCTAATGTAACGCTGAGCAATTGAAATGAGCGCGAAGAGATGAAGCATTTGACGTTAATTGACGAAAAGTTGTTAAGCGTAATACTTTATTTTGGAAATGCTTCCAGCGGGATAACTTAGTTACGTACCACCCCAAGAAGTTACATGATAACTTATTTGATTATGTATGACTACGTGCTAAAGCAATATTAGGGTATTGATACTAAATATGAACGCCCTTTGATCTTATGCCATATGCTGGTTTTCTTGTTGCAGAGTCTATGTGCTTGGTAAATTTGAACTTCTCATCCAATTCAATTCCAAGAAATGTGGTGTAGTCAGCGGCATGAAGTAGGAAAGACTTCATATAATTGATGTCGTTCTGAGTATAGTTTTACGCCGAGAAGTGAAAATTTCAAAGGCAAACTTAAGGTCATTGCAAAAGCACCGAAGTTTGGGCCAGTTGGGAATGATCCATCTTGAGAAAACGAAGCAGCACGAAAAAACGGGGACGAAAAGCATTCGTCCTGTCGTATGTGTGTCTTTTTCGTCCCCGTTTTTTTGTGCTGCTTCGTTTTTTTAAGGTCATTAACAGAGGCCATGTTATTTTGACACCAACTTGCGAAATATATATATATAACTCAAGTGTCAGAGATGAGTAGTGATCATTCTCTATTAGGTAGGTAGCTACACATCAGATAGAGATATGCGCCAGTTACGCCAAATAAACTGGAATTCGAAAAGATCACGTTATGGTTTATTGAGCCATAAGCTCAATAAACAAAGCTCTAAACAACTGACAAGAATGAATAGTTGCTTGAAATTAGTGATAAATCTGTAAAAAAAAACAGTCTGTCAAACCAAACTGGCATTGTGACAAGATGTTAATTTTAGATAAGTGTCCGGTTTTGCGTGTAACAAAAAAGTTTTTCAAATATTTCAGCTATTTTTTGCTGTCGTATTGTTGAAATATCCTACACTGCAGAAAGGGTGGCTGTGAAGAGGTGAAGTGCAAAAATGCCTCTATGCTAGGCTAGTTGTTCGGATGGTTATGAACGCAAGACCAGCGCAGGACACCACATGCGGAAAAAAAAAGATGCACAAGAGCGCTAGTTTACATGTTGCGGCGACATTTGTGAGCGTACATCGTTTATTATATGAAAGGAAAGGAGAGTTGCACACAAAAGAGGATGAATACATCTGTCGCTTCTTATAGATGTCCTACTTTAGTGTCCGCTATGCGTTCCTTCTCTGAGGAGCGCCGAAAACTTAGCGTCCCCTGCAAATAGCATGTTGAGCACGCACCAGACTTAGTTCGTTGGTGCTGTTTACCTGGCGCCTCTTAGCGGCCTCATCGTAAGCAGAGAGAAGAAGCATGCGACAGCCACGCAGGCAACACACATATGTGTGCGCATATAGAGTCACTATAAAGAGAAACTCTCATTGTATATTATAGAACTGGCACTGGTTCGTGCAACTGAATGGCACTTACCATCGTCCCCTTTGATACGAGGTGAAATGGAGAGTCCCTTTCGAGCTAGCCTACATGCTACTCTGTTCGGTAATACGATGTTGAATATAGTGGCTGATGGCACTCGCAGGTGGTCGCGTATGGCCTCGTCGACGACAGCACGTATGTTGCTCTTCCGCTGTGTACATTATGAGCTGCAACATAATACCTGTAACAAGAGATCCATTCTTGATGCACTGTGAGCTCCGCGCAGCGGGACATTGGTGCATTTAACCGTTCATGCCATGAGCAAGGCACAATGATTATATATGGGAGGCAGATACCCTGTATGAAGGCTCAGTTATTTACTATAAAGCGGAATCACCGTTGGTTCTATGCGGACACGTTGCAAGTCATATTGAGCGCCATAGCAGTATGTATAATAAACACTTCTACATTAAGGAAGCGAAAGGCCAAAGAAACGAAGGAGAATAGGTTATTTCTTTTTTTCATTTGTAGTTTTCCTCAAAAGAAGATTATTAAAACAAGAAGGAAAACTATCACATACCGCCGATGGGATACGAGCCCACGGCCTTCAAATTTCGCGTCCGGTGCTCGGTCAACTGAGCTACAGCGACGGCTGTCCAATCTGCTGTTTTGGGGGTATTTATGAGTATTGTGAGTGAGCCTTGAGAGTATTCGCCAGCGCCCCAGTCGCCCATACCGGTGGGCGTAGCACTTCCTGTAATACCGCGAGTGTGACGTAGCACGTCATATAACGGCAATTACAGAAACTGTGCGAGAAGCCTCTTATGTTATACCTATGACAACAAGGCTGCCATATTCGAGGCCTTCGTTAAACTATTAAGCATGCAAGTGAAGGAAGAAAGAGGTGCTAGTTATTGCATACATGACGGAAGCCAACAACCACCGAAACCAAGGAGAATAGGGGATGTGTTTAATGTTTAAAACTACAAAATAAGAAAAAGACATCCCCTATGCAGCTTGGTTTCGGTGGCTGTTGGCTTCCGTCATGTACGCCATAATCATTTCTAGGCATCCTGATGCAAAAAGGATGGCTTCCTTTGTCCTTGGCTGTACCGCAATTGGGGGAGGGAAAACAATGCGTCGGGGGCATTCGAAAAGACCTCGCGGTAGGGCTAACGCACTCATCGCGACGTGGACCGTGTGCTTGGATTCAGCGTAGCGTGCGATTGACGCCCAAACATTATAATAGGCACGACTGCAACAACTTGGGAGAACGTTGTTTCGAATTGCTTTCAATAACGGGGTTGTTTGAATGTTGAAAGATCGTAGATTCAACATTTCCGCAGTGCGGTCGGGCTCTTAAAGCACTATGAAGATACCAAGGTCCGCAGCGGTGGGAATTATTCTCCTTCTAGTTTTGAAGGTAATTCCGCATTTGAGGTTGTAAATAACGCAAAACTTGGTATATATGGAAGACTCTAGTGCCGGGAAATTTTGGCAAAACCTATACATATTTGCCTTTGGGAAAGCGTACCGAACAAAAATAGTTCACTTTAATACATCACCGTAACGACTCCTGGCTTCGCATTTACTTTCTTTTATGGTTGAATTTACATGAACATATTAAGCCAGTGACGATTGTTCGTCGTTAGTGTTCGTACTGTGCTTATTATCCGTGGAAAGAGCAACTAAATAACGCACTCTCAAAAGCAGTACGAACCACTGGTGTAGTCTCCGTTGGTACAAACGGTGAATGTTAAGCACCATTCAACATCCTAAAGCCGCGCTTTAATTAACAACAATAACAAAAACCGCTGCTTACCTCCTTTACCTGCCGCTACTTACGTACTAGGAGGAGTAACACTAACCGCAATGGTGTTAGATGGTGCGAGGAATCTGTGGCTGCTAAGGCTGCAATGAGTGGAGGACAAATTAGGGAGCACTTAAGTGCACCCACGGGAAGACCATAAACGCACCAGTCTCCTCTGCAGATCAATTCGAATGGCTTAGCGGAACCGTTGTTATCGCAGGTTTGTTTTTCGGATAAGAATTATGTGGGGAATAAAAGCCTTGTTGGTTTTCTTTGCCTCTCTAGCTTGTTCCAGGCCAAACACTAAGCGATTACAAAGGACTCACCATCCTTACGTGGTCCCCTGTTCTTTGCGTAGCCCCAAGGGGCAGTGAGAGAAAGAAATGATTTTATGAAACGTTTTACGTATCTCTTGTTTTTGCGAACTTCATGAGTTGCGTCTTCGCCACTTTGAACCATGAGATTGTTGCAACGAGGAACAGTTCATGGCTTTTAGTTTCGTTTCTTTAACAACAAACAACGGACGTATTCCCGCCGTTCTTTCTTAATAGATCACCAAAGTGGAAGGAAATCAGCGGTGACAAAGCTTAATCATTTTTGAAAAAAATTTCACATCGCAGGCCACCGGAAATGCTGTACAGTCTCATACGTGATGCGTGAGCACCGCATCCATACCCTACTGCACCAGTGTCATCTCTGAGAAGAAAGATTCTGATCGTAAAGTGAGAACTTCAGATGAGGGATGCGGGATCATGTTGATGTTATCATTATGATTACATTACGGCAGCATGTTGTGAAATGTTGGTGCGAGATTGGACATATTAAGAGAGCGATACTGTGAACCTGAGAGCTCTAATAGATGAAACCTAGCTCGTCCCAGATCCCATTGCCCATCATTGTTCGTAACCACCTCCTTTGGTATCATCTCGAAATTTTAGAACAGTCTCTAGGAGTAAACTATTTGGGAAACAGACACCGAAGCTCCCAAAAGAGGTCACCTTCCACACACCATACTGCCAGCTTCTTGATTACCGAAATGCAAGTCATTACGTTATCGTTTTAATTATGCCTTGTAATTGGTTTTTGGGTTATATAGGTTTAAAGTTCCAAAGCGACTCAGGCTGTGAGGGACGCCATAGTGAAGGGCTCTGAAAATTTTGACCACCTGGGGTTCTTTAAAGTGCACTGACATTGCACAGTTTACAGGAGTCCAGAATTTCGCCTCTGTCGAAATTCGACAGCCGCGGCCGAGATCGAACCCGCGTCTTTCGGGTCAGCAGCCGAGCGCCATAACTACTGAGCCACCGTGACGGCTCATTATGCCTTGTAATGCCGAGATTCTACCCCAGAAGGTGCACCTCCGCGAGGCAGAAAGCAGTGGCTCTATACCATGGGTTTCGTTGTTTCAGGTTTTTTTTTTTCTTTCGCCTGTTCTTCTTTTCATTCTACGTTTGCCTTTTGTATGATTTGTCTCTGTCTGCTTCATATTGTCTTTTCCGTGATAAATAACGAACCTCTTTTTTGTCAGCACCCAAATTTCGCAGTCGCCTGACATGACCTTTCTCCACTGCTTATCTATAGGCACGACGAATCAAGAATCCTATCTGACCAATCGTCAGTGCGCGCTAGTTTAATGGCTTTCGAAGCATGTAGAAGGCTTTTCCTTTTCTGGTATCCGATAACTTGCTCGTTTTATTCTTACCTCACGTATTCTATTCACGGCCACGCTGGAGCACTCATCCTGTTGGACTCTGCGCAATATTAAGGCCTATTCTTTTGGCCCGCTACACTACATAAGCCAGGTGTTGGGCAAAGCCACCACACTGTGCCGATCTACAACTTCAATCCGTCCACTTGGATCAGTAATCAGGAACTGGGAATAAAACTACTTCTGCATTTACCCCCCCCCCCCCCCCCCATCCCCCTCTAAACAATCAACCGCAATCCTAATATCCTTTGGGCGGCGAGGAAATAAGATGTGTGCAGATCGCCTTCGAGAAACCGATTAACAAACTTGTCACGAAGACATCACTAAAGCAGGGATAAAAATAAAGATGATTGCAAATATCCAGTCTGTTCGTATTTTTTATTAATGGCTAATCAAATTGCTTTCGGTTATATGAAGCTTGAGCATATCGCTTCAACTCTTCGCACACAAAATGCAGTGCACAACGGCGGGTCGTCTGTTCATTTTCCTTCACTCCGCTTTTACCAATACGTCAAACAAGCTAAGTACCGAGCCGTAGCGTAGCCTATGCATCAAAGTTTAAAATATTTGTAACGTGGGTTTTGTACCAACTTCTGTGAAAGCGTAAGTTGAGTGCAGCTATGACAGGACACTCATCTTAAATTTTTTTGCTTTGTTTGCTTTTTGAAAATATGGTAATACTTAATAATATTAGTTGATACTTTTCTGACTATTGACTTCATGCACTATTCCGAAATTATTGCATAATCAGAGAGAAATGGGGTAACAATTGATAGGCGGCCTTCATTGCCCTTCAGCCCGGCAGTACCCGCCTGTGGTGGAGGGCAAGCTCCATGTGCTTCCCGCCATCACGAACGCCCAAACGAGTACCTGCAAGTGTACGTCTGCCCATCCACTGCAATACACATGACCGATTCGTGCCTTTTGAAGTGCGTGGCTTCGAAAACAGGGTCGTCGGTTGCTACATTATCTGGAATCGTATGGGCCCTAACAGTGCACGTGAAAGTATGGACAAAATCTACAAGACGCGTGAATAAAGTGCTGCAGCTGCATAGGTAGCACGTCTGTGAACTATCTCCTTACTTGATTACAGAAGATGGTAGCACGTGTATACAAAATTCACCTCCGAAAATACGGTCTGGACCGATTTCCTAACGACGCTGCTACCGGCATCGGTTGCCGCTGTCACGCGCGGCTGACGTCTGTCCCTAATAGTGTACATACACACTCCAAGTGCTATTTTCATAAATCCATCCAACCATTCACTCTCACGCCAGAGTAAATTCAGCCTCAAGCGCAAGAACATTGAATCATTATACTTCGTGCAGGTTCAGTGCTGGTCAGTTGCCAGTGTGCCTACACCAGTACAAATACGTTCAGGATGAGCTCCGAGGACACTGTACCTCCTCCAAACTTCTACCGTTCCGCAACTCAACATACTCGAAATACGCGCTGGCATCAAGCCTTATCCTATCACGCTCAGAGGTGGCAAGTACTCAAGCATGCATCAATAAACGCCGCAATTGATGTGGGTACCAGCGAACTTACGTTTTTGTATAAACACCCTTGAATAGAAGCCTGATGTTGCTCAAATCCTTGTAAAAGGTTAGCCTGGTTGACTTTATACAGACTGAAGCCAGCCCCCAAAAAATGTCAAATGATAAGTGCCTGAATAATGAAAAGTAAAAAACCTTCCCGGCTGTCACACACACCAGAAACGCGCGCACGTCCTTCTAAGGCATGTGAAACTCCTCCTGCGACGCACAGACATAATCTGCATGCGCTTTCGCAACGTAGCACTTGAAACATAATCTTCACACATGTTGTATCCGTGTCCAGCGTCGTTGTCAGGCAATTGTCGCTTGAGGATCGCATTGGAAACTATGTATACGCCGTCCCAAAAGCCGAATGATCACATTAACAAACGCCAATGCATTAAAGCCTAAGAGAAAGAATGGAATTGTCAGAGCTGTAAGATTTAATTAGTAAACGTAAGGTAAGCAACATAAGGAGCTCTATAATGCAGAAAATTGGGTATTAACTACATAAAGAATGTAGGGTAGAAACTCTCAAGAGAAAATATGTCTTTGGCAGAATTAAAATGAACGCGTAAAGAGACAAAGAGGATGATGCCGTTACCAGTATGGATAAGATAATTAATTCCGCTGACGAGTTGACAGAGGTCTATAGAGTAGCCAAAATTCTTTCGACGATAATTAGAGAAGCAGTAGTTCGGCTAAATTAGACCTCCTGACGAAAACAAAAGAGGAAATATAGGAAGCGTTGCAAGCAATGAAAACGGGAAACGCGGCTGGAGAGGTTCAGGTGAATGGAAACCTGTGTGACTAATATGTGTGGCTAGTCTGGATCACACGACCACAGTTGTCACATTTTCATTTTAATGCGGCTGAAAGAAACAGTGCTCTCCTCTTATTGGCCCAAAGACGATTATGCTCTCTCTCAGTGGTAACCTTACTGAGCAGATGGCTGGGGCTGCGATAATGCTACTGCTGCGGCTGCTGCTGCTAGTGCCACCACCATGACGACGACCATGTAAGAACCTGAAGACAACTCTGCACAGCTGTCGCTGAAAATCGCTCGTAAACGAAAGGAGTGAGCTTTAGAACACCTTTGATAAGGTTAATACCTCGCTTCTCACTTACTACAATAGAGAACGTGGGTGCCACTCCACCAGCCTGGGGATGCGCCACATTGACGATATGTATTGACCCATCAAATTAGTAAAGAAATGTCTGATTGGAAACGGAGGAGAAGTGGATAACATCTCACACCGAATGTTTTTGTCAACCATTGCCACGTGCTAGAGAAGCGAAGAATCCACGATTAAATGTAGGAGTTTAGAAAAATTGATGGCTGTTTAGCATTGCTAAGCACGAGATATGCGAAAGCAGGTTTATGCAGGTGGATACCACCGCCATTTGTTGTTGCTGCGAAGGCCCGCGTTCACTGGCAGGTGAAAACATTGTGGCGAGGTGGCTGACACCTACCACACGATTTGGGCTTGCCAGCGCAACTGAGCTCTCTTCCGCCACCCCAACCCTACCAGAGAGGAATGGGAGGCGGCCCTGCTTGGCTGCTTGGACCTTCAGGCCCAGAAGGCTTTGGTCAAGAGGGCTAAGCTGGCGGCTTCGACAAATGGGGTCTCGGAATAAGGACTCCACCCATTTCGGTGCTCTTTAAAGAGCCTCACCTTTTTCATTCAATAAAGGCTTTTCACCACCACCACCGAAGGCCCTGGCGCGGTATTAATCTCGGAGCAGACTGAATCGCTGAGGACTTGTCACGCTCGTTTTAAAATCTCACCGACGTTACTCGTCCCCTCTAAATGAACCGAGTCGTTAAATTTTTCATCGTCGTTTCCAATTTGCCGATTCAACGCATATACGCTCAAGTACAGCTTTTCAGCAACAATGCTGTCAAGCCCAATCGCGTTTAGCTCTAGTGCCGCATTTCTGCCAACGCATGCAGCGCACATCTCTCTGTTACTACCGCCGCGTAGCTCAAAGCGTGAATTACGTGTCCCGGGTACCAATTATGCGCGTTTCCTTTCTTTTAATGACAGTCTCAGAGGCTCCACGTCCACCTGCGGATTTGACAGGGTAGGAGGTCAATAGTGCTTTTTGCGCGCGGATCGAAGTTGATAAAGACGAAGACGTGGAAGCAGAGCGTGAAAGTATGGCAGTTTAACACAAGTTGTCATCTTGGCCACTCCACCGCAGTTGGTATGTGCCAGCATTGTTTGAGACCAACAACAGCAACAACGCGTCATCTGTTGCGCAGGTAGCATGGTTCTTGCTTGCAGTGGCCTCCTAAGCTGATCTCTTCGCTCCTCCGCGGGTCCAAAACACAGTCGCGACAATATTTATTTCGTTTCTTCAGGTATCTGAGAGGCTTCATACATATATCGCCTTTTGGTGGATTGACTTAAACTGCAGCCGTGAATCTAAAAATAGAGCGCTTTACTCTGTCGCTTCAGATCGCGGCCCCCATTGACCACAGCTACAGTTAGGAATTAAGGCTGAGGTAAGTTGCAATTATTGCTGGCTTTGCCAATGATAGTAAGCGACAGTGGCTAGCGAGCACTTGCGATTTTTAAAGATTTTTCGCAAACGCCGAAAAAAGCTTTTTTCTTAAAGAATACTGAATAGAACACTTAAATATTGAAGCGCAACACGCGACTGGTGAAAAAAAAGCTCATAACCATGAGAGTGCGCCGGATGACGGCCTTCCCGAAATCCTATATTCCGGAGATTGCTTTCAGAAAGGAGGCCACTAGTACGCGAGGTGAATACAGAGCCACACATCAGAAGCATTGAGCAAAAACATGAACGTGAAGCAGGAACCTGAAATTACCTTTCGTGCCATCACACCTGTGCGCACCACGAAGCCGGTAATGCTCGACCACACCGCCACAAAGAGTGGACGGCGCGAAATAAGGAGGCGTAACAAAGGTAATCATCAAACCCTCTTTTGAGGTCCTATTCGTGTGGCTGTCATAAATAAACCTGCCTTGGGCCGACTGTTATTACAGAGACCTGCAGCTCCCGAAGGCTTTATTTCAGGGGGGGGGGGGGGGGGGGGGGCGGAGGGGGGGGACACAATAACTTCTCGTTTGTCCAAATGTATCACAGGATAAGAAATGTACCACACAATTAATAACGAATGAGGAAAAGTATGCACTCAAGGAGCACGACCGCGCTCCATAAATACAATGAAACTAATGAAATGCAAGACATGCGCCAGAGAAATTTGCGCCACGTCACATATTAGATATAAGAATGCATGGAATTGATCTTCCGTGCAGCACTTTGTGACGCCGGCTGGCAGCCTGTTCCACTCAAGTGATCGTCCGTGGAAAGAACGAGGTTTTGTAAATATCTCTCCTACACTTATTCTCTCGTAATTTCCACTGATTATCAAGTCGTCCAGAAAAAGAAGTATTTGTCAATGCTCATCTTTCCGCGGGAGTGGACAGAATAAGAAAAGTGAGCGGCTAAAGGAAAATCTGTCGTTGTGGAACGTGTTTCATTTAATATTCTTTCGTTCAGTATCCCACGTCTCCACCGTGTTCCTTGAAAATCCATCTTGTTTGTTTAAACACTCTGGACGTTTCGAATAAATTAATCGTTTCGAAGTCACAGTCAAGGAGTTTACATTGCGCTCGCGAAATATCCCGAGGGAAGAAGTGATTTTGGGTCTGTGGATTTTTCAAGTTAGTACTAAGTACCTTGCAACGATAGCAGCGGTTGGCAGCCATCGGCTAATCCGGATCGCCAACGCTCTCCGTGCGCATAAGAATGACTCGAGACTAGCAGCCACCTTTGCAGTGGCCGATCGTAATAGTAAATGGAACTGTGACCAAGATCCTTCCCACTCGCGTAGTGCCCGATCAATGAATCTAGCTCTCGCTCACTTTCACTTAAAGCCAGACGTCTCATCGACAGGGCTCAATCCCTCACTGGGTCTCAGCGCTGGCTTGTTTCGTGCTAGCTGGGCGTTAGAACTTGATTCAGCCTGCGTCATGCGCATGCGCTGTCAGCTTGCGAGCCTACCATATGAAAATGTAAAGCTCTGGGTGAAGAGGAAGGATACAAATCGGCCCATATATAAGAAAGCAGCAGCATTCAATTCATGTTACCATGGTGACAATAGCTTTAATAGCCATATCTGCGTGTCAAGCATATAGTGTGCTTGCAAAATTTTATGAACCTTGCAAAGTGTGGAAAAGTAAAAAAAAAATACATCTAGCAACTGGACTGTCGAGGCTGCAGTTAAGTTGTTTAGCGTCCATTTTACAGACATTCTACGCTTTGCACGATCATCGAATTGAATGTTGGGCTGGTTACTATTACATTAATTATTGTAATTCTTCTTTAGGGCTTCCGTGTCTCGCAATTTTTACTACTCCTTTGTATAACCAGTGGGCGAGGCTGCACTGGCCTTGTAATGCAACTTTAAGGCTCAACAAACCAAAATTAAAGCGATTCAAAATCCTTCATTAGGCTTTCCCGTTTATGCATGAATTAAAATAATTAATGAAACATCTGTCACCTAGAACTTCTTTGACACAGTTGTTTTGAGCACGAAATAATTCGCTTCTATCATCGGCAAGCGCAATCGAGCATCGACCTAAAATCACGGCGAAGCGGACGCCCACACTAGCGGTCTACAGCGCCGAACTTTTTGTTCGGAAGGCATCCAGCAGGAAAAGAAATCGTTTCCTTACACAACGGAATCCGAACCAACGATAGTGGAGCCCGTGCAGTTTTGTTTGCGGATGGTTCGGACCACTCGGTCATCACAGCAATTGTTCTTCGTTGCACCATGATGTGTACTGATGTCCTGCTGTGCGCCCAAGTGCGGCTTACAAAGAAAGCAGAACGAGATAAAAATCAAGCCTAATACAGCATACGTCGGCATAAAAGCACACTAGAAAAAAGTCGTTGCGGCCATTGACCCGACGATGGAACCTGTAAGTTATAATTAGCTATATAGAACCTACGCTGCCAGTTGCAAGCAAATAAACTGGTGCGCGGATGAGCGATAACATCACTTTGCGTGCCCTGCAACTTCTTGCGCAAAATTGAAAACCACATAGCATTCTTGTTGCTGTTGGCCTGTTTTGACATGGCGCTGACATAAAGCGGATGGTCGCAGATCGTCACGATAGTCGTCATCACTCATTTAATCTGCGCGTGCGCATGCTCGACACATGTGTAGTGACGCGGCCTCACAATAGTTATAGAATGGTGTGTTGGCTTCAACGGAATGAAGCTGTAATTGGGCTATGAAAGACGCCGTAGTGGAGGTCTTCATTTAATGACGACTGGCTGGGTTTGTGAACGTGCTCAGACATTGCACTGCTCACTAGCGGGTCTGTGTGCAGAACGCGGCAGAAATGAGGCCGCCCAACTATGATTTGATCCTCCTACCAGGGGCTGAGATTCCGAGTGTGATAGGCACTATTAGTACATAGCGCATTCTTAATAAGACAGAGTACGTTAGTTTGACGCTGTAGCATAAAAGGTCTCAGCTATATCGGCAACGACAGCAATGCATGTTGGCCCGATAGCCAGAATGGCGCCCAACGCACCTCTGACGACTGAACGGGAATACGATGCGGCCCGTCCAGTGGTGAGGAAAGCAGAGCGAGCTGATCAGCTGAAAAAAAAAAAAAGTAGCCCAACACAGCGGCACCTAAGGCACCGAAAGAAGTAATGAATGCCTACAGCGCTTTCCAGCGGAGATAGCGGATTCAGAGAGAAAATGACCTTTATTTCAGAAACCTTTATTCTCATCAGCCTTGCGGTGGAGCACTCAGTCCAATGCTACAGAGGCGGGTGATGGCAGCGCCACGCCCTACCACCAAGGAACATTTGCGATACCCACTAGAAAAGTGTGGCTGGCACAATTTTTGTGCCGTCCTATAGAGTTCTACTCTAGTCCAGAAAATTATTTGCAGCATACACGTACTTTCGGCGTGGAGATATACTGCAATTTTTTTTTTGCATTCGTACATGCAACAAATTTTTCTCATGCCTTACGCTTCATTTTACAGTCACGGTTTACCATTAACAAAACATTTACGAAACAATTTACAGAAAAGAAAGCTGTAATACGTACAGCCATCAGTTTACTTAAGCCCAAGTTTACAGCCCAAGAAGTTTGCTTTCAGCTCATTCGCAAAAGTGGAGAAGGTTTTAGATGCCGTTGCTCTAGGCCAATTTGGAGCTTGTCCCTTCTGCTTTAATCTGTTGTGGGCTGTGTCATGAAGTAATCCGCTTTTACTCGTGAACAGCTCTGTAGTGAAGCTTTGCTATTCATAACAATAAGTAGTTTTGCAAATATTTCTTTATCTCTTCATACTGCAATACCAGGAAAGGATTTTCTCAAGTTGGGCATACAGAAATCAGTAACAAGCAAAATATTCAGTAAACAAAACAAATTCCAGAAATGATTAGCCCATAAAGGATTTTCTCAAGTTGGGCATACAGAAATCAGTATACAAGAACAATATTCAGTAAACAAAACAAATTCCACAAATCAATAGCCCATAAAATAAAGGAATCAGCAAAAAGAAAAAAAAAAGATGTCAGAGCAATAAAACATTAGTCATGGCAAGTTAACAAGCACGCATCAAATATCGGACACATGAAGTACCGATAACTGTTCTCAACTGATTGGCCAGTTACTAAGCAGGATAATCTGTTGAGAACAACTACAAATTCAAAACAGCACGATTGAAACGACTCGAAATTTCGGCTACACTGAACACGTATTAGGAAGAAGCACTTGGTATCTGACATGAAAAAACACGTAGTGGCAGTTTTAAGAACAAAGCCTACACTCCCGCTATCTGAACCCATTTTGTTGTGAAGGAGAATTCACCTGAAAAGAATACCTGCGGCCACTGTTCACTCTGCACGTCTGGTTGTCGAGGTCACTGCTGGCGGCAGGTCTTATTGGCTTCACAAAGAAGTGGCCCCAGCAAAGGCACCGGCCTTCCAAGGCCAGGCTCCGCCAGTCGTTGTTGAGCAATTCATACTCCGACATTGAACGAAAGCCCGACTGGAATTTCTTAAACCCCGATTCTTAAGCTCCGGTTCAAGGAAGCTGCCGTAAGATTATTTTCGTCCTCCTTGCCAGTTGTCGCACAGTGTTGTCGTTTTGCCGGAGCGTCGTTTATGCGATGTTCTTTCTTTTATGCGCCTGAATGATTTTACTTTGTATATTCAACGGACGTCCTATCTTTCTAGCCGTAGTACATAAGCTACACCGCTTGTGTCAACACACAATTTTCAATAGTTCCTACTGCGACACCACAACCACCTCAAAAGTGCCCTTCTGGCTGGCACGAAAAACAATAGAAGTTGATGCAGCACACGCTTTCTTTGGGAATTCATCGGGAAAATTCGAATCTGCATTGCATTTTTTTTTTGGTTGGTTTAAGTTTACTGTGCAATTAGGTGAAGGAGTTTGATGATAAAAGCGCCCTTGCAGTGAGCGATTTTGAATGTGGCTGTAAAATGCATGAATTTCCTAGAGTAAATTCTGCAGAGCGTTCATGTCTCGTACAACCTCTTAAAAGAAGGCGGATAATCTATAATTAATTTGAAAAAATTCTCAGCCACGTGACTGGCGGTGACGTCCAGTGCCGCTCTCTTGCGCGAAATTCTGCCTCGCGACATCATGACGCTGGTGTGGCATTAGCCTAGAGGTGCTCTTTTTGGGCCCCCCAAAACTTCAAGGACCTTCACAGAGGAAGGAGAGGTCTGCACGTCCGGCTGGAGACAGCGGCAAGTTGTTCCATTCCAATTTCTCCTCTGTGCCTTGCCGTGGCGGGGGAGCGAGCGGTAAAAAATAAATAATGAGCACCCGAGCTGGATGATGCACTCATAGAATGAGCATGCTACTGGCCGATGATATTTAATTTTTTCTTCCTCACTCCGGTGTATGAGTTGCGAGAAAACAGTCGGGGGGTCACTTTTAAGCCCCTATATTTCCGGCTCTACATAAGGTAGCTCGAAATATTTAGTGGAATATGATGACAAATTCCATAACTATCAGCATTACGGTTCTTTTTTCCCTCGGTGCACAACGTGGCAGGGACCTATTAGGCAAGTGCTGTGACGACGCATTTTCTCATACCACTTGCGGGAACGTCGAATTTTTTTACTAAGCAGGTTACCACACGCACCTGCCAGCAGTATTATTGAGAACGTCTACGGCGGCTGGAAAAATACCTTGTCAGATCGCTTCCTTAACGGCCGGTTGGCCGACGGTCTGGAGAAAGCAGGTAAAATAGAGCGGTCTAGAACAGAGCAGTCCCCAGTTCACACTTTCTTCTTTTCGAGGGCTGCCCTAAGAGGTTAGTTCAACGCACCTCCACCAAAACAGGAGAACGGCAGAGAAAAGTTCGTTCGTTCTGGTGCCCAATGCGGTGATTCCTTGCTCATCATCTTTTTGTTCACCTCTTTCAAGAGCTGACAGCCTTATCATTAAGTTGTACTGCTCCGTCCTTCCAGGTATTTCTGAAAACGTCTTTCATATAGTCAACGTGCATGGTGTGTTCAGAGTTGCATACATCATGGGCTCTTTCTAAAGGCATCCTACAGGACCAGTAGGCCGGGCGAAGATCTTGGAGGGCTTTAGCGAGATTGTGGACGTCGCTTGGTGACTGCACGCGCCTCTGCAAGAGCGAATACGAGGTGTCGCGCGCAGTAACAGTAAGCAGCAAACGACGCAAATTACGCCACGCCTCACCTGCTTAGCAGGGATGCGCGCTATTTCCGCGGCCTTCGCTGTTTAATGTTAGAGATACCATCGCGGAGATCTATCACACAGCCGGTTCTCAACCTAGCAGCCTCAGAACAATTGCTAACGGCCAGGTAATGCAGCTAGAAATTGGACGCAGGTGCTGTTATAAATGCCATTCGATTCAACATCTTCACGACGGGACCTGGCGAGTAAGGAACTATGAAATCCTGGGGACCTGTATGATTTGCGATATCTTATGTGAGACATCCGGAGGCTAACGTTGGGCGGTACAGGACGTAGGCACACCGTGTGGTGTTTGTGGTTGAGAACTTGCAACAACAGCGATGCATGAGATATCGTGAGTGTGTACTGAAGGCGAACTTCAGGCCAAGGAATCTGCACCTAGTACAAAATAGCACTGCAGTACACTATCAATCCACGTGCTCTATGTGCCCTTCGAGAGTTCGACTGTCAAGGCTACCAAATGCCAAAGACGAGCTGCGACTTTTCCAGAGGCTCGGATTCAATGAAAGAATGTACCAAGCCACTTAATGATGGTAGGCAGAGATGCATGAAGTAAAAAAAGAGTGGAGAGTTGAGTGTCCGCGTCGACTACAGTAATTTCAACAGCTGCTGCCTCGGGGAGCTGGTTCTGAAGGCTACCGTCAAGAGGGGCCTGGCGAAGCTCGCAGGAGGAACGTTGTCCATAGAGCTCGACGTTATAGCAGGCTACTTTCAGTCTTCACCACACACGTTAGGAAAACACACTGTTTGGAAGGCTTCATTTTTTGTGGTTTCCTTTCAGCGCATCGACAGCGTCAGTGTTCATTCAAAGGGAACTACTCACAGTTGTGGAGGGCTCCAGGGGCAAGCCTGTCGTCAGGACGAAGTAATCGTGTTCGGAAAAGCAGTGGAAAAGCACTTCATATGTAAAAATTGCCTCAGCGACCTCTAGATTCAGGCATTACTAGAGCTTCAGAGGCGGAAAAGCCTATTTTAAGGCACATCTGAACAGGCGGAATGCCTGGTGTTCCTCAAAAAGGTCAACGCTATTATTCAGCAGCCCCCACCCATATATTGGCAAAAACGGGAACGTCGAAATTGCGAGGAATTTGCAGTGAGCTGTCAGCAGACGCGCTGAGTCAAAGAGGTGCCAGCGTGAAGTGATCCTCCCAAGCGTCGCCTCGGCAGATGCGTCATGAACGGAAGTCTTCCTATGTCCGCAGGAGAAGGGGTTCTCCAACTAGCCATTGCGAGGAGGAGGCTGCATTGCGTGACACTTAGGAGGCTAATCGCGTCATTGAGGGAAGAAGCGTTGTCTCCTGTGTGGACCGGCGGCGGGGAAAATAACTTTACCCCAGCCATGGTGGTAGAATACGACTATCCCTTTTTCCTCCAAGTCAGTACCTACGGCGGCTATCCCCTCCCATCTCCGAGATACGCCGAGGCCTGAATTCGATGTCTTTGCTACACGAGGTACTTCCAGTTAACCCTACTCAACGAACGAGGCGAGTGGCAGATGCTATCCATGATACTGCATTTCTCCTCACCACGGAAATAGCGGCGAGAGATCAGTGGTACAGCCTCCCGTGGTGGGTGGTTCCCCAAGTCATCAAGAGCGACGACTTCATTCGACACTACTGATGTGCAATGTTTCCCCAGCTAGAGATACGGGGCAGCCCAGCCGTATTTAAGCTGCTGGGAAGCATGTGTATATGGAATTTTCTAATTTCTTCTTCTATCTAACGTACCCTGTAAATATGTGAAACAAACCCTTGTAAACCCTTTTCCTCAAAATCGTCCCTTCTGGTCACGTCGCAGCAGCAGCCCTCCGAGCTGGGACCCTCGACGTCGACCTGGCAGAGGCGGCCCAGACGAACTGAGGCCCCGCATATAACAATATGTTGTGGAAGTTAGTGACCACTTTTCAAAGTTCTTTCTATGGCTCGTAGTGCCATCACGTGCTGAATTGTGTGAAAGAAGGGAGCCTTACCGATATGTAGGTTCATGATTGCCCTAGACAGCTGGCGTGTTTGTCAGCTGGCCGTTTGTCCTTTACTATGCTTCTTAAGGCACCTTCCATGTGTTTGGACTTCTTTTGCACATGCTTTCGCAGCTTACAAAGCATCTCAGGTACCCACTTTATCAAGACAACGACTAGTACAAAACTGATGCCTTCAAAACAACCTTTACGACAACACTTGCACTGGCCCACACATTCCTCATAACGGTAAAGACTGTGACAAATGACACAGTATTTCTATATGGCTCAGGTGAAGCTGTCTCCACGAGGTATTCTAACGACGCCTGCGAATTTGCATGTGCTCACCGGCCCGTATCTCATACAGAACAGTGCTACTCAAACATAAAGGTTTTGCAAATCATGTTCTAGCAAAAAAACCGACGGTAGCCGAGACAGAACCAGAAGAAGGCACACACACTGTCATCAGACTTACAGCTGATTTATTTTTGGCTCATGCACAAGTACGCGCCCTATGCTCGGTTTGCCATAGTATACAGACCATAATGGTAACGCATTACAGTTTTTCCGTTTTTATAAAATCTAATGGAAAACAACTTCCACCAACTTTCCGTTTGTTCTGATGGGTGTTGTTAGCATAAACTTGGTTTCTGCTGATAATACAGCACGGGAAACAAGTAGTATTATTGCACGTATGCGCGTTCTTTATTCTAACTTATCATACTGTATTATCCTATTGTAAACTACTTTATCTGGAAATTTTAATAGGTTCCTTGTTCGAAACAAAAGCACATAGAACCTTTGAAGGGTACTGTCATGGACTGGGAGGTTGCCCAAGAACTCTTATATAAAAATATGCTGCGTGCCACTCTACCTGAGAGACTTGCGATAAAATACCATAACAACAACAACAATTGTTTTTGGGGGAAAGGAAATGGCGCAGTACCTGTCTCATATATCGTTGGACACCTGAACCGCGCCGTAAGGGAAGGGATAAAGGAGGGAGTGAAAGAAGAAAGGAAGAAGACGTGCCATAGTGGAGGTCTCCGGTAATAATTTCGACCACCAGGGGATCTTTAACGTGCACTGACATCGCACAGCACACGGGCGCCTTAGCGTTTTTCCTCCATAAAAACGCAGCCGCCGCGGTCGGGTTCGAACCCGGGAACTCCGGATCAGTAGTCGAGCGCCCTAACCACTGAGCCACCGCGGCGGGTTAAAATACCATCTGAGAATACAAAAAAATTCACCTTTTACTCGAACTAATTATGGGAAACAAATTGCTTTTCAGGTATCATTTTTCATTAACCAAACTTCACTTAATGGAGAATTCATGACATGAATAAAGATATTTCAAAAGAATATAAAAATATTTCAAAAGAACATCCCATATAATTGCAGTTATTTACTCACTGAAATAGTTTCTTTTTCTTTCCGATTATCTCATCCTGCGTTTGTATAAGAACTGTGTAGCATGAAATTTATGTTTCGGTACTTTTGCAATGTTATTTTCTGTGTAAAGCCTGTATATGTATTATTATTTTCTTTAAATATTCTTTTTAGGTGCTTATAGCTATCCCGTGATGTATATAATTAATGATTGTCAGTGTCGTATGTGTGATCCAGATGTGTGCAGCCTTTGTACAAAGGAGCCAAGGCCTAGTCAGGCCTGCCGTCATTTTAGTTTCCGCCCCTTTTCGTTTTGAAAGAAATAAACACCAATTCCAAATTCTAATTCCAAACAGGAACAACCCACCGGCCAATCATTTTACGCTTCTAGAAATCACCTAAGCCTGCGAGAATTTCTTTGCTTACTTGCTTGCTTTCCTTGCTTATTACAATACTGAAATCAACCGCAAATATCTGGCGTAACCGCTGTTTTCAAACGCTTGGATGGGCTCATTCTGTGCTTCCAACATCTACAATTGAGACTGCTTGAAAGCAACTGCACACATAGCGTACAGATCAGGCAAGGTGTTTCAAAAACCTGATGTCTTGTCACGCAAGCCACAATTAAGCTGACATTGACAACAATGTTTCGAGAAGACTCAATGAAGCTGTAAAAAATATGAACTGTTGACACTAAAACGACATTCACCATCCGTTTGCCTGGTTGAAAGTATTGAGGAATCACATAATCAAGACCTGACGATAGCTTGGGTCGAGAATTAGTGCTGGACATCCTGACCGAAGGGATTGTCTCTGAACACGCTCGACACTCGCCCTCCCGTTCATTACGCAACTGTCTACCAAAAACTCACAATACCTAGGGTCCAGAATCATTGGTTCACATGCAAGCCGAAGGGAATGTAAATGTAACCTGCTTTTCACCCTCTCTCTCCCCCCAACCACCTTCATTGCGCGAGCGTCTATCAATAAGTCACGTTCATGCAGGGTGCTTGGTGGATGCCCCACAAAGCACTGAAAGTGGTGTGCTGCAGCATTAAGGAGCAATAGGGACAAGTGAATACTTCGCTCGAGTGTCTGAATCTATTATGTTGTCTAGGATCGGTCAACACGATAAGAATTATATGACACTGGCGATATTCCAGTGTGATTCGTGCATGTATCAGTGACCAGCGTTAGCAGCGCGTCAGCACTTTCTGTGCAGAAGCTAACGTTGTGTCGGCTTTTGTCAGTGACACCAAAAGACTGTTGGATGCATCATATCACAGAGCAAGGAGACATTATTCCGCTCTCCTCTGCAAATTCAGGAGGACTTGAATCCGCGGGTTGTAGGAATTACGGAATACCGTGTATTCATTTCACCAGCGAGGCGTACGTGCTGTTGAGAAGCGGAGCAGACGTGTTTCTCCCTCCCCCCACACGCTCGCAAGTGGGCATCGACAGCACGGCATAAGTGGATGCTGATTGGCCGAAAGTGGCGACGTGGAAATGCGCCAAAATCGGCGGGGACTGGCCGCGGCTGACGAGAGACGACACCGAGCCGCGACAGCAAGGGACGCCAGATAAACACCTCTAGCTTTTTATTTTGTTATCGATATCTTGCGCCGTCAGCCGCCAAACGAAGCCAAACGACACGTGTCGCAGGACATCTCGGCAGCCAGCGGTCTTATTGGGAAGCCCAATAAACGTTTGGCACCGGGCATAGCATGCGTTTCTGTGTTTTGTCTTTCTTCGCATAGCCACGGGTCGCCATAAAGACTCCCGCACGTGTCGTGCGCTACCAGAAGCCCGCGGCCCAGGCCACAAAGGAGGTTAACGGCCTAGTAAGGGCCCCCACACGGTGAGCTCCTAGCCGGTGAAGATAAGCATACCAGCCGTTTCACCCACAAGGCACCATATTTGTGCGTCACCGTTGAATGCTCATTATCACGGCCATGCCAGTGAGGGAAACGGATGGTAAATGTTGCAGATAGCTGACAGATAGCACTTGTCCTTCTTCTTTCTTGTCCGTCGTCGCTGCGCTGTGTTTTATTTCTTCAATATGCACTAACTCGCTCAGTTTTCGGTTCTTCTGCTGAAAAGCAATCTAAATCCCTTTGGGAGACCACGATCGATGCTCTCCCGTCGCGTTATGACAGGGCTTCTTGCTCTCGGCTGCAAGCGTAGAGGCAGGGCGGAGGTTGCATTTGAGATCTGAACAACCATCTGTTTCTGCGCTTTGCGAGTTGGTTTCGTGCCTGTTAACACAAGTGACGCTATGCGGCCATATAAATTCTATCAAGAGTTTGAGCCTGAAATGCGATTTCACTGCTGTTTGCATGAGCGTGCACTTTTGTGTAGCTTACGAGAAACTAGATCAAATTACGTTGAGGAGTAGGACACCACCTGGGTTAATCTGGGGTGACAGGTTTTTTCATTGTCTTGTGATTAAAGCTTGGCTGCTTAACATCGCCGCCGAAACAATGTGAGCTAAATTGCTTTATCAATAGTTCTACACTGGGACTCAGTTACAGCGCATCCTAGAAGCAGCTGACTGGAAGCATGTTACTGCCCGACGACAAGCCTGCTAATGTTATAAATTTAGTAAATAATGAGCGCGCCTAAATTAGACCAATAATAATAATAATAATAAACACATTTATTTTCAGACAGCACATTTACAATTCTTAGGACAAGTCTGCCCAAGCCATAAAGGCTTGTCGGGCAGTACTCGGCAGTCGGTGAATGACATATGTATGAAAAACAGGCGTGACAAGCAAGCAAACAATGATAAACCTTAATATGAAAAGCAAACAAGAAAAAGAAAACATTAAACAACCGACATATGGGTTTTTAAGAAGTTCCTTAATTGTGACAGCGAAGAAACTGAAAAGATCGAATCAGACAAAGAATTAAAAATTTTGGGTATGTAATAATTACGAGTGAAGTGGCCATAATGAGTGTAGCAGCGAGGTACCGTAAAACGGGGGTGATGTCGAAAAGAACGAACAGGAATGAAAGGAAAAGGAAAAGAAAGGAAAGGAAAAGAGGGCAGCTGTAAAAGCGAAAACAAATTGCAGTCAGGTGAAGCATCCGTGTTGTATGCCACGGATCGAAGGATGTTTCTTAGTATGGCATTTAATTTTATTCGCCAAGTTTTTGAGCAATGATAATATACAGTGACTCCATATCTGAGGATACCATAAATAAGAGCATGCGCAACAAGCTTGCGAGTCTGAAAAGGTAATAAATATCGAACATTGTATACTACACATGATAAACCACGAAGCTTGTTACATACTACAGTAAGGTGACTGTTCCAAGACATATCTCTGTCAAAAAGTATACCAAGGTACTTAACACTATTTGAAAAATTAATAGGAATGCAACAACAATTAAGACAATGCGAAGAATGTAAGAACAATGGTTCAACAGACGAAATCTTTTTATGGGGATTATGAAAACAAATGAGTTAAGTTTTTGTTGATTAATTGAAATCGAATTATTTAAAAACCAGTCCATAACATGCACCACACCTGTTCTAAGAGCCTCCATGGCCAGAAGCAACGAAGCATTTGTTGACAACAATAACGTGTCATCGGCGTATTGAAAAACATAACATTCTGTCACAGCATTTGATAAATCATTTACAAATAAATTGAAAAGCAAAGGCGATAAAACAGAGCCCTGTGGAACACCTGCCGACAGAAATGATTCAGAACTTCGATGCCCGCTGATTTCAACAACTTGAGCCCGATTAGAAAAATAGACTCAGCAAATTATTAAAAGGACCCCTAAACCCCATGACGTCAAGTTTCGCAAGCAGTAGGTCATGCCGAACACAATCGAAAGCTTTGCTAGCGTCCAAAAACAGACCACATGCGAGTTGGTTATTATCAAAACATGAGTAAATAATATCAGTAAAAGTGTCTGATAACAAAACAGTTCCTTTACCGGCAATGAAACCAAACTGTGCCTCTTATAGGATATTATTCGTGAAAACAAAACTGTACATAACTTGGAATAGGTGCTTTTCAAGAATCTGCGCAATCGCAGGTAGAATTGAAATAGGCCTGTAATTTTCAGTATCTTTTAAAGAACCACTTTTATGTAATGGTTTAACTATTTCAATGTGCGCTATATTGCGACAAGAGACGATTACACCTCCCGGCAAGTAGCGGGGCGTAACTTGGAACAGTACTATTTTAATATGAACATATTTTTGTCAACTTACTCGTTACATTCGGGGAATCCAATAGACACCGTAAACTATTCCCTCTTCTGGATATCCTGCGAACTTGATGAGCAGCCGTACCATCATTGACGTCATTGTGGCAGCATAAAACCTTCGAAGCCGCTGGCTGGAAGTGTGTTTTGTGGTAACGACGTGACTGGTAAAGTAGTATAAAATGAGCGTGCTCAACGAAGACCAATATGTGTCCTACTGCGACAGAAACGACGAGTACACTTTTCAAGAATTAGGAGTGCGCATACCTGTGCAGTTGTCTCGCACCACTTCAAACGTAAGTACCGAACCTGAAATATTCTGAAATATTGAATACTGAATATTCAATATTGAATTCTGAATATTCTGAAATATTGAGCCGTGCATTCAAACTCAGAATTAGATGGTGTATGCGAAACAGGCGCGTGTAAATTGTACGCAGCTTTGGAAAATTTTTAGAATTTTATGGCGGTATGGGGCCCTGAATAAAATTGAGAGAAGTACTCAAATTTCGCGACAATTGCCCTGACGCCACCCGGCGATAAAACTCAGTGAGTGTTGTATTGTTTGGGGTCGGTTTGAGAAGGATCTTGTTTCCACCATCTTTGAACATTGTATCAAGAGCAACTCGAAAAGCTGGCAGCATCAGAAATTTGACAGGTGCACTGTTTCCTGGCCCGCTTTTAATTTTGACGTTTTTTGCCTGCTCCGACATGCCTTCTACGCCGACATGACTATCACAAGCCTACATGGCATGAATAACAATATAGAGCGGCTGATGAAAAAGAATGGAATATAAAAGTGTCCTGGCTTGTGCTTCATGGCATGACAGTGCGACAAAGGTTTCGTTTCCGGAGCGCAACGGAAAAAAAATCTAGCGCCGAAGCACGATTATTGTTTGGTCGCCTTCTCTGTATTCATGTTTCTAGTTCTGTGTTTCCTCCTGCAAGGCATAAAGTAGAATTACGCGTGGAGACATGCGTACTTGTGTCGTAAACAGACTCCAAGATGAAGAGCCCTGCTTGTTTATTTATTCTAGTCATTTGCTGGGTAGCGAAGCGTTCGTCGAATAACTTCCACTCTTTTGTTGTTCCGCGGTTATTTCGGTGCAGTTCTTCAAAGGTTCTCAGTATACGTGAATGTACCTAACTGATCCCAGCGGCACTATAATAACCAACATTCTCGTGGAGAAGCTAGTAGTGCTAAACTTTGCTTCATAGCGTCGGGACCAAGTCAGGTAGACGATCACATAATCAATATGTGTCTCAGTGCAGCGCAGGAGTATAGCTGCATTCTAGTCTGAAAAAGCGAGCTTCCTGCACACAGCACCGTTAACTAGTCCAGGCCGCTGAATATTACTTACACACATTAGGAACGTGCAAAACACTTAGACTTCATGCGGTTTTCAGGTGTGTCATCTCTGTTTACATCGCCATAATCCCGTATTGTGCACTTTAATTCAGTTGTCTATTTTCCTTTCACTTTGTAGCAAGTGAAGACCTCGCTTACCAGCTCAACGGCTTTTCTTTCCTAGGCCGTTTGCTCTCTCTTTCGGTTCCTCTCTCTCTTTCTCCCTCAAATCGAGTGCAGTTAAATATTTAGCAATGTCTGTTTGGGAAGCAAAAAAAAATGCTAGACGCACAAGACGAGGACTCACGCAAATGCACCGTTCCGTAGGGAACTCAACGCAGAGGTTCACCAAGTCCCTTGGCTGCGGCTGTAACTTGTAGACCGCTGCACAGAGCTGAAGGTGTGGTTTGTAGTACGGAACCGCAACCTCGCTGCCTTATTGCAACAGGCCTATTCCGGATGCCGAACTGTTTGGCCACCTTAGTCGTCAAGGGAATCACCTAATGCACTCCGATGGTTGTGTAGACCACAGTGACGTGTCCGGGATGATATCGTGCTGTTGACGACATGAACGTCGCAAATATAGCGCTGTCTGTCAACGATCTGCGCCGACGGCTTTTTGCCCCGTATTCGTTATCGTGCAGTGCATGGCATCTTAACGACCTTTCGCTAGAAACATGGTTCTGCCAATAATGGAAAGCTCGTCGTTTTGCGTGATAGCACGTCATGACGCTCGCGCCCCCTCTTGTTAACGGGGTTGTGAACGAAAATACATGTGCATTTCAGTTCTTCAGCATCACTCTTAGAATCGTGTGTAGGAAGGAGACGGTGGCTGCAGGGCTCCAAGAGTCACATGAGTTGTGTGTTCAGATAGGCACCTTTTACATGTAAGAAATATTCTTTCTGGCAATCCTGCTTAGTTTTTTAATTCATCTGTACTAAATGTGTATTGAAGGCATCGAATCAATATAAAAACACTTTCCACGAAATAGTGATGAGTCTGTGCATAAACCTTCGTGGTCCTAGAACGCACGTTCATTGCCTCGCAAGAACGGTTAGCTAAAATGTTGTGGAATTTTTTTTTTACAGTAGGCGTATTATAAGTTGCTCCGGGCACCAAGTCAGTAGTGTTGCTTTCCGTTGTAATTATGTGCAACAGAAAGCAACCTAACTTTAAGTTAACTGTTTCGAACACTTTTCTCTCTTAACTCTTTTTTCCTTTCACAACCCATGCCGTCTTTGGCACTTATAAATTTTGTCTTTTAGTCATTAGGTCAACATATTTTAAGTCCATTGGTTTTTATTTTCCCTCTAGCAGCTATACACTATAGGCGTGCCGACGCAGTTCCGCTCTTCATCCTCGTTCTACTCTGCGTACTTCGTTCGTTAAACATTCAGAACAACCAAAAAATAAGCGTTTGCAAGCCTCCGCCACTGCAGTGCGTTCGGCGTTTTAACTACAGCACAAATAAAACTAAAAAATGTGTGCGTCCTCGGCTACGCCACAACCTAGCTTACTGTTAGAAAGCGAAATGTTTGTGGTGCCCAAAGGAGCTGTAGTATTTGGGCTGTCATTATTTTTTGCCGTCGGCAACACCTATCTTCAGTATGTCTCGAGGCAGTATGTCCTGTGGATATTAAGTTGTGCAAATAGGAGACAATTATTGCAAATAAAAGACCTAATGAACATACTAGATTATTGTAACTTTGTTTTTTTACGGATTTATGTCTGTAGCACCAATTATGTTTCGCAACCAAGCCTCGCTAGATAAGAAAAAAAAACAGAAAGGCCAACACAGTTTACTAAGAAACTCTGTCCGCTGATGGGAGACAAGTGTTTGATGGGCTTCGTTTAAAGTCCTTTCACATTGCATTTTGTTTGCTTATATGCTTTCGACATTATATAAGTGCTGTAATGAAACAGAGGCACAAGGTGGTAACAGAGAAAGCTTTACTAGAGCCAGAGACCCAGCAAAAACTTAAAAGACAAGCAGGTCAGCCGGTATCAAACAACCGGAAAGAAATGCGCATTTGAGAAAAACAGGAACAAAACCAAAATGATTCCCGGCGCAGAGGAAAGAGATATAGAATAAAAGAAATTTTCTGTCAGTCTACGCCTCTCTTTTGCGCGCCTGGAGTCATGTGTACGTGTAACCAACTAGCATAGCATTTTTTTTTGCATGGTATTTATTGTAGGTGTTTACACGCAGGAAAGGACTATACATATCATCTACAAAGCAATCATCTAGTAGACGACCAATTTGAAGGAAACACAACACCACAGAAGTAAAACACAAGTCTTAACACAAATTAACTAAAACGGTGGCAGGGAAACACATCAATAAGAGGAACCAGTCCGGTTGCTAATCACTGTCTTCGTAGGTGACTTCCAGCTGGCTCACCATCTGGCCGAAATGTGTGCTGGGGGAAACGACAGGCTCAGCATTACGGTCCAACATGCACGTTTTCCACAGGCTGTACAGTCCGAACAGAGAAAATCATGTTAAAGGGTACAAGGTCACATTTGGTGTCCATTAAGTGACGTGCACTGTGAGAATTCAAAACAGTCTTTCTTCAGTGTTTTTTTGCAAAATTTCCGACAATATTTATCGCGTCTTTGCAGATAATAAAACAGTGTTCGATGGTTTCAGGTGCATCACATAGGCGGCAGTTAACAGGAAAAACAAAAATGTTTTCTTTTTTGAAGACGCATTTTAACAGCTAAACCTTCGCCGTGAAGTTTAAAGAAAAACGTTTTAGTGCAACGCGAAGTCGGCATTTTACGTACTCCTTCTCAGCACATAATTTCGAATAAAATTAGAGTAGGGAGAGCGGTACAGAGGAGGCGAAAAGAGCATAGATATCAATCTTTTGTAATAAGACACGCGTGTTATCTGTGTGCAGTTGTGTGTCTTTTAATTCGCTCGGCTACTGGCTGATTAGTTTGTATATATATATATATATATATATATATATATATATATATATATATATATATATATATATATATATATATATATATATATATATATATATATACAACCTTTGTCCGTAAAAATCTGAGACTGAGTCCATAAAAAAGTGCGTTTAACATTGAAATCATTTGGTGCAGCACCCGTTCGAAATAGTCTCCCTTGCAGTCTATACACAGCTTCCAAAACATCTTGAGGTCTTGGAAACAGTTGGAAAACGCTGCTTTTGGCGGGGCTTTCAGCTCCTTTTCGTGGCGTCTTGAATATTTCCTCCACGCTACCCATCCTGCGACATTTAGGGCTCTCTTCCCATGAGGAAACAAGACAAAATCACATGCGGAGAGGTCAGGCGAGTATGGCGGACGAGGAAGTGCAGTAATGCTGTGCTTGGCGAGAGATTGTGTCACGCTGAGAGCAATGTGCGACCTTGCGTTATCGTAGAGAAGGCTCCATTGTCCAGATGCCCATAAGTCAGGGCGACGGCGCCGCAGTGCATCACGCATGTGTTGGTGCACGCGGATATAAAACTTCTGATTCACCCTCTGCCCTTGTGGGACGAAATCGTTGTGCATGACACCTCTGGCATGGAAAAAAAGCAATCAGCATCGTCTTTGTTTTGGTCTTCAGTCGCAGCACCTTTATCGGCGCCGGAGAGCTTGTGGACCGCCATTCGGCGCTCTGCCTCTTTGTTTGAGGATCGTATGAAAAACACCATGTTTCGTCTTCAGCAATGATGCTGTGGATGAATGCAGCATCCTTCTCTGCCTCAGAGAGCAAATCAGCGCTCACTGATTCCCTCGTGACCTTCTGGTCCTGTGTGAGGGAGTGCGGCTGAAGTCTGGCATTCAGCTTTCGTTTCCCAAAGTCCTCACGCAAAATTTGGTAGCATGTTGTCTTACCAATGTCGACTGCATCTGATAGCATGTGGACTGCAATGATGCAGTCTTGCTGTAAGATTTCCCTCATCCGAGACACGTTTGTTTTCATTCCGTGAGATTGAAGGGCGCCCCTATGTGTCGTCTTGCACCGACGTTCTTCTTGAAACGACATTCTTGATCCACTCGAAAACTCGCGCCCCGATAATGTCTCGTTGCCGTAAACGTCATGGAGGAGCTCATACGTCTCTGTGGCTATCATGCCGACCTTCACACAGAATTTTAAGTTTACTCACTGTTCGAGGCGGACGTCCATCTGTTCATTCAAACACAGTAGAATGCGCAGACAAGTGACAACGTTTTTTTTCTACATGCAGTGCCATCTAGCGGCTGCCACAGCAATTAACATAAATAGCTCCGGTTAGCCCGAAAAAATGACGCTGCACATATGCACGAACATTTGCTTTCAGGAGTCATTTCTAGAGAAGGAAATAAATCAGTCTCAAACTTTACGGACAAAAGTTGTAGTTCTTTTCTGCGTATAAATGTGTGTAATAAATACTATGCTGAAAAAAACAATAGTTATGTGGGACTGGAAGCGTCTCCGTCTCGCATGCTGGAGGCCCGGGTTTGATTCCTTCCTACATCACAATTTTCGTCTGTTTTCTTATTAATTGAGGCCGCTTGAAGGTCATATCTGCGCTATTGAGCTGTATACAACATCTACAAAGTAATCAGCCAGTAGTCGAGCAACCTGAAGGAAACACGGAAACACAATACCACACAAGTAAAACACACGTCTTAGCAAACTTAATTAAAACGATGGCAAGGAAACACATCAATAACGGGAAGCAGTCCGGGTGATAGTCACTGTCTCCTTCGTAAGTGTCTTTCAGCTGGCTGACCATCTGGCCGAAAGGTGTGCTGGGGGAAACGACGCCGCCGCTATGC